>NW_006442508.1:10204443-10275928 GCF_000325575.1 Pteropus alecto | reverse complement strand
ACCTTGGGAGAGCCAGAAATTTTGAATAATTGGAGAATGAAATCTAATATGCGAAAGTGATTAGTTTCTTGTTCATAACTCTATCCCTGGCACATAGGGACCCATCTAGAGCATAGAAATGTACAGTAGAGGTCAGAGGCATAGAACCTGACCCAGAAGAAGATGAGGAAGATTTAGACTAGGACCAGAACAGGGGCACAGAACACTGTGTCCTACTGAGGGGGATGAACAGTTAACATCAGACCCATACTCCATGCTACCTAAAAATTGCTATGTAACTACCTATCTTATATACAAACTGTGCATAGCTTGTCCATTTGGGGTTCATATTTTTCTTAACTAATCCTTTTATAGTCCTTATGCAGAATCCCTTAAGGTATTGGTATGGAAGGATGTCAGGACCACATGGACCCAAATGACTTTTACAGTTGCCATCCTAGTTTCAGATCAGGTAGACCACTCAGCAGCTCCTTCTACACAGCACTTCTTTGTTGATTCATAAGGCCCTTGGTGGGGTTGAGGGGGAATGTTAACTCTTTCAAATCCATGTTTGACCCTCAACTACATTTCCTTTGTGAATTAAACAACGGAACATTCCTATGTTTATTCTCTCTTCTAGATTAGTGAAGGAACAGAATGTATTTTTATTCCCAAAAAACTGTTTCTAGCAGAAGCCAGCACCAAATTCAGGAGAACTGCTTTAGAGCAGGTGTGCGCCTACCCCCCGGAGGAGGCCGTTAGGGCGTACCTGCTCAAGCAACAAATGTGGAATGAGTACAAGGCCAGACTCTTGGTTCAGCTGCCAAAGATTGGATGCTGGCCCACTGGCTCAGCTCATTCTTATTTTTAATGAAAACTCTCAAAAGAGATTGAAAAACACATTTGGAAGGTTATTTCAGTACGCAATTAGAAATGCCTTTGTAGAGGCCAGAGCAGGAGGTTTATTTAATGGTGATTAAGTAAATCGTGCCACACCCTAACGTGTTCTGAGCCGCAACTGGTAACTAACTTCCTCATACTGGAAAGCATAATTGAAACTCGATAAGATATATTGTTGTTTGTCATTGAAAGATAAATATTTAAGAGTGAATTAGTAAAGTGGTATCGCTTCACATTGGAAATTGTTCTCAATCTATTTGTTAGTAATGAAAGTAGCCTAAGAACTATGACTAATATGATTTCAATACAAGTATATATATATTTTTACGGCATAATCAATGACACAAAATTTTAAAAATGGTAACCTGTGAATGATCCAGGTTTTGGTGTTTTAAAATTTTCTTTTTGGGGTATTTTTGCATATTCAAAAAATATTTTAATAACAGAAATTACTTTTTCAATATGAAAAAAAAATCCTAATTCCAGTTCTGCCTAGGTTAATGTTTCTGTGAGATGAACTTTGCATATTTTGAAAGACTACCACAGTAAATAAAGAGGGAAAAGCTCCTAAGGAGAGCTGTATGTTATGTGAAAACTGGCAAAGTTTAAAATGGCACTATCATGAGATACTTTAGCAGCTACATATTTGTACAGTCACCTCACATATCCTCAGCTCCAATTCAGCTATGTTAGCTCTGTCCGGCATGTTGACAGCATCGCACCTCCAGTGCCCACTCTGAAATTGGGATTTTGAGTATAAATGCCTCAGCCTCTCAATCTTTGGTGGAAGGTCTCTGAAGTGTATTCAACACAATTCCTTAGAAGGTCCTGTGTTAGTTACCTGTAGTTTTGTAATAAATTACATCAAACTTGTAGTTTAAAATAACACATTTCTTGTTTCACAGTTTCTGTAGATCAGGAATCAGGGAGCAGCTTAGCTGGGTTGTTCTGGCCCAGAGTCTCCTACAAGGCTACAACCAACGTGTTAGCCAAGGCTGCAGTCATCTGAGGCATGACTGGGTCTAAAGGACCCAGTTGGCTGTTGGCAGGAGACTTCGCCTCACCACACGGACCCCTTTCTAAAGCTCCTCAGCATATGGCTTTCCCTAGAGTGAGTGGTCTAAAAGAGAGATGCCTGCGCCCAAAATGGAAACTGTAGTCTTTTTTATGACCTAATCTCAAAAGTGACACACTATCACATCTGCTATTTTAGTCACAAAGACCAACCCTGATAGAGCGTGGGAGGACACTACACACAGGTATAACTACAAAGAGGCAGGGATCTGCCGCAGATCCCCAGCAGGATGGAGTCCAAGGTGTCTACAGTGAGAAATCAACTGATAGTGCATTTCTGTGTTTTCTTTTTTTTCTTTCCTGTGTCACTCCTCCCATTTCCTTACTCCTGCTTCCTGAGATCACCCTCTTCCTACTGGAACCCTCCTCACTGCCAAAAATAAAACAAACAAACAAACAAACACAAACAAACAAACAAACAAACAAACAAAACCTGACCTAAACCTAAGCCTGACTCAGGTTCTCATTTCAGAGGGATCTCAAATAAAAAAAAAAAAAACCTTGCCTATTATGCAAAATATCAGTCAGGGTCATCCTTGGACTTTGTTGAGAAAAAAAATAGCTCCACTTAAAATTTTTAACTTTTTATTTGGAAATAATTTAAAACTTAAAGTTGCAATAATAGTATATAGAGCTCCCATATATCTTTACCCAGATTCACTAATTTTTAATGTTTGCCACATTTACTTTTTCATTCTTAAAAGCCTAAATTCTGAACCTAATTAAAAAATCAAGTGTCATTTGTTCTTTGCTTTTATTCTACATTCACAGTATGATTTAATTTGATTTCATTTTCATTTAATATGTGTTTATCTTTGGGGACATCCATTAATCTCTTTACATTTGTTTTTCTCATCTGAAATGTGAAGATAATAATGTTTATGGTTTAGGGGTATAAAGATTAAGTGAATTGTGCTTATAAGGCAGTTAGTACAGTACCTGGCACACAGTAAATGCTTAATAAATATTAGGTTTTCATTTGTTCATTCTTTCAACAGATATTTATTGAGAAATATGTTACTATTGTTCTTAGTACATGTTTTTGATGACAAATAATTCCAGGAGGTAAGTACTGCTAATAATAGTAAAAATGGTAATACACAGACATAGATTAAATAAAATATCTGAGTTTTACTTCAAAATAATTTGCAGGGATAATAAGTAGGGGTATAAATGAAACAAGATTTTTAAAAAAATTCTATATTATTTTATATTAGTTTCAGGTATACAACATAGTGGTTAGACATTTATGTAATTTACAAAGTGATCCCCCTAGTATCCACCTGGTACTATATATAGTTATTACAATATTGTTAACTATTATCCTATGCTGTACTTCATATTCCTATGACTATTTTGTAACTACTAATTTGTACTTCTTAATCCCTTCACCTTTTTACCCACTCTCCTAACCCCCTCCCATCTGGCAATCATCATTTGTTCTCTGTACCTATGTCTATTTCTGTTTTGTTTGTTTAGATTCTACATGTAAGTGATATCATATGGTATTTGTCTTTCTCTGTCTGACTTATTTCACTTAGCATAATGCCCTCTAGGTCCATCTATGTTGTTACAGAGGGTATAATTTCAATTTTATGGTTGAGTAATATTCCATTGTATATATGTGCCACATCTTCTTTATCTAATCATCTATTGTTAGGCACTTGGGTTGCTTCCATATCTTGGCTATTGTATATAGCACTGTAGTAAACATAGGGGTGCATATCTTTTAAAATTAGTGTTTTGGATTTCTTTGGATAAATACTCAGAAGTGCAATTGCTGGGTCACAAGGTAGTTCTATCTTTAATTTTTTTGAAGAACCACCATACTGTTTACCACAGTGGCTGCACAGATTTACAATCCCACTAACAGTGCACAAGGGTTCCCTTTTCTCCACATCCTTGCCAACACCTGTTGTTTGTTGACTTACCGATGACAGCCATTCTGACAGGTGTGAAGTGATTTCCTCATTGTGTTTTAATTTGCATGTCTCTGGTGATTAGTGACATTGAGCATCTTTTCATATATCTGTTGGCCATCTGTATATCCTGTTTGGAGAAATGCCTGTTTAGGTTCTCTGCCTATTTTTTAATTGAATTGTTTTTTGTTTTTGTTTTTGTTTTTGGTATTTAGTTGTGTGAGTTCTTTATAAATTTTGGATATTAGCCCTTTATCAGATGTATCATTGACAAATATCTTCTCCCATTCAGTAGGTCGTCTTTTAGTTTTGTTGATGGTTTCCTTTGCTATGCAAAAACTTTTTAGTTTGATGTAGTCCCATTTGTTTATTTTCATTTGTTTGTTTCCCTTGCCCAAGAAAATATATCAGAAAAAATATTACTAAGTGCAATGTCAGAGAATTTACTGCCTATGTTTTCTTCTAGGAGTTTTATGCCAGATGAAACAAGATTGTTGAAGCTGGGTGATGGGTACATGAAGTTTCATTATACTCTCCTTTTTTTGTATATGTTTGAAGTTTTCCCTAATACAAAGTTAAAAAAAGTACAAACACACACATACCAAATTAACCACTCTCAAATGCCTAGTAAATCTCACATTTCTTCAGTTAGCTCATTTAATTGGTTTGAAAAATAATAGAATGAGACGACGAATGTTAAGATTCTGATGGTCACAGAAATTGACTTCTTATACCTTCACCATTAATTTGACAGCCACTTTTTCACATTTTCTTAATATTGAGCCTTGGCTTAAATTGTGTACAGATTTTTATGCATTGACTATGTAGTCATACAAATAGTAAATTGTTTATTTATATCATGCTTATTCTATTATATAGGTATTCATAAAATTACATTTATAAATGTCATTTTCAAATCTACTCATTAATTTAGGCTTTAATTGGTAGGAACTCAAACATTTTCAATGCAATGAAGCCAGTATAGTTTAAATTTGTATTATGATTGACTATATTCTGAGAGCTGAATAGCAAAACATTTTTTTTTTTAGGTGACACAACCCTTGGTTGACCTCACAGATTGCAAGGACCTTGTCAGCTTACAATCTCTTATTTTTTTACTTTTTTACACCTACAGCACCTGGTCTTCCTATGTGGTCTCTCATCCAAGTACTAACCAGGCCCAACCCTGCTTAGCTTCCAAGATCAGATGGGATTGGGCTTGTTTAGGGTGGCATGGCCATAGACGCAAAATTTTTTAAAATTATTATTTTACTTTTAAATTATTATGTTACTTTGATATGAAAATATATACATAAACAATAGAGCAATTGTAAATTTGAATAATTTCTAGGTTAGAGAACTCCGAGCTTTTATAATGGACTTCTGGAACTCATTCTTAAAATGACTTTTCAGGTGAATGGGCATTTGTTTCCACCTCTCCCACCTCCTCCAAAATCTTGCTGCCTTAATTATCTTCTCCCGCATTTGTATCTTCAGTCTCTCTCCATGTTCTTACCTTTTCTGTTTTTGTGGACTAGTCTGATCTAATATTCTTTATCTTAAAAAAACCCGCAAAACTCTTTCCAGGCATAAAACTCTTGTACAAGAAGAGGACAAGAGTACATGCTCTAGGTGTTAAGACAGTGTGGACAGAGAAAGCAGTGACTGCTGAGTGTCCTAAGGGCAGAGGCTATGAACTGTGACACTACTTTGCCTTCAAGGGGCTTTGTACATGATCATCTCTGGGCAGCATGTTCCAGGGTGAATAAGAGCAGAAATATATTTAATAATAATAGATGAGTCTCCAAGCAACTCTGAATAGACCAGCGAGTAAAGAATAAAATAAGAAATTGCACAGAGAAATATCGGCAAAGAATTCATTTTGTCCTCTTACAGCCCAGAATCAGCTCTGGCCTGTTCCTTCATGATCCATTCTGGCTCCCTCTCCCGACAGAAGGAGCTGCAAGTCTGACTTCATTCTTCCATAAGAGGTACATGGTTTTAGAATGCAAAAGTTAAATTTTTAAAAGCACTGGATTCTAAGTGGAGGCTTTTAGGGGATTCGAATTTTTCTCATTTCTGGCCTTACGTATTGAACTCTTTGGAAGGACTTAGTAGAAATAGACTCAACTGGGCTTAAAATTGTGTACTTAATGCTTATTAAGAAATGTTAGCCTGAATCTCTGTAATGGTTCCTGATTTTAATTCTCACAGTTGCTTTCCACAAGATGTTAACTTAATTCTCTCTCTCTCCCAGTCTCTGCTTATAATAGTTACGGCTCACCAAAAACAAGTAATTCTAATAGTCACAGTCAATTATATATATTTAGTGAAATTAGATATGACTGCAGTTTGGAATGAAAACCTGGTCCAGAATGCCATACATTTTCATTTTCTATTGCTTTTTCTGTCTTAGAGTGCTAAGTAGATTTGCTCCATTTAATCACTAGCTCTTAGAATTGAAAGGTACCTTATACATCAGTGCAGGAACTGATTCAGTTCTGTGTCCTCTGCACCTAGCCCTGGAACACAGTATGTGCTAAGCAAATATTTGCAGTATAGCTTTATCTGGTTCAATTTTTCCGCCCAGTGCAGGAATATTTTCAATCATTTTCCTGAAAGATGGTCCTTCATATCTTCTGCTTGAACCTTTCCAGTTCCAGGGACTCTCTTCCTTTCCCCTTCCTTCTCTCCTACCCTCTCCTCCTTCCTTCAGTAGATATGTGTTGAGTTCTTACTATGAGGCTCTGTGATATTTTGAATAAAAATATATTCCCTGCCCTCATGGAATTTACAGATTAGTAGAGGAGACGGACATCACTTTAAGGGTCAAAAAAGAAAAGCGAAGGCCAGACTCTGATAAGTGCAAGGAGGGCAAAATGGTCTTTTTCAGGATGTCAAGGAGGATTCCATGAATAGGGGAATACTGAGATCTGAAGGATGAGTAGGAGTTGGTTTGGTACAGAAAAGAAGAAAGACCACCAGGCAGAAGAACCTGCACGGTCAAGATCAAGAGGCGGGAAGGAACCTATTATACCAGGGAATGAAAGAAGGTCAGTATAGCTGCAGCCAGCTGAGTAAGGGGAGATTGGGTACAAGCTGGGGCTGGACACTAATGAAAGGGCCGGCCCACAAAGGGCCTTGTAAGCTCTGCTCAGAAACTTGGGTTTATTATAAGAGCACTGGGAAACCATCCAGTGGTTTTTACAAGGGGGTGACATGATCAAATTTGCATTCTACTCACTGTTGTGTGTATGCCTGTGTGCATGCGCGTGCGTGTGTGTGTGTGTGTGTGTGTGTGTGTGTGTGTGTGTGTGTTTAAGTCCTTCCTTCTATTGATAGAAAACCTGCCTCCATATGACTTTTTCTTGCTGGTCTTGGTTTTGTCTTTCTTTGGGAGCTCTAAAGAAATGTCTTCTTAATGAGAACTTTTCAAATTCCAGTTGTGTTTCAACTCCTTATTATCCTGATCATAACCTTCTGTACGTTGTATATCATATATCTTTGTTAAAAAAACTCTATGTGGCTCATAGAGTTGACTACAATCCTCCAGAAAGTTTGAGACCAAATAAAATATAAATTTATATATATTTAAAACATATTTATTATATGTTTTATAATAAGTTTGTAGTCTATTAAACAATCCAACCACCAACCTTTTCAGGTGCTAATAAATAAGGAGGTCTCTTTCATTTTGTTTTTGCTCCATTGGGTTTTCTTTTTATTAAACACAAAATAGTTGGGCATCCTCCCTGATGCTGCCACCAACTTGCTACATAATTCTGGAAAGGTCATATGTCTCTCTGGGCCTCCGTGCTTTACAGATGGGAAAACTTCTTTCCCCATTCCTGGTGTTTCCTTCTGTGTGGCGGGAACCCCATTCCTAAACCAATCTTGGGCCTCTTCATTCCTCTATGCCGTCTTCCTAGAGGAGTGATTTAATCTGATTGGTGAGTTTGAAAGGGGAAAATGGACATCCATAGCTCAATGCCTTTCTCTCTCTTTCTAGGGGAGCAAGCTTGCACACAGAAAGCATGTGCTCTAGTCTGCTTTCCCTGTGCTGTAAGTTTTGCAAGGGGTTTGAGCCCCCAGGGAGGCCTGCAGTAGTTTAGTGGGGTTCTGTATTGGGAGGCCCACTTGCCTGCAAATTCAAGCCAGTTTCATTTTTTATTTTTAACAGTCTCTCTCTCTCTCTCTCTCTCTCTCTCTCTCATTCTTTCTCTCTTTTTCTTTTATTACATTTATTGGGGTGACATTGATTAATAAAATTATTATATATATATATGTTTCAAGTGTACGATTTGATAATACATCATCTGTATATTGCATTATGTGTTCACCACACAGTTAAATATTCTTCTGTCACTGTATATTTGACACCCTTAATCCTTATCTATCTCACCCACCCCTCCCTGCTTTCCCTCTGGTAACCACTGAACTGTTGTCTGTGTCTATGAGATTTGTTTGTCTTGTTTGTTTGTTCCTTTCAGTTTTATATCCCACATATAGGTGAAATCATATGATTCTCAACTTTTCCTGTCTAAGCTAGTTTCTTCATTATCAACTTTATCAGTAATAAGGTGACAATTTTGTCTCCAACTGCTTTGTGTCTTTATCTTATTTCTGAATTGGTTCAGCATACAATGCTATTTCTTGGGCTTTCCCAAATAATGAGAGGATAACCAGTGTTCATTTTCTAAAATAACTTGTCTTCAGGAATAAGGCTTTACATTTATCCCATTAAAGATATTTAGGTTTGTGTCAGCACATTCTTCATTATAGCCCAAATTAGTACTAATTGGTACCCAGTGGTCTGGAGGAGTTAACTCATGTCTTTAACCAATTAACTAATTCCAAGGAAGTGATGTTGGTCCTGGAATCCATTTTAGAAAAAGAACGCAGTATGCTGGAATGTTACCCCATTATTATCCTCAATGTTATTTTATTATGCTATTCCCAATGCCATATTACAATGATATGGAAGTTCCCATTAGTAAAATGCCATTTCTTAGAAAGGTTCATAATCAGATCTGCTCTGTATTTAATTTCACTCTATTATAACTAATGCCACAGCAAGGTTATATGCTACACATTTGGCTTAGCTTTTGAAAAGTATGTTTATGGTGTCATGTAACAAATGCAGAAGTAAATCATACACATTTATGATGGTGACGTGTCAAACCATTAATAATAATATTTTATATTTGCTAAGTGCCTTATGTGATTCAAAGGACTTTTTAAACATTTAGGTATAATTATATTGGACCCATTTATTTAAGAGAGTTGAAAATATCAAATTAAATAACTATTCAAATGCTTATTTTGGTTGAAATAATACAATTACAGTTAATTTGTCAACTGTTTCGAAGGTGAACTTTAACTTTTGCTCATGAGTATACTAAATATTCATTTTACTCAAATGCAATATCAAGGTGCTTTGATATGAGCATCTATTATTATTGTAATTGCTATCAATATTGTTAGTAAAGCATCACTTAAATAATTCTGTCCAGTGGAGAAAAGATCATCTTAATTCAACCAAAAATACTTTCAAGTGCCCAGAATGATAGTAAGGTAAAAGACTTTGGAGATATTTAGTGAGTAGAGTAGAAATTACTGAAAATTTCCAAATAGTTATGGTTCAAAAGTATATTCATAAATCAGTGCTTTGCAACTTAGTCACTTTTCCCCAAATAAATAGCTTAAGAAGTGGAATTTAAGATGAAATTCATAATTCTGGATTACACAGCATATTTAAATCATAATGTGATGTGCCCAAATTCATACTAATAGGACTCATTCCAGTTCCGGTTCTGGGAACAATAGTGAGATGAGGAAGAGGGTGAGAAAAGGTGTTTTCTCTCTTATCTGAACAATGAAGTGCAAAATTCTTTCTCCTGATTCCTAATGTGTCTCCTCTTTGGTCCTACTATGTTCTCCTCCTGCCCCCACTAAAAGGTCTGAGCTGAAGTGCCTGCCCTTCACAGTAATCTGAAGAAAACTAACCTGACTAACAATCCCTGCAATATTTGAATTTTTAACAGGATATTTGTGACCCCAAAGATACTGCTAATTCGTAGAATTTCTAGTTAGATCGCAAAGCAAATTTTAAAGATCCAGGTAGTGAGGGAGAAAGTTTAAGATTTTGTAGACTGTCTTATTGGCAGTCCCTCACTCTGTCGCTGCTTGTTGCCACTCCTTGTTTTTCTCCACTTCCAACCCTATAGTTTTTCTAATATCTCTATGATTATTCCCACTGGCTCTTTGGTAACCATGGAAGAAATGTTTGGGTGAGGAGCAGAGTGTGGAGCATAATGATATGGCTCCTTGTGTGCAGTGGAAGTCAGCTGTGTCATATTTTTGTGGACTTTAGTGCTTTTTAAAGGCTCAAAACTGCTATCTTTAGAAGAATTTTTTTTTTGCGGTCTGATTTATAATTTTAATTTACCTAGTTTTCCTTTGTTCATTTTTTCCTTCCTTCCCTTCTTCTTTCCCTCCCCTCCCTCGCTCCCTCTCTTCCTTCCTTCTTTCCGTCCCTAATAGATGGTGCCAAGTTAAATTGTACCCAGCAGTTACCTTCATCACAAATTCCGAATCAGTCTAAAATAATGCATAATCACAAAACATGGGCAAGTCGAATGTAATTCATAATCTACAATTTCTTAGGTGCTGCACTTAAAAAATAAGGAGTAGTAAGAAACTGAGTTTGAGTATGGGGATGGGCAAATGTGCACACACTCCCTCATGCTGTTCTCTTTCTCTTCCATTATGTCACCATAGTCTCTCTGAATTGGAAAGCCACTGGGTTCTGTTGAAAGGTCTCTCACACTCCTCTCCTCTTCTGCACTCCCACTGCCCGAATCAGTCCCGAATGTGCACAATAGCCTCCAGCTTCTGGCTCACTCTTCTCCCATCTAGCCTCCCACATTACATTAGAGTGATCTTTCTAAAACAGAGATTTTACCATAGCATCTATCCACTTAAAACTCTAGATGGTTTATCATCACCCTGTGAATAAAGCCCAGACATCTTAGCACAATAAACAAAGTCCCTTTACAATCTCTCTGAGCCCAACTTTCCAGATTTGCTTCCATTCATTCTCCCCAACAGATTTCTTGCCATTGTTTACCTGGGCAATTTAAATAAAGCAGAAAAACGCAGAAGTAGCCATCTAGAAAAACTTTACTAAAATTTTATTGAATTAGAACTGCTTACAGCACATACATAAAACATCTTTTCCATGTCTTCTAATTAAAGGCAACATTTTGTCTTGTGGCTGCCAATTTTGAAGTTTCTGTTTTATGTTACTCTCAACTTGCATTTTGGTCACTTTGACAAAGAACAAGCCTAAGAGAAATTTTAAGAATCTTAAATAAAAATAATCAAATAAAACAATTAGAAATTCAGGAAATTAGAGAACACATCAATTTGTGTACGAAGACTCCATAATAGAAAATAACATTTTATAATGTTTTACACCAATAAAAATGATAAAACTAGTATTTGCATTATTGCTATTCACCATGGCATTTCTTAATATGACATAGCATTAATTTATATCATCTACCGTTGAGCATCCGGTATGCAGTATGACTTGGGTTGGCACTGCCATGCAAAGGAAAATGAATGACCTGTCTTTGCCCATGGGGAGCCTTTATGAGGCCCTGACATAGACAACATTCACAGTATTGGAACTGCTATGCACTCAAAAATATTGATTCTAGTAAAAAGACACTTTTCATGACACAGCCCCTTGTCCTTTTAGTCATCTTGTCTCTTTTTGAAAGGAATATCTGAATGATCTAATGTATAGGGTACTGATCCCTTCTACAGGAGTATCAGGATCCTAGCCCTGAATGCCAAATAGTTGCTGTTTTCTAGTTTGTGGTACTGAAAGTCCAAGAAATATTTTTAAATCTATTTGAAGAAAATTCTCTATGTACAGGCATGTATATCACACTCTTCTAACAAACCTCCACTGAACACCTACCTACTTTGTACAAGACAGAGTGTTGGGAGCTCTAGAGAAGAGTGGACCCTGTTCTTGCTCTGCAGAAGATGATAATATGATGAGCCTGCCAGATATAATTGCTGTAAGAGGCACTAACACATGCTTTGAGAAAAAAGGCAATTGAGGGGTGAGTAAAGTCTTCAGAGTAGGGGGTAAGGTTTATGCTGGGCTTGAAAAGTCTGGGTTCTTCATATGGTACCGACCCTTTTTGCCTGTGTGTTTTGAAAGAGTTTTATTTTCTATATGTTTTTCTACATTTACTACCAGTGTGGATAATATGTCCAGTTTGAAGGTGTGGAGGCCATCTGGGTGGGGACTGATCTTATAGACTGGCTTTGAGATCAAAGCCGTAGACTGGATTTTCCCCAGACTCCCTAATCTGGCTTTTAGCTTTGTGACTCAGGCATTTCACTTTCCCGACCTACCAAAGAAGTCACATGACCCAAGTGATCTGACAAACTAACAATACTTACCAAGTTATTCGTTTATGATGGGGGCTGTTCTTTTACAGTAACATGTTCACATCTGCCTTCCAGGAAGCTCTTCCAGATTTCAAGATACCTTAAAGCCAGTGTGGACATAAATAATTGGTTTCTCTATAAGCACCAATGTAGACCACCCTCTCATACTGCAACTTTATTAAGAGATGTTAATATCAAATAAATTATCTTTGTTTTTGGGCAAGAACCCTTTTTAAAAAAAACTTGGCTACCTTTTGCATATGTTTTGATTTTCTTCAGTCAAGTCTGTTTCTTGACCCCTTTCTCTACCTACATTGTGCTGTCCATGTAGATATGGCTTGCTCTGAATGGGGTAAATAAGATAGCACCATGCAAGAAGTTATTTTTAAAACTTGTATTTTACTTACTAAACCAGCTGGAGAAGATTAAAGAAATAACATAGCACTGTTATTCCCCATATACCATTATCATAGATTGCAGCCATTTATGTTTTGCTCCTATATTGGTTTGTTCTTTACAACACTACCTTACGAAAACCCAGAAGAGATTTTTAGACCAAAAGCACAGTTGTGTCAGATGACTGTTCAAGTTCTTAATACCTTTTTTGCCTTTGGGGTGTACTCTCCCAGATCATATCTGCTGACTCCCTTATTAACTTGATCTTTAAATGTCATTATATCTATTTGCCTGTATCCACGACTAAAGGCCACACTTTCTATTTGTAGTTTGTGCTCATTTGTTTTGACCAAAACTTTTTTTAAAATGTCATAGTTTATAGTGGATATTCACCTATTCCTTGAAGTTATGACCTCATCTATAATGCAAACAAAATAGCAGTACCAATTTATATTAGATTTTATCCACTGGTTCAGTCTCATATTATTTTCAGGCATCCAACCATCTATATTCTTTAGTTCCAAAGATATGGAATTTATGTTGCATTCTAGCAGTTAAGAAGCTCTACTATCAAGTGAGAATGACCTCCCAAAATTCCAACTCACTTTCCTCCTCCGCAACTCTGAGGAGTTTCAGAGTGGCATTGTAGCAGATGCTGTCAGCGCCTCACCCAGATTCCTCCCCCTACCACCACAGCACCCTGTAGTCCACTTCTATACCTGTTTGCCTAAAGGCTTTTCCAGAGCCATGTTCTCTGCCCAAATACGAAGGGGGCAGGCCAGAAGGAAGGAATGGAGAATTTATATTCCTGAGTACCCTCAACTTAAGACTGATGGACGTGGTGTACAAATGCCCCACAATCTTTCCTCTAGGATGAATAACTTTGAGGTTTGTATTATACTGGTTCTTCAAGTTCCTGGCATCACTAAGCTTCATTTGCCCACAGTAATAGCTGGCTTGATAACAGACCTTTTATTGCTTCCTTCCTTTCCTTGGCTCACCTCATTCCCTACCGGTGTTTCCTGTACCTCACAAGTAATCTACTTGCACTTGAATCTCAGGGTTTACTTCTGAGCCCAAACTAAGGCATGGTATAATGGAGAAGAGGAAACTTCCTAGCCGTAGGACCAATCGACTTGATATCCAGAAGTTATGGCTGATGAACTGTAATGGATATAGTGCCTGGAACATAATAATGTATTATGAAAGCTTTTTCAATCATTGTTACTTGTGTTTTGCTCTCTCAAAGAGTGAAAATCCAGTGAGAGAAGTTGGATTTTAATGCACTGTAGTTAGTGCTATAAGGGAGGTGTGAGAAACTTCCCGTGGGAGAGCAGAGGTGAGCCAGCAGTTCCTTGGGATGGGTTTGGGGGCGAAGGATGGGTTTCAGGGAAAGTTCAGGGAAAGTTTATTGATGGGGTGACCTTAGGTAGGGAAATTAGAAAAGGGCATTTCAAGGAAGAGCATAGAGAGAAAGAGAGAGAAATTCGAACAAGTTGTGAATACTCCCATGGTGAGGGGAACAATAGTCAGGAGCATAGGATGTTTGAGGAGCAATGACTGAAATGAGAAGATGAGAGGTCTCAAATGCCATGCTAAGGAGAGCTGGACTCATCCTGCAAGTGACAATGAGACATCAAAAGCGAAGGAGTAACATGATCAGCTCTCTATTAGAAAATCTTTTTTCCAGATATATATATCCAGATATGTGTGTGCATGTGTATATGTGTGTGTGTGTGTGTGTATGTGTATGTATTGTATATATATGTATATGTGTATTGTATATATGTATATGTGTATATATACATATACACATATATATGTGTGTGTGTGTATGTGTATGTATTGTATATATATGTATATGTGTATTGTATATATGTATATGTGTATATATACATATACACATATATATGTGTGTGTACATATACATATATACAATACATATATACATATATATACAATACATACACATACACACACACACATATATATGTGTATATCTATATATACACATATACATATATACAATACACATATACATATATATACAATACATACACATACACACACACACACACACACACACACATATATGAGAGAGAGAGAGAGAGAGAAACTATGGGATACTTAAGATTGTTTTTGTAGCTCAGCTTACATAGATGGAGCAGTAGAAGGTAAGTGGTTAAGCACGTGGGATGCCTTTTTTTGAATCCCAGCCCTGCCATTTACTGATAAAAATACCTAACATTTTGTTGAGTATACTAAGAACTTAGCGTAGTTCTAAGTGCTTTGCGTGTACTAGATTATTAAATTTTTTTTCCTTCAGATTCCTCATCTATACAATGGAGATAACATTATTTTAAGAAAATATTAATTTATGACTTTTATGCAGCTGCCTTGCAAAGTAGTCATATAATTACGTTTATTTGTGTAAGCTTCTTAGAACTGTGCCTTAGAACATAGCAGGCAGCTATTATTTTTATTATTTTATTATTTTATCCCTCTCTGCTCTCAGAAGAGCTCATATAAAGGGGGAATCTATGGTTTTGCTAAGTACCCCAACATCTGAGTTTGGATATTACTTCACATCATCCCTGTCAGGCACCTGCCCCAGTCGAAAGAGAGGCGGGAGACTGATATGGTGTGATATCGCATAGCTTTACTTCCCTATGTAGCTCTAACAATTTTTTGTCCACTGAAATTGTTTGTCCACTGAAAAAGTTCAGTTCAACTTAGAACAGAGCCTATGCAGAACTGTCCTTTAATGGAGGTGCTGAAGGAGTTAGGTAAGTTGCCAAGGCACTCAAACAGTGTTCAAGGTCTTAGAATCTAGGAGAAAAAAGAAGCATAAAACTGGCAGTGAGTTCCAGGATCAGAATTTGGAGCAGTGTCTGTCTGGTGTGTTTGACTCCAAGGAGCTTCTGCTCTGCTGTCTATGGAGCGGTCTGTGGAGCCTCTAATGAGCAACCAGGAAGTGGCCAAGCAGAGGGAGAAGAGTCACATGGCTTTGATTGTCTGTAAAGAGGGCTGCTGAGTTTCCTTCTGGAAGGACCTTACCCCTGAAGCTTCAAGTTCTGGCTGTGAATGTCCCATTTGAATCAGACATGACATCTTAAGGGACACTGGAGGCTGTGGAGTAAAAAGTTATTAAGCTTTTTATCCAGACATCTTATGAAATTGCAGATTCAGAATTATGAATGAGGGTTCTAGGCACCCATGACAATTTTAGATTAGAACTTGAATTTCAAATTTCTAGAAACAAATGAAGTATGGAAAGAGAGAGGTGCACTGATATTGTGATTTAATTTTTATATTCATAGTTGGAACCAATTGTGAATTTTTCAAAAAAGCAATGCATGACTACATTGCTTGCTTCTATGTATCCTTCTTGAAATTTGCTCCTTTCACTGACTCTTCTACCTTGAGGCAAGCAGAGGAGCTGGAACTCAATTTTCTCAATAAAACATGATGAATTAGAGTCTTAATATGTTTCATGTTCACAAGGAAGTGCTGGGCCATTTTCTGGTTTCTTTAGAACACTGGGAGAAGACTACATTGATTGTGTCCATATATAACTATTGATAATCTTAGCACATATCTTTGTCTCTTTCATGCATGTCTGTGTATGTGTGTGTGAATGTACTATTGACATCATATTATATATGCTGGTCTGAAACCAGTTTGCTTTTTTGAATAAAACATCATATTAAAAAATACTTTTGACATGCACCTAACTCTTAAATTTAAAAAGGAAAAATGTGAGATATCATTTTGCAACTTATATTCCCTTGTGCCATGTCGATAGTAAATGGCAAATGGCATTTTTAATCTACATGCTATAGTCTTACTTTTTTCAGTTTTACTTTTTAAATGCAAACTTAAGCATCTTTTAAAAATAATGTATTTATAAAACTTTTTTTATTGTTTGTTTTCCTTATAAGTGTAATAAAAGAGAATTCACTTATGTTTACAGCCTAGAAATTAATTATTGTTCTTTTCAACCCATTTGGTTAACATTTTTATTCTTTCAGGTAAAATCTGAAACATTAAGCAGGTTATTATCAGCTAAGGAAATAATATTAGCAACTATTATCAGTGAGGTAAAAAACATTCTTTAGAATCCATCATGCTAAATATATCAGGGATTCTGAATTACTAGAATAAAAAAGATTCAAATTCTCACCATGCAGCATCAGAAACCATCTGACTCTCTTTTTATCCATTGGAGGAGCAATTGTAAGTGCGACAAACAATTGGATAGGAGCAGCCTCACAGATCTCTAGAATAAAACGCTTGTTACAAAATCTACTTAACAAGAGGTGAGTGTATGAGTTTAAAAACATGTATTTATGTATCCTATGGTCTTTCTACTCAAAGTGTGGGTATTACCTGGGAGCTTGTTAGAAATACAGAATCTTGGGTCATACTCTAGATCTTCTGAATCTTAATCTGCATTTTAACATGATCCTTGATTGATTTATATACACATTGAAGTCTGAAAGGCCTTGCATTGGGGAGATAAAATATATACCGAAGGAAGATCTTTTTCAAGGCTGCTCTTATCTAATTGTTTGCAGGACTTAGAAATGCTCCACCGATGGGCAAAAGAGAGAGTCAAGTAGTCTCCTATAGATTCTCCATACAGTGAGGCCTACTGTCTCATGTGGAGGTATCAGACCTCCTTGGTTTGATACCTGTCTTTACCATTTGTATAACCTCTTTATAACTTCAGTTTTGCCCCCTGTATAAAAGGAATAAAAATAGTATCTCAAACAGTTGTGAAGATTAAATAAATTAATATTTATAAACCGCTTAGAACAGTGCTTAGCACATAGTAACTGCTCCAAAATAATTCACTTGCATCATTATCAAGGTCTGAGTTTTGTAAGCCATTATCTTAAAATCACAAGTCTTCCTCTAAGGCTGTTGGTGGCAGAATGGTCCAGAGACAAGTCTGGTCAGCTCAGAGAGGCTGGTATGGACAGATTGGTCTGGGGCCTTTTTAGGGCAAGTTTAGGCCTAGGACACAGTAGCTTAGTGTCCAAGTGCAATGGCCATGGGATATTAATTACTGACCACTTTTCTTAAATTCCATTAATTAAAAGTGACAGAAGATTTTTAGCCAATTCCCTCAAACCTTATTATCTCTACTTTGTAAGAAAACAAGCCTCTTGAGTATAGTGAAAACCCACTGTTAATATATCTCTTTATTACATAAATTGATGTCATTGGTGAAATAAATTCTGGTATTTCTCCATTCCTCTCTTTACTTCCTGCAAATAACCGTGAGCAGAATTAAGATGATAGACTGAATGAAAGGGAAGTGGCGGGAACATGATTTCATCCTTCACAATTTCCAAGAGAGAAATGTGCCAGGCCAAGGAACACTCATCAACTGGAGATTTGGTCTCTAACCCTAACATCGAGTCCTGGTGTATAAGGAGGAATCCTGTTGCCCAGGTCACTGCTTCTGAAACTTTAATACACAAATAAATTGCCTAAATATCTTGTTAAAATGCAGATTCTGAGTCAATGTATTTGGGTAAGGCCTGAGATTCTGCATTTTTAAGAAGCTCCCAGGTGAAGTCAATGCTGCTGATGCACACATCACACTTTGAGTGGGGCTGAGGCTGTAACCATTCTAACCCCACACTTTGAGTGGGGCTGAGGCTGTAACCATTCAAGTCAAAAAGATTCTTCTATACCTGCCTACCTGAGCCTTCACCTGAATCTTGGCCCTCTTCATTAGTGGTTCTCAGCCCTAGTTGTACATTACAATCACCTAGGATTCTGGTCCCCACCTCTAGATGTTCTGATTTAATTGATTTGGGATTCATAGGTGGGAGAGAGCCAAAAAGGAAAGATCAAACACATGATTCTGGGAGCGCTTGCTATTTTCAGACCTTTGCATTAACAATGAAATTCTTCCTCAGCACTGTAATCCAATAAAATAACCTTGCCCCTGATCCAGGTTTGGAGTAGAGAGGCAACAACAGGGGAAATCGTTGAGCTTTCCGCAGAGATGACTAATAACTGCTATAGTCAACATGGACGTCGAACCATTTTTATAGAGCAGTTCCAGAGTACTTCTCAAAATGTAATACTGAAACCTGTTCTTGGGAGAAAACTAGGTTCAGAGATTCAAGAATGCTGATTTGCTCTGACTCTGGCCAAAAGACAACCAAAGACACATTCACTTTGGGGAAAACTGTATAAATATATGATCCTTTTCTTTGAGGACCTTATGCTCTGTTTAGGGAGATAAAACCAATCAATATATGATTTGGTAAAGGGTTAATTCTGCAGGCCAGGGCTACTCAAACCCTGTACATTCCAAATAAAACCTGTCTCTATAGAACTGGCCCTTGGCTGGCTCCTGGGAGGTAACTTCTGAGCCTTTAGAATGTCTTGCCTGATAAGAGTGTTGTTCTGTATGCCTGAGGCTGTGGACCATACTGAATTAGTTTGACTCTTGGGGAGGTAGATGACTCTGTGACTGACTTGCAATAATAATCCTGGACACCAAGGCTCCAGTGAGGTTCCCAAGCTGGCAGTACTTCACATATGTTGTCACATATCATAGCATGAAGAATTAAGTGCATCTTCATGCAACATCATTAGGAGAGAACATCCAAAAGCTTATGTCTTATTTCTCTGACTTTTTCCAATGCATCTTTCCTATTTGCTGATTTTAATCTGTATCCTTTCACTGAAATAAACTGTAACCATGAGAACAACAGTTTTCTGAGTTCTGTGAGTCCTTCTTGCAAATCATCAAGACTGAGCACCATCTTAGGAACCCCTGACAAAACATCTAACAAGCAAGACTAAACCTGGGTCTCTCCATGAGGAAATTTATTTGGGAAGTGATCCAGGGCACAGAAGAGAAAGAAAGATATAAAGTAGGTTATTAAGCTGATCATTATTGTGAGTACCAGTGGCATAATACCCTGGGACATTCTGAGAAGCTAAAAATATCTCTCAGAAATGTCTTGGGGAAGGGAGATGGGAGCATTTTAGATTGTAAACTCCTGAGTATGTCTCACACTGAGGCATCCAAGCAGGAAGTAGTTGGCAGAGCCTTAGTAAAGTGTTATTAGAGCCGTACGGAGTTGGTTGCCATTGTAATGGCTGGAGTAAATGGGTTGAGAGCTTATGAGCCTGAATTTAGAGATGTTCATTACAGTCTGTTCCTTGCATCATGAGATCCACTTGTGTCCTGCATTAAGTCAAATACAGAGCACTCAACATGGTGGCTGGCCGTAGTCTCTACAAAAGACTTAATGAAGGAAGGTTAATAGAACAAGTTACAGTCACTATTGCTGCAGATGGTCTCAAAGCTATAGTTGATATTTATTATCTACCTCCTCTATTATCCATTCTAGATTCCTCTTACCCTAGGCCTGCAACTCAGACCAGCAAAGTGTGAGTTATCGGAAGTGAGCATCCAGAACATGTAAAAGGAAATATATGAAATGTGTTAGATGATTATTAAAATTCAAACTGATACACTCTGTGGTTCTGTTGGACCCTAGGCATGGCCACAGTTGGTGGTTGTACAAATAATTTATTTTGTGAACCGCTGTTATTGAAGAGAATATACTATAACCCCTACATGTTTTGAGGCAGAAAAGAAGGTTGACAACTACTGATCTAGAAAACAACTAACATTTGAAAACTTGTTTTAAATTTAAATTTTTCCAGTAAACAAAGAAATATCTTGATTAAATATGTACAACTGATCATCCACAATCTATGTGACAAAGAAACATTCTTCATGCTTTTGTGAGAATTATACCCTGTCATTTTCTTACTATCTGCTGGAATCCTGTTTCTTAACACTGGGCACTAAGGCCCTTCATTTATTTCAGTGGTCTAATTATATTAAAACAACTAAATAAAAATTTAATACCATCCCTTTTTAAATAAAATCACCTGAGAGACTTAGATTTAAGAAAAGTTTAGAAAAAAAGACACACAATAGCATTTTCTATTTCTGAATTGAATTAATTTCTTATTTAAGAAGTATGATAGTTTAATGTCAGGTCTACAATTGGCCAAAAGGCTTCATGCAGTCAAGAGTTTAGTCATGTTTTTTCTTCCCTCTAAATAGATAATCAGGGAAAACATATTCAAAGAGGTTAGAAAGTATTCATAGTCTGATGACAAATACAACAAAAATATCCATGAAATTATTTTGTAAAAAACAAAGATGAGATAAAACTAGGCAACTCAAGTTTTACTATCATTGTTGATGTTATTCTTATTCAGGTCTATGATTTCTTGTCAAAAACCCTTGGAGCTAGATGTGCATTAGAGTTCAGAATTTTTGGAACAAAATGTGTGTTTGTTTTGTTGCTTCAAATACAGCATCTCTTAATCACTTATTGGAGATACACTTTATTCTTTACATGCAGCTGAATCTTGTCTTGAGTGTAACACATCTTGAGAAACATCTAAATGTGAAAATAAAATATGAGACTTAGCTTGGACTTTGGCATCATAAAAGTGCTTTTGAAGGCTGCTACTTGGCAAAAGAAGAAAAAAAAGTGGAAAGTGTTGAAAAGAGTAGTAGTTTATATCTAGTAACTCAATAATTTGAACTTGAAATTTCTCCAAGAGATTGAGAGAAAACCATACATAATTTTTAGATAATGGCTACCAAAGCAAGGGAACTTTAAAAACAAATTTTCAGAAAGTTCATTTATAAAACAAATTTTTATAATATAGCTTTAAATTTTTACTTTTCAGTTCCTTGTACTCCTGTATAAAGAAAAGCACTTGGGAATAGACATTCCACTGATGGTAATTTTTAATATAATGCATGACGGGTGTATATTTTTTAAGTACTTCTATAATGTTTAAGAATCCTTCACTTGAAAAAATACTGGATTGGGGGACTGTCTAGAGCCATTTGCATTTACCATAATCACTTACAATCCAACTGAGCTTAAGTATATAGTTCGTGAGTTTAGAATTGTACCGTATAAAGTTAAATAATTCAATGTGCCTGCTGTATATCATTTTTTGGTGTATAAGATTCAAAAGTGAGTCAAATGAATCTTGAGATTTCACAATAACACAAAAAGTAGCACTTCAATTCTATTTCAGGCTTAGGGAATTAAAAGGACTCTCATGAAATCATATCACAGAGTAGAAAGTCACAGAATTAAGTCATCAATCAAACCTTGGGAAGAAAAGAGACATTATCCACTTGATATAAGTTTTAAATGAGTACTATGTGAGCTTGGAAATGAAACTATGGCTGTCAAAGCTACTGATGGACAATGAGAGTCTTCTCATCTCTGTCTCAAGAGAATGTTAATAATTCTTAGGGGTGATATATAAAATGAACTGTTTCTCTGAACTGTCCTTTGACATAAGAATGATCAGTTATCTTATATGACTGGGTCTAGACAGTGTTCATTTTGGGATGTTCTCACTATTGTTTAAAAAATGACAACCATTATAGATGAGAATGCTAATGTTTGGCAGTTTTGATATCATTAGTAAATATAAAAACTAACTTCTAACAAGTAAGAACAAAAATAATATATTAGAAGTTTATATCAAAAGATAATCTTTCTTGTTTTTCATCTATTATCTGGGCAAGTTATTTTGTCTCAAGATATTAAAAATAAAGCTAGCAAAATTTGATTACAATGACTTTAAGTAGTTTTCCATGCTTCTGGGGTAATCAAGGTGCTCAGAGGGGGGGAAGAAAGTTATTTATGAATTCTATTTTCTCTCCAATAGAGTCTCCAATTTTCTTAGATGGTACGACTGAAACTATCAGGATTTCACAAGAATTAGTGTGTGTCAGAATCACCCATGTTAGTCAGAATAGCTAGAAATGGTAACATGTCCTCTTTTTTTAAGACTTGTTTCTCTCTCAAGTAATCAAATCATGGGACAATAAGGCTGTTATATTACTGAATGTCACGCAGGAAGGGCAGCTTTTAAGGAGAAATTGTGTGTTAGGCATTATTACTTTTTAGTACTGAGGCAGTTACTTGCTAATTAATACCTAAGGAACAGATTCTACATGTTCCAGAATGAAATATTATGTCTGGTTCAACAGTTTAAATACCTATATTTATTGTATTAAATGTATACATATATTTTTTCAACTTTTAATTTTTAAAACATTTTAATGAGTATTTCAAATACCCAGGATTAGAGAGAAAGTTTCAATGAACACCCAGGCATTCATGAATTTCCAGAAAAGGCAAATGTGCGAAGACAGAAAATAGATTAGCAGTTGCCTGGGTTGGGTATGGAAATGGTGATTAGTTGAAAATGAGCATGAAGGATCTTACTGGGGTGATGAAAATATTCTAAAACTATTATGTGATGGTTGCACATCTTGATAAACTTACTAAAAGTCATTCAGTCGTCACTTAGAATCGACGAATTTAGTGATATATAATGATACGTAAGAGAAGCCAGACATAAAAGCGTATATTAGTGTATAATTACTTTTTGATGAAATCCAAGAATAGACAAAATTGATCTATGGCACTAGAAATCAGAAATTGTTGCCCAGAGTTAAAAGTGGGGGATTATTGACTGAAAAGGAACAGAAGAGAACTTTCTGGGGTGATGGAAATGTTCTATATCTACAGCTACATCTATTTCTTGTTTTGGGTGATGGTTACTCAGATTGTTGAAGGGGATACAATTTTTAAAACTCACCATTAAGACAAGATTTGAGCATTTAAGATATGTGCATTTTATTGCATACAAATTATACATTCATTAAAAACACGATAATTTATTAATACTATTAAATATCTAGTCCTGAATCACCTAATTGTTTATTTATACATTACTGATTTGTTTGAATTAGTATCTAAACAAATTCCACATATTGCCCTTAATTGATATATCTCTCTTTTTATTTCTTCAAGAAAGATATAAAAAATTATAGGTATTTCATTTACTCTATTTTTTTATTAATTAATTGAGAAATATTTTACACAATAAAATGCAAAGTGTTCAGTGTATAGAAGATCTTTTAAATATGTGTTTGTATTTCTAATTCAAAAAGTAATTTAACCACATCATAAAACATGTAAATCAGTAAAAATAAAATAAAACAACCATTTTGATGTATTTTTTATCTTTTTTTGCAACAGCTTCTTCTTCAATGAAATATATGTACAGTATTTATTATTATTATTATCATCATTATTATTATTCCACAGTCCTATATTACTTAGGAAGTGGTCAAATTTGTAGCTATAAATCTTAGGCCATCATATTGAATTTTGAAGCCCTAAGCATGCTATCTGATGCTACTCTTATCATGTCCATATCTAAGTGATAATCAGGAAGAGGATACATGTGTGCAGCAGCATTATGTACACTTACCTGTAATCTGATGGATTGATTTCTTTCTCTAAGGTGTATACAAACCTGCTCACATTTTCTGAGAATTCTAAAGGTCTTTGTGTTGGATTCAGGGGAAAAGATACTGATTTATTCCATCCACATACCCATAGTCACTTTCTAATACAGTTTTCCAGTTGACAGGATTGCATAGGTCTTTCCTTTGATGTTTTCAAGTTCTAAACTGAGTATGCTTTCTAAAAAATGAAGTTAGGTCCCAGCATATGTTTTGATCTTCACTTATTGTAAACTGACTTACTCCATATACTGGCTTTTTGAAAATGGTTTCCATAGAACACTTTAAGCACTGATTTTTCTGCGATCTCATTAACTCCCATGTAAACGCCAGGTTTTGTTGAGGAAGAAGAAACTATGTTAAATGGCAGAAATCTTAGGGTTTGGGTATTAATTTTATAAGAAGAATTTTTTTCTGGAAAAGGTCACAGCATTTCTAAGAGTGTGCTCTTTTGATGGGGCTGCTGTTCCTTTTCCTGAGATATAATGAGATGCAATTGATCTGTCAACAAAAATGGCTTTCTGAGGCTGCAAATGCAGTAAAATCAAATCAACACGAACAAGATTATTCTAAAGTGACTTTGAAATAAAAGTAGTTATCCTATTTTCTAAACAGCTTTTAAAATAATACTGAAAGGATAAAAACACACTCAAAGGCAACTGAATGTTTTTAAAAGTATGAGAACCTTTTCAAATAATAGTGCTGGAGCAATTGGACATCTATAGGCAAAACCTTGACTTAAATCTTACACCTTATGTAAAAATTAACTTAAAATTAATCACAGACTTAAATATAAAACATAAAACTATAAAACTTTTAGGAAAAATCATCGGAGAAAATCTTCAGAACCCAGGGCTAGATTCGGACACGACAATGAAAACATGATCCATAAAAGGAAAAACTTAATAAATTGGGCCTCATCAAAATTAAAGTTTTTGTTCTGTGAAAGACCTTGTGAAGAGAATGAAAAGCCAAGCTACGAATTGGAAGAAAATATTTGTGAATCACATAGTCAACATAAGACCTTGTATCTAGAATATATAGAGAACTCTCAAAATTCAACAGTTAAAAAACAGATCTAATTAGAAAATGGACAAAAGACATCAACATACATTTTTTTGAAGAAGACATACAGATGTCAAATAAGCAAATGAAAAGATGCTCAACATCAATAGCTATTTTGAAAAATGTACATTAAAACCACAAGGAGGTGTCACTATGTACTCATCATGATGGCTAAAATAAAACATAATGATAACACCAAATGCTGGAAAGGATACAGAGAAACTGGATCACTCACTACTGAAAGGAATGTAATATGATGTAGCCACTTTGGAAAATAGTTTACCAATCTCCTATGAAATTAAATAACCACTAACCATATGAGCCAGCAATTTCACTCTTGGGCATTTATCTTAGAGAAGTGGAAACTTATGTCAACACAAAAATCCATACACAAATGTTCATAGCAGCTTTATTCATAATAGCGAAAAACTGGATGCCTCTTCATCAACAAGTGAATGGTTAAATGGAATAAAATAAACAGGAACAAACTATTGAATCATACAACTTGGATGGATCTCAAGGGAATTGTGCTGAGTGTGGGGAAAAAAGCCATTCTCCAAAGGTAACAATATATGATTCTATTTATATAACATTCTTAAAATAACAAAATAATAGGAAGAACAGATGGTTGCTAGGGTTAGGGATGAAGAAAGGGGGGTAGGTATGGCTATAAAAGGGTGGTGATGGAATTGTTCTATGTCTTGATTGTGGTGGTGGTTACAAGAATTAGGTATCAGATAAAATTGCATAGAAACACATGCACACACATACGAGTACATGTATAACTGGTGAAATCTAAATAAGCTCTATAGATTGTACCAATGTCACTTCCCTGATTTTGACATTGTACTATATAGTTACCTTTGGGGGAAACTAAGCAAAGGACTCATAGGACCCCTTTATACACTTTTTGGATAACTTGTGAATTTATAATTATTTCAAAATAAAAAGTTTTAAAAGTTTGAGAGCTTGTGTTGTGTTTACTGAGAATTCTGAATGGTAAAAGACCATGGTAGTAATTTGTCCTGTCTCTTCTTTCTGCCTTCCTGAAGAATTGATGGGTCTAGGACTTAAAATATTTATGGAATAAAATTAATTCTCTTCTTTTTTATGTTTTTCCTATTCTAGACGTTGCCACTCCTCTTTACGAAATATAAAAATATAATAAAGTAAAACTTTAAGTTTTCAAAACCCTCTCTTCTACTTGAAGACTTCCCTTCCTCCTCCATTTTCTTATCGACACCAACATAGTAAAACTTATTGTGCACTTATTTTGTTCCAGTCATTGTTGCAAATTTCAGAAACCCAACTTAAACAAAATGAAAATAGAATGTTTGATTTACCTAACTCTGATCTCCAAAGGAAGGACCTACCTGGCTTCAGGCGAGGCTGAATGTCAGCACGCATAATGATTTCAATCTCTTCTCTCCATTTCTCATCGCTGCTTGGTGTCATTCTAAGACAGTCTCTCTTCATGTAACTCTTATGTGTCAGTTTCACATGGGCAGGGGAAGAGGGGAGGGAGGGAGAGAGAGAGAGAGAGAGCACGAGAGAGAGAGAGACCCTTCACCATAGCCCCCACACGAATCTGGGGATTGATCCTTGAATTGTGTGAAATTCTCACAGAAAAGGGAAAGGTTGTTTTTCAAAGGAAGGGATGTTGTATAGGCAAAAAATCGATACACTCCCATTTTATAAATAATAAAAATTGGACCTTTCAAAGGTCAGTTATTATGCCAAGGTCTTCCAGCTAGTAGATGGTGTTGCCATGCCCGGGCTGTTCGGCTCCATTGCTCAAGTTTTCAATCAGGTGGTCATAATGCCTCCAAGAATTCTTACTCTCCTAGTTAGATAATCCCACTTCCTAACAATATTTCTTACTTTATTTTTATTTTTTTTACCATATACTTATTGACTCTTTCTTGATCAATTTCAAGGTTCTGAAGTCTCTTAAACTGAGTACACAGAATAGAATATAGAACTCAGGAAGATTCTAAGCAATGCTTTATATAGTGAAGATCATTTCATCCTTCCCATATAATTTAAAGGTGTATCACCATTTATACAGTGGATATATGCTTAAAGGTTGTATAAGTTTATAAATAAAAGTTTTAGAAATCAGATTATTTATTTCTCTTGTTCACTTATACATATTTTTAGTTTCCATTACATACTAAGTACTCTTAACAATACCAAGAACTTGAGATACTAGAACAATATAAAAGTGAATATAAATAAGTGTTTTTAAAATGATAGCCAAGATTAAAAAACTTGACTAGGAGTTCTCTTCCTAGCAAAGGGAGATAGATAATAAACAAGCCAACAACTATATAGATAGAGATAACTAATGTGGTATATCAAGTTGTAATAAGTGCTAAGGAGAAAAAATAAAGTGTAAAAGAGATAGGAAGTGCTAAAGGCTATTACCAAGTGATTAGGGAAGGAAGATGCCCTCAATAAGGCAACATATTATCTGCCTGGAATGCTCTGACCAGTAGAGAATTAACTCAATATTCTTGAAGGTCTCTGTTAGAAGTTCGATTATGATGTAGTGGGACAACATAGGAGCTGGAGGCAATTCCTTGATATATTTTTATAGAGAATATAAGTACAAGAGGATAGAAAGGTACGAAAAAGTTCAAATTGATTTTGATTGACCAACTACAACTGCTAGAAATCAATCGTTGGCAGTTGAACAAATAGACATATGAATGTCATGTTAAACATCCATATGTTAAACATATGGATGTCATGATACCAGGGGTGATTTGCTCAGAAACCTACTAAATTGCCTTAACTTTTTTTCCAGTTTTCTCTAAGAAGTAAATATATTAACCTGTCTATTTCTATTTTTTCCTTTTAAACCATTTAAAAACTCTTAAATTAGGGTTGAAACTCAGTAGGATTGAAAGTAGCATATGTCTGAAATCGTACTTATGGGTGGAAACAAAGAAAAGAGACCGTAATTTTTGAGAAAAGGGGTTTGATTATCTCACAGATGAGCAAAGACTACATTGCTAATTTTATTCTTCTCAGAAACTTCTTAAATTTCTTAAAATAATATCAAGTAGTACTTAATTTAGAGCACTATGAAATACATATGTATATACGACTTTCAGCATTTCATATCTGTATGGTCCACTTAAAAAATCAGTGCTAAAATTATTTGAGACACTGGAGATAAAACCAGTAGTGATTACTTCTTTTACAATACTAACTGAAATATCACTTATATTTAAATTCAGAAACTCCAGGTCTCTCTTGATTATTTTAGCATTCTTTTTTTTTAAAGATCAAATTATACCAATTTTTTTCTCTCAATTCCTTTGACCAAATGCAATAAAAATTTTGATTTGAACATGCATATGGAAGGTAATTATGTGTCTTTAGAATATATAATGTTTTAACTCATTTTTAAATAGATTAAAGACCAGTCTAACTATAAAAAAATGGTTGTACAATTTACTTTGTAGAAATAATAAAATTTACTTGATCTGTCCTTATATTTTTATAGTTATCATTTAATTTTAGGTTCCAATTTAATAAAACTTCATGTCTGAAAGTATTTATTTTTCTGCCAGCTTTGCCCAGACACGATTCATAAATATGTCAAGAAAATCTAATAAATCTTTCATAAGTATGTATTAATATTTTAATTGCAATTTAAGGAACAAAGAAAAGATTCTAACTTCAATGGATGAGAATTTTTTTTTAATATCATGTTTCCAATTAGCATTAATAGGTCTGTTTTTGTATAATGGCTTTACCCTCAAAACATCTATCATGTGCAAATCTAGTCTTATGAGCATCAAAGTAAACTGCAAAAAGTTACTGACTTGCTTTTTAAAAAATTACTTCTCTTGAAAGGAATTTATCTCTAAAGTTTCTCTGAGATAAACCTGTGCTGTTTCAGGCTGCATGACAACTTTCCTTGGGCTGTGCTTAAGAGAATTCAGCAACATATCTCCACCCACAGTGCCTCCCGACCTCCAGAGATTGAAGAGAGGAAACCCAGCTCCTTTTACAAAAAAAGAATTTCTCTTGGACATACAAATCTTTTATTCACCATCAGTCCGCATCACAGTCACTATGTACACTGGATGACTCTGAAAACCTCAAGGGGAAGGACTTTTAATAATGTTACTTATTATTCCTGTAAACCATTTAAATAATTTTATCCACCCATTAGAATAAGAAAAGCTTCTCTCTCCTGTAAAGGGTGTTTGTATCTCTTAGAATTACATGAGGTGCTGTGTCATTCTCAAGGCAAAGTTAATTATCCTACAACAGGAAGTCATAAGAAATGTAGATGTATTTTGTTTGTGGTCCTCTATTTCTTGTATTCATTGTCCTTTTGTCTTTGAGAAGAATGTTTCTCCTGGAGTGATTGCTCAGTACAATGAAGTTCATTTGAAAGTCTTTTCTTTTTGCTGGAAGCAGAGAGGTTGATATCTACATAGTTTGTAGAGATATATGGGACAAGGAATTATTAGGATTATTGGAGTTACTATAAAACTTATGAAATATTAATATTTAAAGTTAAAGCAAACTCAGTTATAAAATGAGAATTTCATCTAGACGCCAAAGATGTTGTGGAGAGAGCTGAAAGGTACCCTTGTTACTAAATAGATGCCCATCTTCTGAACCAAATAGACCCCAGTCATTTGGTCATTTTCCCATAATTGCCAGAAATGACTGTCTCTTCTTGAGCCTCAGCTCTGTAGCTCCACAATTGGCTTCTTGAATTCTCCTTAGATCCTACAGGCTAAACTGGGTCTTTGCAGTAGTTGGCTTTTAATTTCCATAACTTCAGTAGAACTTTTACTCTTCGGTATTAGATACCTTTAAGCAAAAATTTTTCTCTACATTCCAAGTTTGAAATGAGGTGGTATTTCTAAATGGTTCAACCTGCATGAGCGAGGCAGCAAATAAAAGGAAATTGGGGAGATGTATGACAGGGTGCATGTGATCTTAGAGAAGATAAAACAAGACAGAATTTTCAGCATTTTATGTCTATAAATCTTACAGCTGACACTGGCTTAATAAATGCTCACTGAATGAATGAATGACTGAGCGTCCTATAAACATTGAAGTATAACATTATTTCACAAGTAGTATCCACTTTCCCCTTTTTAGTTAATTATGTTATTCATAGTTAACAGTTATATCAAAGTGACAATAAAGTTCTCTATCTGGGTTTCATGAAGTATTTTCTGCCTTGAAAACATTAAAGCTAGTGACGATAGCATAGTCATTGAGGCAGACATGTCTTAGGTGAACACCTTCACAAGTGGGAGAGGAGGATTTTATAGTTACCAAGAACATCCAGGGATTAAACAGCAAAATTTGGATATTTCATGCCAAAACAGACAATCTTTTCTTGCGCTAAATTGCAGATTTCCACCATTCAATCCAACAGGTTATCATCATTGTATCTGGCCTAAAATTGGGATTTAATTTACATATCATAAAATTCATCTTTTTAAAGTATAGAATTTGCTGAGTTTTGGTATATGCACAAGATTGTGCAACCACCACCACTGTCTAATTCTAGGACATTTTTATCACCCCAAAAGGAATCCCTATACTTATTAGCAGTTACTCCTCTTTCTCCCCAGCCCCTGGAAACCACTAATCTATTTTCTTTTTCTGATGTATACATGAACTGATATAATGTGCAGCCATTTGTGTCTGGCTTCTTTCATTTAGCATAATATTTTCAAGGTTCCTCCATGTTGAAGCATATATCAGTACTTTACCCCTTTTCATGGCTCCGAGGTGGACTTCCGCAATGTCCTCTCACCTAGCCTCTGCTTCTACTAGGGTCCCCCAGAGCCTGCTCACCACTAAAGCCAGAGTAATATTTTTCGAGTGTAAATTAGGTTATCTTACTCCTCTAAAGGCTTCCAGTTTTACTTCAGATAAAAATGTGAACTCCTTGCCATGGCCTCAAGGACCCTTCAATGATCAGTACTCTGCCCTGTGTACTTCTCTGACCTCAGATCCCCACAGTCCACTCACTCACCCTGCGCCAGTTACACTGGCTTTCTACTGCTCCTTGAAGGGTTGAGCTTGTATGTACTTGATACTCCCTTTGCCTGGGGCTCTTTTTCACAGTTCTTCTCAGAACTGTTTTCTTCTCATCTCTCAGCCCTCCTACATCTTCTCAGAGAGGCAAGCCTAGATAACCCTGTCTCAAGTATCTTTTCCCCAACTACCAGTCACCTTCTATTATTTTATTACCCTGTTTTGATTTCTTTATAGCATTTACTACTATTTGAAGTTGTTTTGTTTACTTGTTATTGTCTGTCTCTCCTTGAAAAATCGGTCAACTCCACGAAGGCAGAGACTTTGACTTGGTCAATGCTATAAACCCTAGAAAGTTTATATTTGAAGGAATGCATGACTCTCTTGCCCAGAACTCCTGAACCTTCCAGATCTTGCCCCTATTCTCAATTCCTAAAACTGGATCTTGTTTTCCTATTACTGGAGCTTGCTATTGCCAACTACTGCTTGACTGGATTTCTGTCTATTGCTGACTCTTCCATGCTCCTGACATTCAACCCTCCTCCCCTTCCTAATGCTTTCTATGATGACTTTTCTGGACATTCCTATCACAACCTATCAGGTTTTGCTAATTCACAGGTCTATGACCTAATGGAGCCTTCATTCTTATAGGTCGTAAGCAGAAAGCAAAGTCCAGTTGCCATTGTGTGGTCAAGAATGTAAGAGACAATAGGAGTCAGCATGGTATCCAGAATCAAACTTTTGGCTTGGAACAGAGTAAGAGGGAATGCTTTAGATCCTGCACTACATTTGGTGGTGTATACTGATATACAAGCTCAATTTAAATGAATGTGAACTTCTAGGTACACATTGGAATGTTTGTAACTAAATCATTGAGCCTTCACTGCAGAGATCTGGGATCTAGCATCTCTGAAATATTTAGACAAAAAGGGACCTTCAGAATCAGCTTCCTTCTGTTTGGTCACTTGTGGAATTCCCAATCTTTGCTACACGTAAGTAAAGTGCCCAGCTGCCCTCACTCCCCTGTCCATTTTTTCTTATTATTCAAATCACATAGTAACATTACCATTAGTCTGCAAGTCTGTTCTTAAGCATTCCTTCAAAAATAGAAACTCATATACATAGAGTTAAGAAAGAGCCATAACTAGGGAGTAAATACTTGCCACACTTTAATCAACAAAATTTCCAGACTACATAAGGCATTCCTATAATGGGTAAGGAAAAAAGAACAACAATTAACAATCCAATGGGGAAAAATGGGCAAAAGATAAATTGACATCTCACTGAAGAGAAAACAATAATGGCCAATACATTTGTGAAAAGATACTCAGTCTCGTTAGCACTGGGAATTGCAAATTAAATCCACAATGAGATGCTGCGTCCACCAGATTAGCAAAGATTTTTTCGAAGATGTGCAGCAATGGAAACTTCATGCACTGCAGATGGAGTATACATGAGTACAACACATTGGAAAACAAACTAAAGCAGATTTGACCTAATATCTCTACTCCTAGTCAGGTCACCCTAGAAATCAGGATGCAACAGCTAAGGGGTGACAGCAGCAGAAATGCAGAAAGAGGAGTTACCTGAGGCTTGGAAATCCATAGGACAGCCAGAGACCTTCTAGACCTGTTAAAAACTCTTGCATATGTACACTAAGTGACATGTTTTGCTCACCTGCTGGGGGTATAAAATCATTGAGCCCACTATTTTCAGGCTGTTCTCACTGACATCTCACCCCAAGAAGACTGCAGAGAGTAAGGATTTTTCAGTGTACCTCCAGGAGACACGAGGAAGGCAATGTAGAACCAGAGCACCTCCACCTACCTATATCTTTTTTTCATTTACATCCTTTGCACTATTGTTTTACTGCTCTGAGAATAAATCAAAGTACAAGCGATCTTGAATCAAATTTATTCTCATCTATCCTTGAACCTGGACCAGATTCTGTAATCTGGCCTTGCTCATCTGTTTTGTGTATATAAAGAATTTAAAAATGGCACCTATTATTTTTTTTCACCTTTTCTGTCAGAGTTTTACTCCTGCTCTCTCTGTATTTCTGACAGAGCACTATCTCAATTTGCCTTGTCGCACAGCTATTTGAGTATGGGCTTTTGGTCCTTTACCCAATCGTAATTTCCTGTAGGAAAGGTCCTACTATTACTAAGTGTTGTATCCTTAAGGGCAGGCCTTGCCTATGGTGGGTTGCACAATGCATGCCTGATACATTAAAAACCCTGATTTAGGGGAGAAGCATCTTTGGAGAGTAGAATAGACAGTGGCTCTCTCACATGCTAATATCCTTGGCCAGACTGCATAAATCTCTCCAAGCAGCATCAAATAAGAATCATAATACTCTAACATCACAGAGATGCCATGAATATTAAATGAAATGGCATGGGAAAATGTCTGACTTAAAGATGCCCCTTAAGAAATGTTAAGGTACTTCCATTCTACCCTTTTCTCAGCGTTCCTTTCAAAAGGAGGTCCAATAAGATCAGTCTTCCCTTTTTCTGTAGAAGGAAATTAAAACCTTTTCAGCCAGTGTCCTAGACGAGGCTGTCCCTGGACTGTTCCACTAAGGAAGTAAAGTATGGAGGGGGTTAGTAGAAGTCAGGTCACTCTAGAAATCAGGATGCAACAGCTAAGGGGTGACAGCAGCAGAAATGCACAGAAAGAGGAGTTACCTGAGGCTTGGAAATCCATAGGACAGCCAGAGACCTTCTAGACCTGCTAGAAATTTATGTATGGTCAAGCCCCCAGCAGTCCTTTCTTCTTGACCTTCATTAATAGACAATTGCATTTGCCTAAATAGTCTTAAAACCTTGCAGGAATTCGGGGAACATCAACATCGCGGTTGAACTAGTACTGCTTTAAAAAGCACCGGGCATTGTGCTAGGAGCTGGGAATAAACGCGTGAACAGAACAGAGGTGCTTCCCCAGAAGTGGCTTCTGGAGCTCAGGGAGAGGAGTCACCGCACAGTCCGGTGGGGCAGAGAAGGCTTTCCCGGGAGAACGAGGAAGAGGGAGCGTCCCAGGCAGACTAAAGGAACGAGAGAGCATCACCGCATCCAAGTTAAAAACCTGATCCCAGCCTCTTCGGCTTCCACTGAAATCTTTCCAAAGAAGGGAATGGATGTTCATTGTTTTAATTCCCTTCTCCCCTATCCCAGAGCTCCTAGGGCGGAGACACCGAAAATACGTGGTAGCTTGAGTCAGAAACTCGGGCCAAGGGGCGCCGGTCCCATTGCAGGGTGAAGCGGGGGCGGGCAGCGGGTCCGAAGTGACGCGGGAGACCGTGGCGCGAGGCGGCGAGGTGACGAGCCAGGAGCACGCGCTGCCTCAGCCCACGTGTCCGCGAGATTTAAAAGTTCGCAGCGTGCCGGACTGTCAGTTCCGCGGCCGAGCCCAGCGAGCGCGCACCAGGGACGCAGAGACACCGCCAGGACTCTGCGTGGGACAGCGCAGGGTCCCGAGCCCCCAGCCGCCCGCAGGAGCAGAGATGCCGCCAGTAGCGAGCCGCCGCCCGGGGCTGTCCCCGGGACAAGCGGCTGCGGCGTTCCGGCTCCTGGCGCTGCTGCTGCTGCTCTCCTATTGCGCGCGCGCCTGTCGAGGTAAGCCTGCCCTGAGCCCTCTTCCCAACCTTTCTGGCTTCTGGAGACCGGGCTCTCCAGGTTCTCCCCCGTGATGACAGGCGCCGGCAGCCAGCGGTGCAGGTGCCAATGACCCGGCAGGAGCGCATTCCCCAGCCGGCTGAAATCCCCAGGCCCGGCGCGCTGTCTCCCAGCAGGCAGGCGACAGCCTGGGGTTGATGGAAACTTGTAGGGCTCCCTCAGACTAGGGATGTTTAGCCCCCGTGGCCCATGGGTAACGAGAGTTAAATTAGTGAAAATTAAAACGCTTTCCCTTTACAATTACTGTTGGGATTGATGGTAGATGCCAAACTAGAGTGAGTTTCTACTTCAGCTGATGCGAGATAAAGTTGGGGAGCTACTTCACCTGCTGATGCGAGATAAAGTTGGGGAGTGCTCAGCTTCTCTGGCGAGTGAATTTCTGTTCTGTTCAGACAATCCTGAGCAGTGAAACAGGCCCTATTCAAGCTGTTTAGAAGGGCTCTGTGCCTTACAGGTTTTCAGGCAGCAGATCAGGAAAAGGAGTAGAGACTTTATCATACAGAGTTAGAGAAGCAAGTATGCCAGCCTGGCTTGCAGTCGGTGCTTCAGCTAAAGTCAGGGAAGGCAGCTGTGATTTGATAACAATAGGGACTTCATGAGCTTGGATTAAGGAAAAGAGAGGGAATAGCAAAAGCAAGGTCAAGGAGTGAGGTCTGAAGCTTGGGAGACAAGGTAGAACAGAGCAGACCTCATTTTACCAGGGGAATCACTTACCAGTTTCCTCAAGGATATGTTTCCAGGTACCTTGAGGGGACCATCCTTCATCTTCCATCTTTGAGCCAGGGCCTCTCCAGGGCCAGACACTGTCTGTTAAGACCATGAATTTTTTTTTAGCTTCCCAGCAGGTTCCTAGCTTCCCTTTTCTCTCCTGTCAGTGAGGTAAAGGTGGGCAAACTGTTTCAGCGTTGTTCAGAATGTTGGATACTTGCAACCACAAATGCTGAGAACTTTCAGAGCATGTAGCTCAGCCCTCGATTAGAGGTGGGGAAACTGAAGCTGTGTTTCTTTTCCTAATATGTTTATTTTTATTGCTTTTCTTTCATTGTTATGGTTTTCTCCTTTCCTTGAGGCATTGGAGTGGGTTGGGGGAGGCTAGCCAGCATTGGTAGAACCTGATTTATGCAAAGTAATCTTTTTTCAATTTGTTATTGGTAAAATTAGGATGGCAATCTTTATCTAGTTGATCGAGGAAGCAGATAATCATAGTTTCAAAAGTTGTTTTTTTCCTCTGTAAAGCAAATGTTACATGCTATGCTTGCAGTGATTTTTTTCATCAGTCGGAAATAACTGCTTTTTTGGGAGGTGGGGGAATTTTCAGACTTACTGATTGAGCAGAAACGAAGGAAAGCAGCAGCTGGTTTCTAAAAAACACAAGTCTTGGGTTTTATTTGCAAAACAGCATATTTGCTGTCTGACTAATCATCTCATAAATTTCCCTAATATTTCTCAAGCTAAGGGATGAAACACATCTGTCACTACACAGAAACCTCCTAGACTGTTTTCTTTCCTCTCCAGACTTTTTATTGATATTAAACAACAAATTTTATCTCTCTAAAAATGTGATGGGGAGTGTTGAGGGTGAATATACAGTGTGATCTGCCCTAGTGCTGAATCTCTAAGGATGTCACCGAAGGGGAAGCATGACATACATAAGCAAAACTGGGAGATAATCTACCAAGATTAATCGTTATGAATGATGCATATATCTAAAAACAATGAAAATGTCACAAAGCCAGAGGAAAATAAAACAGTGTTGATAAGTGTAGCATCCTTGGCAAAAATCAGTTAGCAGAGCATACAATAGCAATGAGAAGATCAAGAACCAGCTACAGATTCTGTAGATGGAAATAGTTTTATTATTCAGAGAACAATATTAAAGAAGGAAATTTCCTAATAAGAGGGTCATATTTTGGATGTCTGCAACAAATGGTCACTTGATTTGACCTGTGACAGTAAGTGATCAAATGCTCAAGATTAAATTAAGAAATGTCTTTTTCTACTCAGGTCTTTACTCCTTACACAATTCTTAAAATTCATTCCTACCACCAGCTCCAGGCAACCACTAATCTTTTTATCACTATAGATTTGCCTTTTCTGGACATTTCATATAAATGGAATCATAACAATATTTTGCATCTTTTGTATCTGGTTCATTTGATTTAGCATAATATGTCTGAAGTTCATCTATATTGTAGCAAATATCAGAACAGATGGTCCCCAACTTAACCATAGCTCAACTTACGATTTTTCAACTTCACAAATGTGAAAGTGATGCTCATTCAACTAAAACCATACTTCAAATTTTGAATTTTGATCTTTTCTCAGGCCAGTGAGATGCAGTAAAATACTCTCTCATGACGCTGGGCAGTGGCAGTGAGCCGCAGCCCCCAGTCAGCCACACGATCACGAGAATAAACAACTAATACTCTACAGTATGCTGTAGCCAGTGTTTTTGGATATTGTCTTTTGTGGTTTTGCATCCCATCATGTCTACGGAACACCCATTTGTGTCTCCTGCTTCTGGTAAGAAGAAAAGGAAGTCAATTACTTTCGAGATGAAACTCAAGATAGTTGCCTAATTGTAGGCTAATGTAAGTGTTCCAAGCATGTTTAAGGTAGGCTAGGCTAAGCTGTGATGTTCAGTAGTTTAGGTATATTAAATCCATTTTTGACTTAACGATATTTTCAACTTAATGGTATTTTCAACTTATGATGGGTTTATCAGAATGTAAACCCATTGTAAGTCAAGGAGCATCTATAGTTCATTCTTTTTTATGACTGATAGCATTTCGCAGTGGATGTACAACCTTTTGTTGATAATGGAAATTTGTATTGTTTCTACTTTGGGGCTATTGCAAATAATGCTTCTATGCACATTCATGTACAAGTTTTCATGAAGGGATATGAGTAATTCATTTTTCAAAGTAATGTCCTTGTTATGTTATTAAGGTTAATTTAGTATGTCTCATACTAAGTCAAATGCTGAAATATCTAGTTCGAGTCAGAGGGTAAGGATGTACAGTGAAAAATGAAAAATATTATCCGAGAATAAGCTATATTGGATCATGTATACCATGGTGGTCCCATAAGATTATAATGGAGATGAAAAATTTGCATCATCTAGTGACATCGTAGCCATCATAACATCATAGCACAATGCCCACGTTTGTGGTGACGCTGGTGTAAACAAATTTACGTGCTGCCAATCATATAAAAGTATAGCACATACAATTATGTACAGTACATAATGCTTGATAATAATAAAAAATGACTATGTTACTGGTTTATGCATTTAGTATACTATACTTTTTATCATTATTTTAGATTGTATCCTTTCTACTATAAAAAAAGTTTGGAGTACAACTGTACACTTTGTTACCCTGGCAGCAGCCTCATACATCTCATGTTTCCTGTGTCTCTTGATTGCATCATTTTCTCTTGTGCTTGCTTTAATCTTGCATTGTTTTGTCCATCATGACCCCTAAATGTACAAAACCCACTGTGAATCTCACCAGTAAGAGGCCACATCTAGTTGATTAACCTGGAAACAAAATTAATAGTGATTAAGGGCTATGATGGTGGAAATCAGTGATGGTTATTGCTTGCCAGTCAAGCATGTTCTATTCTACCATAGCTGTAATCTTGAGGAACAAAAACAAAGTGACAGAAGATGCTAAAGGATCTGCTTCATTGAATGCAGTGAGACTAACAAGATGCAAGAAAGGCCTATAACAGACAAAGAGAAACATCTAATGACATAGATTGAAAGCCAGACACAACACCTGAAGATCATGGCCAAAGCAAAAAGTTTGATTGCCAATGTTGAATTAATAGCTGGATCCGGCTACAATGTTGAATTTACTGCTAGTTCTGGGTGGTTTAAACAATTCAAGACTTGCTATTCATTACATAATGTGAAAGTGAGTGGTGAGTGTGTGAGAGCTCATGTGAAGGTAGCTGAAGAATTTTTAGAAACTCTAGATAAGTTGATCATGGAGGAAAATTATTGCCAGAGCAAATATTCAATATGGATGAAGCCTCCTTATTCTGGAGATGGCTGAAAGGACTTCATCCATAAGGAGGCCCAGTCAATGCCATGTTTTAAGACTTTAAAGGACAGGATAATTGTCTTGTTTGGGGCCAATGTTGCAGGCCACAGATTGAAACTCTTCATGATCTGGAATAGGGAGTACTACAGGACCTTCAAGTGTATCAGTAAATACATAATGCCAGTGTACTACAGGAACAATAAGAAGTCATGGATGACCCAGCTCTTCTTCCAAGATGTCCTCTTGAATTGCTATGCCAGCGAATTGGAGAAATACTATTTGGAGAATAACATAGCTTTTAAGATTTTGTTTATTGTTGACAGTGTTCTTGGATATCTTTTATCAGTGATCTTTATCCTAATATCAAAGTGATATTTCTTCCTTCAAACACCACCTCTTTGATTCAACAACCAATGGATCAAGGAGTTATAACATTTTATTAGGCCTGCTACCTGAGAAGATCTTTATCCAAGCTACTGCTGCAACTGAGGAAGACACTGAGAAAACACTGATAGAATTCTGGAAAGATGACAACATCTCTGATTGCATCAGGAACCTTGTGTGGGTTTGGGGTGATAACACTAAAGAGTATATGAATGGCATCTGGAAAAAGACACTCATGAATTCAAAGGATTTGCCAATGATGAGGAAGTTGAAAAATCAACAAGGCTGTGGTTGAGATGGCAAACAATTTTAACCTGGGTGTAGATAAGGATAAAATTGAGGAGCTCTTAGAGCTGGTGGCTGAGGAATTGACTAATGAGAAATTGTTGGGACTCGAACAGGAACACATAGCTAAAGAAGAGGCAAGAGAAAAAGAAACTGCAGGAGAAGAAAAAGAATAGGAACCCCCAAGAAAATTTGGAGTTAAGGGTTTAGCAGAAGCAAGTGTAGACCTCAATAAGCTCCTCAAAAAGTTGGAAAACATAGACTCCAAAACTGAAAGGTTTTCATTAATAGAGAATGTTCATGATGCATTTTTTGCTTACAAGTAAATCTATGGTGAAACAAACAAACAAACAACCAAACAAACCAAGCAAACCATCATAGGCATTAAGAGTGACATATCCTCAAGAAGAACCTTAAGCGGGTTTTTCAGGAGGTATTCCAGAAGCAGGTATTGTTATTATAGGAGATAACAGCTCAGTGCATGTTATTGCCCCTGACAACCTTCCAGTGGGACAAGATGTGGACATGGAAGACAGTGATAGTGATGATCCTGACCTTCTGCAGACCTAGGCTAATGTGTGTGTGTCTCAGTTTTTAACAAAAATATTTTAAATAGTAAAAAATTACAATGAAATTTTAAAAATAGAAGAAAAGCTTATAGAATAAGCTTATAGAGTAAGGTTATAAAGAAAATATTTTTGTACAGCCGAAAAATGTGTTTGTGTTTTAAACTAAGTGTTATTACAAAAGAGTCAAAAAGTTTAAAGCCTAGTTAGAAAGCCTGTAAAGTAAAAAAAGTTACAGTGAACTAAAGTTAGTTTATTATTGAATAAAGAAAAATATTTTAAAATAAAGTTAGGGTAGCCTAAATGTACAGTGTTTACAAAGTCTATAACAGTGTACAGTGATGTCTTAAGCCTTCATTTTCATTCACCACTCACTCACTGATTCACCTAGAGCAACTTCCAGTCCTGCAAGTTCCATTTATGGCAAGTGCCCTATACAAGTGTATCATTTAAAAAAATCTTTCATATCATATTTTTACTGTACCTTTTCTGTTTAGATACACAAATGTCTACGATTGTGTTACACTTGACTACAGTATTTAGTACAGTGACATGCTGTACAGGTTTGTAGCCTAGGAGCAATAGGCTATACCACATAGCCTAGTTGTGTAGTAGGCTGTACCACTGAGTTTTGTGTACGTGTGCTCTAGGATTTTTGCACAATGATGAAATCACCTAACAACACATTTCTCACAGTGAAGGGCTTAATAGACGTATCCTCATTGTTAAGTGACTAATGACTGTATATATAAATATTTACTTTTAGAAGAAACACTATACAATTAACATGTGAGTATAACTTTTTTTTTAGGTGCTCCAATATTACTTCAAGGATTACAGCCTGAACAAGAACTACAGTTGTGGAATGAGGTAAAGAATTATCCTCATATGAATTAATGGAAACTTTACCCTTCTTTGAAATTATCATGGTGAAATGAAATAGTATAATTAAGCTTTTGTACAACTATGATTTTACTAGAATCCTGATATCATATAATTCAGAATTGTAATTTTTTAATAAATGAAAGAAGGAAAGATGAAAGGAAAAAATACAGTAAATGGTAAAGTAAGATGGCAAAAATAAGTCCTCATAATAGAGTAATTACAATAAATGTGAATGTGCTAAAATATACCACTTAAAAGACAGAGATACTCAGACTGAATTTTTAAAAAAGATTTCAAATATATTGTCTATAACAGTCACACTTAAAACAGAAAACAAAAAAAGTCTAAGCATAAAAGGATAGAAAATGATGTACCAAGCAGATATGAATGGCAAGAAAATTGAAGTAGTAGTCTTCACATTTCATAAAATAGAATTCAAACATGGATGGACCTTGAGATAATCATGCTAAGCAAAATAAGCCAGACAGAAAAAGTTGAAAAACAGGTGATATCACTTGTATGTGGGATATAAACCTAAAAGCTACAAACAAACAGGACAAACAAACAGAGACTCATGGACATGGACAATAAACTAGTGGTTACCAGAGGATAGGGGGAGGCGGGAGGTAGATGTGGTAAAAGGGGTCAAATATGTGGTGACAGAAAGAAATCTAACTATGGGCAGTGAACACAATGCAATATATACATGCCTTACTGTTGAATCGTACACCTGAAACTTACTGGACTTTGTTAACCAATATCACCATAATAAAAAAAATAATAAAATTCAAATGAACAAACTATCATAACAAAGAGGGATCTTATATGCTAATAAAACAAAAACAAGCAAAAAGATACAACCACCATTAATACATGTTAACAAAACAAACTTAAAACTTAACAGTTGACAGAAGTTCAGGGAAAAATAGGTAAATGAACAGTTGTAGTTGGAAACTTTAATACATCTCTCTCTGAACTGATAGTTAAACAGATAATACATTAGTAGATATGTCAAGGACCTAACCATACAATTAATAAACTTGAGCTATTAAAAATATTTTTTAAAGCTTACATTTAATAGTATACACATTCTTTTTGAGTATAATTGGAACACTGAAAAAAAAATGACCATGGGTTAGAACAAAAAGAAAGTTTCTGTAAGTTAGAAAGGATCCATTGAAAGTGTTTTTCAATCATAATGCAATAAAATTAGAAATTAATAATGAAAATATAACTTGAATATCTCATCTATTTGTAAAATAAATAGCATTTCGGTAAATAACCTTGGGCTAAAAATAAAATTACAAAATCCTTAGAACTGAGTGACATAAAAACATTATAAGTCAAAAATTGTAGACTAGAGCTAAAATAGTAGCTAAAGAGAAATTTTAGCTTCATGTATATTTATCAGGATGGGAGAAAATTGAAAAACAAGCTAAGCTTTCAACTAAAAAAATATGAGAAAAAAGAACAACAGGGAAAATCAAAGAAACCAGAAAGAAGTAAATAATAAAAATAGGGGCAGAAATAAATTTTATAAAGAGAAAGAAGAACAAATCAATAATTTAACAAAAACAAATGTTTGTTTTTTCAAATGTTAATAGGCACTGATTTTGAATTTCAGAGGGAAGATAAAGATAAACGAGATATAGATTGAAAAAAGGGGTAGACCACCAAGAAAAACAGAGATTTTAAAATGTTTTTAAAAGTATTATGGACAATCGACTGGCAATGGTTGCACAACTCTATAAATATCAGTAAAAACCATTGAATTGTACACTTTAAATGGTTGAATCGTGTGGTATGTGAATTATATCTCGATAAAACTGTAACCAAAAACAAATTCTATGGACAGGTATATGGTTATAATATTGAAAAGTTAGATGCAATGAATAAATTCCTAGAAAAATATCTGATGCCCAAAAGATGCATAACACAATAAGCACTGAAGAAAATTTCTTTCCTTTTTTTTCCCTGCAAGGCCTCCAGTACTATGTTACACAGTAAATGTATCTGAAGCTTCTCCACAAAATATAAATTTGCTCTAGAATTTTGTTATATAATCTTTACCCAGTTAAGGACGTTCTCTTCTTTTTTCCTGTCTTCCTAAGAGTTTTGTTAATCCTAAATCAAATTTGAACTTAAACGCTTTATCTGCATCAATATTGAGATGAAAAATATGCCTTTTCTCCTTTAATCTATAATCATGATGGATTACATTAACAAATTTCTTGCTCTTACAGTATTAGAGCTTAGATGAGATTTGAGAAGATTTTGGGATATAATACCAATATACAAGAATCAGTAACATTTCTTTTCATTAGGAAAAAGTAACAAAAAAATAAAATTAAAAACATATTTTTCACAATGGCAACAAAAACTATAAATATTTAGGAATTGACCTAACCAAAAACACAATAACTTTATAGAGAAAAAAATTAAATTTTAATAAAGGAAATAGAATATGATATGACTATATGGAGAGACATTCTTTGCTCTTTGATGGAACAATTTATTTAATGTAATAAAAATGTAAATTATCCCCATATTAATCAATGTAAATTCCATAAAAATTAATGTAATCCCAGTCATAATTTTATTTAGTTTTTTGGTCAGAAACTTCACAAATATAAACTAAAATTGATATGGAAAAATATAGATCTACAAATAGCTGAGGAAATATTAAATATAAAGAGCGTAGAGTAAGAACTTTACCTACCAGGTATCAAGAAGTACTATAAAACTGTGATAATGAAAAACGTAATGGCTCAAGAACAAATGAATCAGTAGAACAGAGACTAGAGCTTGGAGAGTTTAGCAGACACTGTCAGTGCCCTGTCATATCCCTTTGGCATTCACCATTCCAGAGCACTCCAAATTTATTGTTTCGAACTGCATACCCTGTGACTCTACCTGCTTAGCCTGTGTTCAGGGCAAATTAGAAATGCCTGGGAGTAAATGCCCCCATTGATAGCAGTCCTCAGTTGGTGACCTAAGGGAGTTAGTATATAAATACCTTTGCTGCCTCTGCCCTCGGGAAAACTTTGAGTTCTACATTGGCTCCTAGAGTCCTCCAGACAAACTGACCCCAGTTACACTGTGGTAACCTTCTTGATAACATTCCCTTTATTGGATTCCTTTTCTTCCCTGTTTTACTTCTGTAACTCTTTTGCTAGTGCTTTTTGGGCCATCTCCCAAAGAAATCTACTTATATCCAAATCCTTATTACAAGGTCTGTTTCTGGGAAGACCCAATAAGATAGACATACTCATACACACAAACTTATTTTACAATAAAAGTAATACTAAAATTCAGTGGGGAAAGGACAGATTGTTTAGCTAACGAGATTTGGGAAACTGGCTTGCTGTATGGAGAAAAATAAAACTTAACATCCTATACAAAGGTGGGCTCCAGATGGATTAAAGATAAGTATAAAAGGTGCAATTATAGAATTAATAGAAAATATTTTCTATCAGGAAAATATCTTTAGTAGGAGCAGGGAAAGACTTCTTAAATAAAACTTCAAATATAAATCATAAGACCAAAAACATGATGAATTGAATTACATTAAAAGTAAATATTTGTATCAAGAAAAAACTGCATGGAGAAAGGTACACAACAGCCTTTGAAATAAGGTATTAACAATGTCTAAAACTGATAAGGGATTAATTTTTAGAACACCTAAGAAACGCTATCAAATCAATTGGATAAAGATAGGAATCCAAAGTAAAAATAGTCAAAGGATAGAACAATTTAAAAGATGAAACCTAAAAGTCCAACAAGCAACCAGCATCTAAAGAGATGCTCGAACTAAGTAATAATGAAATAAAAATTAAGCAAAGTGTCACTTTCCACCCATTAGACTGGCAAAAAATTGAAATCTAAATAATGGTGAGTGTTAGCAAGGGTATGGGGTGTATGAACCCTCATGCTTTGCTGGTGAGTGTCAACAGTGGAGCCATCTGAAAAGCAATCTAGATATCCCCATGGTCTAGCATTCCCTCTCCTGGTTTTATAGCCCGAAGATATTGTCCTACAGATGCATAAGTAGAGGACAGATCTAGGAGGTAATGAAAGGAATCGCAGGAAACACAGATGTACATGACTGGGGAGTGGGTAGGCAACATGTGGTGGGTGCACATTATAGAGTGCACTAGAGCAGTTAGCAACAACAGAGTAGATGCACCCAGTAATATGGATAGATCTCAAAGTATAGTGTCAATTGAAAAAGGTAGGAAAATACTATACATGCACACCAAATAACAGAACAGAGTTTACAAGAACCTAAGCAAATGGGATCCACATCAAACACATTAGAAGAGTTGCCTGTGGGATGATGGACTAGGAGTAGTAAATGAAAATATAGAAAGAATAAATAAAGTGAGTCCAGTAATGATAGTGAGCTATGAACTGAGGACAATACCCTTTCTACCTAAGCCACCTCCGACAAAATATATAAGGAAGATGACAAAATAGATGGTAAGTGCCAAGTCCTGACCAGTCTTTGATAGCGTGGAATTTCATAAAGCCTATTATAAGGGGCTTTGCCTTGATATATCAAGATACATACTAGAAATATATAAACAAGATGAATAATTTAGATAACAGATATTAATATATAATACAGAAACATTTAGCTTGAAATCATGTATATTTCTGTGGGAAATCTTTGATGAAAAAATATTTTAGATGATAATGCTAGAAGAAAATCAGAGATGCAAAAGCACTATAATTTCTTTTAGAGAAAAAATATTTAAAGAAGTTAAGATGTTAAGAACACTAGAAACACATATAGAGAATCAATGGACTGGAAAGATGAACAAGCATCATCTATAAAAAACAGAAATGCCATTTACATCTTAATACATTTTCAAACAGATTCATCAATGGACTCTACAGAGATCTCAAAAGCAATTAGTGGCACAAAACCATTAATGGCCAGAAGCTGAGTAAAATGAACAAATGCTTACCCAAATGGAAAGTGGGTGAGCAATGTTGCTGTGCCTTTTAAAAGGAAAGAGAACAAAAACTGAAAAGCTTTGTAATTATCTACTAATTTGACTAATTAGTGTTTTTCTTATTCTGATGCATTTATTCAAACAATGTTGATGCACCGATTAGTTAACCCTGAGTTTCAAAGATTTTCTATTCTTAGACATGGCTACCTCACACAGATGGGCAGCTTGGCTATGGGTAGACAGTTTTCTCCTTGAGCAAGTAATATTTTCAGATACCTAAGCACCACAAAAATTTGGGGAGGATCCACTTCTTCCTATGCTGCTAAATCACACTAAATAACGTTTGGAGGTGATATATTATGTATTGGTCACAATTCAAAGCTTAAAAGTGCATCTTTTGGCTTTCCCCTTGCAATTATCTTCTCTTTTATTTTTTTCCAGATGTTCATTTAATTTAATTAAATAAGATTTATTGAACACTTATTCTGGGCAAGTTAGATATGGCGTAGCCCCTGCCCTCAAGAAGTTTTTCACTGTGTGTGTCTGTCTTTGTATTCATGATTCTGGGTTCATATAACATAGAAGAGGGAGCAGGTGTGTGAGCACAGGGACAAGTGGAATAAAACAATTCCCCAGATATTTGTGATAGAAAAGATGACAAGTTCTATGAAGATAAAAAGGAGAGAGACATAAGCTGTGCCTTTCCATAATATTGAACACCTTCGTTATTCTTTAAATTAAAAAATCATATATTTTAGGAAATGGTCAACTTGGAAGCAATAAGGAGCTTGAGAACTTATGAATGAAGAATATGATAATTCCTCTTGTTTGGTAGGAGAATGGAAATTAAATTAAACTGATCAACAAAGAAGTCTGGGACTAGAAGGGGGGCCCTGAGATGTTATGCCATAAACAGGACTCGATCTAAATGATCCCAGACAGACAAGAATCAGTGCCATTTCTTTCCCAGTCCCATTTTAAAAGGCCACCAAAGACATAACGCCATAAACAACTTCAGACATCCAGCATAATGCTTAACTTCTCAGCACAGTTTTTAAAATGATTTACAGAAATTTTTTAAATTACAGTTTAAAGTCTTTCAAGTTTTCTCTTTGGGATAAAGGCTGAGAACAGCTGGTTGCCAGCTGTAGTTCATTAAACCTTCAGTGTAAAATAGAACTCTTCTAATGCTGGCTCCTTGGTTGCACACTAGTAGACTGCCCATGTTTTGTAGGAGTTTTTATTATATGCTATTTATCTTGCAATTTTAATTTAGCACTTATGATATTATCATTTAATTTAGATAATGTGGTTAGATTTATATGTAATAAAGAACCCCATGATAACAGGATGCGCCTTAATTTCTAGGCTTTTTTTGTCACCACTCACATTTATCAGGCTGAAGAATACCCAAAGTTTTTTCCCTCAATGTTTAAAGCATCTTTATACTCTCTAATAATCTCTATCAACTGGTCTCTTTGACTGGGGGTGAATTTGGGGGAAATACCAATTCTAGGGCTTTCTTAGAAAGTTTAAGAGGCTCTTCTCCCCCAAATCTAGGGTCCTAAATTGTCCCGGAACTTTGATTAATGTTACATAGGTAACCTGACTTTGTAAAATCTGCTTTCTATTTTCTGCTATTCTCTGTCTAACTGGCATTTTTGTTTTCTATAGATAGATGCTACTTGTTCATCTTTCCTGTCCATTGGTTCTCAGCCTCAGGTAATTCCAGTTGGAGGTGTTTTGTAATGATAATAATTTATGGACTTATTAAAACATGTCAACATATTAGAAATTATTACGTCATCTGCAGGTAAAAATCAGTGCTATGAGCTCATGTTGTAAAGTGCTAGGACTCTCTTCTCTAAGTAAAATAGATTTGCAGATAACATATACATATTTTGGAAATGTAAATGCTAATTTCAAAATAAAATTGTGTTAGATTAAAAATAATGTATCTATTGCTGTATTCAGGGGCTAATATCCTATCCCCTAATTGAGTTTGAAATTCATGGAAGGAGAAACTTAAGGAATCAAACTTACAGAGATCAAAGTATCATTATAACTGAAAAGTCGATTTGTGATTGTAGACTTAGATCTGATGCCAAGTGTGTTTTCTAAAACTACCCTCAAAATTAAACTGAGATAGATGGTGACTCGGCGTCTCCTGTCAGAATCCGGTTTTCTGCCACAGGACAGAAACCAGACAAGAACAGAGTTGGCCTCCCTAAGGGAAAAGGGCTAAAAGGAGCATCTCTCGGGTAACCCTCAGGTAACTCTCACTCCTCTTCCCATAGGAAAGAGTTAAGAAGGGGTCGGGGAAAGAGGAGTATTAGTCTAGCTCCTGTGCATGGAAACACGAGGTGTGGGAAATAAGTGTGTCCTTATTATACCATCTTTACTGGATACTGCTGCTTCTGTCTGTCTGCGGCTCTATCTCTGAGTGCTGGTATAACAGAGTTAGCATAGTGTCTTGACTTTTATTGTCTGGAGTTTCTTAATCAGTATCACTTGTCTTCTGGATGAGGAAGAGGGCTTGGCAGAGGTCCTCCAGACTCCTTCCAGAATGCCACTCTGGCTGGTGTGTAGACAGCCTTATGTAGTGCTACAGTTCTCCTGCCTGAACCCATTCCTTGGTTTTCACAGGATTACTTACAGGAAGTTAGAGGCACTAGATGGCAAAACAAGACTAGGATTGTAACAGGTGACCTGTTTATGAACAATATTTCAAATTACTTGAGAAGCATTGATGGATATATAACATGTGATGGGTATTAATCAGCATACAAGCATTTACTCTGTATATAAAATTCAGGAACACCCTCAGAATCACTTTTATTTCTGCAATACTAAACAGATACATTTTAAAGTATTCATCTAAGAACCATCAAGATAAACTAACCTTTTATTGGATTTGGATGCTGTGCACATTTTGAAAAGCTGATAAATTCACTATGGAATCTTTTACATTAACTGGTACCATTTTTAAAAATAATTTTCAAATTAACTATTATTTTATAATTTATATGATTATCCGAACAGAGCTTCAAAACATTTTTACCAAATAGAAAATAAAGGATCTTTAAGGTCCACATATAAAACAATAAAATATCAAAATTTTAGTAGAGAAAAATCCTTAAAGAATAGTTGTAGATCATTAAATAATGGCTTCATGTAAAGAGTTGCTGGAGAAAATGCAATTCGTTTTGAAACTTTTTTCAGTCAAACTTCAATTTTATTGCCAAGCCTCATCCAGCTTAGAATCTGTTTTCTAAGGAAACACTCACATATCTGAATTTATTCCTCAGATACATCTTTGACAAATGATGTCACTAGATATTCTTGTTATTGTTTTATATTTTACAGCATTTCTGGATGGGCCATTAAAAGAAGTTTCAGGAACTTATTTTCAGATTTTTATGGAATGACCTGTGTCTCCATCCTAAAAGTGAGAAAGAATGTGTCAGTGTTCACACTCTACTTTTTCTTTCATCCAGCTCCCAACCATATGCTTTACAGTCAATACCAATACAATACAGGAATACCTAAAGTTCAGAAGACCTAGTTCCTGGGCCACTCTACCAACTACTAGCCATGTGTGGTATTGTGCAAGTGACAATGTCTTAGAACCTCACTTCCTTTGTATGTGAGAATAACAATTTCTGTCCTGGGTACCTCATAGCTGTGTTTTAAGGAAAGAATGTGAATTATGTATGTGAAAGTATTTTGTAATTTATTGACACATTATATAAATATGAGCCATTTAATACTATTAATAATTATCCCAACATTCTGCATGACAGTCAAACAAAAGGAAGAGAACAAAGCAGACCTCTGATGCTAGGAAAGATGCTCAGAAAAGCTGTTTGATGATTCCAACTGTATCCCTAACTACAACCGACCATATTAAACATACACTGTTGTTCAAAGGTAGAGAATATTGGTGGTCCCTAACAATCCTTTCGGCATGTCTTCTACATTAAGTGTAATTACAGCTGTAAATCAAGCTTTACAGGTTACACATTTTTTAATGGTACCATTAATAACTAATTGCTATGTACTTGGCACTGTGCTAACAGCTTTACCTACATTTAATCCTTCCAAGAACCCTCTAGAGTGATGTTGTCATCCCCAATTTATGGCTGAAGAAACTGAAGTTTAGAGAGGTTAGGTAACCCGCCCAAGGTTAATAACACAGCTATTAAAGAGTAGAAATGAAATTTGCTCTGCTATAGAATTGCAGAACGTTTAACCTCATAGCCCGTGTTTTTAACCACTAATAATATCACCCCGCCATGGTTCCAGATCCTCATTATTTCCAATGCACATTTATTAAATAATCAATTGTTTGTGGTACTACTGTGCTAAATTCTGTGCAAAGCAGGTTTCGCCTCTGCTTGTCCATTTGTGCTACTCCTCACCACACCCAGCTGGCTGCTAACCGCAAGGAGCCCTGCCCTACTTCTGTGCTCAGATGCTTTGAAAAACCTGATCTTGAGGTGTGCAGTCAGCAGCCTGGAAGGGTGGTAACTCAGATTAGATGCACTGTGTATGGCTTCTTCCCCTCCAACTTCCATTGTTTGGGAGCAATTGTAGGATTTTCAAATTAGCCAATAATGAGTAATATTCAGCGAGGCTCATTGCTTTGGCATGTAGATTCAGACTTCACTGCAAACTGGGAAGAATAATCCCTCTTTTGACACTGCCCTAATTACTCCATCATAGAATTCCATGAAATCTTAGCAAGTACCAAGAGCTATGTATCTGGACCACAGTGGAAGCCTTAATCAGTGCATATATACAGTACATAACATTTTTTTTCCTGGTTGGAAGGAAGGTTTTACTTTTAGGAGCCAAGTTTTTGTCATGAGAGAAGCCAAGGGATTCCAACAGAATTTCAGTGGGCCACAAGGAGGATTCTATTCTGGGTAGTTGGAATATCCTTGTGTTCCTAACATTCTGTAGTTATATCTTTTCTGCAAATGTTGTTAAAATAGAATCCTAGCTTGTGTATCTTCTCATTCCCATCAGGTAACCAATGCATTGGAGGAGCTTTGCTTGATGATCATGGGGACTCTACCAAAGTCCCAGGTAAGGTTGAAATCGTGTCGCATTTATAGGCAGAAAATTGCTCAGCGATATCTTGGAATTCCTCCTGGAAGAAAATATACCCAACTTAGGAACTGAGCCAAGAGGAGCTAGAAGAGGAGAAGTTGATTTCAGATAAGAAACAAATACTTCAGTTTCTCTGGTGTCAGAATTTAAGGTCAATCATGTATTGGAAAGTTATATGTCCCTCTCAAGGAAAAGATATATTCTACCTCTGATGAGAAAAATGGGTCATTTTGCTCTTTTTCTCTCCCTGACTCATACTACAATTGGAGAACAGATGCAGCTTTCTTTGCTAGAGAGAAGGAATTAAGAATCCAGGAAAAAAACCCACAAAACTATATTATCAATGTAGTTTAAAAATTATGTTTTTATGGTGATGTCTTGGTTTCTTATTAAAATTATTCGATTCTTCTGGGACAACTTTTTGTCCCGAAGTGAGGATAAGTAGGACCTTGAAAAATAGGATAATGACCATACCTGGTTTTATATTCTTTATCTTATATAAATATGCTTATTTTAAAACTATTTTATTAAGGATAAAACCTTCAGGTTTACAATTATATTTTTTCATTATCAATTCTAATTCAACCTATGATCACTGGTACATTCTGATTTCCATGCCTTTCACATACAATAATTCAAAGAAACTTTGATTTTTTTGAAACCATAAATGCTTTCTGAAACAAAGTGTTTAAAACTGTTTTTATTCCAGTATTTTTAATGGTGATATTTCCTAAAATGCTTAGTTGACTTTCTTCCTAATTACAATAAAAGAAATGACAATGGTGTTTTTCCATGAATTTCCTTTTATATTTAAAGCAATGAGAACAAAAAGAATAATGAAAAGAAATGATATGATTCATTTAAAAAAACATTTTTGGAGGAAAAGAGGAATATAGAAAAGTGTATGAAAGAGCAAAAATAGCTCAATCTTATTAGTTAGTGATAACAGTTATGAATATTTTGATGTGGTTCCTTCTAGACCTATTTCTCTGAATATAATATAGGTGATTGGATCATAATTTCCCATTCCACCACTGTTGAACATTTAGAATGTTTCCAATGTTTTATGAATAATGCCGTAGTAAAGATCTTTGTTCATACTTCTATTTATAAACAGTCTGTAATTGCTCATTTTTAGAGCAATATATGCTTAACCAATTTCAGTCTCATATTTTATATATAACATATGTGTAATATGCTTTTTAAATTATGACATAATCTATTATAAATTTTATACCATATATCATACATAATATATAATTTTATGTTATATATAATATAGTGATATTTGTATATCTCTTTTTTCAACAGAAAGCAAATGAAAAAGATAATACCAAAAGGGTAAGGTGATTTCTATAAATATATACATTAAAAAATGATAGCCGTCTATATGAAACCCTCAGATACAAAGGGTTGTCTATTTACTGAAAAGTCTGCTTATGAGTGGACCTGCATAGTTCAAACCGGTGTTGTTCAAGGGTCAACTATATTGTAAGATAAGTCAAATTATTTGAAATAAGATTGGAATTAGTACCTGTGCTGGCACCTATTAGCATTTGTATCATTTTAGGCAAGTCGCTAAGATTGCTTGGTCTGTTTGATGGAAAATGGGCCATGGAAAAAGCAATCCTGTTGATCTTACAATCAAAATATATCTGCTACCTGACCTTGTTTCAACAATCCACTAAACCACCAAAGTCCAAGCCACCAGAATCTCTGGACTAAATTACATCCTGCCTAGAGGAGGTTGTCAAGAGGATGTAACTGCCAGTTGAACTGATCTAGATCTGGACAATTAGATGTTCCTCCTCTCCTCCCCTGTCCTTGGAATGTACGTTCTGCCCACCATTTCCATAGCTGGAACTGTTTCAGGAATATGGTTGGCCTTGAGAGAATAAGATGTTGCTGAGACCATATGGACTGAATACATGGCTGAACCCAGTTCAGTCTTCTGTATACACTTTTAAGATTCTGGCAGGTGGATGAAAAGATCTCATCTTGCAGCTATCCAAACAAGTCTTATAAAGAACTGAGTTTCAAGGCAAACTACTATCCTGAAATCTGGAAAGACAGGTTTATACAGAGAGACACAGCCAGGTTGGCTTACTTGGAACAAAAGCTTCAGGAGACTTACATGGATAAGAATATTTAAATGAATTTCTAAACCAGGCTTTAGGCAAATAAAAAACAAGAGTGATGTCAGAAACATGGCAGAGTGAGAGATGTCCCTAGATCTCTCCCCTTGAAACAACAATAAGCTGAACATCTAAAACTCAACACAAAACACCCAACCTGCACATCAGCATGTCTGAGTGTGGGATCTGCACATAAAAACTACCACAGAAAAAGTACATGTTGGAGAACCTTGAACTGAAACTGAAAACCATTGTGAGGAGGCAAAAAAAAATGGTGTAATTGATAGAGGCTCTGTTCATCCCTCTGGCGACCAAATCAAAGTTGTGAAGAAAACAAAGAGCAAGAAGCAAGGAAACATTGCCTGGGATCTAGATGAACAAGCCATAAAACCAGGGAGAAATCCAAGAAAACACGGCAGAAGGTAGGACGGGGCGAGGATATGGGGTTGCCCAGTCCGGAGCAACTGAGATAGAGGCTGTGGTAGCAGCAGCGGCAGACGCCTCTTAAAGGGGCTGCGTCCGTGAGCGGATTTTCATGGTGACGGACCTGCTCACTCTGAGCACCGGCGCAGATATGGATGCGCGCAGAGCGCACCAGGGATTTACAGGGAGATATTGTTGGAGGGAAGTCCCAGGGGAGACTCGCTCTGTACAGAACTGCTGGCAGTATCCATTGTTCTCTGTTGGGCCCTCCCCCATACCAGTGCACAAACACAGTGCTGCCATAGCCAAGACCTCATCAAACTAGATAACAGAGGTCTCTCTGCCCAGAGGATTCCCTGAAACCCGGCCTCCTCCAACTCGCGGCCACACCCAAGCCACATCCAGGTATATCCTCAGCGAGTCAGGTGCTCCTTGCTGAGCAGCGCCTAGACTCACACTGGAGGCAGCTGGCCTCAGTTTCTGGTGTGGCCTTTTGAGGCAACTATAAGCACAACATCTGTGGATTGCTTGCTGAATCTTAACAAGTGGCCCCCAGAGGGGCAGAGGCTTGGGGTAAATTTGGCCTGCAGCTGAACCCCTCTCAAGTCGTGTGCCACTGGCCACCTACATCACAAATCTGCACTAATAAGACCGAAAGACTTAGGAGCAGACACGGAAAGACACGGAAAGGCAGCCAAAATGGGAAGACAAAGAAGCAGAAACCATATAAGAGAAGAGAACAGAGATCCAGATATAATGGAGTCAAGTAATCTAACAGATGCAGAGTTCAAAACACTGGTTATAAAGATGCTCAATGAACTTGTGGGAAGTGTAGATAATTCAGTGAGAACTTCAGCAAAGAGATAAAAACATAAAAATAGAAATGGAAATTTTAAAAGGGAACTAATGTGAAATGAAGCACATATTATCTCGAGATGAAAAGTATATTAAATGGAATAAACAGAGCGAATAAAGAAAAGGATCAAATACCCTATATAGAGGACGAGAAAGCCAAAGACACTCAATCAGAATGGCAAGAAAAAAGATGCCAAGACTATAAAAATAATTTAAGAAGCATATGGGACACTAGCAAGGGTCCAAATATCTGTCTGATGGGTGTACCTGAAGAAAATCAAGATGTTGAACAGCCGTTTGAAGAAACAATAATGGAAAGCTTCCCTAACTTGATGAAGGAAATGGACATAAAACCCCAAGAAGCTCAGAGAATCCTAAAAACCAGGAACCCAAAGAGGCCCACATAAAGACACGTCATAATGAAAATGCCAAAGGTTAAATACAAAGACAGAATCTTAAAAGCAGCAAGAGAAAAACAATAGTTATTTATAAGGGAATATCCATAAGACTGGCAGCTGATTTCTCAAAAGAAACTATGCAGGATAGAAGGGCTTGACACAAAATATTCGACGTGATGAAGACCCAGGATCTACAACCAAGAATACTTTATCCAGCAAAGCTATCATTTAGAGTTGAAGGACAGATAAAGAGCTTCCCAGACATAAATAAGTTAAAGGAATTTATCGCCATCAAGCCAATATTATAGGAAATGTTGAAAGGACTGCTTTAAGAAGAAAAAGACATGTATCGAAAAAAGGAATAAAAAATGGTAACAACTATATTCCTATCAATAAGTACCTTAAATGGAAAAGAATTAAGTGCTCCAGCCAAAAGATAGAGTGGCTGAAAAGACAAAGAAACAAAACCCCTACATATGAAAAGGAAGGGGATGGAAAAAGATATTGTTTTGATGGACCTAGGAGGTATTTAAGTCAGACAGAGAAAGATAAATACCATATCACTTCACTTATATGTGGAATCTAAGGAATAAAAAGAACAAACCAATCAAAAACAGACTCACAAATATAGTGAACAATTTGATGATGGACAGAGGGGAGTTTGGGATAAAGAATTATAATAACTACATTTCTATCAACAAGTACCTCAAATGGAAAAGAACTAAGTGCGCCAACTAAAAGATAGAGTGGCTGAATGGATAAGAAAACAAGACCCCTACTTATGCTGCCTACAAGAGACTCAGTTCAGATTAAAAGACACTCATAGACTAAAAGGAAGGGGATGGCAAAAGATATTGCTTTGATAGACCTAGAAGGTACTTAAGTCAGACAGAGAAAGATAAACACACTATGTGATTTCACTAGTATGCGGAACCTAAGGAATAAAAAGAACAAACTAATCAAAAACAGACTCACAAATATAGTGAACAATTTGATGATGGACAGAGGGGAGGGGAGTTTGGGGGGCTGGGAGAATGGGGTGAAGGGTTAAAGAAGTACAAAATAGTAGTTGAGGGATGGTCACGGAAATGGGGAGCATGGCAGAGGGAATGCAGTTAGCATTAATACGTTGGCTAGGTGGAGGGTCAGAGGAGGGAGGGAGCAATTGGGGGTATCATTTTACTTGAAACTAATCAAAATAAATAAATTTTAAAAAATAAATAAAGAATACTACTAATTGTCTATACTAAAGCTCACTACTTTTTTTTTTGACAGTTCTTATTTCATTATTCGAAGACACGGAAGTTGGGTAATTCGAATGTGGTAAGTTCTAGAATTACTTCTTATTAATAATCACTAATATTTGTTTTTTTTAAAAACTTGTGTTTGCAGTTTATCATAGAGCTAGATGAAAATTCATGTTTTTACTTTAAAAGTTTATATATGCATGAGCAAGTAGAATTTAATATTTATTATACATTTAATTTATTTTATATCTCAATAACCACATATATATTAAATTCATTCATTCAACAATTATTTATTGAGTATCTACTCTGTGCCAGGTACAATTCTAGGTACTAGAAATATAGCAGAAATAGAATAGAAAACTAAAAATGAAATCCCTGCTGTCATGTAACTTACATTCTAGAAGCAAAAAAAAAAAAAAGCAAATAAGTAAAACATATTGTTTTAGATGGTGATTAGTGCAAGGGAAAAACAGATTTATCCAGAGGCATTTTAAGAATTATTTTAAAAGATGATTGTGAAAAATGTAATTAAACATAAGTAGAAATATCCACTTCTATTCCTAAGATATCCTTATTAATAATTAGGCATTTAATGTGAGAATTTACTAAGATTAGCCAGATACCAATAACTCGAATTCAGTTCACTTCTAAATTATGTGGTTTTAATAATAGTTTTTCTTTTTGTATGTGTGGATTTAAAAATTTTTAAGCAAGCTGCTTTGGTATTTCAATCAAGAATACTTAATAATAATTTGGCTATAATATTCTTTCTAAACTTGTGACTCATGGACCAATTTAAGGAATGAGGAGTATAGTGTATTTTAAACATGTACATGCCTGTAGAAAGAGAACTGTAATCTTAAACTGAGATTTAAATGTTTATCACATTGAATACTCTTACATATGAGGACTTGAAAGTTAGGTGATACTGGCTTTAAAAATCAAATACAAGTCAAATTGGTTAACAAATAACCATTGTATATGGCTTAAAATAATCCATTTGATAAGTGATTTTAATATTTGTGAGAAGATTCAGTTCAAGTCATGCCTTTAAAATGAAACTGAAGCAGGTAGCCACATGTCTCAAATGTGCTTTCATTTTCTTCTGCTTGGTATACATTTTGAGAAAATGTTTCTTAGTCTCATTTTTCGCTATCAACAACACATTGTCATTTTTTGTGTTCCCTGTTGTCTTGTTCCATATGTTCAATTTTAAATAAAATGTATAATTTATAAATGTTACGAGATGTGTGTACAATATAATCTTCTAGATAAACATTTTCATAATGGAAAAGTGATTCTCACAGAGTTGTTTTCATCTATCCCAAATCATTTTGAGTAAGTCTGGAAGCAGACAGACTGCGTTTTGCCTGTCAATGATGCAGGCTGGTGTTTTACTTCTTGGCAGCCGAATAACGACTTAGGCTCTTATGAAACTAATAGCAAAGATTCTAGCACAGAGCTATCAAATTTCATTCCATCCCTTGGCTTATTTGCCACAGCTCTTTGAAATGTTCACAAGGGGCTTTCTTAGATAATATCTTGTTCTTTTTTGTCTGGAGCAAGTATAGTGTGTAAAAATAAAAACGAATAGGACACCGTCTTTATGCTCAATGCTGAGAAGCCTTTGTGCTCATCATGTGTGTGTGTTCGTGTCCCTCAGTCGTCTGTTGTGCATCCGTTGCTGCAGCTCGTTCCTCAACTGTATGAAAGAAGAATGAAGAGATTCAAAGTGGACGTACGTAACATGAACTGCATGCTTGCTTTGACCCTCTGTGTAGGGCAGTTCTATTAATTCTCAGTTATGTTTTATAAGCTACCCTTCTTCAGGATAAACCCCACATGAACACCCAGTTTGTCTGAGAGCATGTGTTTACAGAAGTTTTTACACTCAGAAAGAAAAGAATTATTTCCCTTCTCCATCGTATGTCCCTTTTATCTCAAGCTGTGGGCAGTGAGGGAAACTGGGATTTGATTCCCTTCCAAGGACCATGACCCTCCCAGTGAGGAAACCTATTCTTGGTTTAAGAAGGGACATGGCAGTGTGCCTAGTCATTAGGTGGGAATAGGAGAAAAGATCAAAGATAAATTACTTCCCCTTTCTATACAGGTTGGCAGATGGCTGGGATAGCAAGCTTTCTATTCAAGTATTAAAGTGTTAGTAAAAATGAAGTAAATATATCAGAAACTCAATGTAGGTATTTTGTTTTTTTCCCCATAATTAACAAAAATATGGCCCAATATGTTTAAGATGAGTATAGCTATGTTACCACATTTTAAAGCTCAAAGTTGTGGAGTTTTTATTGTAATTTAAAAAGAACCTTTTTTCAATGATGAAAGGTTCAAGCTATTATTTTTAAGCAATGACTTACATTATTGTAATACATTATAACTTTCAGTCTTATATTATCTCATTTTATTCTTTTGGCAACTCTGTTGGTACTTATACAAATATTGTTATCCTATCAATATTAAAGGGAAAACAATTTAGAACAATTAAAGGTGTTTCCCAAGATCATTCTAGTAAGTGAGATTAGAAATTACAACAGTGTCTTCTGATTTCTAGCCTAGGGAAATATTTTTTTCACTGTGCCATTCCTTTTATAGCCTAATCTTGGATACTTCTATTATTGTTAGATTTTTCATTAATTTAAATACTGTATTAATTTCATTCTTCTTAATGTACTACCAAAAGTCTTCAAATACTTCAAATAAAAAATGCTTACAATCTAGGCAAATAAGTTCTTCAAAATTTATTTTTTATGGTCACTATTTCCTCCCTAAATTCTTCACATTCTTAAACTAAGCTTCCATCTAGGGAGATAGTATCTGCTGCCAATCTAAATGAGAAATGTAAGAGGAACTGTAGTAGTGCCTTAAAATTATAGAATTTCCCATATGAAAAAAAAAAATCAAATCAGTGTCATCAGACTTTCCAGAAGTAATATATACTTTTTGAATTAACTTTTACTTTCTGAAGAGTTTGTTTGATTAAAGAATAGTGTAAGATTTCAATTTAAAGATTCAGTTCCTTAAAATATATCGACAAATTATTAGCTTACTATATCACTTCAGGGTCATTATTTATATAACCAAAGCTAAATACTCAGTATGTGGCCAGCTTTTTACTTTGTCTGAATATTCTACCATCAGTGAGACTATATTTCCAGACAATTAGCTAGAAATGTGAACTTTTACTTTGTAGTATATCCTGTTGGACAAATGATAACTCCTTAAAGTATTTTGTAGCAAGAAAAATTTCCTAGGAACCTATAAAAGAAAAAATGTAAGATGAGTAGAAAAAAAATACAGTAGTGTTAGCTTTGCTGGGCCCAAGTCGTCTCATTTAAAAACATTTCAATAGTGAAATATTTTGCGTTCTTAAAGAAAACAAGTTTTCAGATCATAGTGCATTCTAACACTTTTCTTAATTTTTGTTTACTAGACTTCCTTACTGCTAACCCCACATCTTTTTTATTCTTACCTCTCAAATTCTTTTATATATTATTCTCTCTCCGATGATAAGATTAAAATGACCTGTATGTTTGTATTTAAAAGTTTTACAGTTTGGCACATTTTAAGTTACTTTTGTCCTATGTTTCTTATTTTTCTTACTTAAGTATATAAATGTATAGTTTCTATGTATACATTTTTCAATATTAAAATTTTCACTCTTTTAAGTAACTTGGGCAGATTTATAGTCAGGATGAAAATTAGGTATAAAATATTGAGAATATATTTGTTGTAAAACAAGGATTTCAGAATTTTAAAGCCACTCTTAGAATTTAAGAGCCACTCTTAGAATTTAATAATATAATTTTACTTATATTATGGAATAATTGAAAAAGGTCTTGTTGACAAATTTTATAGTGATTGCCATCCTGATACTTTTGTAATAAGTAGTTGTTGAAAATAAAAAGCTATAAGAACCAATTTTATGAAAACCATAAAATTTAAATATTTTTTCCATTAAGTTTAAAATGAAATGTTTTAAGAAAAGCAACACTTCAAAACACACCCATTATCTATAATTGGTTTGTTCCTACTTTGTATTTTTTTATTATCATTCCTGTAAATATAATTATATTGGGAAAAATCTTCTGAAGTTTCATTAAATAAATATAGTTTGCTAAAGTTATACCTCAATTACTATTTAAATTCCTATAGAAATGTTGTGTATTTTAGCTCTGACACAATTCTATTTTATGTTTTTCCCTGTTCTTGTGTTAGCACATACAATATATTTTTTAAAGAAATTATTTTGTTTTAACAAAATGCTGAAAGATTTTATTTTATTTATTCTATTTTTTTCAATTACAGTTGGCATACAATATTAGATTCACGTATACAGCACAGTGATTAGACATATATATAACTTAAGAAGTGATTACTCCAATAAATCTATTACCCACCTGACATCATACATACTTATTACAATACTACTTCACTATATTCTGAAAGATTTTAAATGTAGTTAATTATGAAGTGTCTGTCATTACTCTTTCTACTTATTGATGAATATACATACAACTGATGAACTTCCTGAAAATAAAATCTGTTACACTGATAAGGAAATTATTTTAAAATATAACATTTGATGATACTGCTAGTTGTTGAAAATTTTTCAGGTATAAAGATTAACTATTAATATAAATTATATACTCGAGTCATTGATTTCTTCTTTGTTTAATTATATTTTAAATTAACCTTGAACTTCACTATACTCTCAAGAATTTGTGCATATTTTTACTGTTATTTGATTTGTAATGCCCTCATTTTCTCTTCTAGGAAGAATTCCAAGGTCCTATTACAAGCCAAAGTCGAAGATACTTTTTATTCAGGGTATGCATATACTGTATTGTTTTTGAAAAAAATCAATCAATACCCAAATTGAAAAATAATTTCATTGTGCATTTATTTACATTAACTCATAAGTTTTAGTTAAGTTTTGAAATTTATTAATAGATATTTGACATCAGGTTTTATAGTCTGAGAGTCACTTCTGTCACCACCTTATTTCCTCAATATTATTGCATCTCTGATCTCTTCTCTAATCCACTATTACTATTTGTAAATACCCCAAATGTCTTCATCTATTTCAGCTTAGTTCCGTAACATTTCATGTGCAGGAAGTGAGTATCTTAAAGATGTATAACTACTTAAGTTCTAAAGAATCATTTACTAAATGTTAGATTCAGTAGATGGGAAAATTTATGACCATTTTCAAAAGTTTTTAAAATGAAAGAATTAACTACAATAGAGGCTATAAGTAGATAAAACTTTGTAATTGTATTTAGTATTTTTATGTCCATATTGTCTATGAAATGTGTTTCTTTATAAGTAGCTATACTTTCTAAAATATTTGTATCCCTAATACATTACCAGAGATTTTTCATTCATTCATTCAGCACAACTATTTATTGAATTTCTACTGGGTGCTGGATAATGTACCGAAGGCTGGGAATATAAGGCCAGATAGAGTTCCATTCTTATGCTTTAAGAGTTTACAGACTAACACAGGAAATTGATAAATAAATACAAAATACTATGTTAAATGCACCTTCAATCCAGGGGATATAGTTTCTAAAATAAAGACACTTAACCCAGGCTGGGGAGTGGAGGAGGTACAGAGAGGTTTTAAGCGCCGAATTAGAAGAATCAACAGGAATTAGCCAATGAAATATTTACCTAAGGAATTTCGACTTTATTGTAGAGGCTAAGGAGAGCCATATGGTTAAGATTTGCATTTTGGAAACAAATTCTAACAGTAAATTGAAGAATGGATTGAAAGGAGCAAGACTGCAGAGAGGAAGAAATACCACTCATTGAGCTCATTAGGCTGCTTTCTATGAAAATTAACTTCCCTCCTTAGTTACACTGATTTATTACTAATTTGTTATTTTCTAGCCACGCAATGGAAGAAGGTCAGAAGGTTACATTTAAAATGGTATGTATTTCACAATTCAATTGAGTTTAAAATTGTTTTTTTTATAGATATTCACACATTAAACTATGCTCAATATATTTCTATTATTAGATTGCATGTGCATATTACTATTCTGTATAAACACTACAATTATAGTGACTATGAGGGCTTTAAGGTGAAAAATGCCAGTGTTTTACTAAATTTGTTTATTTATGTTGTGCGTTCCTCAGACTATGATGCAATAGTTATTATCATAGATTTTGTAGACATTGACCTTTATCATCATTTGTTGTGCATGTAGTTTATGCAAGAAATTGCTGTTATCATGGTAATCAGTGTCCACAATGATGACTCAGAACTTACAAACTGACTGTGTTTCTGTCTTCCAAATGACCTATATTCAAAGACTCCTTATAAGAGCTCTGATTTACCATTTCTAGAGAACTAAGAAAATGTGGGAAGATATGAGAGCATGACTTCTTTGGGATTCCCAGAATTTCAACCTCAATGCTGGAAATATGGTGGACACTTAATAACTATTAAATGGCCCTACATGTTTAATAAATATGTTAACTCTAATATCTTATTAGGCTATGAATTTTAAAATTAAACCCAAATGCAGATTGATAAATTTACACCACAAAAATAAAAGTACATTTTACTATCTTTCTATTATCCTAAATGCAGATTCTATGCTGAACATATTTTTGCAAATATTATATATATATAATTTATCTCAACCCTTAATACATATTTAGTTTAAGAATGTTAAAATTCTTAATATTTTTACTTAGGAACAAAAAATCAAAATGCACTATTTCTAACCAAAATTATATAATAACTAAAAAATGAAAAAAATGCTGACACTGAATAGTAAAACTTATGAGACTCTGCCAAAGCCATATTCAGTGGAAAATTCAAGGTTTTAAGCATTTTTAAGCAAGAAAAGAATGAGTGAATTAAAGATTTGACTCGTAAGTTACAAAAGAACAAGGTGAACCTCAGAAAAGCAAAAGGAAGAAAAGTATAAAATGAAAGATGAAATTAATGAGTTATAAAATAGTAAAGTAGAAGAATTGGTAAACAAAGCAAAAACCTGACTCTTTGCAAAAAAATTAAATAGTCAAATTAGCCTAGCCTAATCCAGAAAAAAGAGAGAAACCATAAATATATAAAAATACAAATGAAAAGGAAATTAAAAGAGACATTGATGAAATGAAATTATAAAAGAGTAATTTGTAAATCTCTGTGCCTGTAGTTTGAAAACCTGCATAAAATGCGGATTACCAAATAAAGTATATGCTACCAAAATTTACCTCAGAAAAAAGGAAAAAGTCTAAACAGAATAATGGCCATGGGAAAAAACTGAAAACATTATTTAGAAACTTTCCCCTCAAAAAGTCCTAGGCCAATAGATTTTACTTTTTTCCAGCTCGGAGAAGAAAGAAAAATCTCAAAACATTTTCATGAACTCAGCCATATATTTTACGAAGCTAATACCAAAATCACATAAAAGTAGTATAAAAAAGGAAACTAAAGTTCTAAGCTATTTACTGTTTCCAAGATTATAGTCTACATAGACTAATTCACTCAGAATTTCATTTTATTTTGTCAACAGAGAAGCAGTTCAATAATCATTTTTAATTTGTTTTTGTCATCTGATTATCTGAGGTCTTACTTTGTCCTGATAACTTATATCTACTTAAAGAGTGGTTAGACATATAATAGGATGATTTAATTGCAAATACATAAGGAAAGAAATACATGGGAAATAACTGCAACTTTTGAAATATTCATAAAATTTATTGGCATCAATGAACTTTAGCAAACCACTTTTATACAGTTAAATACTGTAAAATTTTCAAAAATACAGGAAATTTTCCATCAAAGAGAGATTAAATGATAGCTAAAAATATATAGACTGAAGAAAAGCTGAGAAATATCTCTGATGTCAGTTTCATTAATCCATGACAAAATACTTATGGAAACGTCTATATGCCAACATTATCTACACATTCACATTACTCATTTATACTTGAATCTAAATTCAATTTTTTTCTTTTTACAGAATACCAACTATTTCCACAGAAGCAATGTCATGGAATATAAAATATACTGAAATTGTTTTCTTCTCAAAAAACAATCCTTGCTAAGTTTAATATGTTTGAGAATCCCAGTGTTGTAAACATTCTCAGTAAAAGTAGGTTGAGATTGTAAATGTTTAATTTTTTGAAACTTTAAAGTGTCAAAATATTTTTTCTTAGTGTTGTAATGATAAATAGTGTGTAATAAAGCTGTAAATAATAATGTTTCCTTAGATCTCTGCAGCTTTTGACACTACTGATACACATGTTCTTTTGTTATTTTTATTACAGGCATTCAGTAGAGAGTTGAGTTTTAATGAGCTATTTTTATTTATCCTATTTGGATTTTGTCAGTGAAAAAATTACCAGCTCTTATAAATACCAGAATGCCCAATAGCTAAAAATCTTAGAATGTGAATACCAACTAAACCTGTTGGAAGATTTGGCCGTGATCCATCAAATAGACCAATATGCAACTTTTGATTTCTATTCTGTAAAATTGATGTCTGATTGCTACAAACATTATCAAGGGACTAGATTTTTCTACCAACTGGTAGTATCCACTTTATCTTAAAAAAAAAAAAAAATCGTTTCACCTTGCAACATCTGAAAGGCAATCAGTCTTGTCCATTACCATAAAGAAAACAGTCTTACTAGTAGAGGATCATGAATACACTGGGAAAACTTTTTACATCAAATCAGTGATTGTTGGACACAGAATTAACTTCAGATCGTGTTGAGATCATGTTCCTTCAGGTTCCCCCTCGGTTTTTCCTTTTTGACACCCCGCCTCATATAACCAACTACTCTACCAAGCAGGTTGCCAGCTGATTATAGAAGGGTGGCTCTCTGAGTGGATAAAATTAGGTCTTATATTCTTCAAAGTAGAGTGTCTGACAAACCTATGTCTTATTAATGTTGACCACTGATTATAGCTTAAATTATGCCTTATGTTAATTAACAAAGTCTCTGAATTTCATATCTTCTCAATCTGTGTGAAGAACACATGGAAAGAAGGGAGCAGAATAGAACAAAAAGTGCATTCCTATTTAAAAAAGAATTGCCTTTGGGCAAGGGAAACAAAAAAAATAAAACAAATGGAATTACATCAAACTAAAAAGTTTTTGCACAGCAAAGGAAACCATCAACAAAACAAAAGGACAACCAACTAATTAGGAGAAGATATTCACTATGATACATCTGATAAGAGGTTAATATCCAAAACATATAAAGAACTCATACAACTCAACAAACAAAACAAATAATCCAATTAAGAAATGAGCAGAAGACCTGAATAGATATCTATTCAAAGAGGAAATACAGATGGCCAACAGACATAAGAAAAGATGTTCAAGGTCACTAATTATCAGAGAAATGCAAATGAAAAACATGATGAGATATCACCTCACACCTGTCAGAATGGCTATCATCAATAAATCAAAGAACAAGTGTTGGTGAGGATGTGGAGAAAAGGGAACCCTCATACACTGTTGACAAATTGGTACAGATACTATGGAGGTTTCTCAAAAATTTTAAAATGTATATACCTTTGACCCAGCAATTGCTCTTCTGGGTATTTAGCCAAAGAAAACCAAAACAATGATTCATAAAGATCTGTGCACCCCTATGTTCATGGCAGCACAATTTACAGTAGCCAAGATATGAAAGCAACCTAAATGCCCATCAACAGAAGATTAAATAAAGAAGTTACGGTTCATATATACAATGGAATATTACTCAGCTCTTAAAAAAAATTAAATCCTACCATTTGCAATGACATAGATGGACCAAGAGGTTATTATGCTGAGTGAAATAAGTCAGAGAAAGATAAATACCATATGATTTCACTTATATGTGGAATCTAAAGACTAAAAAGAACAAACTAATCAAAAACAGACTCACAAATATAGAGAACAATCTGGTGACGGCCAGAAGGGAGGGGGATTAAGGGGCTGGGAGAAAGAGGTGAAGGATTAAAGAAGTACAAATTAGTAGTTGACAGATGGTCAAGGGGATGGGGAGCACAGCATAGGGAATGCAGTTAGCATTAATATAATGGCTAGCTGTAGAGCCAGCAAAGAGAAGGAGCAATTAGGGGAATCGTTCTATAAACTATATAAATGTCTAACCAATGAACTGTATACTTGAAACTAATCATAAAGTAAATGTGTTAAAAAATGAATTGCCTTGAAAAGATGGGGACTTGAAAGCTGAGAGGGCCTCCTGTTCTAAAGCAATAGATGCATAGGGCAACATTAGCTAGTGTTATGCATAGTAATTCAACTAGCATGAATTTTGTATTGTCAAAATAAGAAAAGGGAGTTGAATATTAATTTACCCAACAGTTCCCAGGGCCTCTCAGAAATTCAGGAACTTAGGTAGCATATATTTTAAGGCTCCCACGATATTAAAATGATGAAAAAATACCAAAACATGGTTACAAAAATTGATGTTTTAAAATATTTTATATTTAATGGATTATTATCTTATCCACAAACACAACAAAAATATATAGGCTATTAGAAGTATAGGATTTGCATTAAGTATTAACTGGGCACTACAGATAAACTGGTCCAATACTGAATCCAAGTTTAAAATTATGTCTTTAAAAACATTTTCCAAATCCTATAGGTATATCTCTGTGACATGCGTATAACCTTATTTGGCAATAACATCAAATGTTTTCCCCATGTCCCTGGCAACTCCTAATAAACATCATCTGCTTCAAGAAACCCAACTATCTAGATTTCTTACCTACAGCCTGAGCTCCTGTCTCCTACAGGAAGTGTGTTTTTCAGATCAGGGTAGAGAGCCATTTGAGAAACTGATGAAAGCTGGGTCCTTAACTCCGCCCCTATCCCCCAAACAAAACTGTACACATAAAACAAAATTATGTGTATAATCGGTGGCTGGGATCTAGGCATCCCCTAAAATCCATCCAAATATAGGCAATGGGCTCCAGGTTAAGAACTCCTCCTATGAAACTTTCTCTGCCCAGGATTTTGTTATTTCTCCATGAAGACAAGATTCAGGGATTGAAGGGTGTCAGAGGGCTCAGAAACAACGCGTTGGTTTGGTGGTGGTGGAGGGAAGGGTAGGGGGAATATCAGCATCAGCACCACGACGTGAATAAGAAAGGCACCGTTTGGGATAAATACCCCAGGATCTGGTGCGTCTGTACCCACAGCCACCTCCTAGGCAAGGCCTCCGCGTTGCCTGGTAACAGCTGCACAGGACGCAAGTGCACCATCGTGCGTAAGAGGCCTTGGTTCTCTCCCTCCGCTCCCCGTGGGTGGTGGAAACCACAAGGCCTGCGGCGGGATCCCTTCACGCCTCCCGGAGACGTCAAAGTTGAGTCCTTCGCCAGGTGCCAGACGACACCGGCTGATGAGGGTTGAGACTGAAAATGCAGGTGGGCGATGTGACCACAGGTGACCTGGGGGCACCCAGCTGGGCCTGAGGCTGAGAACCAAATGGGTGCTCAGTAGGGTCCCCAGCTGGGCCCGAGGCTGAGAATCAACTGGGAGGGTGGCCCACGGGGATTGGATTTTAACATTTCTTTTTGGTAAGAGCTAAATTTTGCCAGCGTCTCAAGATTTGAGGGAAAGCCAGATTAATTCAAGGAGAATGCTGTTTTTTCAACACTCAAGACTTGGATATGTTGTGGGATGAATCGTTAGGAGTTCTTTGGAATTGTGTTTCACACCTTCTTGGAAATCTTACAGCTGCACTATTTCTCACTTAAGAAATAAACAAGCAACTTTAGCTCAAGTGTATTAAATTTAAGTCTCCTGTCCCACTACCTTAAAAAAACGTCATAATGGAAACCTTGGTAGCTGCATTTATCTTGAGAAAGACCACCTGTCCCTGAAGTTTCTCCTACCTGATTGCAGAAGCTCTATTAGGCTTCCATTTATTCCTTGAAGGCTGCTACTCTGTCTAAAGCTTCCTTATTAATCAGAAGCCTGTGCTTTTGTTTCTTTACCAGAGTGAAATGCTCATTTTCTGACTTACAGAAACAGCTTTTTCCCACTTGCTTCCCTCAATTAAAACCACTGTGGTTTTTCTTGGCTTACATATTTAATTTTGGTATTCATAATACTGTATTTTTTATTAGGATATTTTGAACATAAACTAATATAATTTTTAATGGATAGTTCTTTTGTGTTAATAGATTCCTAGCAAGTACATTTTATCCAGTGTATGAAGACTTTTCTATACACTATAGTGAGTGATCTGAAAGGAAATTAGGAAAACAATTCCATGTATGATTATATCAAAAAGAATAAAATACTTAGGAATAAATGTGACCAAGGCTACCTTGTACACTGAAAACTATAAAACACGGCTGAAATTAAAATCGACATAAGTAGGAAAACATCACACCTTTCTAGATGGGAAGACTTAATATTGTTAAGATGTCAATACTTCCTAAAGCAATCTAAAAATTTAATGTAATCCCTATCAGAATCCTAATGATATATTTTTTGGTAAAAATAGAAAAACCTATCCTAAAATTCACCTGAAATCTTAAGAGACCCAAAACAGTCTTGAAAAAAATGAACAAAGTTGGAGGGCTCACACTTTCTGATTTCTATAAAGTTACAGTAATCAAAACAGTTTGGTACTGGCAGGAAGACATACAGAGTGGGATAGAAAAGAAAGCTCAGAAAAACCCTCATGTATACAGTCAAATGATTTTCAATAAGGGTGCCAAGACCATTCAAGTGAAAAGAGGCTGTTTTGACAAATGGTGTTGGAAAAACTGGATATTCACATACAAAAGTATGAAGTTGAATTCCTAACTCATATTACAAACAAATATTAACTGAAAAGGATCAAAGACCTAAAAGTGAAAACTAAAACTATAAAACATGTAGAAGAAAACATAAGAGGAAGCTGCCATGACATTGGATTAGCAATTATTACTTGGATATGAACACAGGCAACAAAAGAAAAAAAAAAAAAAGATAAATTAGACTTCATCAATATTTAAACTTTTATGTATCCAAGGATACTATCAACAGAATGAAAATGCAAACCACAGAATGGGAGAAAATATTGTCAAATTATATATGTGATTAAAAAAATAATATCCAGAATACATAAAGTACTCCTAAAATTCAACACCAAAAAGACAAAGAAAAATAAGCACATAAAATGATACTGTACATCTATGTCATTAGGGAAATGCAAATTAAAACAAGACAACTATACACCTATTAGAATGACCAAAATCTGGAACACTGACCATACCAAATGCTGGTGAAAATTTGGAAGCAATAGGAACTCTCATTCATTGCTGGTGAGAATGCAAAATGGGACAGCCTTTGGAAGACAGTTTGGAGGTTTCTTATAAAACTTAAAATATTCTTACCATTTGATCCAGCAATCACACCCCTTGGTATTAACCCAAAGGAGATGCAAACTTAAATGTCCACACAAAAATCTGCACATGGGTGTTTATAGCAGTTTTATTTATCATTGCTAAAACCTGGAAGCAACTAAGATGTCCTTTAGTAGGAGAATGGGTAAATAAACTGGTACATCCAGATAATAGAATATTATTCAATGCCAAAAAACAACAACAACAACAAAAAACTACCAAGCCATAAAAAGACATGGAGGAACCTTAAATGCATATTACTAATCAAACGAAGCCAATCTGAGAAGGATGCATACTGTATGATCCCAACTACATGCCATTCTGGATAAGGCATATCTATGGAGCCAATGAAAAGGTCATGGTTACCAGGGGTTGGGCAGGGGAGGGATGAATAGGTGAAGCACAGAGGATTTTTAGGGCAGCAAAAACACTCTGAATATCATAATGATGGATACATGTCACCATGCATTTTTGTCCAAACCCATAGAATGTACACCAAGAGCGAACTGTAATGTACACTATGGACTTTGGGGTAATTGTGATGTGTCAGTGTAGGTTCATCAGTTGTAACAAATGTGTCATTCTGATGGTGGATAATAATATGTGTTCGGGCAAGAAGCATATTGAATACCTTTTCAATTTTACTGTGAACCTAAAACTGTTAAAAAAAGTAAAGTCTTAGTAAAAAAATTTGTTGCTGTTTTATTTTGACTTTAAATGAGGAATTTGCTTTAAACAAAGGTATCACTCTGGTAGTGGATGTTGATAATGGGAGAAACTATGCATGTGTGGGGATAGAAGGTTTATGGGAAATCTCTGTACCCTCCTCTCAATTTTGCTGTGAACCTAACACCACCCTAAAAAATTAAATCTTAATTAAAAAATTTAGAAATAAAATATAAAAAGTGGGCAAAAAACTTGAATAGACATCTCGCCAAAGAGGATATACAAATGGCCAATATGCACATAAAAAGATACTCAGAAAACATGGCGGAGTGAGAGTTGTCCTCAGATCTCTCCCCTTGAAACAACAATATACTGAACATCTAAAACTGAACAAAAAACACCCAAACTGCACACAAGCACGTCTGAGCGTGGGATCTGCGTATAAGAATTACCACAGGTCAGATCCTTGGGTGTCCGGCGGTGGACTGGGACAAATAAAGAAGCTACCTCTCTCAGTCTCTGGAGCCCCCTTCAGGAGGAGGGGGAGGGGAGAAGATGCAGCAACTTCCCTGAATAATTCTGCCTGGAAGTGCCAGGACTTTTCTACGCAGCCGGCAGCAGGGCTCAGTCATCAAGGCAGAAAGCAGAGAAGTGGGATGAGACTGCAGAGAAACAACAGTTGATTTCTACTGGCCCCCGTTGCAAAACTGAGGCTGAGCCGCAGCCCCCAACGCCCAATCCCCAACCCAGAGGGACCCTCCACCCATATTCTCCAAGACTGATCACCGCGGAGCCCCAGGGAAATCTGAGCAAACACTACCGACTGTTGCTAACACTGACAGGGACTGAAACTGAGAGTAGCGAGTGCGATTAAAATCTACAAGAAAATAAAAGACATTAGGCCTTATATAAGGCAGAGATCCAAGAGGCTTACACACCACCTACCTGAAACCAAAAGAAAAGCGTCTTCTTTGTAGCAGGCTAAAGAGAGACCTTTATATAACAAATCTTCTTTCTGGAACAACAGCAGAATACACTTCAATTAATGCCCAGGCAGAGAAATAGTCCATTAAACACCATGAACAACAAAGGTGACAAAGCATCTCAGAAAGAAAGAGAAAAATCTCCAGAAAATGAGCTTACAGACATAGAAATGTGAGACTTAAGTGACAGAGAATTCAGGATGGTACTTCTGAAAAAACTCAGT
>NW_006442508.1:10181937-10200921 GCF_000325575.1 Pteropus alecto | reverse complement strand
AAATGAGAGGGACAAGGGACAATGGACAAGGGACTAGTGATTGCCAGAGGGTAAGAGGTAGGGGAGGAGGGGAGAGGTAGTCAGGGTAAAGGAGGTCAAATATAGGGAGGTAGGGGGAGGGTGAAGTGGGTAAAGGGGATCAAATATATGGTAGCTGAAGGAAACTGGACTTTGGGTGGTAATCACACAATAGAACATATAGATGTCAAATTATAATGTACACCTTAAAATTATATAATTGTATTAACCAATGTTACCCCCGAAAATTAATAAAAAAAATCAATTGAAAAAAAAAATGAAAGGCACACTAAATATGGAACCATAAAATAATGTTAAAATGAAGTTTGAATTTCAATTTTTCCGTTTATTTTAAATAAATAACTATTCATGAAAAAAAAATGCTCAAAATCATTAATCATTAGAGAACTGTAAATCAAAACCACAATGAGAGTTTTTCTAGTCCAGATGGCAGAGTAGGTAAATGCTGTGCTTGCCTCCTCTCACAGCCACATCAAAATTACAACTTATCTACAGAACAACTATCATTGAAAATTGCCTTAAGTCTAGCTGAACAAAAGTCCTACAACTAAAATATACAGAAGCTACCTCGAGACCAGTCAGAGAGGCAGAGATTCAGAATGTGCTGGTCCCCGTACACACATGTGGCAGTAAAATTCAGGAAGAATATCTTAGCAGGAGAGGTCTCCCCAGTGGAGCAAGTGGTCCCAGCTCCACATCAGGCTCCTCAGCTCAGGGTTCCAGTGCCTGGAAGAGAAGTCCCCATAGTTTCTGGCTTTGAAATCCAGTGGATATTGTGGCTAAGTGAGACAGAAGGTGGCTGGAGTTCAGGGCATTTCTCTTAAAGAGCCCATGTGCAGATTTACTTGCTGATGGACTCATTCCCACCTATCTCCAGCTTGAAAGGCGCCAGGGATATATGGAGAGGAACTAAATTGTTTGGCTTCAGGGCAAGGGCTGGAGGGGCAGCTTTTTCTCAGACAGAAGTGCTGGCAGAATCCACTGAGCCCTTCCCTCTCCCAGCCTGGAGACACAGGTGGCTGCCATGTCTGAGTCTCCATCAACCTGCCTAACACTGGTTACCCCACCCTGGTGATTCCCTGAGACCCTGCCCCACCCAAATGAAAGGCCTACCCAAGCCACTTCTAGTGGCTTTTCCATATAAACGGCCTGTCTTGGCTCATAATGTGGACTTCCCTAAAATCTCTCGAAGATTTACAAAACCTAAACAAACAGCATCTGGCCTCGGAATGCCCCATACCTCTTGTTGAGCAGCCCCAAGCCCCCATGTCTCGGCTTTTCAAGGTACCTAAGACCCAGCACAGGTGATGGCCATCTGCAAATTGCTTGGTGACTCGTGCCACATGGCCCCAAGCAGGGCACAGTCTGCAGCTTAACTTGGCTTCTTGCAGGTCCCTTCCCAGGAGGCTGTTGGTCTGGCATGCCTGGTGGCCAGCTTCGGACCGAGCCAGAGCACTATCTGGGGCCACATCTGAGGACAGCACACCCAAAGGGCAGACTAGGCAGGCACCAGAGCCTTGCTAAAATGAATCTTGCTCTGTAGGGTAAGCCCCTGCACCACAGCTCTTCCACTGTAGTCACCAGCCAGTCCTCAGAATCAATCAGCCCGATGAGGCAATCTCTCATATTGACATGCAAACAGCAACCAAGGCTCAACTACACACAACCTATACAAGGGACATGCTTGGAGCACCGGTTTCAGGTGACTATGAAAACTGTGACCCTTGGCCCCGTAGTGGCCCTACATAAGGCCATTCTATTGAGACTGGGGGACACAGCAGTCCTATCTAATACATAGTCCTATCTAATACAAAAGGAGGCAGCCAAAATGGGGAGACAAGTAAACATGTCCAAATGAAAGAACAGAACAAAGCTCCAGAAAAAGAACCAAACAAATGGAGATGAGCAATCTATCAGAGGCAGAATTCAAAACACTAATTATAAAGATGCTCAATTAACTTATGGGAAGAGTAGATGAACTCAGTGATAACTTTAACAAAGAGATAAAAACATAAAAATGTAGATAGAAAACATAAAAAGAACTAGTCAGAAATGAAGAATACAATAATTGAAATGAAGAATGTATTAGAGGAAATCAGCAGTAGATTAGATTAAGCAGAGGATCAAATCAGAGATTTGGAAGATAAGGAAATTTGGAAGATAAGGAAGATAAGGTTGCAGAAAACATCCAATCAGAACAGCAACGAGGAAAAAGAATCCAAAAAAAAAAAAGCATAGTTTAAGTGGCCTGTGGGACAACATCAGAGGTTCCAACATTTGCATCACAGGGATACCAGAAGGAGTAGAGAGAGAGCAAGGAATTGAAAATTTATGTTAAGAAATAATGACTGAAAACTTCCCTTACCTGGTGAAGAAAATACATACAACCCCAGGAAGTGCAGAGAGTCCCAAATTGGATGAACCCAAAGAGTCTCACCAAGGCAAAAATTAAAATGCCAAAGGTTAAAGATAAAGACAGAGTCTTAAAAGGAGTAATAGAAAAGCAATTAGTTACTACAAGGGACCTCCAATAAGAGTGTCAGCTGATTTCTCAACGAAACTTTTCAGGCCAGAAAGGATTGGCATGAAATATTCAAAGTGATGAAATGCAAGGACCTACAACCAAGATTATTTTACCCAGCAAAGCTATCATTTAGAATTGAAGGACAGATAGATTCCCAGACAAGAAAAAGCTAGAGTTCATCACCATTCCCAGTATTATATGAAATGTTAGAGAGACATTTCATCTTTAAGAAGAAGAAAAATAAATTTAAAAAAAGATAAAAATATGACTTTTCAGTCAACGATGGACTGCATATACAATGGTGGTTCCATGAGATTATAATTGAGCTGAAATCCCTGTAAGAAATGGAAATATATATGGTTCAGAAGAAATTTATTTTCTCTGATGGGAGCAATATCTGTGGGGCTTGGCAACAGAGTCCCACTCATAGCAGCTCGATTTTGAGTGTGCAGTTACATCCCAATCAGTCAGCCACTGACCTGTGTCTTAAGAGTACACTGCTATAAATTCTTTGTTGAGGAACTAAGATCCTGTACAAGGACACAGGACCATAGGAGCTACCTTAAGTATTAAGTGCCACTGCCACTTCTGTGGTAAAATGGAGCCGACCTGTGCCTATACTTTGGAAATATTTTCAGATTGTTATGATATAAAGCATATGTAAGTTTTATTTCTTCCAACAATTCAATCAATGCCAGAAAGAACCCTTTGTGCCAGATGGAATCAATGGAACCAAAAACAAATTTCCAAAGATGAAATACTGAGTCCTCAGTTCTACACCTTCTCTATGTTAATTTAAACACCCTCTTTTTTTCTTTTTTCTTTTTTTACAAATACCACAGAGTTCCTTAATTTGACCACTGCTCCAATATGCAATAGCCAAAACTACACTGCCATAATAACCCCTGTGTTCCTTTATCTCTCCATCTTGATTTCTTATTCCTGCTATTCCTCAAGCCACTATTCACTCTCTCCTCTCTCGACAGTCACTATTATGTTAATTTACACCTTACTCAGCCAGTTTCTCCTCACTATTTCCAGTTGATCCTGCCCACATCCCTGTTCATGAATCAGCACTGAGAGCTTTAGTGCTCTATTTCTGACCCTGTTGGAAAGAAGCAGAGGGGGACTTTGTGAGACAGTGTTTATGAAGTCTACAGTAGTGTTCAGTAATGTACTAGGCCTTCATATTCACTCACAACTCCCTTACTTACTCAGAACTTCCAGTCCTGCAAGCTCCATTCATGATAAGTGCCCTATATAGGTACTATTTTTTACTGTATAATAGTATTTTATACATTTTAAAAAATCTTTTATACCATATTTTTTCTGTAACTTTTTTTGTTTAGATACACAAATACTTACTATTGTGTTACAACTGCATACAGTATTCAGTATAGGGATATGCTATACAGGTTTGTAGCCTAGTAGCAATAGGATATACCTACAGCCTAGGTGTGTAGTAGACTATACCATCTAAGTCTGTGTTAGTATACTCTGTGATGTTCGCACAGTGATGAAATCACCTAGTGACACATTTTTCAGAACATATCTTGTTGTTAAGTGATGCATGATCACATACTAGGCAAGATTCCCATATTTTATATAAAATAGTAGACTATTAAATCTAGGTAGACTGAAATAAGTTAAAGATACCCATTGTAATTTCTAGAATAAGCATTAAAATATTAATGCAATGATATATACTTAAAAAGCCAATTGCAAAAAAAAAAAAATGGAATTCTAAAAAATATTTAATTAACCAAAAGAAGGTGAGAAGGGAACAGAAAAACAAAAAAGTAAATGAAATTAATAAAAACAACCCAGAAAATAGTAGTTCTAAATCTAATATTAATAATTAGATTAAATGTAAATGTTCTAAACACTTCAATTAATAAGTAGACATTGTCAGAACAGATTAAAAAAAAGCAAGATGCAACTACATAATGATAAAAGTGAAACACTTTGCCATTTACAGATGGGTTGAAAATAAAAGGATTGAAAAGGTGTTATTTAAATGGTAGCTAGGAATAAACTAGAGAAACTATATTAGTATCAAATTAAATATACATCAAGATGAAAATTACTACTAGAAATAAAAAGAGACATTTAAAATGATAGGAGAAATTCATAAGGAAGAAATCACAAATATTACTGTATTTGCATAATAATGCAGCTTCAAACACAAAGCAAAAACTGACAGAATTCAAGGGAGAAATAGGCAAATTCATAATCATAATTTCAGATTTTAACACCCCTCCTCTAATACTTGATGGAATAACAAGATACAAAAATTTCTAACAAAGTAGAAGATATAAACAAATCTATCAACCATCCATTGATTTGAAGAGAAATGTACCCATTGGTGGCAGAATACAGATTCTTTTAAAGCACACATGGAACATTCAGTAGGTTACACCATATGCTGGGTCATAAAACAAGCCAATATATTTTTAAAATTGAAATCTTAAAGAATATTTTTTGACCAAACAATTAAACTGGAAAAGCTCAAATTATTTGAAAATTAAAGAGTATTCTTCCGAATAATAAAAAGTTCAGTAAAAAGCAGCATGTGAAAATAGAAATATTTTTAATTAAATGATAATAAAAATACAGCATATTAAAATTTGTAGGATGCAGCTAAAGAATTTGTTAAAGAAAAATGTATAGCTTTAGGAGTTATTTTAGAAAAGAAATATTTTAGACAATGGTCTGAACTTCTACCTTAAAGAGAAAAAAAGATGAGAAAAATATAATAGTGAGGACCCTCCTTTTAAAAGTTTGTATTATCTGTCATGAGTTCTTCTTTGTCATTTCTAATATTGGTTATTTGTGCCTTCTCACTTTTTTTTGGATCAGCTTTGGCAGGTGTTTACCAATTTTATTAGTCTTCACTAAACCAATTTTTGTCATTGTTAATCTTCTCTATTATATATTCGTTTTTTGTTTCATTAATTTATACTTTCACCTTTGTTATTTCCTTATCTCTACCTTTGGCTTATTTTGATCTTCTTTTCCCAATTTTTTAAGTTGGAGGCTTATGTTTTAATTTTGAAGCCTTTTTCATTTTCTAATATGTTAAATTAGGGGTATAAAATTCCTTTTATGAATTGTTTAGTTGTAGCCCATATATCTTTGATATGTGGCTTTATTGTTGTCATTCAATTTCTAATAATTCATAATGTCATTCAATTTTTAATTCCCATTGTGATTTCTTCTTTGACCCATGGGTTATTTAGAAGATTTTTCTTAAATTCCAAATATACGATGATCTTCTAGTTACTGTCTTTGGTCACTGTGCTCAAATTTGTGGACTTTTATTCAATTTCTTAGCCTCTTGGTCTCTTCCAGAATTGGCAGTAGATCCTAGGAGAATGGATTAAAACTTAGAGCCTCACTCTCTGGGTCTCCTTTTTATCTAGGATCTTCTCTTCATAATTTTTTTTTCACTGCCTTGTTGATTCTTCAATGCCTCACATTGGTTTTCATCTATTTTATCCAGTTTTACTAGCTGTTCTCAGCAAGAGGCTTGGTCCAAATTATCAAGTCTGCCATTACTAAGTGCAGAACCTCTGATAATGGTGATATTTTATTGTTATAATACATAGAAAGAATGGAGATTGGAGGATTTCATGGATAGACAAACCAGTAAAAGACCCAACAGGGACAGAAAAACAACACTTTGTCCAAAGAAGAGAATGAAGAGGAGAAATAAGATGATACTTCCATTAGTTATTCATCATTGCATAACAAAATACCACAAACCTCGTGGCTTAAGACAACACTTTTATTACCTCAGAGTTTTTAATGGGTCAAGGATCTAGGCATTGCTTAGCTGGGCTCTCTGCTTCAGAGTCTCCCACAAAGTTGTAATATGTCATCCAGAGCTGGGATCTCATTTGAAGGTATAACAGGAGAAGGATACATTTCTAAGTTCATAAATATGGTTGGCATAATTCAGTTCATAAATATGTTAGCATAATTCAGTTATTTAGGGCTATTTGACTGAGGGCCTCAGTTCCTAGATAATTGTTGGCTATATTTTCCTTGTCACATAGTTCTCTTCATAGAGCACCTCACAATATGGCAGCTTGCTTAATCAAACCCAGCAAATGAGAGAGAGTGCTAGTAAGATGGAAATTACAACCTTATGGCGTTCAATCACAGAAATGGTATTCTCTCACCTTTGCCATATTCTACTGGTTAAAAGCATGTCACAGTTCTCACCCATAATCAATGAGAAGGGATTATGCAAAGATGTGAATATCAGAAGGAGGTCATTCAAGACCATCTTATACTTTGCCACAGTATTCACTCATGTATACAATTAAGTTCTTCCTTCCTCTGGCAACAGCAGAGAAAATGGACAGTAGACTAGAAAAACAATAGTTAATTTATGACAGACAACTTTTGGAAAAGCAGCAAGTAAAATATCAAAGCCTGAGTAACAAAGAAAATAAGGCTATCTTTCATAGAAAGAAATTGTGATTAGACACAAATTGAACTATGAAAAGATTGCTAGCCTCTTCTAAGGTTTAATCCAGGAGTACAGTCCTATGAAGCTATATAGCTGAAAAGAGAAGGAAGTTCACCTGGAGGTCTTGAATGCTTATGTAGAGATAAAAACAAAACTGTATTTGTTCATGATGTGAATTGGTTTTGCCTGTTACAGTCATAAGGGAATTTTTCACGACTTAGAAATTTACTTCATTAATATTTGATATGTGTTCTAAATTTTTTCTTTATTGAACATTTCAGTGAAACTTTGAGGATAGAGGATGTATTCTGTTTATCAAAGTATGTAGTCGCATTAGTTCTGGGAAATGGGAAAAAAGGCCACTTTGCTCTATTTGTTAAAACTAGTTATCTAGTTATTGTAGAATTCATGAACAATTGCATAGTTGGAAATGCTACATGTCAATTTTACACATACATTTTAAAATGCGCAACTATGTTAATAGGTTTTCTAATTTTTTATAGGACCCAAATGAAGATACAGAATGGAATGAAATTTTAAGAGATTTTGGCATTCTTCCTCCAAAAGAAGAACCAAAAGATGAAATTGAAGAAATGGTTTTACATTTACAGAAAGAAGCAATGGGTATAGTTGTGTGTTTGGTGGGCTGGGTGAAGGGGATAATACAGTTAAGATAGTGATAGTGTATTTCATGAACTTAGAGCAAGAGAAGGCATTCAAGATTATTTAATATAAGTCCCACCCATACTTTTCAAATTCCTAATTCATATGCTCAAAGTCACATGCTGGTTAGTAACAGAGCTGAAATGTCCTGGTATCTGACCCAGTGAGCTTTTTTCCCCTCTACCTTGTGGTTACTTCCTATTTTGATCATTCTACATAGTATGTATTATTTGTCAAGATTTCCAGGTACTTGGGAAATTTATGGGGTCTAACAGATTTTCACATCTGCTTTTAAATGTAGCCTGGTAGTTATGTGAACTCTGAGAGAGTAATAACACTTTAAACAAACCTGAGGCAGTCACATCATATTGCAGAAACTACAACATTAAAGACATTCTTGATCTCCATTTAGCTACTGTATTGTTTTTTCTAGATATCTGACTATAAATTAAAATTAGTTTTTAAACAATTCGATTATTTACAATTTATTTTGTTTTAGTTAAACCATATGAAAAGATGACTCTTGCACAGTTGAAGGAAGCTGAAGATGAATTTGATGATGAAGATATGAGAGCTATTGAAACATATAGGTACAGTGATTCATTGGGTAATTTATGAGTTTTGGAATGAACAAGTATTGTAACAATTAAACAGTGAAAAAGATCTATTTTGTCTACAGAATGGATTAAAAAAAGAACAAAACTAATTTTTAGTAAACTTTAAAACTAACTCACTTTCTAGAAGATGGAATTTTTTCCTGATTTTTTTTTTGCCTTTGCTTAAATTAAAAACTATCCAATAATGTATCATAGACCTTCATCAAATTACATATGAATTTCTATTTTAAATAGAAACAGGGTATTTGCATAATCTCAAAGTATCTCCCCCCAAAGGTCAATAAATGGCCAATAAAAAGAGGGCCATGATTTCCTTGAAGCAAGATGTCTGTTAAAGATTGCTATTATTTAATAATTAATTACCAATCATAAATTCTTTCAGAAATTCGAATATTTCTCAACTTTTCCTGCTATAAAAACCAGGCAAAGAAGTTGCAAAAACTATGCTGTAGAAAAAGATCTCATGAATGTAGGCACAAAATTTTAAACAAAATATTAGCAAATTAAGTCCATCAACTTAGAAAAAAAATACTATATCCTGAACAAATGGGATTGGTCACTGGAATTGTTTTAACATGAATTAAACAAAAAACAAAAAACAGTGAATTGGGTTAGAAGTAGCAATACTCTAGTAGCAATGAGCACGTAAAAATGGAATCAGTGTTCCTCGGAAAACTGCTTTATTCCACAGTGTGCGTTGAGAAATTACAGCATGAGTCTGGAGCATTGTATGGTGCCAGCAAGTAAAGAAGTGTTAAAAAGATTTTTTTAGATTTTATTTTATTATTTTTATTTTATTAAATTTATTGGAGTGACATTGGTTAATAAAACTATACAGGTTTCAAGTGTATAATTCAATAATACATCGTATGTGTATTGCATTGTATGTTTACAATACAAAGTTAAATTTCCTTCTATCAACATATATTTTACCCCCTTTACCCTTTTCTACTTTCCCCCTCCCCCTCTTCCCTCTGGTAACCACTAAACTGTTGTCCATGTCCATGAGTCTCTGTTTGTCTTGTTTGTTGTTTTCAGTTTTATATTCTACATATGAGTGAAATCATATGGTTTTCAACTTTTTCTGTCTGATTATTTCACTTAGCATGATAATCTCGAGATCCGTCCATGTTGTCACAAATGTCAGTATTTCATCTTTTCTTATGGCTGAGTATTATTCCTTGTACATATATGCCACATCTTCTTTATCCAATTATCTATCAAAGGGCACTTTGGCTGTTTCAATGTCTTGGCCACTGTGAATAATGCTGCATTGAACGTCGGGGTGAATCTATCTTTACAGATAAATGTTTTCAAATTAGAATTTTTTTTTTGTTTGCTCTGTTCATTTGTTGCTTCTATCCCACATATAAGTTATATCATGTGATTTTCAACCTTTTCTGTCTGGCTTATTTCACTTAGTATGGTTATTTCAAGGTCCATCCATGTCGTTGCAAATTCGTGGACATGGACATTGGACTAGTGGTTACCAGAGGGGAGAGGGGAGGGAGAAAGGGAAAAAAATAAAAAATAATGAAATGTTAAAAAATATAAATAAATAAATAAATAAACAAACAAATAGATAGATAAATAAATAAATAAATATATTTTTTGAGGTGTAATGGCCAAACTAAAAGACTTCACGACGGCCGGTGATGGAACGACTTGAACAACAGATATCCATGAGCCCATAATGATATAAATAACTAACTGAAAACGTAAACAAATTCAGAGGAAGAAACACTTCATGCTCACTGAAGAATTCCAATTAATAAGTGTATACAGAATGAGGAAAACAGAGAGTCACTATCAGGACACCACAGCAATAATCCCTAATGGCAAGATCTGCTGATAGATGCTAAAATGAGTGGGTGAAATTTTAAATAGAAACAGGGTATTTGCATAATCTCAAAAGATCTTCCCCCAAAGTATTTAATAATTATAAAGATGGAAATAGTAAGTTTCAATGTAGAGTTTTGGTGGATCCCATCTTGGGGAAGTGACCAACATCACAAATAATACATGTTGACATCAAGTAACTCCAGATATGATGTGCTGAGGATGACATATCACCTCTGTGGTATCCTTTTCCATAATGCATAACCTCAATCTAATCATAAGAATATATCAGTGAAACCCAAATTGGAGGAACTTTCAAATAAAAACTGACCAGTTTGATGTCATGAAAGATGGCAGAGTATAAAACTCCAGAGATCCATCTCTTTATCTAGACAATGGTCATACTGGCTGAAACTCTGAAGTGACAGATTTGGAACTCTGGAGTCTATTTTAACATTTGCGGCTTCTAGTATAAAGCTGGCATTTGGTACTGGTTGATTTCAGTCCTCAGTTATGGTAACAGCTATTCATTCCTCAATCCCTCTTCCGCCCCCCGCCCCCTGCCCGCCGCCCCGCTTCATGGCAAGTAGTGGACAGCAACCTGTGTTTCTGGTAAAGATTGCTGGAGCAGGGTGGGCAATAAACACTTTGTCCTCAAATATCAAGGTTCTGTGTTCTGACTGTGGATTGCTGCTTCTGAATGTAGAGGTACAGGCACAGAGTCTGATCATCATTGTGTCAACCCTCACTGGTTCAGGTGGCTTCCAGGGTATTTAAAGGAGCCACATTTATATTTTAGAGACATTAAAAAACAACCATATATATGGGAGAATTTAGAAAGCCTTGGGAGAGATGAAGGCTCAGAAAAGAAAACACTTTATTCTTTCACCTCAGGCTGATCCCTGGCACAGAGACATTCTACAGTAATAATAAAACATACATGGGGAGGAGAAGAATCTGATTTCCGGAGTTATCACGTTATATGAATCAAATGTTTGATTTTCAATAAAAAAATCACAAGGCATACAAAGAAACAGAAAAGTATGGCCATTCAAAGGAACAAAATAAATCAATACAAAATATACCCAAGGAAGCCCAGATGTCAGATTTGCTAGACAAAGACTTTAAGACAACTGAGTTAAAGATGTTCAAAGAGCTAAAGGTAGACATGGGCAAAGACAGGAAAATATTGTATGAACAAAATGGTAATAGTGGGAGGTGGCTCCATAGTGTAGTGGTTAGCATGTCTGTTTTACACACAGTAGGTCCTGGGTTTGCATCGTAGATGGAGCCACAGACCATACCCTGGGTGCGCCAGGCCCCAGGTGCGTCAGGCCTTGGGTGCATGCCGTGAGCATGTGGGAGGAGACACCCTGCCTTCAAAGATCCAGTTCTTAAGGGAAAATGGCAACATCCATAGGTCAGGGGTGGAAGTGGGGAGGGGATTAAAGATGGGAAAAAATGGTAATAGCAATGAAGAGAAATTATAAAATGAACCAAAAAGGTATTCTGAAAGTAAAAAGTAAGATAATTAAAGTAAAACATACAGTAGAGGGCTTCAAAAGCAGATATGAAGAAAGCAGAAGAAAGAATCAGAATATTTGAAGGTAGGACAATTGAAGTTATTACATCTGAGGAACAGAAAGAAAAAAATAAAAGTGACCTGTGGTACATTATTAAGTGAACCAACATATGTAGCATGGGAATCCCAGAAAAAAAAGAGAAAAAGAAAAAATATTTGAAGAAACAATGGCTGAAAACTTCCCAACTATGATAAAAGATATAAATTTAGAAATCCAAGATGCTCGATGAACTCTAAGTAGGATAAGTACAAAGAGACCCATACAAAGACACATAAACAACTGTTGAAAGACAGAAGCTTGAAATCAGTAAGAGAGAAGTGACGTGTCCCATACAAGGGACCCTTAATAAAACTATGAGCCAATTTCTCATCAGAAACCTTAGAGGCCAGAAGGCAGTGGGTTGATATATTTAAAGTGCTACAAGAAAAAAAGAACTGCCAAGCAAGAATTCTATATCTGGCAAAACTATGCTGCAAGAATGAAGGAGAAATTAAGACTTTCCTAGGTAAAAGCTAAGTGAATTTATTACTACTAGAATTGCCCTAAAAATTATCTATGAGAGTCCTTCAGTCTAAAATTAAAGGGCACTAGACAGTAACTCAAAGCCATGTGAAGAAATAACACGTAAAAGTAACTACATAGGCAAATATAAAAGCTAGTATTATTGTATTTTTGGTTTTTAACTCCTTTTTCCTATGTGATTTATAAGGCAAATGTATAAAACAATAATTATAAATCAATGTTAATGGACACACGATATATAACGATGTAGTCTATAACAATAAAAACATAAAGAGGGAGACATGGAAATGTATAGGAAGCAGGATGTATGCTATTGAAACTAAGTTGGCATTATTCACAGTAGGTCATTATAAGATATTAATTTTAATCCTTAAGGTAACCACTAAAAGAATACAGAAAAGGAAAAAAGAATGAAATCAAAATGGTACACTACAAAAATCAACTAAATACAAAAAGAAGCAGTGATGGAAGAATTGAGGAACAAAAAGCGTATAAGAAATACAGAAAATAGCCAAATGGCAGCAATTCTTCCTTATTAGTAATTACTTTGCTGTGTTGGTCCCACGCTATTAATTTTGATGCTATTGGCTAGGAATGCTTGAGCCTCTATGATTCATATATTATGGCTGGAGCAGCTCTTGTGGTTCTTACTATGACTGCAGGATGTCTTCAGCAAGAAACTATCACGAAAACTTGAGGAACAAGGTTTATTACTCACAGGTTCTGGAGGATACATGGCACGCCTAAGGGCCACACAGCCAGGTCATGGGGAGAGAGAGATAGAGATAGAGAAAGGGAAGGACAAGGGAGATGGGGAGGGAGAAAACTCGTGACTGCCTTATTAGGATCCAATTGTGGGGTATCTAGACTTTGAGAGTTCATTCAATATTGGCTAATTTAGAGCATAAGAGCTAGAATTTGAGCACAGGAAGAAGAAGGGTCACTTAAGCAGTCAGCTATCTAGGTTACCCAGGGCTTTCTGAAAGAGGGAGCTTCATGAGTAGGAGAGGCCTAATTCCTTATTTGGTTGTTTTGCTAGTAGCTGTGTCATACAGCTGGCAATATGTTTTTCAAGATCTTTACACGCAGAAGGTCCTGGGTTGGCACCCCAGGTGGAGCCATGGACCATACCCCGGTGTGCTGGGCCTGGGGCACTGGGCCCCTGGGGCGGGCCTTGTGTGTGTGGGAGGAGACACCCTGCCTTCAAAGATCCAGTTCTTAAGGGAAAATGGCAACATCCATAGGTCAGGGGTGGAAGTGGGGAGGGGGTTAAAGATGGGAAAAAATGGTAATAGCAATGAAGAGAAATTATAAAATGAACCAAAAAGGTATTCTGAAAGTAAAAAGTAAGATAATTAAAGTAAAACATACAGTAGAGGGCTTCAAAAGCAGATATGAAGAAAGCAGAAGAAAGAATCAGAATATTTGAAGGTAGGACAATTGAAGTTATTACATCTGAGGAACAGAAAGAAAAAAATAAAAGTGACCTGTGGTACATTATTAAGTGAACCAACATATGTAGCATGGGAATCCCAGAAAAAAAAGAGAAAAAGAAAAAATATTTGAAGAAACAATGGCTGAAAACTTCCCAACTATGATAAAAGATATAAATTTAGAAATCCAAGATGCTCGATGAACTCTAAGTAGGATAAGTACAAAGAGACCCATACAAAGACACATAAACAACTGTTGAAAGACAGAAGCTTGAAATCAGTAAGAGAGAAGTGACGTGTCCCATACAAGGGACCCTTAATAAAACTATGAGCCAATTTCTCATCAGAAACCTTAGAGGCCAGAAGGCAGTGGGTTGATATATTTAAAGTGCTACAAGAAAAAAAGAACTGCCAAGCAAGAATTCTATATCTGGCAAAACTATGCTGCAAGAATGAAGGAGAAATTAAGACTTTCCTAGGTAAAAGCTAAGTGAATTTATTACTACTAGAATTGCCCTAAAAATTATCTATGAGAGTCCTTCAGTCTAAAATTAAAGGGCACTAGACAGTAACTCAAAGCCATGTGAAGAAATAACACGTAAAAGTAACTACATAGGCAAATATAAAAGCTAGTATTATTGTATTTTTGGTTTTTAACTCCTTTTTCCTATGTGATTTATAAGGCAAATGTATAAAACAATAATTATAAATCAATGTTAATGGACACACGATATATAACGATGTAGTCTATAACAATAAAAACATAAAGAGGGAGACATGGAAATGTATAGGAAGCAGGATGTATGCTATTGAAACTAAGTTGGCATTATTCACAGTAGGTCATTATAAGATATTAATTTTAATCCTTAAGGTAACCACTAAAAGAATACAGAAAAGGAAAAAAGAATGAAATCAAAATGGTACACGACAAAAATCAACTAAATACAAAAAGAAGCAGTGATGGAAGAATTGAGGAACAAAAAGTGTATAAGAAATACAGAAAATAGCCAAATGGCAGCAATTCTTCCTTATTAGTAATTACTTTGCTGTGTTGGTCCCACGCTATTAATTTTGATGCTATTGGCTAGGAATGCTTGAGCCTCTATGATTCATATATTATGGCTGGAGCAGCTCTTGTGGTTCTTACTATGACTGCAGGATGTCTTCAGCAAGAAACTATCAAGAAAACTTGAGGAACAAGGTTTATTACTCACAGGTTCTGGAGGATACATGGCACGCCTAAGGGCCACACAGCCAGGTCATGGGGAGAGAGAGATAGAGATAGAGAAAGGGAAGGACAAGGGAGATGGGGAGGGAGAAAACTCGTGACTGCCTTATTAGGGTCCAATTGTGGGGTATCTAGACTTGGAGAGTTCATTCAATATTGGCTAATTTAGAGCATAAGAGCTAGAATTTGAGCACAGGAAGAAGAAGGGTCACTTAAGCAGTCAGCTATCTAGGTTACCCAGGGCTTTCTGAAAGAGGGAGCTTCATGAGTAGGAGAGGCCTAATTCCTTATTTGGTTGTTTTGCTAGTAGCTGTGTCATACAGCTGGCAATATGTTTTTCAAGATGGATGTCTTTTGAAATAGATGCCTGACCATTCAAAAGCTTAATGTCAGGCACTTACATTACATATTTTAACTGTAAATGAATTATAAATTTAATTAATCTACAATTAAAGGCAGAAATTGGCAGAATGAATAAAAAGAAACACAATATAGGTCCTGAAAACCAAAGCAATCTTAAGGAAGAACAAAGTTGGAGGACCCACATTTCTTGATTTCAAAACTCACTACAAGTAACAGTAATCAAAACAATGTGGTAGTGGCATAATGACAGATGTACAGACCAATGGAATAGAATAGAGAGTCCAGAAAAAACTTCGTCATGTAGTCAAGTAGTTTCAATAGGGTGCCAAGACTATTCAATGGAAAAAGGACAATCTTTTCAACAAATGGTGCTAGGAAAACTGAATATCCACATGCAGAAGAATAAAGTTGGACTCCTAACTCATATTATATACAAAAATTAAGTCAAATGAATCAAAGATGTAAATATAAGAACTAAAACTAAAAACTCTTCAAAGAAAACATAAGGGGAAATGTCCACGACATTGGATTTAGCAGTGAGTTCTTAGATATGAAACCAAAAGCACAAGCAACAAAAGAAAAAAAAAACAGATAAATTGAACTACATCGAAGTTTTAAACTTTTGTGCAACAATGGACACTATCAAGAGATTGAAAAAACAACCCACAGGAGAAAATATTTGCAAATTATATATATGAAAACAGATTACTAACCAGAATTTATAAAGAACTCCTAAAACTCAACAACAAAAAGACAACCCAATTAAAAAAACGTGCAAAGGATTTCAGTAGAAATTCCTCCAAAGAAGGTATACAAATGGAAAATATGCACATGGAAAGATGCTTAACATCATTAGTCATTAGGGAAAATAAAAATCAAAACCACAATGAGTGGGACAGAGGCTGCCCCCGTGGCAGAGGCAGCTGCAGACACCTCTTAAAAGGTGTCCGCGAGCAAACTTTTGTGCTGATGGACTTGCTCGTTCTGAGCACCAGTGCCAGTCGGCTGTTCAGGGAGGCGCCAGGGACTTACAGGGGTTCACAGAGTTGTCGGAGTGAGGGCTGGAGGCAAGGCTCTCTCCCGGACAGAAGTGCTGGCAGTATCCATTATTTCTCTCTTGATCCCTTCCCCCTCCCAGTGTGCAGACACAGCGCCTCCATAGCTGCCATAGCCAGAAGTCATCAAACTGGATAACAGAGGTCGCTCTGCCCAGAGGAGTCCCTGAAACTCTGCTTTCCCCAACTCACGGCTTCACCCACGCTACATCCAGGTGTGTCCTTGCTTAGTCAGCAGCGCCTAGACTCACACTGGTGGCAGCTGGCCTCGGTTTCTGGTGTGGCCTTTTGAGGCAACTATAAGCACAGCATCTATGGGTTGCTTTCTGAATCTTAACAGGTGGCCCTGGAGAAGCACAGGCTTGGGCTAAATTTGGCCTGCAGCTGAACCCCTCTCAGGACTGTGCCACTGGACACCTAACACACAAAGCCGCACTAATAAGACCGGGAGACTTAGGAGCTTTGCTTAGGACATAGAAACAGACAGAAAGGGAGCCAAAATGAGAAGACAAAGAAGCAGAAACCATATGAGAGGAGAGAACAGAGATCCAGAAATAATGGAGTCCAACAGATGCAGAGTTCAAAACACTGGTTATAAAGATGCTCAATGATCTTTTGGGAAGTGTAGAGAACTTCAACAAAGAGATCAAAAACATAAAAATGGAAATGGAAATTATAAAAAGGAACCAGTCAGAAATGAAGAACACATTATCTGAGATGAGAAGTATATTAAATGGAATAAATGAAGTGAATAAAGAAGAGGATCAAATGATCTATATAGAGGATGGGAAAGCCAAGGACACTCAATCAAAATGGCAAGAAAAAAGAAGCTAAGACTATAATAATAATTTAAGAAATCTATGGGACACTATTAAAGGTAAAAATATCTGTCATAGGGGTACCTGAAGGAAAACAAGACGTTGAAAAGCTATTTGAAGAAATAATGATGGAAAACTTCTCTAACTTGGTGAAGGAAATAGACATAAAATCCCAGGAAGCTCAGAGAGTCCCAAAAACCAGGAACCCAAAGAGGCCCACACCAAGACACATCATAATTAAAATGCCAAAGGTTAAATGCAAAGAGAGAACCTTAAAAGCAGCAAGACAAAAGCAGTTAGTTACCTACAAGGGAGCACCCATAAGACTAGCAGCTGATTTCTCAAAAGAAACTATGCAGGACAGAAGGGTTTGGCACAAAATATTCGATATGATAAAAAACCCAGGATCTACAATTGAGAATATTTTATCCAGCGAAGCTATCATTTAGAATTGAAGGACAAAGATCTTCCCAGACAAAAGTAAGCTAAAGGAATTTATCATCACCAAGCCAATATTGCAGGGACTTCTTTAAGAAGAAAAAAATATGTATCAAAAACAGGAATAAAGAATGGAAATAACTACATTCCTATCAACAAGTACCTCAAATGGAAAAGAATTAAGTGCTCCAACCAAAAGATAGAGTGGTTGAATCGTTAAGAAAACGAGACCCTCTATATATGCTACAAGAGACTCATTTGAGATTAAAAGACACACAGAGACTAAAAGGAAGGGGATGGAAAAAGATATTGCCTTGATGGACCTAGAGGAACGAAATGGGCTGGATAGAGAAAGACATATATCGCATGATTTCATGTACATGTGGAATCTAAAGAACAAAATCAACAATAACAACAACAAAAGTGGAAATAATCTCATAGATTCAGAGAATAGAGGGATACTAGATGGGATAGGGGTTTGGGAAGGACAAAAAAAAGGCAAAGATTAAAACGTACAAATGGATAGTTGCAGAATAGACATGGAGATATAGAGTATAGCATGCGGAAGATGGTTAATAATGTTGTAATAAATATGTAAGGGGAAGAGGGATACTAGATTTAGTGGGGTGATCGCTTTGTGAGTTATGTGGATCTCTGATCACTATGCTATACAACTGAAACTGGTATATTACTGTATGCCAACTATAATTGAAAAAAAAAACCTCATTGAATTGTACAATGTAAATACAAGCAACTAATTGTCTATTTCAATATAGACAAAAAAATATATTCAATTCAAAAAAAGTTTTAAGATTTTTCTCTTTTTAAATGCCAGTTTATCTTTTTCATACTATATATACATAATTTTTTTTAACATTTTATTTTTTTATTTTCCCCCTCCCTTCTGGTAAGCACTAGTCCATTGTTCATGTCCATGAATCTGTTTGTTTGTCCTGTTCATTTGTTGCTTTTAGGTTTATATCCTACATATATGATACCATGTGATTTTCAACCTTTTCTGTCTGGTTTATTTTGCTTAATATGATTATTTCAAGGTCCATCCATGTTGTTGCAAATGGCAGTATTTCATGTCTTCTTATGGCTGAGTAATATTCCATTGTATATATGTGCCACAGCTTCTTTAGCCAATCATCTATTGTAGGACACTTTGGATGCTTCCACTGTGAATAATTTTGCTATGAACATTGGTGTGCAAATATCTTTTCAGATATGAGTTTTCAAGTCTTTGGAGTAAATACTCAGTAGAGGGATTGCTGGATCATATGGTAGATCAATTCTTAGTTTTTTGAGGAACCTCCATATCGCTTTCCACAGTGGCCATACCAATTTGCAGTCCCATCAGCAGTGTATGAGGGTTCCTATTT
>NW_006442508.1:10157118-10181785 GCF_000325575.1 Pteropus alecto | reverse complement strand
CGCCCTTATTGGAGGCGTTGCTTGCAAATATCTTCTCCCATTCAGATGGTTGTCTGTTTACTTGTTGATGATTTATTTTGCTATTCAGAAGCTTTTTAGTCTGATGTAGTCCCATTCATTTATATTAGCTTTTACTTCCCTTGCTTTTGAGGTCAAATTCATAAAATCTTCTTTAAGTCCAAGGTCCCTGAGTTTAATTCCTATGTTTTCTTCTATGTATTTTATTGTTTCAGGTCTTATATTCAGGTCCTTAATCCATTTTGGGTTAATTTTGGTGTGGGGTGATAGACAACAGTCTAGTTTTTTTTGCAGGTGGCTTTCCAGTTTTCCCAGCACCATTTATTGAAGAGGCTTTCCTTCCTCCACTGTATAGTTTTGGTGTTTATGTTGAAAATTATTTTCCCATATAAATATGGGTTTATTTCTGGACTCTCAATTTTGTTCCACTTGTCCATGTGTCTATTTTTCTGCCAAACCATGCTGTTTTGATTACTGTCACTTTGTAGTATAATTTGAAGTCAGGCAGAGTGATGCCTCCAGCCTCATTCTTTTTTCTCAGGATGGCTTTGGCATTTCGGGGTCTTTTTTGCTTCCATACAAATCTGATGATTTTTTGTTTTATTTCTTTTAAAAATGCCAATGGGATTTTGATGTGGATTGCATTAAATCTGTATCATGCTTTAGGTAATATGGTCATTTTAACTATGTTAATTAAGATTTTTCTTTTAAAGAGCAGGTTTACATTCACAGCAAAATTGAGTGAAAGGTATAGAGATTTCCAACATACTCCCTGCCCTCACATGCATAGCCTCCCTCATCAACAATCCCTACCAGAGTGATGTATTTGTTATAATTGATGAACCTACATCAATATAGCATAATCAACGAAAGTCCATAGTGTACATTGCATTTCATTCTTGGTGTTGTATATTCTTTGGGTTTGGACAAATGCATGATGACATGTGTCCATCATTATGGTATCACACAGAGTATTTTTACTGCCCTAAAAATTCTCTGTGCTTTGCCCGTTCATCCTTCTCCCCTGCCAACCCATAGCAACCACCAATCTTTTTACTGTCTCCATTATTTTGCCTTTTCCAGACTGTCATATAGGTGGGATCAAACAGTAGCCTTCTTAGATTGGATTCTTTCACTTATTCTTTCATAATATGTATTTAAGTTTCCTCCATGTCTTTTCATGGCTTGATATCTCATTTCTTTTTAGCACCGAATAATATTCCATTATCTGGATGAACCACAGTTAATTTATCCATTCACCTACTGAAGGATATCTTGGTTACTGCCAAGTTTTGACAACGATGAATAAAGCTGCTACAAACATCTGTGTACTGTTTTTTGTGTGGATTAAAATTTTCAACTCCTTTGTGTAAATACCAGGGTCACAATAGCCAGATCGTATGGTAAGAGTATATGTTTAGTTTTATAAGAAACCTCTAAACTGTCTTCTAAAAGCTATACCATTTTGCATTTCCACCAGCCATGAATGAGAGTTCCTATTGCTCCACATCTTCTTTGGCAGGTGCTGTTGTCAGTGTTCCAGATTTTGGCCATTCTATTAGGTGTGTAGTGGTTTCTTATTGCTTTAATTTGCATTTTCCTGAAGACATAGTGTGGAGCATCCTTTCAGATGCTTATTTGTTATCTGCATATCTGTATGTCTTATTTGGTGAGGTGTCTATTAAGGTCTTCGGCACATTTTAAAATCAGGTTGTTTGTTTTTTTATCGTTGAGTTTTTAGTGTTCTTTGTATATTTTGGATAACAGTCCACATATCAGATGTGTCTTTTGCAAATATTTTCTTCCATTCTTTGCTAAGGAGAGAGGTTTCTAGAGACAACAGTTGTAACAGTGATTTTATGATCCCCAGAGGAGTTTGATACTAGGACACAATTGCAGTAGTAGTTCCATGTTTCCCAAGTTTCTGGATTGTAGCAGAGAAAGCTGTTCTCTTGGCAGACCAGTTTTGCAGTGTTGTTCTGGGAGTAATTCCTAGTAGCCCTGCTAGAGCCTCCTCCCTCTTTCCATTGAGTTAGTAAAGGACTTAATTCCATGGATTACGCTTCTTGCTAAATGGCTAAAGGGCTTTCTTTTTGTGCAACTGAATCCCCACTGATGATTGTTATGTGAAAAATGCAGGCCACTGAGCACTAAGTCACTTCCTGATGGCAAAATTCACCCAGGTGTTTGTCTTTCCCTGCTCAATGCCACTGAAGTATCAGAGTTGCAGCATCAAAGTAGGGCATGGTGCCATCATAAAACAAGAAATTTTTGAAAGATATTAAGCCAGTTAGATAAAATTGAGGAAAATCAATGATAATGATACTAAATACTCAATGAAAAATGTGGCTCCCAAAAGATGTTTGGAGTAACTGTAAGTTCTGAATATCTGGGTCGGTAGAGGGAAAACTGAAGAACTTCAGTTTGAAAACTGTTTAAAGGCCCTAGACTTACATTGCTATTCTTGGCATTCTCCTCTAGGCTTCATTTTACCTGGATTACTTATTATGGAGAGTGGTTTACATGACATGTTTCTAATATGTGAAATAGGACAGAATGTGAAAATATTCCCAGGATTTTGTATTTATTCAGGTATGATGAAGCCAACAGATCAGGAGATAATCGCCGTTGAAAAGATAGTTTGTTTATTCATAGTTCTCAAGAGTCGGGGGCATGCCCCACAATGCAGGGCCACACAGGGAAGCACCAGAGTTGGTCAAGAGGCAGAAATAGTGAGGAGATAGCATGGACACCAGTTTTTTTGTATATATATGGTTTCTGTGGAAAAGACAAACTAGGCAGGGTAAACTGATTTAGGACTGGCTAGTTTGAATAATTTTCATAGGCTCTGGGGTATAGTGGCTCTCTCTGGTTGTGTAGTACCTGACTCAGGGACGATTAGATCGGGGAGATAGTGTCTCAGCTTAATAAAGGAGGTGATTGGGGGGATCGGGCTCCAGACCGGTTGGTTTGCCTTTGAGAAATGTGCTCTACAGCAAGTGGTTGCTATCTTTAGGAATTAGCTAGATCTGGGAGGGGTAGTCTCTCCAGAATAAGCAAAGCCCCATGTGCCAGAGCATCAAGAATGCAGAAAATGAGAAAATACAGTGAATATACAGAGAAAGAAGGGGCGTAAGTACTCTCAGATAACTGAGAGATATAGAATCAGTAACTTTTAAGAAACTTGCAGATATATAAGAAACCATTTAGATTTGCTTCATGAATCCAAGCATTTGACAACTAAATCAAAGTATGTAAATTTTGAGACAGTTGTTTAAGAAAGTTTTAAGAGTCCCTATGGATGAATAACTAGGTAACATGGAATACTCACTGTGTGCTAGGCACCATCCTAAGAAATTTACATGTATTAACTCATTTAATCCCCAACAATCCCATGCAAGTAGATATTAGTATTATTCCCAAATAATTCAGTTGGGGAAACTGAACTTAGATCAAATAACTTGCCCTAATTCATGCTGCTAATAAGTGGGAACTGGTATTTAAACCAAGTTTAGTCTGGCTTTAGAGTCCAAGCTTTTCTTTCTTCTCTACCACCTCTCTACTTGCAATAAACTTTATAACAAATAATTATACATATTCACAAAGGCTTTGGACTGAAGGTAAGCTTATGATGATAGTTATGAGCATGTAAATTGGGATAATAATAGTATTAACTTTATAAAAATTTGGAAGGATTAGTTAATGTAGTGCACTTAAAACAGTACCTGGCAACGTAATAAGCACTCAGTAAATGTTAGCTATTATTGTTATGTATACTTTCTTAATAAGTATTTAACCTGTGTATGAGAATTTATTGCCCAATGTCTAAATAAATTCTCTATAGCTATGATTAAGACCTAATCTTAAATAAAAATAAATTTAAAAGTCAGTAGCTAACCCCTTATACTTTGCAATAAGCATGACAACACAAATTCCTATATAAACAAACTGGCATTATAACAACATTAATAGTTATTCTATCATTCTTTAAAGTGTTTGATATGTACTAGCATTACATTCATTGTCTTTGTTACTGTATATGGGAATGACCTGAAGAACATAATAACTTTCCTATGCGATTTAATTTCATTTTTTTTTTTAATTAGAGAAAAGCGATTACAGGAATGGAAAGCTCTTAAGAAAAAACAAAAATTTGGAGAGTTAAGAGAAATTTCTGGAAATCAGTATGTGAATGAAGTCACGAATGCAGACAAAGATGTATGGGTTATAATTCATCTATACAGATCAAGGTAATTACCATAGCATTTTTGCAAAATATTAATATACTAATGTTTTAAGATACATATTTCTGGTTTTAAGGTTATATAAAGCATAAAACAAAGTACTCATGAAAAAAATATGTATGTCTATATAGAGAGCCATTGGCTTCAGGGATTAAAATAGGTATTTTAATATATTTACATGTCTAATTTAAAGAACTTGTCACATTTCTTAAAAAAATAAGCTTTCTTGGGAGCTAATTAAAAAAACTTATGGAAAATTTCAAACATACAGAAAAGAAGAGTGATAAAATGAGCACTCTAAATACAGGCCAGGTAGATTCAACAGTTAATATTTTGCCATATTTGTATCATTTTGTATGTGTGTGTATTTGCAGAACCACTTCAAAATAAATTACACATAGCATGACACTTTTCTCCTAAGTAATCCAGCATGCATCTTCAAAACATAAGGGCATTTTTCTATATAACCATAATACCATTTTCTTGCTTAACAAAATTAACAGTAATTCCTAATGGCATCTAATACCCAGACCATATTACTCAAATTTTCCCAACTTCAAAATATCTTTTATAAATAATATATTTTTGAACAAAGACCCAATCAAGGATAATGTAGCACATTTGAATATATGATATCTCTTTAGTCTCTTTTTACAGAATAATTCTCTTGCATTCCCCTATTCCCCTCAAACAGTTAATTATAAAGTGCCTAGTTGTACCTAAGTATAACCTATATGTCCCCAGGCTTCAACATCCTGGTATAATGATAATCGGGAAAAATAGACTTTTCCCCAACTCTGCCCAAGAGGAGCTGCAAGCTCCCATAGTTTCACAAATCTCTCACAGAAACAGTGCCTCTAGCTTTAGGTCCAACTCCCCTCTTCCTGCACTCTAAGCCAGTCCAGGAACAGAGGTCATGACAGTAGCCTTCATTACCTTTTTCTCATTCTCTGAATAAAAAAATGTCTCTCCTCTTCAGGTTCTCAAGAGAAATTCAGTATACAGAGCAATTTATGCCAATTAGAGCCTTGCTGTTTACCAGCTTACCCAGTTCCTCAGACAAATTTTGTTAGGACATCATGCCCTATAAAAGAAGACTTTATTTTTATTACTGTAATTAAAATATACTACGGCCATGCTACCCTCTATAAGCTCGATCCCGTCTGATCTCAGAAGCTAAGCAGGGTTGGGCCTGGTTAGTACTTGGATGGGAGCACCTAGGAAGACCAGGTGCTGTAGGCATAAAAAATAAAATATAAGGGGTTGTAAGCTGACAAGGTCCTTGCAATCTGTGAGGTCAACCAAGGGTTGCCTCGCCTAAAAAAATTTAAAAAAATAAAATAAGTTAAATAAATAAAATAAAATACTAGGGAATTAATTTTTTAGTAGTTTAAAGCCTTAAAAAGAATCATTTCCCATTTTTCCTATACCATTATCTGGTTAAACCAATGTGGAGATTTGCTGATTTTGGTTCTTCACAAATAAGTGTGTGAAACATCAACATTTACAATACTAAGATCTGTGTGTCATAACTTATATACTGAAGTGGTTCACTGAGTATCTTTTCTGAGATCTATTATGATTAGCAGAATGGATGTTGGTTCTGAATCACCATACTCTGGTATAAAATTATTTATTTTAACAGTTATTTCTAGATAAATTACTACTTTTGACAATTTTCAAAAACACATAAAAGAGGTTGATGTGTTTTAGTCTAAGCTAGGCTGTTTCAAACTGTCATATGCTTTGATGGACTCAAAGAGTAAGGATCTGTTTTTATAACATTTTAAATATTTGTCGACTTCTCAGAAAGTTTATTGGGCAATCTAAGAAAGTTATATAAAAGATTAGTTTTCTTGACATTAAGAAAATGAATTCGTGTTGGTATATAACTTACATTTTAAGAATATTAATCTATAATCAAATTTATAAAACAGAAACTAATTATTTGTGTTACAAATATTCTTTAGAAAAGTCTAATTTTAATAATAGATTTACTCAACTTTTTGATATTATAAAGCGAAGTATACCTGTTAATTTGTATTTCTACCTGCCTTTTATAAACTTTACAGGAGGGTAGGAATTTGTTTTTTAAATTAGGTTCCTAAGTTCTGTAATTTTAATATTTCTTTGCCACTAAATTTATAGAATTGGGCCTAGTCTTTAACCAAGTGAAGGCTCAGCCTGCTTAGGATACCTTAGAGGACTCTAACTAATTCTGGGACAGTGAGCCTAGTGGCTCAGTTAAAAGTTAGCTTTGTTTCTGATTTTATTTAGTCTTGTACCTGTATCCAAATTCTCATTTTGTGCTTCTACATTATTCTTATACTCAAATGCAAATTTTGAACATCATATACCATAACTAGGCCCTTAACTTGTTTTGTGATGCCAGAAGTCTCCCTAATATTTTATAATTTTTATGGAGTTAAATTCTGGCCCCCAAACTACTTTCTCCCTGAACCACAATCCGTTATGGCCATAGTCTCTTAATTTCATGCTTTTCACTGCCATCACCAATGCCTACCTGCCTTCTGCCATCCACCTCATAAATGTCTGTCATACCACTGACTCAGCTCTCATTCTGACAGTAATGGTAAAATCCATTTAAATTAGATATTAGTGGATTCAGTTCATCTGTTTGAGGAAAATTGAAACTTATAAAGCCAATTTATGTCATTACTTGTGGAAAATTGGTATTTAAGTTAGGCAGTACATACTTTTCTAATATTATTGTTAGTAGGCTACCTACTAAAATATAGCAGTGTCTAGATTTGTAGCAAGTTATAATTACAAAAGAAATGTTATATATATATTCTGAAATGTAAATTAAACATATAATGCATTTAATGTTTTTGCAAGCTTCTTGCTTCATAAATTGATATATAACACCACCTAGTATTTAGAGGATTTCTGAGGATTTTGTAGGTGCTGGAGATGCAAAGCCATATATAAGACATCTATCTCTGCCACTAAAGAAATTTCGGTAAAGTGGAGAGAGACAATTAAGTGTAGTAAAAGTCGTTTAGGTGCTGTGGTTGAATTCTATACAGAGTAAAGTTACTGAAGAGGGAGTAGTAAGTTCTACCCTTGGAGTAGGGAACTACGGAACTTTCTACAGAATAAGTAATTCTTGGTCTTGGTCTCAAAAAATAAGAAAAGATTTGCCAAGCTTACAGAGATGGAGAAAGTAGACAGGCTGAATTAGGTATTTTAGATGGAGTATACTTGATGCAATTATAAATGGGACTGTTTATTTATCTTTCTGATAGTTTATTTTTAGTGTATAGAAATGTAACAGATTTTTGTATATTGATTTTGCATCCTTCAACTTTAATGAATTTGTTTTTTAGTTTTAACATTTTTTAATGGCATCTTTAGAGTTTTCTATATATAATCTCATGCCACCTGCAAATAGTGCCAGTTTTACTTCTTTTTTCTCAATTTGGATGCTTTTTATTTCTTTTTCTTGCCTAATTGCTCTGGATAGAACTTCCAATACTATGTTGAATAAAAGTGGAGAGAGTGGGCATCGTTATCTTCTTCCTGATCTTAGAGGAAAGGCTTTCAGCTTTTCACTGCTGAGTATGATGTTAGCTGTGGGCTTCTCCTATATGGCCTTTATTATGTTGAGGTAGATTTTTAAAAAAATGTGTGAAATAAGTTTATCAAAAATATATTGAGACTAAAAGCCAGAAACCAGTAAAGAAAACCCAAACAAACAAAAAATAAAACAAAACTCTTCTCCCAAATGTTGGTAAGAATATAATGCATTTTCATTGATTTCCATTATTGAGGTTAGTTTAAATGGAGCAAGAACTGAAATATACATGCAAAGCAATTTGAGTGTTGAAATCCATATTTTTTCTTGATCATTTACATTTGTCTGGCCCATAACTAAAGAGCAGTTTTTTCTTAGTAACTAAACTTTGTCAAGTTTTTCCAAAGCATGCATTTGATTTTCACAAGAACTACAGTAATTTTCTTATTCTACTTTTATTTATTTGTTAATTTTAATAAAATGTGCAATTGGCACAAACAGGTGTAGAGGAGGAAAGTACAAAAAAGTCCAAAAGGGTCACCACCTGCCTGGAGCATGCAGTATGCCCTGGCATGAGTCACTCACTTAAGAGAGCTTCAACTATGAGTGTGGCAGGATTTAGGAATTGAGAATACAAAGGCGAATGAGATGCTTCTGTGGTATGGTAAAAGAGGCCGATTAAACGTTGTATATATAGTTTTGAAAATATATACAAAGCAGTACAAGAGAAAACACTAATTTTGTCTGTTCAAAAAAGCTTTCCTTGATTAACACAGTACACATTAATCTTTCTCTTCTCATACATTATTTAAAAAATGCTCCATATGAATGATGAGGAAATGAATACAAAAGCAAAAGAGAACTACACTTGTATCAAATTTAGGTTTATATTTAAAAAGAAAATTCAGAAGAAAGATCAGATTTTTTTTTTTGGAGGAGAGAGGAGATGAAGTTAATCAGCTATTGATATCAGAATGGATAAGATTGCCTAGGGAATGTATCTGGGCTGAGAATAGGGTCCAGGGCACAATCACAAAAAACATTTACATTCGAAGCATAGATAGGAGAAGGCAAAGAAGTAAAAAAGAAATTAACAGAATGTGTTATCACAGAAGCCAAAATCAGAGGGTCTTTCAAGAAGGGCGATGAACAGAACATAGAGATTTTTATTTTCTTTTTCATCTAGGCTTCGAACAAGAGAGAGAGAGAATAGTTGTTAGGAGGGGACAAAGAGTTGTAAGGGACTTTTTAAAAACTTGAGTAACTTTTAGTAACTTGAATATGTTTATGTAAAGTGGAGAAGAAAAGGTTTAGAGAACAGGAAAAGAGGGAAGCAGAATAGCAGAGAAAAGTCCCATAGGAAATGAAAGAAATATGGGATAAAGTAGAGGATTAGTTTTGAAACAGTTTAATAAAGGTTTGAGTGAGCGATAGACTAAGAGTAAAGGGACTAATTGAAGAATGGGTGTAATGGGAGTTAAGTGATAGAGCAGGAAGAATCACAGGTTTTAATCATCCTTCCAATCAATTTTAAATTTCTAATGAGGAATAGTTCTGGATTATGGAGAACAAGATGTAGCATGGAGTGGGATATCAAAGAAAAGTGTGGGCAATGTTTGTTAGAGTCAAGAAATTCAAGGTAGTCTGAGATAAAGAATTTTGGATATGATAACTCATGTGAAAATAGCCTGTGATGCTGATAGCAGTTGGGATCCTTTTGTTAAAACTCAGAACTCCCAAGGATCCCTTAGAGGTGTCCTTTTTCTCTGTTTTTTTTTCCTCTCCTTTCTCCTTCTCTCACTCTCTCTCTCCCTTCCTCTCCTCCTCCTCCTCCTGCTCCTCCTCCTCCTCCTCCTCCTCCTCTTCCTTCTCTCTCTCTCTCTCTCTCTCTTTTTCTTTTTTTTCTCCTGTGTCCTATAACTAGGAACTGGCTCAATTAAATTGATACTAAGTCAGATGTGGTTAGCCTTAGTTAGGCATCAAATTCCCATGGTAGCAAGCTTTATTCCCAGGCTATAATGGTGTTGGTAATAAAAATCAGAGAGTTCTACATTTCATAATTACTAAAGGTAACAATAATGGATGCTAATTGATATGTTCTTAGATATTATTAAAAGAATATCTAAAGATTTTTTTTCATGGAGATGTTTCTCTTATTTTACTAGACTGAGACGAGTCATCTATTGTTTAAAGATATCGTATGTACTGGTTCTCTTTTTTAGCATACCGACATGTTTGTTGGTTAACCAGCATCTTAGTCTCCTAGCAAGAAAGTTTCCAGAAACTAAATTTGTTAAAGCCATCGTGAATAGCTGTATTCAACACTATCATGACAACTGTTTACCAACAATTTTTGTTTATAAAAATGGTCAGATAGAAGGCAAATTCATTGGAATTATAGAATGTGGAGGGATAAATCTCAAGCTAGAAGGTAATTATATTATTTTTTAAATTTGTTTATAAAAAAGGTGAAAACTTCACTAAATAAATATCATGGAAGTTTATTTCTATAAAACACAACGTTTTTTCCCTTTCTGTTGTTCTCTTCTTGTATGCTTACATATTTACTTCCTATAATACCCACTTGCTTAAATCCTTAATGATTCCTTGTCTCAAGTTAAAAATTCAGAATCTTCTCTATGAGAATTTCAGCTTACTTATCTATGTTTCTCAATGCTTTCTAGTTTCTGCTCCAGCCAGGCTGGTCCTCAATAGTAGTTGAAGACACCTTAACTCATTTGTGACTAGAATTTTTTTCACACACTTTTTTCCAAAATACCATAATCTTTATTCTCATGTCCAAATCCTATTCCTTCACGATTCTCCTAGGTTTCCATTTTCCCCCTTGTGATTCTGGACCAATTCACAATCTCTCTTCCTGTTCTCTACTGAGTTTCTACATACTATCTGACTTTGTTGGTTAATCAATTCCTTTTGAGTTTTATCTTCCTAACAAGGACCATGCCTGCTATTATTTTTTTTTTCATAGTATACAGTGCAGGACTTTGTATTTTTACCCTCTTTAATGATTTTTACTTGCTAACCGAGTTCTAAGGCCATATCCTTCATCTTAGTCATTTCTTGGAACTGCTTTAATTTTATATTATTAAAATCTTTTTTCGTTACCATCATGTTGAACCCATTGTGAATAGTTGTTTTTTACAGCTAGTTTTTTACTCTTTTGTTCTCTTAAAACTATTTTTGACCTTACTGAGACCTCGAATAATTTAATTGTTCCAGAATCATACCTTTTACTTCTCCTGGTCTCTAAAGCCTCCTATTTGTTTACCACCTTGTTTTTTTCAGCTTGGACCTCATTCTTTGAATTAAAAAAAAAATTAATACATAAGAATAAAACCAATAATATACAAACATTTATGTAATTATTACCAAAAATAATAAATGTGAATATTTGTTTATGTTTGCTTCAGCTATTAGTTTTTTGATCGCTGCAATAAACATTAGAGATATGGTCGAAGTTAACATTTCTAACACCATTCCCCTCCCTTCTCAGAGGCATTACGATCATGAATAATATGTTATCTGGTCCACGGTTTTTTTTTTATTGGTATATTTAAATTTTTTTCATAAAAAATACATAACATGAAATTTATCATCTTAACCATTTTTTAATATAATACAGTATTAACTATAGTTATCATGCTGTACATTAAATACCCAGAACTTTATTTTATAAATAAATATTATTTTATTTAACCATTTTAAATTATGTAGTTCAGTGGCATTATGTGCATTCACATTGTTGTGCTACCACTACCGCAATCCATCTCTAGAACACTTTTGATCTTGCATAGCCACAACACTATACCAATTAAACAACATCTTATTATTCTCTCTCCCTCCTGTCCCTGGCTACTGCCATTCTACTTTCTGACTCTATGAATTTAACTAATCTCAGTACCTCGTATAAGTGAATTTTAAGTATTTGTCCTTTTGTGACTGGCTTATTTCACGTAGCATAGTGTCCCCAAAGTTCATTCATGTTGTAGCATGTATCAGAATTTCATTCCTTTTTAAGGCTGCATAATATTCCAATGCATGTTTATACAGCATTTTGTTTACCCATTCATCCGTTGATGGGTGGTTGGGTTGCTTCTATCTTTTGGCTGTTGTGAATAATGGTGCTATGAACATGGATGTACAAATAATCTGTTTTAGTCCCCTTTTTCAATTCTTTTGGGTATATACTTGGCAGTAGAATTGCTGAGTCATATGGTAATTCTAATTTTTTGAGTAACAGCATACTGTTTTCCACAGTGGCTTCACCATTTTATACTCCACAAAAGTTTCAATTTCTCTATATCCTCACCAACATTTGTTATTTTAAAAAATAGTATCCATTCTAATGTGTGTGAGGTGTTTTCCCCACTGATTTTTAATGTTTATGTCATTTCTCATAGTTCAAAAAATGCTTCAATTCGTATCTGAAGTCTCTACTATGTTCCACTAACTGGTCTATTTGGCTCTCTGAATTAATACAGCAGAGCGTCAATTACTATAGCTTTACAACAATCAAGTTGTCTCTAGTAGTTCATGATTTTTTCAAAATTTCATGTGTTGGAATTAGTCAGGTTCTGTGAAAAATCGTGTTATTTATTAGAATCATATTTATAGATTAATTGTTGGAGGCTCGATATCCCAGTAACAGTGAATATTTCTATTCACGAATGAGATATATCTTGTCATTTATTTGACAAGATATATCTTTGGTCTTCTTTGATATTTTTTGTAATTTGCCTCATAAATATTATATATATTACATTTTGTAATATAATATATTTTGTACTTTTCCTGTGTATTTTATAATTTTCCTCATAAATAAAATATTCTGTTCATTTATACAGTACTTAGGAATAAATTTAACAAAATGATGAATTTGCACAGATGGAGAAATTTTTGGTTATCAATTCAGTTCTTTTTGGTTTCTCTTTTGAATATATTTTGGTAATTCATAGTTTTGTTGAAATTTTCCCATTAATGTTTTCAAATGTATTGGCATAAGTTTTTTCCTAAGAAGTCTCACAACTTCAAAATTTTAAAATCTTTACTTTGGTTATGTCTCATGTAAATTTTTGATATTATTTCTTTCCCTGCTTCTTATCATCATTTTAGTTACCATGACTGTACATTACATACCCAGAACTTTATTTATACCCAGACTATAATAGACACATAGTCTCTTCAAAGAACCAGCTTTTGATTTTGTTGGTCACCTCTACTGACTTTGTTTTTCTACTGTTGCTAAAGTCTTTTCTTCATTATATCCCTCTTTCTCGTTTCTTTGGGTTTACTCTATCTTTCTTTTCCTAGCTTCCTGATTTGAACTTTTAAACTGCTTATTATCAGTCATTTTAAAATAAAAATTTTAACCATAATTTCTCCCTTTAAATGTAACTTTGCTGCATCCCATGTGCATTTTCATACTGTAGCACTTTCATTGTCATCCCGTTCTAAATATATCAGCTTTTCCACATTAATTTTATTACAGTCAACTTCTGTTTCCTGTAGATGAGGAACTTCTTTTCATTTTTCCAAATTTTTAATCTAACTTAATGATGGGTTATTTATTGCAGAACTTGAATGGAAACTAGCAGAAGTCGGAGCAATACAGACTGATTTGGAAGAAAACCCCAAAAAAGGCATTGTAGATGTGATGGTATCTTCAATTAGAAACACTTCTATTTATGATGACACCAATAGTTCAAGCAGTGATAATGATGATACCAAATAGAAATATTTAATAAATAGATTTAAAGTGTTTATATACTGTTTTATTTATAATCAGAGCTCAGAAAATTTAAATTTATTTTCAGTTTTAGGTTAGAATTATAGCTTACATGTCATTTCAAAAATTTTCAGGTATTTCAGAATATTCATTGCCTCTAACAAAACTCTTATTTTTCTGTGGCTTGTCCTTTTTCTGACCTATGCTGGACAAAAACAGAGATTACCAGCCCTCTGTGTTGCCTCCCTCCTTCCAAAGAGGCCTACAGATGAAAACGATGAAAGAGAACCATGAGATTTCATATACTTTATATCAATAGATTTTAAAGTCTATTATTTAGGGGACTTTGGGTGAAAATACTTAAATTTATGGCTTTTTCTTTGAAATCTCTTACTGATTAAAAAATTAACCACTCAATATAAAAATGCAATTTAAAGATTCTAGAAAGTACATAAGAAATACCTCTACTGATTGTCATTGTTTTTGATAGTTCTGTTATTAAGTTACAAAATTAATAAGTATTCCCACTAATAGACTATAGAATTATTAGATCATATGACATTTGTTTCTAAATCATGAGAAGTGAGAAAAATATATTGCGAGGCTTACCTAAGTTTCTCTAGTAATCACAGAATAATTCATCATGAGATAACATAAAATATTAAGATACTTCAGAAGACCTGTAGAATGTCTTATCTTGACTTAATAATGAACATCATTTTTAAAGAGTGGTAAATCTAGCAAGTAATAGTTCAATAACAGATTTTATTTTCTTGTATTGATGATCTTCTTTCTGATTACAGTTGTTCACTGATGTTTGTGAGAGAATCTAGACGAAGTTTAAATGATTAGATTACAAAAATAAATTGGTGAGAACTGAGGCAGTTTAACTTGGAGTCAAGAAAAGCATCTTTGCTGCTCTTGGGGGTGGGCAGGGATCATAGAGTCTGCACAGATGATGAAGTGGAAGAAAAGTTAAATACAGATTTGAATAAGGTGATGATAATTTACTTCACCAGGTAGGATAAAATCAAATGATCCAACTGTGGAAATGAAAGGAAAAACACCATATAATCATATTGTTAAAATGTAACTTTAATGCCATCTAATGCATATAAATATAAACATTATTTTCCCCTCCAATTGAAACCAACTGCAAAGGTCCCTCCAAATGTATTCTTTTTAAAAAATAAATATGTATTTCTTTTTAAAGTTAAAATTAACAGATATATTTGAATAAAAAGGTACACATTTCACTTTTAATTCTTAACTCAAATTTACCAGGTGGCAGTAAGTTTTTATCCACAAGCACAGTTCATGAAGACTAACATTTGTAAAAATCATAAAATTAAAGCATCTTAGAGGTGGCCGGTTAATTCCATCCCCAGCATTTTTCAAATAATGCCCGCATGTGCCCCCCAAACCCCCATATTCTTCTAGCAAGTACTCATACCTGCCAACACAGGTCAGTACTATTTCCATACGCAACTTCATTTATACATTCTCATTTAAGTAGGGTACAAATGTTTGTCTGAATGTGGGAGATTTAATATTTAATATGGTCTTTCCTGTTTTATAAAATTTTATTTGATGTAATACAAACTTAATGTTTTTTTTTTGAAACTGACAATATTCAACTGTTTTTGACCTATAAAAATGGATATTTCATGTTCCAACCTAATATTTAGCTCTATTCCTTGCTGCCAACTGTGCTCTCTTGAAACACCCTTCCCTACTTTATAGCACCTTGTTTGTCAAAATGTGGTCCTAGAATCAGCATTATCCCCAGAAACCTTGTTAGAAATGCAGAATTTCTGGCCCCATCCCAGACTAACTGAATTGGAATTATTGTTTTAATGAGATCCTTACCTGATTAAGCAGCAATGGGTAGCAAATCCCTTAAAAACATATTCTTTAACTCTTTCTCTACACTCTTGATTATTAAAAGTCTGTTTTAAAACTCTAATCTCAGTTTCAAGGCAAGCCTTCTCTGGCTGAACTTGTGACTCAAGAACTCTGAAGACAAGGTGGTGTTTGTTTTTAACCAATACTTTCCTTCTCTTTTCAAGGCCCATTCCCTAGGTTATGGTGTGGGAACTGGGAGGCAAATTAGGGAAGAAAAAGATAACTAGTTAAGTTCAATCCATATTTCATCTAAATGTTGACTCGTTAATGGGCACGTTGAGTTGTAGAAACTCTGAGGCCACCTCTCTGCTGCAGTTCCTTGACATGGGTGATCAGTCTGCAGCTCTCTTTCTTTTAATTTCTCAGTTCCCACTTTCAGAAGTATATCTAGCCTCTTGTTGCTAAAACTGCTTTCCCTCTTAAGTGTCAAGATGGTTCAAACCTGGACAGCACTTTCTACACAGCATCAGTGAACTCAGGAGAAACGTACACATCCTTGCCATGCCAGATTGTAACGCGCACGCAAGTTGCTTTACTCAGCTCACTCCCTGGCCAGCTGTTTCTTTTCAAGTCTCTATCTTCCTGCTCACGTAGGTGCAGAGAATATCGACAAATCTGCCAATGAATGAGATGCCAGTTTCTCCTTATAGTCACCTCCAGTTTCTCTAGCTGATTCTATCGGAGCCATGCTTACTTAACTTGGAGTGAGATTGGGGATAAATAGGAAAGGAAAAGCCACAGTACTCCCTAGGAACTTAATAAAACAGAGCTCCAATGATTCCCTCATCCTCCTCTTCCCAAGTGTTCTGCTTATACAGCCTGAGAGGGGGATTGGAGGTTTTGACTATGGCAGATCCAGGTTTGTTCAGCTTTTGTCCCGGCTAAGGTAGTAAGTATCTGGCCTCAAATGTTGGCAGCTATTTAATGTGAGTACTTCATGCTCATTGTTCCCTAATTTGGACCCCATGCAACATTATCTTATACAGGTATTAGCTGTATCTATTATAGTGTTACATATTCCTGTGGGTCCTCAAGTACTCAATTACTAACACAGTACTAGTACATCATATTTTACTGATTTCAGTTTAATTTCTCCTTTGTACTTTAATATTCATTAGTAAGGCTACCTTTTGACGAGAGTATAATCTGCCTACAATCATAATCTGGGATATAAGGATGCTCCTAAAACTCTTCTAGCATATTTTACTTTTCATCTCATTCATTCATTCAATCATTCATTTATCTCAGGCATTGAAATGGATGCTGCATATACAGTGGTGAACAAATGGTTCTTGCCTTCTGGAGTTTACCATGTGGTGGTGTGGAAGATAGTTAATAGATAAGAAAACAAATATCAAACAAATATATGTGTAATTTAAACTTACATTATGGAAGAAACAGTAAGCACAACAATAGAGAATAACTGTGGGTACAATATAGGTGGGGGCAGATGAGAGGTGGGAGGTAGACCTTCTTAAATAGGGTAGTTAGGACTTTGAGACATGAAGACTGGGGAGGAGCCAGCTGAGAAGAGGTAGGAGGGTGGTCCAGGCAAGGGCACAGCATGTGCCAGAGCCCGAGAACATAGATTAGCAAGGAGCTGAAGAAAGTTTCTGGGTTATGAGAAAAGGAGAAATGGTAGGACATGAGGCTGGAGGGGTAGCAGGGGTTGGATCAACAGGGTATTATGGCCATGATTAAGAATTTGAGTGTAATGGGAAACAAAAGGTTTCAAGTAGGAACATGTGGTTTCACATATATTTTCAAAAGAATATTCTTGCTGCTTTGTGAAGAACAAATTGAAGGGAGCATACAAAATATTTGAGACACTAAAGAGGAGACATCAAGTAGCCAATGGGACATATGTGCATGGAGCCCAAAGGAGTGGTGAAGGCTGGAGTTACAAATTTGTGAGTCATTTCGACCTTCCTAGGGTTCCAACAAAAATTATAAAAATCTAAAACCATCATCCTTACCGCTCAACCTTTATGTAGCAGTTTATAATTTACATTTGACCATCACAACTCTCTGACATAGTTTTCAAACTTTACAGATAAATACAGAGCTTGGAGAAATTATTTAATTTTCTCAGAGTTGCTGTGCTTAGTATTAGTCAGGATTTGACCCTAGACTTTTGACTACAAAATCTATAATACCACCTCATATTATGTACTTCTATTTTAAAGGGTCTAGAAAGAATGAGTAATTGACTAAACCATGAAGCTTTATCTTTAAAAAAATCTTACTCTTTATTTCCTATGATGCATATCTTAAACTTCCTATATTTCATTCACCTTACACTATGGTGATAAAATTAGGAATGTCAATGAAATGATGGATGAGAGAGGCATTATGAAAGAACAGAAAGGATTTTGTGACTGATTGGACATATGGAACTAGGGGAAGAATATGAGTGTACAGCCATGCCACCCTGAACAAGCCTGATTCCGTCTGATCTTGGAAGCTAAGCAGGTCAGGCTTGGTTAGTACTTGGATAGGAGACCACCTAGGAAGACCAGATGCTGTAGGTGTAAAAAAATAAATAAATAAAATAAATAAAAAATAAGGGAAGAATATGAGAAGATGTAAGAATTACTCAGAAAGGAACATCATTAACAATAGCCAGCACTAATATGGGATTTCTTATGTACTAGTTCCTAATTCTGTACTCTTAACCACTATTCTACATTGCCTCCATCAAGACATCAGCTGGGGGAATCAGTTGGAAATGGAGCTGGAAATGCTCGGTTTAAAAAAGGAACAAACAGAATATTTGAATTGCATAAATTGTGTTCAAGGAGAGGATTTAGCCTGGGGAAAAATTTTAGGATCTATGAAAGGCAGGATTTTTGTTTTAGAGAAAAGTGGAATCTGGAAGTTGGAGAAATTATTACAAATATCCGATACAGTTTTAGTCTTGGAAAGAATATGAGAAAGGATTAAGTCGTGACCTGAACCGTGGGAAATGTTCAAGCAGTTGCAAAGGACAGAGCAGAAAAACAGAAAATTATCAACAGGTTTTGGTAAATGATTAAATACAGAAAGTGAGAGTGAGGAGTCAAAGATGAACATAATTTGATCCTAGTGACTAAGAGGACAATGGAACCATTAAAAAGGGCAAAGGTATTTTTGAAGATATATATTCTAGATGATGTAGGATATGAAGAAGGATCACCTTCTCGACTAAAATCCAAACATCCACATCCTAGGAAAAACATTCAAACCCGCTTGTCAGGATGCAACCTACATATCAGTATGATTAACCTTGCCTCTTTCCTTGCTACAAGTAAGGAAAGTGACAGAAAAACTCCCACTGGTTTTTAGCAATAAAACAAACACGTGGATTTGACTAATTCGACTAAATTTCCAGAGTTATCTAGTCCACATTGGGTTCAGGGCATGGAACATGTCTCCAGGCCAGACCATCTTTGAATCTTTTTCTCCATGTTGCCTTCTTAGAATCTGAGTGGAAAGATGGATTCAGGCCTCCATTTTTCCAAACTTAAATCCATTGCAATACAGCCCTTCTTGGTAACTCTAGCCTGAGGCAGAGGATTAACTAAAATATGCTTTCCCCTGGGAGTCCTGCCTAGCCATATAGACTGAGAGTGAAGATAAAAGAAATTATCAGAATGAATGCTGAACAGGCAAAAATGTATACCAAAATCTCTTCTGCTATGTGATGGAGTTAATAAATTATGCTTTGCCACTCTCTACTGAAAAACCTTACGGTGAAGAATCAGGGAGCTAAGCCCCTCAATTTTCATCTATATTTTTTTCTTTGTGTGCATACAGCAAGAATCTGAAATGTTTACTGAGGTGAATGTTATCCGGAAGGCAGGCTTTTACAGCTGTTATATTGTGAGACATGAAGATGGTTTCTATTTCAAATCGAAAGGACATTCAATAAAACATGAATACTAGGAATTGGGACTATAAAAACCTCTTTCCCCATAATTTACTACTGAGATGTGTTCAACCATAAACATATGGACCAAGTGTGTTTTAAATATCAAGGCGAGTAATTTCCCAATATAAGCAGGGCGTATTCTCACGCTTTTCTAACAAGGGAAGCCGTGCAAATTAGGATCCTGGTTAATTCCCACTACTTCTCTCATCTTGGATTAAACTATCCTGACCTTTATTTGCCTCCCTCCAGCCAAGGGCGCAAGTCCCGTCTACCAAGGCCTACCCACCAATAAGAAGCGACCCAAGCCGTGCTCTTCCAGGAGAGGGGGAAAGACTGTGTCTCTGGAAGTCCAGTCACTTTCGCAAACCCCCTTCCAGCCCCAGGAGACGAAACGCGAGTAATGCCGCTGGAGGGAGAAAAAAAATCTTTCCTGTCGCCGACAAAGTGATTTACTTTTCAAGGGAGAGAAGATTCCGTGTTTGGCTCACGAATTTCTTATCTGGCAGGAAGCTCTTCCTCCTCCTGGCTCCCCGCATCCAGAGTGAAAGCCAAAGCCGCCCGACCCAACGCTAACGCTCCCGGACCGGCCGCACCCTCCACCCGACCAGGCCCCGCCTCTCCCCGGCTTTCCAGCAACCGGTGCAGGAAAGGGGGCGTCCGGGAGATCCCGGTTTCCCTCGGCACTCAGCGGCGCCGCAGACGCGCAAACGCGCGGCCCAAGGGAGCAGGAATCTCCTCCGCAGCCCGGGATTCCCTCCGCAGCCCCGTGCGCTCTAACGGGGAAAGTCGCATGCGCACCGCGATGCGCCGGGGAAAGGGAGAGTGAGGGGAGGGGCGAACCGAGAGCGCCGGCAGTCGGAGCCCGCGGGGTCACTGGCGACGCATGCGCCTGGAGGGAGCGCAATCACAGACAAGGCTCGCGGCTACTGGCTTAAAAAAAGAAACTTCCGAGAGCGAGAGCGCGAAGGAAATCTCGCCTCCGACGCCTACGCGCTCCCGGTGAGTGGCGCCCCGCCGGGTGGGCCCGGGGTTGACGTCCGCCGCGGGCTAGCCTCGGCAGCGCATGCGTGCTCCCGGTGCCGGTGGAGGAGGGGAAGGGAAAGGAGGGGGAGGAGGAGCGGGCGGCAGTAGCGGCGAATTTTTCGGGGGTGGTTTGGGGGCGCCACTCACAGCTCCAGGTGCTGCTTGCGCTGAGATCCGCAGTGTCTCCTGGGCGCAGCCGGGTTTGTGGTTCCGAGTCGTCGCAGCCAGACTCCAGGGTGGGGGAGGGAAGAAGGAGCCGCCACAAGCCACACGGTGAGGGCGCGGGTAAGGGAGGGAGTGGGGGGCGGCATGTGTGTGGGGCTGGGGGGCGGCGGCCAAGGGAGAGGAAGGCGGGAGCTGAAGCCCAAGTTTTTACTGTGGCCGTAGTATGTCTTTTCCTGGGAGTTGGGGCGGAGGCCCGCCCTGGCTGAGGGCCCCTCTGGGGCAGCTAGGGTTACCTGCGGGGCATGGGCGGGTTTGGGGTGCCACAGGAGGGCTGGGTGGCTTGTGCTCGCCCCGGGGTTGTGGCCGATTCCTGCGGCAGAGCGGCCGGGGAAGCGGGAGACTGGTGCCGAAAGGGCTGTTGCTGGGGACCCGCTAGGCCTTGTGACCCACTTTATTCCTGTCACAACTTGGGCACGTTTGGAGCGGCGCCCAATGGGGCGCCGGGGCGGCCAGCTCCTCCGGGGAACCCCCGCCCTCCCGGCACCCGACCCGCGCGCCGCAGTCCGCGGTTGGAACGGCGGCCCGGCCGCCCGTGGTCTGGTTCCGTTAGTGGTCGTGGTTCCGTGGCTCGGTCCCTGGGGAGCGCGCGGCTCCTTGCGTCCGGCTGGAGCGACTGCGCGGGTTCCAGGGCTCCCCGCGCGGCGCCGGATTTTCCTTCCGTGAACCCGCGCCTCCCCAGCTCACTGTCACCGCCGCGGCTGCGTTTCCTAGATCCTTTTCCGCCTGCGAAGCCGGAGTCTAGGTAGCTGGTTCAGGCGCTCTGGCTCCTGGAGTGTAATTTCCAACACGTAGCGCCGCAGAGCTTATATTCTTGAGTGTGTTTTTGCCGGTGTGAAAGTCGTCCTTGTTGATAATAGCAGAATCCCGAAAGAGAAGAGCCTCGGCCTCTGACCTGGCAGATGAAAGATCGAATCAGGTGGTGGCTTCCTGTTATTAGAATGCCATTGTGCTACTTTAAGTCTTTTTAGCCTTTTTTAAAAAAAACAAAACAAAACAAAAAAACCTATTGTTTTCTTTTACAGTGAAAGAAAAGCACAAGAAATAAAGTCATTGTTGATTTGACTATTATGCTGATCCCTCAAATCAAAAAAAGGTAATTTCACTCGAAGATTGCATTCTAATTTGTAGCTTTGTTTTATTACGTGATGAGAGGAGAAAATTGTGGAATGTTTTTCCTCTACCTGGTTGAAAAACAAATGTTCTAAAAAGGATATAGTTTAGATAATGAGTTGTTTTCTCTGAAAGTTATCCTTTGGGACACCTCAAATCTGGTTTGTTTTAAAATCTTGTCGAAGGAAAGAAACTAACTCAAGTGTTAAGTAGTTGACTGAATATAATGTCATTGGAGGTTAGCCTGAAGAAGGTAATCGAAAGCTGTGGTAGAACTAGTCATGATCAGCCGTGAAAAAGAATGAGGAAGCTTTTTGTGTACTGACATGAAAAGATCTCCAAAGTATGTTATAAAGTGAAAAAAAACAAGGTGTCGGACCGTGTGAATGATGAGCTACTTTATATGTTAAGGGGGGAGGGGTGGAATATGAATATGAATTTGTGTTTACTTTTCTGTGTATAAGGGGACTCTAGGAAGATACTAGAAAACTAGAAAGGATGAGGGAGAGGGTGAAATAGTAGCCTGGTGAGGGGAGAGTGAGAAATGAGATGTACACTGTTTTTAAAATATTTGTGACTATATTATGGACTCATAACTAGATTATTGCCTTCTGAAATAATTTGCTCTATAGTTTTGGCTGTCTGCTTGTTTCCCCTAATTTATGGTAATTTTGGCCATTTTCAATATTTCTCTTAATGTTTTTTAGAAAAATGAACCAGAATTGAAAGTTTAGCTGTTTATACATTGTTTTTAAGATGCTTAAGTCACAGACAGATTTAACTTTTAAAGATGTTTAGTCATATTTTCCCTTGCTAAAGAATATAATGACATTACTTACATTTAGCTTTATGGCTGGATTATGCTGTTTTCAGATTATAGTTTGTCCCCCCTTTCCTCTTTTTTCAGGAGTCAGAGTTGTATAAAATTTTAGTTTTACTTTTTTTAACCCTAAAGTCATGACAAACAGTTGGAGAATATGAGCAGTGCATCGAAATGATAACAGAATCGATTGTCCAGGTAGTTTGCTTTCCAGACTGGAAAACTTTTTTCTCAAGGAAATCAGACGTGAACCCCAATGAAATTGTGTGTGTTTTATGAAAAATTAAAATAAAACAGTTTTGTTGGTGCCAAAATTTTTTTTTATGACTTATGGATTGCTGTAAACATTGTATTAAGTTTTTTTTTTTTTTTTTTTAGCTCTGCCAGCCTAACTTTTTAAATTAGGTTAAATTTGGAAAGGAGTTGTTAAAGTGAATATAATTAGGGGGGAGAGTACTCAAACTCCCTCTGGTGGCTAATACATAATCAAAGGAGTGAGTTTTGACTAGTGGGTGACAGACAGTCGCTGTGACATTTTTGTCCTGTTACCAATATTCATTTTTTATTTTGTAGGATAGAATTGTGTTATTTCTGTTTTGATCTATAGGTCTCTAGTGGCCAAATTTTTGCAAAATGGCATTTATTTTTCCTTTGAATTCCATGTGGGTCTATTTAATTTTTTAAAAAAATAGAATTGACATTTCAAAATTTTACTTTAAATTGTTTTTTTAAATTACAGAAGTAAACTGATACTCTTAAAATTAAAACAATACTGTATATAAGTGAAAACTTCCTTTGCGCACTTCTGTCTCCCATCTCTCCCTAGATGTAACAGCTGTTAATACGGTTGTAGAACTTTCTATATCTTTTACTATATGCTTAAAAAGACTTCATTCTTGAAAATTGAATTGTCTTGATTGATCATCTGCTCTGCCCATTTGCCTCTGCTGTGGGCTATGTTACTACCAACAGGACAGAGAGATGACTTGGAGTATGTCAGAAAGTTTAACATATAATTTACACCTTAGGGCATGCTCATCTTTTCACTTGTGAGGGGACATTTTGTTTGGGATACATTTACAGATTTTGCAGTGGGGTCCCATTGGTATGAGCTCTATCTGATATAGATTGAATTCAGCAGAAAGACTTGGATTCCATGGCTTTTTAGAGGATTCTGGAGTCCACATTCTAGAATTTTCACCTGGTCAGTAGCTCACAGGTTAAATTTTGATTTTATTCTTTTGTACTTGCAGACCACTAGAAAGCTCCCTAGATTAATTACATCAGCCTCTCCAGGTCCTTAGAAGTGAACCTAGGCAGACTTTGTCTTTAGGAGACATAGATTGACTTGGATGGAATCCAGCCATTGAAGGGGAAGAGAAGGCAGTCTTTTGATCTGGTTTGTGCTTAACTGACTGCAGACAAATAGTATGCACATCCCCCACCCACCTCCTCATCACCCTGCAGCTACATTTCTCACAGTTCCAAGAGGTTTTTTGTTTTTCCTTTTTAAACCAAGCTGCAACGAATTCCCAAGCCTTAATTTTTTTAGGTGATAGAGTCGGCAGAAAGTTAAGAGTATAATTAAAACTCTTTCCTAAGCTATGTGAGATGAATAGAAAGATGGATATGTTTGACCTTGATCTCAGTGGGTTTGAAATCTAGTATGGTTAAATGAGCATGTACATAATGATTGTGACACAGGATAAGGTATGATAGATTCTAGAAAAAAAACAACACATAAGATTTGTAAGGGTGAGATTATTTCCAGCTTTTTGTTTTTGCAGAAATGGGATTTGGAGATCAACTTTTTAAATTGTTAGAGGATAGGACGGTCACAGGGATTTAAGGTACAGCATAGGGAATATAGTCCATAATATTGTAGTAACTATGTATAGTGCCAGGTGGGTACTAGACTAATTAGAGAATCAGTCATAAATTATATAAATGTTTAACCCCTGTGCTGTACATCTGAAACTAAAATGAAATAATGCTGAATGTTTAATTGGAAAAAAAGGATAGGCCAGATTTAGAAAGCTCAAATCTTAGCTCTTAACGAGTAAGGAAGTAAGGAGTTAAATTGCATTCTTTAGCAGGCATTTATGAGACTAATTGATATGTTTTTTTT
>NW_006442508.1:10145041-10157102 GCF_000325575.1 Pteropus alecto | reverse complement strand
AAGAGCCATTTAATGTTTTATTTGGTAATTATAATACAGCTTTTCTTAGATGTCAGGACTGTTAGAAATATTAAATTAGGAAATTTACTTCTGTCAGTCAACTATTGTTTACCATCTATGTCAGGCAGTGTTAGTATTAAAAGTAAATTGTTTCTTCCTATCACATTTCCTTCTTCAAAGCACATATTTAGTGAAACCTCTCCTCCACATTTTAACTTCTAGTGCTGTGTCAAATAAAGTATTTATTTTATTTGAAATATTTTAAACGATGAAAGCAAACATGGCCAAAGTCAAAGTTCAACATTATAGCAAAATACCTTTTATTATTTGTATCTATTTCCTTCTAATTCTTTGCAGATGCATAAAGTAAACAAACAAACAAAAATTTAAGTGTGGTTTCTTGTAGGCATTGTATCAGTGAACATTGAAGTTTCTCCATTTCTGAGTCTAAAACTCTAGATGGAGTTGTATGAATTATTTATAGAATACTTGTAATAGTCAGAGCAATTAAATCTTACTAATTGACTATAATTATTAAATGGCATTTATATTTATAGGTTGCTTTACAACCATTTGTTAGTCATTTTCATAGCTTTATTATTTCTGTAAATTAGGTGGATAAGATACTCCTGTTTTTCTCCATAGTTTCAATTATGCAAGTGTTAAATTAACTTCAACTCATCCTCATAAGTATGTCAATTCTGAATTACTGTTTTAGGGGTATGTATACAGAGATGTAATTCTGCTTATTTTATTCTTAGAAGTCTGCAGAAAGAAATCACTTGTAAAACAAATTTTTATGAATTGCTTTTGACTTTTATAAGATACTGTTTAAATGTGATTTACCTTTTATTTTTAAGAAATATTTCCTTTCGCATTAATAAAGGTCATGTAATACAACAAAAATTCCCATTTTTAAAAGAGGTTTTTAATCAGGTTCTTAAATTTAATCAGGCACTTAAAATTTTAATTCCTACCCAAAATAATGGAAGATGAAAATACAAGTTTATTCATGATCAGAGGTTTTGTATTTTAAAAAAACATAAATGGGCATTGTACCAATGAGGATTAAACCCTATGCCTAGCTAAGAACTTATCATTTGCTTTAAAATATGTCTTTAATATAAATAGTTGCCTTAATTCTTTCTTAATCTCCTCCTCCCCTCCCCCACTCCCCCATTCCAGTTACAAAAATAGTGGATTCCTAAGGTAGAGAACTTAGGGAACACAAAAAAGCATGAATTAAAATATCACTGGAAATCCCACGTTGAAGAGATGCTATTATTGTTAACCTTCTGCAGTATCTTCTTCCTACATTTTGTTTAGCCATTTTCTAAGTGTATGTACACTTGTAGACATATTGTGTTACAAAATGAGCTCATAATGCATCTATTGTAGTGCAAACTATTCACTTAACAGTGAATCTTGAACATTTTTATGTCAGTATTTTTCTGCACCATGGTTATTTTTAATAGCTATGTGGTATTCTCATCTATATTTGTGTAATTATTTACTGGTCTTTTTCTATTGGACACTTAAGTTTTCAAGTTTTAGAAGTGACAGCATTAGTAATCATGTAGTTGATACTAAAAAAAAAATTACAAAAGGATAACATTCAAAAGAATTAGAATTCAAGTAGAATGTTGCCGAATTTATATTAATATCCAGATTAAACAAATTTTGTGCTTATTGTTGAAAAATTATGCCATAATTATGTAATAAATTGTCTAATAGTGATCCATAAACATGAATCCAAGATTTTTAAAATGGTGTATTTTTTTTCTAAGGCATGTTTTACTTTGAATTAAATTAACTTTGCATTTCATGAGTGTAAATCATTTGGATAGCAATACTCTTGAACAAGCCTTCTAAGTAGGGTAGGAGTCTATGAAGCAGTCTGCACTCACAATTAAAATTTGAGCTATAACATTTTTTATACAGTAGTATAAATTCAATAGAGTTTTTTTGATTGCTCCAAAAACACTTTCCTAAAAAGAAAATCTAAATACCAAGAAAGACTCCTTTATCACCCAAAGAATTGACATTAGCTATATGCAGGATTTCTGTGACATTTTATTCACTAGGTATCTGTATCCTCCAGTTTAAACTGGGAGAAAAACTGTTAAACTGTTTTCAAGAGAAAATAGATATGTTCTTAAAATTTAATGCAGTAGTTTTACTCTGTCTTCTGTTGTCTGTTTTTGGAATTTACACGTTTTGTCAGATTTTTATGAATATTTTGAAAGTGACTTCCTTTTACTTTTGTCGTGAAAATAAGGTTTTAGATGTTTATTATTTCTTCTGTTTATTCTCAGTAACATGACCAGATTGTTAAAATATCCTGTTTTATTTTAAATAAAACATTGTTATTTATTGCCTAAAACTTAATAACAGAGACCTCAAACTACTTTAACAAGGTCTTATTACTCATAGCATGTTGTAGTGATTAAGAGTGTAGGGCTCTGTAGTTAGCTTGCTTGGCATTCAAATCCTGGCTCTACTGCTTGTATGACCTTGGACAAATATTAACTCAGTTTCTCATTTATAAAATGCAGATAATTCTAGTTCATAATATGTGAGGATTAGATGAGACAGTACATGCAAATTACTTACAATTATGAATATCACATAGTTAAGTGTTCAGTAAATGTTAGTTGTTATTCTGTTTTGTTACTTTCATAGTGTGCATCAAACCTAGCTCTTATCCTTTTGTTGTGTTGTGGAGGGCGGGGCAGGGGGGCGTGTCTCAATTTAAATATATTGAAATAAGTTGCTTAGAATTTTGTATTTACATGGAGAGTCTAGGGGTAATTGCCCTTTTATGTGATTTAGAATAATAAAAAAGTTACTAGGACATGTTTTCAGTATGCATGGTATTGCATATATTTTTTTGAAATCCCTTTGCTAAGTAAAGTTTTTTTTAGATATGATTTAAGCAAAATGATAGGCCATTTTATAGAAGCCATATGATATATATTTTTTAAAATTTTATTAGTTTCAAGAATACAGTACATTGGTTAGACATTTATGGAGTTTTATAAAACGATCCGCCTAATTGCTCTTTCTCTCCTCTGGCTCTACACCTAGCCAATATATTAATGCTAACTGCATTCCTTATGCTATGCTCCCCATCTCTGTGACCATCTATCAACTGTTGATTTTTACTTCTTTAGCCTTTCACCCCTTTTCCAAGCCTCCTCATCCCCCTTCCCCTCTGGCTGTCACAAGATTGTCCTCTATATTTGTGAGTCCGTTTTTGATGAATTTGTTCTTTTTGTTCCTTAGATTCCACATTTAAGCGAAATCATGGTATTTATCTTTTTCTGGCTTATTTTACTCAGCATAATAACCTCTAGGTCCATCCATGTCATTGGTAATGGCTGAGTAATATTCCATTGTACAAATGAACCATAATTTCTTTATCCAGGCATTTGTTGATGGGCATTTAGGTTGCTTCCATATCTTGGCTATTGTAAATTGTGCTGCCATGAACATATAGGTGCATAGATCTTTAGGAATTATTGTTTTGGTTTTCTTTGGGTGAATACCCAGAAGTGCAATTGCTGAGTCAAAAGAAATATCCATCTTTACTTTTTTGAGAAATTTCCAGACTGTTTTTCATAGTGGCTGTACCAATTTGCAATCCTTCCAGCAGTGGATGAGGGTTCCCTTTTCTCCGCATCCTCATCATCCTTTGTGTTTCTGTTCTCTGATTTATTGATGGTAGCCATTCTGACAGGTGTGAGGTGATATCTCATCGTGGTTTTAATTTGCATTTCTCTGATGAGCTTCTTTTCATATGTCTATTGGCCATCTGTATTTCCTCTTTGGAGAAATATCTGTTCACGTCTTCTGCCCATTTTTTAATTGGAGTTTTTGTTTTCTTGTTGAATTGTATGAGTTCTTTATATATTTTGAATATTAACCGCTTATCAGATGTGTCATAAGTGAATATCTTCTCTTGGTTGTTTTTTTGTTTTGTTGATGGTTTCCTTTGCTGTACAAAAACATTTTAGTTTTTGATGTAGTCCTTTTTGTTTATTTTTTCTTTTGTTTCCCTTCACTGAAGAGATATATCTAAAAAGAAATTACTGTTAGCAATATCAGAGAGTTTAATGCCTATGTTTTCTTCTAAAAATTTTATGGTTTCGGGTCTTGCATTTAAGTCTAATCTGTTTTGAGTCTTTTTTTGTATATGGTGTGAAATTGTGCTCCAGTTTCTTTTTTTTTTTTTTTTGCATGTATCTGTCCAATTTTCCCAGCACCATTTATTGAAGAGACTGTCTTTACCCCATTGTATATTCTTGCCTCTTTTGTCATATATTAAGTGAGTGTATGAGCGTGGATTTGTTTCTCGGCTCACTATTCTGTTCCATTGATCAATATATCTGTTCTTATGCCAGTACAATGCTGTCTTGATTATTGTTGCCTCTTAGTATAGTTTGATATCAAGTAGTATGATACCTTCAACTTTGTTCTTTCTCAAGAGAACTGTGGATATTTGGGGTCTTATATGGTTCCACATAAATTTTAGGATTATTTGTTCTAAGTCTCTGAAAAATACCATTGGTATTTTGATAGGGATTGCATTGAATCCATAGATTGCTTTGGATAGTATGGCCATTTTAACTATGTTGATTCTTCCTACCCATGAGCATGGTATATGCTTCCATTTGTTTGTATCTTCTTCAATTTCTTTTATCAATGACTTATAATTTTCTGACAACAGGCCTTTTACCTCCTTGGTTAATTTGATTCTGAGATATTTTATAGTTTTCAATGTAATTGTAAATGGGATTGTTTACGTAATTTCTCTTTCTGAAAGTTCATCATTGGTGTAGAAAAATGCCATTGATTTAGGAATATTAATTTTGTATCTTGCTACTTTACGGAATTCATTGATCAGTTCTAACAGGTTTTTGGTGGAATCCTTAGGGTTCTCTATATATAGTATCACGTCATCAGCAAATAACGAGAGTTTTACTTCTTCCTTTCCAATTCGGATACTTTTTATTTCTCTTGTCTTAATGCTGTGGCTAAGACTTCCAGTACAGTGTTGAGGAGTGGTAAAAGTGGGCATCCTTGTCTTGTTCCTGATCTTAAGGAAATGCTTTCAGCCTTTCCCCATTGAGTATGATGTTGGCTGTAAGTTTGTCATATATGGCCTTTATTATGTTGAGGTTTGTTCCCTCTATTCCCACTTTGCTGAGAGTTTTTATCATAAGTGGATGCTGGATTTTGTCAAACACTTTTTTCACATCTATTGATACGATCATTTGGTTTTTATCTTTAGATTTGTTAATGTGGTGTATCACAGTAATTGATTTGCGAATATTGTACCAACCTTGCATCCCAGGAATAAATCCAACTCATTCATGGTGTATGATATTTTTAATGTAATGCTGAATTTGGTTTGCTAATATTTTGTTGAGATTTTTGCATCAATGTTCATAAGTGGTATTGGCCTATAGTTTTCTTTTTTTGTAATGTCTTTGGTTTTGGTATCAAGGTAATGGTGGCTTCCCTCTTCTTGAAATTTTTGGAATAGTTTGAAAAGAATAGGTGATAATTCTTTGAATGTTTGGTAAAATTCACCTATGAAGCCATCTGGTCCAGGACTTTTGTTTTTTGGGAGGTTTTGATTATCGATTTGATTTCTTTGGAGGTAATCAGTCGGTTCAGATTTTCTGTTTCTTCTTGACTCAGTCTTGGGAGAGCGTAAGTTTCTACCAGATTGTCCAATTTGTTGGCGTGTAATTGCTCGTAGTATTTTCTTACTATCCTTTGTATTTCTGTGGAGTCTGTAGTTCTCCTTTTTCATTTCTGATTTTATTTATTTGTCCTCTTTTTTTCTTTGATGAGTCTGGTCAAGGATTTGTCAATTTTGTTTATCCTTTCAAAGAAACAGCTCTTGGTTTCATTAATCTTTTGTATTGTTTTTTTCTAGACTCTATTTCGTTTATTTCCACTCTGATCTTTATTATCTCCTGTTCACGTTGGGCTTTGTTTGCTGTTCTTTTTTCTAGTTCTTTTAAGTGTAAGGTTAGATTGTTTGAGCTTTTTTTTTTATTTCTTGAGGTAGGCCTGCATTGCCGTGAATTTCTCTCTTAGGACTGCTATTGCTGTGTCCCATAGATTTTAAGTTGTTGTGTTTTCATTTTTGTCTTTAGGTATCTTTTGATTTCTTCCTTGGTCTCATTAATAACCCATTCATTGTTTAGTAGCATGTTATTTAGCCTCTATGTGTTTGTATATTTTCCAGGTTTTTTTCTTTTTCTTTTTTTCTTTTCTTCTTTTTTAGGTGAGGCAACCCTTGGTTGACCTCACGGATTGCAAGGACCTTGTCAGTTTACAATCCCTTATTTTTTACGCCTACAGTACCTGGTCTTCCTGGGTGGTCTCCCTTCCAAGTACTAACCAGGCCTGACCCTGCTTAGCTTCCGAGATCAGACGGGATCGGGCTTGTTCAGGGTGGCATGGCCATAGACCATCATAAAATATAATGGTTCATTTTTGAGTTATCTACAGAAGTTGTATATTCAAATTATATAAATAGCAGTTCTTAATTTTTTTGGTGTATAGATCCTTTTGAGACTAATGTAAGCTATGGAATCTCTAGAAAAATGCAGGTACGCACATGCACAGAAACCTTAACGTGCAGTTTCAGGAAATCACTAGTGTCTTAGTTCCATCTTGGACCTCATGTCACCCATTTTAGAACCTCTGTTCTGGAAACTATCAACAGGCCACTGATAGTTTAAAGCACTTTATGTGGTAAAACTTTGAAAGTTATTGATATGTGCAATAATCAATTATTTTTTTTCTCTACATAGACTACTTTGCTGTATTGCCCTAGCTCAATAGATTTACAGATGTTAGTAGAATGGAACTCTTCTCCTATTAGCCACCAGTTTGATGTGATTAGTCCATCACACATATGTTTGGTTTAAAGCCTATTTTGTCTGGTGTAAGCATTGCTACCCCAGATATTTTCATTTGCGTGAAATATCTTTTTCCACCCCTTTACTTTCGGTCTGTGAGTATCATTTGATGCGAAGTGGGTCTCTTGTAGACAGCATATGCATGGGTCTTGTTTTCTGATCAGCTACCCTATGTCTTTTGTTTGGAGCATTTAATACATTTACATTTAAAGTGATTACTGATAGTTACATAGTTACTGCCGTTTTATTATTCATATTTTTTCTTTTTTTTCCCCTCTTTTTGCAAAAGTCTCTTTAACATTTCTTGTAATACTGGTTTGTTGGTGATGAATTCCTTAAGTTTTTCCCTGTCTGGGAAGCACTTATCTCGCCTTCCATTTTAATCGAAAACCTTGCTGGATAGAGTATTTGTGGTTGTAGATTCTTGTTTTTCATAACTTTGAATATTTCTTGCCAGTCCCTTTTGGCATGCAAAGTTTCCATTGAAAAATCAGCAGACTTTCTTACAGGAGTACCCTTGTAAGTAAATAGCTGCCTTTCTCTTGCTGTTTTTAAGATTCTCTCTTTGTCTTTGACTTTTGGCTTTTTAATTATGATGTGTCTTGGTGTGGGTCTGTTTGAATTCCTCTTGTTTGGGGCTCTTTATGCTTCCTGAACTTGTGTGTTTAATTCCTTTGCCGGGTTAGGGAAGTTTTCTAAGTAAAATTTTGATTCACAAAACTGGCGACTAGTTTTCTTCTGTGTTGAAACTTAAATTGTAGTTGAAATAATATTAAAAATTATTTAGGAAAACTCCACAAATTAAAGTAAAAAACCCACAAATTAAAATAGGACTTAAATTTTATTTTACAACTTTAACTTACATCGTTCACTAGAAATTTCACAAATTTTTGTTAGAAGCACCAAGACAAATGAGAGAAACATTAGTTAATGGAAAAAGCTATTTCCAGCTCATACCTGCTATTTTTTGTCTCCCATCAGAAATGGTGATATTAAAATATATTTGTAATTATAAAGGTTTCTTAGTTTCACCAGTAGAGTTTATTGTGTGAAATAAATTTACATATTTTATCTTTTTAGACTTGACCATATTCTTCTATTTTTCACTTTGTTGGAGCTGATCATTATTAAAACTTGTCATCTGATTCTTTTGAAAATAGTTCTATGGTTTTTATAAAAACAAGTCTTGCTCCTTGGAAAAGAGTTAAAGTACCAAAAACTACAAAGAAAATCTATGAAAAATATTACGTAAAATCTTAGGGGTGAATCTGTTAATTATATTTTCAGCATATTCTAAGGCATGTGTATATGTATGTACCATGTACATGTTATAGATTTTTTGCAAGTGAAATATGTGGTTTCGTAAACTATTTTTCTCTAATTTTTTTGATGTCTTGTAAATAAACATTTTAATTATTTTAATCTAGTTTTAGTCTTCAAGTATTTAGTTCATTTACATTTTTACTGATAATAGTTGGGTTTGTCACTGCCATCCACTTTGACTTCTCTTTGAGTCATCTGTATTCCTTTTTATCCTTCATGTTTTTCTTTTACGATAATCAAAATTATTTTTATTGTTTTTTCCACTATTAACTTGTTAGTTATATATTATTTCACTCTACCTAGTGGTTATTCCAGAGATTACAAGAAGAATACTTACTAGCATTATACAATTTACTACTTTTACCACTCCCCCAATAATGCCAGGTTCTTATACTTTAACTTCTCTTTTTTTTTTTTTTTGCATTGTTATTCTCCGTTTTATTGATATGTATTGTAAACTAGAAGAAATTATTATTATGGTTTTGGACAATCAATTTTTGTTTATATTTACCCTTTCAGACCTCTTTCTCCATTTTCTGTCTGAGATAATTTTAATTCTTAATAGCTTCCTTTAGTGTGTATTTTAATACTGGCTTACCTACTGACAGTGAATTTTTACATTTTTTGTTTGGAAATATCCGTTTCACCTTTTTTGAATAATATTTTCACTGGATATAGAAATCTAAGTAGATAGTCATTATCTGTCTACATTTTAAAAATGTTTCATTGTCTTCTGGCTTTCTGTTGAAGTCAGCTACCAGTCTTGTTGAAGGTAATGTATCAGCTTACAGTCTTGTTGAGAATAATGTCTTATTTTCCTTTGGCTACTTTTAAGACTTTCTCTTTTGTCTTAAGTTTTTTTTGGTTTATATTTATGGCATTTTGATGTGTTGGGGTAAGGTTTTCTTGTAAGTGTCTTGCTTTATAGTCATAGAGCTTTTTGAGTCTATAGCTCGATTGCTTTTAGTTTCGGAAAGTTCTCTCTCATTATCTTTTCAATTATTGCTTCTATCCTCTTTCCTCCTTTTTGGATTCTTTTTTAAAAATTAATTCATTTAATTTATTTTTATTAAATTTGAGGTGACATTGGTTAATAAAATTATATAGATTTCAGGTGTACAATTCAATAATACATCATCTGTATATTGCATTGTGTGTTTACCATCCAAAGTCAGGTATATCACCTTCTATCACTATACATTTGACCCCCTTTACCCTTTTCTACCTTCTCATTCCCCTGTTTCCCTCTGGTAAGCACTAAACTGTTGTTCGTTTCTGTGAGTTTTTGTTTTTTTGTCTTCCTTTTTTTATACCCCACATATGAGTGAAATCATATAGTTCTTAGCTTTTTCTCTGACTTATTTCGCTTAGCATGATAATCTCAAGATCTATTCATGTTGTTGCAAATGGCAGCATTTCATCTTTTCTTACGGCTGAATAATAGTCATTGTATATATGTCCAGTCATCTATTGAAGGATAATTCAGTTGTTTCCATGTCTTGGCCATCATGAATAATGCTGCAGTGAACATTGGGGTGCATATATCTTTATGGATAAATGTTTTCAAATTTGTGGAGTAGATACCCAGAAAAAGTGTTGCTGGGTCATATTGTAGTTCTAGTCTTAATTTTTGAGGACCCTCTATACTGTTTTCCACAGTGGCTGTACCAGTTTACATTTCCATGAGCAGTGTATGAGGGTTCCCTTTTTCCCTATAACCTCTCCAACACTTCTTGTTACTTGTCTTGTTAATAGCCATTCTTACAAGTGTGAGGTGGTATCTCATTGTGGTTTTGATTTGCATTTCCCTAATAGCTAGTGAAGTTGAGCATTTTCTCATGTGTGTTGGCCATTTGTACGTCTTCTTGGGCGAAGTGTCTCTTTAGGTCCTCTGCCCATTTTCTACTTGTATTGTTTGTTCTTTTGTTTAGTTGTGTGAGTTCTTTATATATTTTGGATATTAGCCCCTAATCGGAGGCGTGATTGCTTCTTTGTTTTGTTGATGGTTTCTTTTACTGTGCAGAAGCTTTTTAGTTTGATACAGTCCCATTCATATATTTTTGCTTTTACTTCCCTTGCCTTTGAAGTCAAATGTAAATTCTAAGACCAAGGTCCATGGGTTTAGTACCTATGTTTTCTTCCATGCAGTTTATTGTTTCAAGCCTTATATTTAGGTCTTTGAGTTAATTTTTGTGTATGGTGACAGATGGCAGTCTAGTTTCATTCTTTTGTATGTGGCTTTCCAATTTTTCCAGTACTGTTTATTGAAGAGGCTTTCTTATCTTCATTAGACGCTTTTGGCTCCTTTGTCAAAAATTATTTGCCCATATATATGTGGGTTTATTTCCAGGCTCCTAGTTCTCTTCCATTGGTCTGTGTGTCTATTTTTTCTGCCAGTACCATGCTGTTTTGATTATTGTTGTTTTGTAGTATAATTTAAAGTCAGGGAGTCCAATACATCTGGCCTTGTTCGTTTTCTCAGGATTTCTTTGGCTATTCATGGTCTTTTGTGATTACCTACAAATCTGATGATTTTTTGTTCTGTTTCTTTAAAAAGTGTTATTGGGATTTCGATGAGGATTGCATTAAATCTGTTTATTGCTTTGGGTAATAATGTCTGTTTTATCTGTGTTGATCTCCATTTTTTTGTGTGTGTCTTCAATTTCTTTTAATGTTTTATAGTTTTCAGTATGTAGGTCCTTCACATCCTTTGTTAAATTTATTCATAGGTATTTTATTCTTTTTGTTGCAATTGTGAAAGGAATTGTTTTTTTTTTTCATGTCTCTTTCTAGAATTTCATTGTTAATATATAGGAACACAGTGGATTTTTCTACACTGATTTTTGAATATTGCAACTTTACTGTATTTGTTTATTGTTTCTAATTGTTTTTTAGTGGAGTCTTTAAAGTTTTCTATATAAAGATTCATGTTGTTAGCAGAAAGTGACATTTGGACTTCTTCATTCCTAGTTTGGATGCCTTTTATTTCTTTCCCTTACCTGATTGCTCTAGCTAGGACTTTCAGTACTATGGATTCTAATTTAAACGTTTATTACACTCAGTGTTCATGTTCCACATCTCTCAAAAAGTTTTTTTCTCTCTAGTTTGAGTATCTTCTAATGACCTATTTTCCAACACACCAAATCTGGCTTCTTTGTCCAAGCCAGTCTATTATGTTCTTAATTTTGCATTGTAAAACATCTATTTGATTCTGTTTTATAGATTTTTAATAGACTCCAATTCTCTTGAACATATTGATTATAATTATTTAAATGTTTGTCTATTAATTTCAGGACCTGCATCATCCATTGGTTTACTTATATTTTTCTGTTGGTTATTGGTTGTGTGGTTGTATGGTTTTTTTTTTTTTTTTTTGTATATTTGCTAAGTTTTTCAAGGACCTTGTAATTTCATCTTAGTTATAGAATTTATTGGTAAAGTTGTTTATAATACTCTTGTTATTTAAATAATTGTAGAATCTATAGTGAGTGTAATACCTATTTAATCTATAGAGATTCAGTATCATTCTTAGTATTGATGATTTTTGTCTTCTTTTCCCTTGATCAGTCTAATTAGAGATTTATTAACTTTATTAAGATTGTCAAAGAATTTGCTTTTGGTTTAACAGATTTACTCTAGTGTTCCTATTTTTTATTCCTTTATTTCTGTTCTGATCTTTATTTCCTTTTTTTTAAAACTTATTTTGGGTTTTGTTTTCCTTTTCTATTTTGTTAAGGTAGAAGCTGAGGTAATTTGTGACACCCTCCCCCCCATAGGGTATGCTATTAACTTTTAGT
>NW_006442508.1:10118215-10144987 GCF_000325575.1 Pteropus alecto | reverse complement strand
ATATAATGTATGTATGTATGTAAATGTCTATATATAGTTTATATATATATCTATATATATATGTCTACATATATATATATAGTTTTTTTTTTTTAATCGAGTTCAAAATACTTTCCTATTTTTTGATGTCTTATTTGGTCTGTAGATTATTTAGAAGTGTGTTATTTAGGTTCCAAATATTTGAAGATTTCCCAGAGATCTTTCTGTTATTTTTAAATTTATCCTGTTGTAGTGAAAGAAGAACATACTTTATATGACTTGGAGCCTTTTGAATTTATTGATACTTGCTTTTATGGCCAGAATATGGTCTGTCTTGGCAAATGTTCTGTATACTCTTGAAAAGATTGTATTCTGTCGTTGGGTGGAGTGTTCTATAAATGTCAATTAGGTCAAGTTAGTTGATTGTTTTGTTTATGTTTTGTCGTTTTTGATTGAATGCCAGACCTTGTGAATTAAAAAGCAAAATAAAGCAATCATTGCCAAGTATATTCTGCCAGAGGGGGTTCATCTTTTCTCTTAGAGAGATAGAATAGGGAGCCAATCACCTTAATTTACGTGGAGGATAGGTTGCTGTTTTAGTAGTTTGGTGGTGCTCTTCCTCTTGCTTGCCTTATTTGTAGGGTGTGGTTTTCCAGGACTTTGAATTCAAAGCTTGATAGTCTTTGTTCCCTTTGCAGTGCCAAAGGTGGGTAATTAACTTTGCTTTACAAAGTTTTTCAATTAATTATTTAGCCTCTTACCCTGCACAGTTTTAAAATGAAACAAATATCTTGTGAGAGATACTAGCCTTGAGCTTGAGGTCCCTGCAGCCTCCCAGTTTTGTTTCTTCTGCCCTGTGTAAACAACAGAAGCTCTCCCGGCTTCTCAGTTTATAGCAGTGATATTGTGCACAGGGCAAGTCTCAGTTTTCAGCCTCCAGTAAATCTGGAAATACCCCCAGGGAAAAGACAACTGCAGATCATCTAAATCATTTAAAATAGATTTCTTCTTCTCTGGAGTTTTAGACTTTATTATTCCCCATGCTTCCACATCTCTCTGCTGCCTTTAAAAATATAATTTTGTAATTTATTTAGCTTTTCTACTTGTTCTCAGTAAGAGTATTAGTCTGCTGCTGTAACTATTCCATTCTTGTTGGTTATGGACAACTCCCTATTATTTTTAAAAGCTGTACAGAATACTCAATTTTTGTGAGCTGTTTTGTGTTAAGTATTTTTCTCTTAGGTTTTAGATAGTTGGAATTTAGTTTTTGACCTAGTATACTTTTTAAAAATTAGATTTATTGAGGTTTAATATATATATTTTAAGATTCACCAATATAAGCGTACAGACTAAGTTTTGACAAATGTATATGTTTTTATAAACACTACCACAACCACTAATCTATTAATTTTTCTATTAATACAGTCTTGCCTTTTCTGTAACATAATGTAAATGGGATCATAATATAAATGAGACCAGTGTATGGTCTCCCTGGGGTCTGGCTTCCACTTAGCGTAATGTCTTTGATTCATCTATGTCAATGGTGTGTTTCTATTGCTGAATAGTATTCCATTTTATGGAATATGGTATAATTTATTTATAACTGTCAGTTGGTGGACATTTGGATTGCTTCTTGGTTTTGCCTGTTACAAACAAAACTGCTAAACGTTTGTGGACATGAATTTTCATTTTGCTTGGGCAAACACCTAAGAATGGATCTTCCGGATTGTTTAGTATTTGTGTGGTTAACTACATAAGGATGACAAATCGTTGTCTAAAGTGGCTGTGTCATTTATGTTCCCTTTAACAATGTATGAGTTTTAGTTGCTCCACATTCCTGCCAACCCTTGGTATTATCATTGTTTTTGAGTTCCATTTTAGTGGGTGTGTTATGGTGTATCTCATTGTGATTTTAATTTGCATTTCCCTAATGACTAATGATATTGAGCATATTTTCATGTGTTTATTTATATATTTTATTTTGTGAAGTGTATGCTTAAATATTTGCCCAGTAAAGAAATTGGGGTTTTGCTTTTTTGAGATACAAGGTTTTTTTTTTTTTTTGCTTTAATATAATATCTGATATGAGGCCTTTATCAGATATTAGAGTTGTGAAAGTTATCTCCCAATCCGTGGCTTCCCTTTTTATTTTCTTAATGGTGCCTTGGAAGAGAGAAGCTTTTAATTTTGATGAAATCTAATTTATCAATTCTTTTATGCTTCATATTTTTTGTCCTAGAAAATATTTGCCCATCTCAAAGATTTTCTCTTTTGTTTTATTATAGAAGTTTTATAGTTTTGGCATTTATGTTTAAGTCTATGATTCATTGACAATTATTGTTTAAGTCTATGATTCATTGACAATTAATTTTTATACATGGTGTGAAGAAAAGGTTGCAGTTGTTTAAAAAAATTTTTTTTCCCCAATAGATGTACAGTTATTCCAGCACCATTTGTTGAGAAAACAAATTTAATTATGAACTCTCTATGTAATGAACTACTGTATGTCTATCCTTACATCCGTACCTTAATGACTTAATCACTGTAGCTTTAAATCTGACAGTGGAAGTTCTCCAACTTTGTGCTTATTTTTCAAAATTGTTTTGGCTCTTTTAGGTCTCCTTTATTTCATATGGCTTTTAAAATTAACTTGTCATTTTATATAGAAATAGCTATTGAGATTTTGATTGATTGTATTGAATCTATAGATCATTTTAAGGAGAATTGACATCTTAACAATATTGAGTCTCTGTGTTCATTTAAGCTTTTAATTTCTCTCAGTTTTTGAATATACTTTTAGTAGTAAACTTTGTCGTGTTCATTCAGCAAGTATTGAGCATCTGCTGTGTGCCAGACGCTGTTCTAATTGCTAGTGTTTTATACCAGTGAACAAAGTAGGCAAAAAGCCCTGCCTTTGGGGAGTTTACAGTTCAACTGGGGAAACCAGATGAGCAGCTAATAAGTTAAAAATATGTTAGTGCTAGTCATGAGTATTATGGAGAAAAATCAGTGTAGGGGGTTGGAGTATATGAGTATGGGGGCAGGGAGGGTGGCGTTTACAGTTTTAAATTGAGTGGACAGAGAAGTCTTAATTGAGAAGTTGATATTTGAGCAGACCTTAGTTTGCTATATAGTCTAATAATGAAACAACTAACAATTTCAGAAGGAAAAGGAGAAATAAGGTGGGAGCTTGAATACATGTGTTAAGTATGCTGCTTGCCATCTCGGTAATAACTAGGGGTCAATAGCATATAAAATCAACAAGTATTGTAATAGAAGTATACCTAACAGCAGAAAAGTACACAGTAGAAAAGATTGTTTTTGGTTGAAATCTAATGATGAGAAAGGGAGGAGGAAAAGCAAGCATATCTTAACATAGCTTATAGTAGAGAACTAATAGGTAATATGTGAAGAAATGGAAGACTAAGTTCATTATATATGCATGTGATTACAAAGGTATCCACTAGTATAAAAATAAAAACCTTATTAAAATAACAGAACTATACATAAAATATAAAGAGACAGAATTAAATGAGACAAAAATGGGTACTTTATGACTGTAAAGGTTATAATTTACAATGTAGATATACCAAATATTTTTATAAAATAATAGAGCATTAATATTCAAAAGGCAAAAAAGATACTGGAGACTTATTCAGAAAAATCGTATTGGTGGAACAGTGTAATGGATCTCTCACAGATCATCGCGTATCAAAAGAACAAAAAATTGAGGCTATAGAACAGCTAAATATCTCAGTAAGCAAAATTTGATGGATAAACTGAATTCTGCTTTGAAAATAGAGACATACCTTCTTTCCAAGCACTTACAGAACATATGCAAAAATTGATTGTAATACTGGATCATAAAGAAGAAAACTTCAGTACATTCTTAAAGGTAGGAATAATTTAGGGCTGCCCATCCAGTATGGTAGCCACTACCCACATCTAGCTATTAAAGTTGAACAAAATTTAAAATTCAGTTTCTCAGTTTTACTAGCCACATATCAAGTGCTCAATAAGATTGATTGCCATTTGAATGAGGAGAGAAGAGAGCAGATTGGAAACAATATAAGTGAACTAAAACCTTTTTCCTAGCTAGGAGTCAGTAGGTAATTTGAGATTAATCGAGAAAGACGTGTTATCTAAAATTATAAAGATAAATATTAAAAATTACAAACAAATAGGTAAAGTGATTGCTTCTAGGTAGTAGGACTGCAGGTAAGGACAGTTATGCTGCCTTTCCATTATAAACCTTTCACACTTTTTTTTTTTTTTAAAGCTGTGAGCATTTATTACCTCAATAATATGTAAGTTTTAAGAAACTAATTGGATATGCAGACAAAATAAAAGCTGCCTAGAAACTCATTGCACAGTAGTTTCTTATATAATAAATGATAAGTGTAACATCATTGCATAAAGTAAAAAAACGCAAATACTAGGTTCACTTTAGATTTATTTAATTACAATTAATTTATACTGAAAGTATTAAAAATAATTTTTTTCAGGCACCAGGAGCCAAGTCTTCTCTTCTACTTATAAATGAGGATAGCAAGCAGTTCTCTGTGTTGTTGGGTATATACTACTTACCTTTAATTGACAAAAATATTTAATTTGATTTTAGTAGTCAATAAAAGGTTCATATAAAATATTGAGAGCACCTTAAGATTTTAATCTAAAAATCTTTCAAACAACAAAAGGGCTCTTAAATGGGTCAGGAAACAAAAATCAAAACCTATACTTACATCCCCTAAGAACTTAATGATATATTTTAAAGGCAATTTCTCTTGGAATTTCTAGGGGATATTTTAAATGTAAATAAAGAATAACATCTTTAACAAGGACATATGACAAATGTATGAAATTCTACTGTTTATATAATGAAAGTACTGGTTATTTAAGATGTCACTTTATACTGCATTATTTACAACCTGTTGCTTGTAGTTGTTACCTATTTTCAGAAATAGTATTACATCTTATTACAGAGTCACTATGAGAGAGGAAGTGTAGATAAGGGTTAGGGCAAAAGAGAAAAAAGTTTAGGCCTGTAATCTGAGACTATTACTTGAAAGCATATAAGCAGACTAGTACACAAAATGTCATTTGTTGAAAGAATTTTCCCATTTCCCGAATAGATGAGCCAAGCCATTTTTTATGGCTTGACACTTTGAAGCTGTCAGCATATTATAGTCTAATGATTCAAGTAAGCTTTACTCATGAATAAGAAAATTAAACACATAGGGATTAAATCTAAACAGAGGAGTAGCATTACACAGCAGTCCTCAAAAAGACCAAAAATAAATCTCTAATTGAGTGGAAGATTCAGGGAATATAGTGTTACTAATTTGTTTATGATCTAAAAGTTTTGGTCTTCAAATGCTTTTCTTAACGTTTAATATATAAGTATTTTAGAAATATATTAGTATATTTTTCTGCCTTGGAATGTAATTTAAATCTTTTTAATGACTAAAGATCTTTATAATTATTCTTAAATCAATTACAGGGTGCCTGCTGAAGGTGTAAGAGATTGGTTACATGTTTACTGACTTTAAGATATATTTTATTTTTATTTTATTTTATTTTTTAAAATTTATTCATTTATTTTTTTAGGCGCAGCAACCCTTGGTTGACCTCACAGATTGCAAGGACCTTGTCAGCTCACAATCCCTTATTTTTATTTATTTATTTGTTTTTAGTTTTTATGCCTACAACACCTGGTCTTCCTAAGTGGTCTCCCATCCAAGTACTAACCAGGCCTGACCCTGCTTAGCTTCCGAGATCAGACAGGATTGGGCTTGTTCAGGGTAGCATGGCTAAGATATATTCTAAAACTTTGCTTTTCTACAAATCCTTTTCTTGTTTGTCTAGGTCCTAAAACATGCACATTTAAAAAAATTCAGTAGTAGTGAAATGTTCTTTAAATTTGTTTGCCACTTAACCTAGATTGCACTACATTACAATTACTAGCACTAAAATAATTACTTTAGTAATTATGGTTTTTAATATGCAGCAAGGGTAATGAAATACCATTGGAATAATACGCAACCTGAAACAAGTTCTTATTTTATCTCAACTGTCAAATCATAAGCCTATAGATATGATTAGAAGAGGGCATCTTGTTGTCCTTAGGACTCCTTCTTCCCTTTGCTACCTTTTGTTGAAAGCCCTGATTTGGATTTCCTAAAGATATTACTAGCGAGTACTTTTTGGATTTCCTAAAGATATTACTAGCGAGTAGATATTATGAAAATAAAAATGAAAATACTTTCCTAACATAAGTCATAAGTTTCTAATGGTAGAGTCTGTTCTGTTCAGTAATGTAATCCTAGTACCCAAAATAGTACCTGGACATAGTATAGACTTAATAATTAGTTTTTGAACATAACTAAATGCAGAAGCTATTGATTATCCATATTTATATTCATGCATATATTTAAATACTTGATTCATATATTTAGTAATTATTTTAACATTATTGCATATAATGATAGTCTGAGAATTTATCTTCCCATCTGTCTAAAAGAACATTTAGTTGTATATAATCCAGTTGGACTCTAAGCTTTTTAAGGAGTTTAAGACTAACTTTCATACCACTGGAGTACTAAACCATAAATGGGAGTAATATATCACATCATAACCTAGTTGCCCAAATGTAAATACTCTTAATTTGTGCCAATTGAGAATTCTCACTTATACTACTAATTAACCACTTAAGAAAATGCTTTGACAACTTTAGTTGGTGAAACACATTTTATTTAAGCAATAAATTTAAATTGTATGTTTAAAACTTAATTTTTTAGGTCTCTAAAATTCTTAATTATTAAAGATTAGCAGTTGACATAGTATTATCATCAGAGTATATAAAATTTCATCATTGAAGAAAAAAATATTTCATCCTTGGAAAAAAATGGCAACATAGGAATTTCTAATGCTTGTCTTCTGCCAAAAAAAGTTTACTCCTGCAAACCCAGTTCCATCTTACCATAGCGCATGCCAGCTCCAGTGTCCCCAGGCAACTCCTGCAGCTCTAGGCATCTTCCTCAACTCCAGGCTGCCAGAGTATCCCTGTAAACTGAGGCATCTTAGCACTATCTGGCTCCTGTGGCCCCAGGCTCTTGATGGGCTTCTGTGAACCCAGGCTCCTGGCCCACCCTGGTGCTAGCCAACTCCTTTGGGACCAGTCTCCCAGCAGGCTCCTACAGATCTAACCTCCTGGCTCACTTCAGTGCATGCTGGATTCCGTGGCTCCAGGTGGCTCCCACAACACCAAGCTACTGGCACATCCGAGCACCAACTGGCTCCAGTGACCCTGGACAGCTCCTGTAGCCCCACAGCTCACAATCAGTGCCTGTGAACCCAGACTCCTTGCTGGGCCCAGTGCCAGGCTGACTACTGTGGCTCCAGGTCCTTGACCTGCCCTGTCTTCAGGCTAGCCCCTGTGGATCTAAACTCTAGACCAGCTCCTCTGGACCTAGGCTCCTGGCTCACCCCAGCACCAAGCCAACCACCATGGATCCAGGCTCCCAGCCTCCTTTGGTGCAAGACCAGCCACCAAGGCCCCAGATTATAGGCTAACTCCCGTGGCCAGTGTTGTCAGGCTTACCCTAGCTCCAGGCTAGCTCCAATGAAACCAAACTGCCTCATCCTAGTACTGGACCAGCTCCCATGGACTCAGATGCTGGGCCCACCCCATTGGTACTCAGTGCCTGGTTGGTCTCTGTGGACCCAGGATTCATGTCTAGCCATGCAGAACCAGGTCTGAGGCCCATTACCACAGATTCAAGCCCTAGGCCTAAACCAATGAACTCAGTCTCTAGGATGATCCACGATTATGCAAGCAGCAGGTGTATCCACATGCTGACCCAGACACCATGCCAGCCTGCCCAGAGGCTCCAGCAGCATACTTGTCTACAGATACCACTTGATGACCCACTCAGAGTCTCTGAATGACCTGACTGGTAAAGGACTTTGTCTATTGAAGCAGGTTGTAAAGGCTGGAAGAGGTGCTTACTTCCTCAAATGTGCAGACAGCAATGCAAGGCCACAGGATTATGAGTAATCAAGGAAACATGACTCCACCAAAGGAAACTAACAGAACTTTAATGACTTATCCTAAAGAGATAGAGGTCTATAAACTGCCAAAGAATTCATAATAATCCTCTCGAATTCATTGAACTTCAAAGAACAAAATGAGAAATTCTAACAAAGAAATAGAAACCATTAAGAAAAAACAGAAATCCTAGAGTTAAAGAATACAATGACTGAACTGAAGATTTCAGTAAGTCCTCAACTGTAGACTTGACCAAGCAGAAGAAAGATTTAGTGAATGAGAAGACAGGTAATTGGAAATCACCCAATAAGAGGTACAAAAAGAAAAGAGAATGCGAAAGTATGAAAAGTTTATGTGAATTATAGGATACCATTGAAAGAAACAGCCTACTCATTATTGGAGTCCCAGAAGGAGAAGCGAAGGAGAAAAGAGCAGAATGCTAATTATTTATTAATTTTTAATATTGAATTAAGTTTATTGGAGTAGCATTGGTTAATACAATTTTGTAATTTTCAGTTGTACATTATCATTTGACATCTGTATATTCTATTGTGTTTACCACTCAAAGTCCAGTTTCCTTCAGCTACCATATATTTGATCCCCTCTACCCACTTCACCTTTCTCTTAAACCCTATATTTGCAGAATGCCAATTTAAAGGTATAATGGTTGAGAACTTCCTAAATCTGGGGAGAGATTTGAACATCCCAAGTTTGTCAAGCTAATAGGTAACTCCAAAATTTCAGTTGAAAATTATCTTCTTCAAGACAAGTGTAATAAAACTGTCTAAAATCAAACACTATATTTGAAAAGCAGCAGGAGAAAAAAAAGATCCTCATATATAGGGAAACCTCCCCTACTCCAGAAGTTAATGAGCAGATTATTTAGCAGAAACTTTACAGGCTAGTAGAAAGTGATGTATTCAAAGTGTTCGGTGGGAGATGGGGGGTGGGGTGGGGGTGGGCAGGGAACCCCTGCCAAAGAAAGATACGTTACTCAGTAAAGTTATTTTTCAGGAATGAAGGAGATTTTCCCAAACAAAAGCTAAGGGAGTTTTTCACCACTAGACCTGCCTTAAAAAGAGTGTTGAGAGGAATTTCTCAAACTAAAATGAAAAGATGCTAATTAGTAAGACAAAAACATGAAAATACAAACATATTGTTAAAGGTAAGTATGTAGTCAAAATTAAAGTGTTCTAATACCGTAATATAGTGATGCGTTAATCACTTAACTCTATTATACAGGTTTAAAGGATGAAAGTATTAACAATAACTATAGCTACAATAATTTGTTAATAGATGTACAGTATTAAAAGAGGTAAATTATGACAAAAAAACAAAACATTGGAAGGGGAGTAAAAGAGAGCTTTTGTATGTAATCTAAGTTGTTAGCTTAAAATAGACTGTTAGATCTAGAAGATGTTTTACATAAGCCTCATGGTAACCACAAAGCAAATTCTACAGTAGATACATAAAAGATAAAGAAGATGGAAATCAAGGGATACCACTACAAAAAATAACCAATTTGCAAAGACAGTGAAAGAGGAGGAAAGGAACAAGGCAACTACAAAATAGCCACAAAACAATTAAAATGGCATTAGTATGTTCTTATCATATTATTTTAATATAAATGGATTAAATTTTCCACTCAAAAGGTATAGAGCAGCTGTCCAGACTGAAAAAAAAAAAAAACCCACTATATGCTGCCTACAAGAGACTCATTCACCTTCAAGGACACGAAAGGATAGAAAAAGATATTCCATGCAAATGCAAACCAGAGAGAGCAGGGGTAGCTATAAAACAGACTTTAAGTCAAAAACTAACAGGGTCATTGTATAGTAAAAAAGGGGTCGATTCATCAGGAGGATATTGCAGTATTAAATACATGTACGCCAACATTGGAACACCTGAATATGTTAAGCAAAAACAGATCCAGGGTAGAATGGACAACTATACAGTAGTAGTAGGGGACTTCCACACCCCAATTTCAACAATGGGTAGATCATGTAGAGTCTGCATTGTAGATGGAAAATCAGATGGGAAATGCTGGACACGAAATGTACTTTAGACCAAATTAACTTAGCAGACATATCCAAAAAACTCCATCCAACAGCAGCAGAGTACTTATTCTCAAGCACACGCACAACACTCTCCAGGACAGATCATATGTTAGGTCACAAAACATGGCTTAGCCAATGTAAGATTGATATCATACCAAGTATCTTCTAGCTGCGATGATATGGTACCACAAATCAATAACAGGAAGAAAACTGGAAAGTTTATAGATGTTGAGGAGCTAAATAATATATTCCTAAACTGTCAATTGGTTAAAGAAAGACTCAAAATGAGAATCAGAAAAGACCTTGAAACAAGCAAGAATGGAAACAGCATACCAAAACATATGAAATGAAGCAAAATCAGTTTTACAAGAGAAGTTTATAGTGATAAATGCCTAGATTAAGAAGAAAGGTCGAAGGGATTAAATACAAATTGGCAGTTACAAAATAGTCACTGGAATGTAAAATACAATTTAGGAAGAATAGTCAATAATATTGTAATAACTGTGTATGGTGTAAGGTGGGCTGCTAGACTGAAAGAGGAATCAATTTGTAAAGTATATAAACGTCTAACCACTGTGTGGTACACCTGAAACTAATATAATATTGACTGTCTAATCGAGAAACAAAATGTTTAATTTAAAGACAAAGGGAAAGTCATCACTTTCAAGCTTTTTTACACAGGCAGGTCTCTGCAGGCATTTTGGAAGCCCTAAACCTAACACAAAAGATGACTTTCAAAGAAGCCGAACCCCCATGGAAATAGAGCAGAATGGTGGTTGCTGGGGCTGAGGAAAATGGAGAGATGTTGGTCAGAGGGTACAAACTTCCAGCTAGCTGTAAAAGATAAATAAGATCTGCGGATCAAATGCACAGGATGGTGATTTAATTAACAATGTTGTATTATATATGTGAAAGTTAAGAGAGTAGATTTTACCACCACCACCACACACACACAATCATAATCATAATTATGTGAGGGAATGGAGCTGTTACCTTATTGGAAAAATCATTTTGCTGTATATACATGTATCTACATTGTACATGTTAAATTTACATATATATCAGTAATATCTCAAACTAAAAAAATGACCAAACAAAAAACAAACAAAAAGTCACAATAAACAACCTAACCACACTTCAAGGAACTGGAAAAAGAACACACTAGGCCCAAAGTTAGCAGAAGGAAGGAAATAACCAAGATCAGAGCAGAAATAGAGACCAAGAAAACAATGTAAAAAAATCAATTGAACTACTAGCTGTTTTTTTTTTTGAAAAGATAAATTGGCAGACCTTTGAAAGCTAAAGAGTTATGAAAGGATTTTTAACCTTATCAGGTGCTTTTTCTGTATCTACTCAATAATAATCAACCATATAATTTTTATCTTTGATTAATGTGGTACGTTACATTTATTGATTTGTGTATGTTGAACCATTCATGTATCCCAGGGATAAGTCCTACTCAATCATGGTGTATTAAGAAAAAAAGTCTCAAATACTTAGAAATAAAAGAGACATTACAACTGATACAGCAGAAATACAAAGTATTATAAGAGACTACTAAGAACAATTATATGCCACCAAATTGCTGAACCTAGAAGAAACGGATATATTTCTAGAAATGTACAACCTACTAAGACTGAATCATGAAGAAGTAGAAAATTTAAACACATCAGTAATGGGTAGGGAGATTGTAACAGTAATCAGAAATCTCCCAACAAAGATAAGTTTAGGATCAGATGGTTTTGCTGGTGAATTCTACCAAACATTTAAAGAATAATTAACATCAGAAGTAAAACTTCTGCTAAAGCAAATACAGAAATGTAACATGCAAAAGACAAATGACTCAGAATAAAAGTTATTTCAGGAAATGGAAACTTTAGAGAAAATATACTTTACATTCAATAAACACAAATAGTATAGCAACAAAGAAATAGCAAAGAACATGAAAAAATAGAAAACAGGACTAGAGAACAAATAATTTGCAAGGGGGGAGGTTTTTAGTGTTTTGGCTTGTTAATTTTCTGCTTTTCTTACACTAGCCATTATCTAATAGAACTTCCTGTGATCATGGAAGTGCTCCATAACTGCTGAGCAATAGTAGCCAGTAGCTATAAGAAGTAAATGTAGTTTTAAAATATTTATCCCCATAATTACAAATAACGTTTTTACTTTGCATTTTAAAAATTGTTAGAAAAACATCATATTACATACCATCTTAATTATTTTAAGATACTTTTCACTAGTATTAAGTATATCCATGTTGTGCAACAAATCTCTAGAACTTTTACATCTTGCATAACTGAAGTACCAACTGAACACTAATTCTGTTTTCCTCCTGCCCCTAGGCCTTGGCAACCACCTTTCTATTTCCTGTTTCTGTGATTTTGATTGCTTTAGATACCTCATATAGATGGAATCATGCAGTATTTTTCCTTAAGCTTATTTTGCTTAATATAATATCCCTAGGTTCATCCATTTTATAGCATGTGACCAGGTTGATAACATTTACATTCTGTTTTGTAATGAGAATTAAGATGTTCAGGATTGTCAGTAGGTAGATTTTAAAAGCTGAATACAATAAACTGCAGTTAATTATTGAGCTAGGTTATTTTTTCTTTTCTGTGGGTCCAAAGTCATGATGCAAATGAAACTCAAAAAATAAAATATTTGATATCAATATAAGATTGATTATCTTTGCTTATAGTTCATAAATTTTTCACAATCCTTTGATTTGCTTTATATTCTGCTTTATAGTCTGATTAGTTTGCCTAATATTGTTTACCTTTCCCCCAAGTCTGTACTTGCCCTTTTTTTTTTTTTTGGTAGAAATGTACCTTTACCGAATCCTCACGTGTTTCTTGCTTGAGTTATAGTGTCTGTCTGTTGGACGGAAGCCCTTGTTTTCCTGGAAATATTCCTCTTAGAGCCCTTCTACAGTCTTGATGTGGAGGAAGCCTACTGTATATCTGTCATTTTGAGATATTCCTTCACTGCATTTCTGGGTTACATTGACTGTTTCTTAGATACCGCATCTTTCTCTCTCTCTTTCTCTTTTTTTGTTTGCATTCTCCCTTTTTCTGCTGGAGTGTATTCATTCTAAATTCTTCCATGTCTGAAAATGGCTTTGGCCTGGCTTATAATTACTTGGGTCAGTTCATTTACCTTTAAACATTGTGCTGCTTCATCATGACTCATCAATTACGTCAATCTCTTGAGATAAAATGAAAATAGAAGAATGATAGAATCACATAGTAGGGTCATAGAATATGGAAAAAATTGTCACTATTGCATCACTTTTTCAGTTTTTTTTTTTGTATTGCCCACATTGCATTATTTTTCAAGAAATTATAGGAGAAGCTTCAAGATACTATCTTTGTAGGCTGCTTTTAGTTTTCATTGAACAGTTACAAATTCAGAAATTTTCATTTCTGCTCATAATGACAAAAAAATGACAGCAGAAGATGTTGCACATCTCTTTGACAAATCAACAGATGACTGTAAAGAAGATAATAGCAGTACTCCAGGCACTGGACTAGTATTGTCCAATAAAAATGTAATGTGAACATTATATAAACGTATATAATTTAAAATTTACCTTAAAAGAGTAAGCAAAGAAAATGGTGTCATTAAGGAAAACAAAAAATACTCAGAATTCTTTTTAAGAATTAACACTCTGTGGAACAGACTTTGCTGTATCTCTTTTATCTCTTCTTTGCTCTCAGATAATTTCTCTTTGTTCCTTTTCCCTGCATTCACGCCCAAATTGGTCGTTTTCGTATACCTCTGTGTAGCTTGATACCTTACTGTTTATTTTATCTCCTTTTATGCCTTACTTCACTTTCACGTCTTCACATCTTGGAATTGAACTCTCCTTTCCCAAAGTGTCAGTTTGTCCCTTTGCCTCAGGCTGTCTTTTTTGAGCTGAAACAGATTGCTTCCAAACTTCTTTGACCACAACCTATAGTAAGAAGTATATTTTATATTGTGACCCAGTATACATATAGACACTCTCATCAGCACATATCTGAAACAGCAGTTTCAAGAAATACCCTTAACCATTATGAGATGTCCTGTACTCTTTTTTTCCTATCCTGTTTCATTTTTTAAATGCTGATTATAACCCACTGTATTGACAGACCAATGGGTAAGAACATTTATAATTTTAGGATATTGATCTATTGTTCTCAATGAGCTTGTACCATTTTATACTCCCACCAGCAATGTATGAGAGTAATGTTTCCTGAAGGATATTTTGTCTGGATGCAAGATTCTGGGTTGGCAGTCCTTTTCTTTCAGCACTTAAAAAAATCAAAAATATGAATATAAATTTAAAATGTTAACCATAACCACAGTGGTCTGTTAAAGAAAAATTTTTCTTCTAAATCATAATTACTATGAGTAAAACATAATATAAATTTTGTTTATTACTACAAATAATTACTGAACATAGATGCATCTCTTCAGAGGGAATTGCTTCTTTTATGGAATTTATCTGTGGATGAATATTACTTTTGTTAGAATAAGACTAACTGGTCTCAGTGAAAATTAGTAATAGAAAGAAAAAATATTGGGTTGTTAGTGTGAAGTTTACAAAAGATTAAGTGATAATTTTGTTAAGTATGTAATTTACAGTAGAATTTATGGTACATTTCTACCAAATGAATCTATAATAAGGCCATGTAGGAATGAAAAATTGAGCTGAGAAATACTTGTCCAAGTTTAAAAAATAGGGATTTTTTTTTTTTTGCCAGTATTCTTTTGGCAAAAGTTAATAAAAATGTTTCTTAATGTTCAAGAAAATATGAAACATGAAATTAACTTTGATGTATATTACTTGAAGATATGACATGGATTTGAAGAAAGGGCTCTCTCTATCTTCTAAGTCAGAGTCAGGTGATTGATAGAACATACTCATTTCTTTCTCATTTCTCTGATAACGATGAAGGTACAGATCTTGAATTGTAATTAAAAATGCTTCTCAGATCTTGAATTCTAAATAATTCTGGATAATTATGTAAGGTGTCTTGCCATAAACTTTTTACCTGGGTAAACTAAGTTGTAGCTGACTTCAGTATTTATTATCACTGTTTCCATTGGATTTTCTCTGAGGTGAGCTTCTGTTATCATCTTCTAAAATTTTAACAGCCCTACCCCCGTTTTTTAAATGTTAAGTATTCTCCTTAACAGAAGTGTATGGGACAGAGAAAGACAAGATCGCTTTGGCTAAATGGTGCCTCCATTAAAAGATATCAATGTTTCAAATGATTTCTTTGGTGTTCTGGATGTTTCTGCATATCAGGGAATTGCATTGTAGTGATATCTTTTTTTTTTTTTTGCCATCTTGCATCGCAATTTTTTTATTCTTATTAAGTTTTTTGGGGGTAACATTGGTTAATACAATTAAATAATTTTCAAGTGTACATTATAGTTCGACATCTATGTCTTCTATTTTGTGCTTACCACCCAAAGTCCAGTTCCTTCAGCTACCATATATTTAATCCCCTTACCAATTTCACCCTCCCCATACCACCCTATATTTTTTTAATTGATAGTTAAAATAGTGCTTTTCTGATGAACAATTAAAATGCTTTTAATATTGTGGTAAGTATTGTTAACATTTCTGATAATTTTTATTTTAATAATAAAAATTAATGGCCATGATAAGACTGTTTTATAAAATCATACTGGAAATACAGGGTAATAAAAGTACCTACCTACCTCATAGGGATGTCGTGAAGATTGAATTAGTTAATGCATGTAAAGCACTTAGAACAGGGCTTCACATATAGTAAAGTGCTTGGTAACTATTAGTAATTGAGAATGGTGTCGAGACTGACTTCTTTACCATCGTTCTGCAGGAGAGCCCCTGATGGTCAGTTGATCAGTTCATCCATCCATAGGGAGCCTAGCTATTGGCCCAGGGCAGTCTTCCCTCAGGCTCTTGTGAAATCCTCCTGAAAGGATCTTCCTCCCTGAGGACTTTCCCTCAACTTCCTTCCCAAGAGTCTTTTCTGAGACCCTTGAGGCTAGGGGGCTGGGAAGAGCTTCAGAATGACTGGTATATTGTAATCAGTATATTGTGATAGAGTGGTTAAAGTTTTAAATGGGATCTGCTTTTGAGCTCTGTGTGACTGTGTGACTCAGGGCTAATTGTTTTACCTCTTAATTTCCTCGCTCACCTGTCTCGTCTCAGAGATGCCTTTTCTCATCCCTTTTGTTTCTCTGAGCAGCTGCACTGGCCGCCTTTTACTTCCACACAAATGCCATATTCTCTCGTACCTCTGGCCCTTAGAACATGCTGTTTTCTTGGGATGAAACATGTTCTTTATCTACCCCTCTCCCTTTGCTTTATTTGGCCAGATCATACTCACGCTCATATTAAATGCCCCTCTTTTAGAGGGCCTTTTCTAACTAAGTTCCACCAGACTAATTTGTATCTCTGCCATGCTTTCTCTTCACATCATCATGATTCTTAAAGGCTTTCATCTCATTTGGAATTGCTCTACAGACTGAGCTCCCAGAGGGGTTGATGAGATTTGACATGTTCATTGCTGTGTCCCCAATTCCTGGCACAGAGGAGGCCCCAATTAATATTGAGTATATGGATGGGAAAAAAATACTAGAGGTATTGTTACTTGGAATTTGGTTAACATTATTTCCAAAGCTGCCTTTGTTTTACAGAATTTTTTTTTTTCCCTGTAAAGCTGCTGAAACTTGGAAGCTGATTCTGTCACAGTGTAAGATGCCTTTGGAAAATTCTGCATTCCTCTTAGATGAATCTTTAGAACTTGGTGAGTTTCACTAGATACCTTTAATCTTCATTTTGAGCTCATAAGTATGCCATCTACCCTCCACCTCCAACCCCTCCATAATTATTGGGTAGTGAGGTTTGAAATCGCCTAGTAAGGAGCATAGGATGAAGTATTATAAAAATATTTAGGGCATGATCTGTAACTTTTCTTGATAGTTTTAATCATCTTAAGAATTTTCATTCTTATGAGGTGTGAAAAGTTATTCATTGGTTAAATAATTGATATCTAGATGTAAAATATTTTTAGCAATTCCTGATGTTTTTCAGTTATTGCTCAGAAGTAAGAATGATAACTTCTTGTATTTTTCTGAATTGAAGATAATTTGCAAATGACTGAAAAGTAGCATAATAATTATTTCCTGTCAGATTTTAGGTTTAGAGATAAAGAGTCAGTTGATTAAGGTAAAGGTCAATCACTTACTCCAGCTTACAAGCAACTCCAGCTTACAAGCAAGTCTCTCCATCAGGGGTCTGCACATTACCAAATTCAGCCTGCTGCCTGTTTTTTTTCTTTCTTTTTTTTTTTTTCCTTTCTTTTTTAATGACCCACAAACTAAGAATAGTGTTTATATTTTTAAAGCATTGGGGAAAAATCTTAGAAGAAGAATACTATTTTGTGACGTGTAAAATTACATGAAATTCAGAATTCAGTGTCTATGAATAAAGCTTTATTGGAACACAGCCACTCTTATTTTTTACTTATTTTGTATGACTGTTTTTAAGCTATAGTGGCAGAAATGTACATGATAGATGAAATTTAATAGGCTACACGTAAAATTTGTTGAAGTTCCAAATTGTACTAATTGGTATTTAACTATGATTTTTTGATTACAATAATTGATGAGATAATCAACAATACTGTTACTATAAAGATCTTATCTCTGCATAGCAGTTTTTACATTTGCAAAGTTATATTTCATTCTGTCTCCACATTACTATGAAATAACTAAATCCATTTTGTAAAATATTTATAAGTCATAAACTTATTAAATATAGAGTTAAGTAGTTGCATCAGAGTCCTTAGGGCCCAGAAAGCCAAAAATATTTACTATGTTGCCCTTTCTAGAATAAATTAGCTGACTTCTGCTCTGTGTGGTTGGAGAGGTATTTATAGGTTGGGTGCTAAGGTTTAAGAGATGAGTGGGAGGAAATTAGAGAGAGGTGAGAGTCGGTACCAACTCTCACTGACTTATTTACACTTTTTTTTCTATCCTGTAAAGTGTAACCCATATTCTCCTTAGACTGACATGTATTCCTGTTTTAAAATAGAAAATAAAGAAAAATCGATTCTCCTATTACTTCTAAAATGAATGTATGTATATAGAGAAAATTAGTATAGTATTCTCAGTTTTTACCAGGTTTTAATGTTACAATAATATCTTAAGCACTTAAAAGATTATACCTTTGATGCAGTTTATTTTTTTCTAACGTATGGCAATTACCTGTTATTTTTTAAGTGAAAATACTAACATTATTTGGAAAATAGTTGGTGATTGACTTAATGGAACAAAGCATGTTGAGGACGAAGGTATATGGTCTTTTGGAGTCAGTGGATAGGCTTGAAGGATAATCTTAACTCTTTCTGTTGTCTGACACAGTCACATTAAGTTTTACATTAGGAGATAAAAGGCCATGATTTTGAGTCAGAATCTTCTCTGGTTCTAAGAGGTCTGTTTCATGAAACTTTGGTTTTGGGTGTGCTTTTTGTTCTGAAGTTGGTCTTAGAAACTGCTATAGAGCCAAGAATGTTTTTTTCTTGCTTATATTTTATATCTATTCTAGAGCTAGTCTGATATTCCCAGTCAGTATTGAATACATTGAGACTACTGTTTAATTTCATCTTTACTCAAATATTAGACAAGTTTAAAAGTATTTGAGTCTTTCTTCATAAGTTAAAATTGTTCTCAGAAATAATTATCTTTTTAACTATAATATAATCACTTTGTAATCTACAGACACAAATAAGAATTTTTCATAAATGGTGATAAACGTAGTTAAGGATCGTTGCTTAGGTTTTATGTTATACCAGTCAGTTAAATTTCAGCACTGCTTTTAATTAATGCTAATAGATCCATCAGTCCAGATTTAACTAACCTAAATTCCAAAGTAGGTCAGTGGGTTAATAGGTTATTAGGTTAGAAAAGATTTATTGTTTCCATTTCTTTTAAAACCATGTTCTTGAGTTAATCATTTTAAATAATAATTTAAAAATTATTAATAGAAAAAATTAAAAATTTCCTTAAATTATGTGAACACTACATAAGAAAAAATTTTTGGTATTCATATTGAAAAAAATCTTTGTTACTCATGGTTTGTTTTCTGGATAAACATGAATTTTACATTCCTTATGTAGAGCCAGGCCTCCAGTATTAAACAGTTAAGAGAAACAGGAAAGAAAAGGCTTCACTTAAGTTTTCCTGGCTATAAAACTAATGTATATTCATGGAAGAAATTTTCGAAAGTACTAAAGAAAAAGTTTTTAAAACATCCATAAGCTAATTACTGAAGAGTAACCACAGTTGTACTTTTGGCATGTTTGGGTTTGTATTTAATATATATTGATGCTATGGTTACTGCTGTTGGATGCTTAAATTTTTTCTAGCTTTACTATTTAAAATAACAGTACAGAGAATATAAAACTTTAGATACATCTCCAATTATTTACTTTTTTTTCTTGAAGTCAAGTTACTGAATCAAAGTACATAAATATTTTCAAGTTGTTGATACATCTAACCAAACTTTTGTAAGTGAAAGAACATTGCTAATTGAAATTTACAGACCTCTGAAGTTCTCTCCATACCAAAAATTTTAATTTAGTAAAATTCACCCTAATTTTCCTTCTTGAAGTTAAAAATAAAAACTAAAGTAGATACGTACACAGTACACACACACACACACACACACACACACACACACGGGATATGAGGGGAGAAACGAATGTGAAGGAGCCATAATCTGAATAGTTAGGTCCTTGATAAATACGTAAAGCAGGTCATTAGTCACTGTGGGGTTAGTAATTCGGCCTTTTTTATATTAGCTGATACAGAGACTTCAGTGATAGTAATTTATGTACATTCATTAAAATTCTTAAATCCATCATCTGATTAAAGTTTTATTTTTATCAGTTAAACTTTCTGGAATGCTTTCTTCATTATATGGAACTACTGAGGACTGATTCATAGTAAATAGAGTTCAAATAATGAGTACTGTGGCAGCTCCTGTGTAGTTATTATGTTTAGATCATATCATTAGTCTACATCATGGTCGTATAGGAAAAGGCCTAAGAAATTCTTTGTTGTTAACTAATTCCTTCAAATTATTAAGTGCCTATAAATCAACAGCTCTTCCTAAATCCATAAGAGAGGGGAGAACATAGGGCAAACCACTGGCCCCAAGATCAGAGAGTCAGACAGGCAAATACAAGGAGTCATGGCTTTCTGGAACACTAATTCATAAGCTGAAACCACCTCAGGAAGAGGGCTGGGTAAGAAACCTGAACTGTAATTGACAAATTGCTGGAGGTTCGCTGTAGACCTGGTCATAGTGGGGCCCTCACAATATTGTAAAACTTAAGATTTACTTCCAAGAGCTTGACCAGGTCCTCACAGTAGACGTTAGAGAAAATTCCCTCTTGTTTCCAGGAGGGGGAGGGAAGAAAGAGCACCTTTGAAATACACCAGAGGACTCTATTCTGTACAAGGCCTGCTTTCAGGGGGAACTGGTTAACTGGAGCCTAACTTGCTGGGTTTTTGTCAAAACCTGAGTTACCTGGAAGAAGGGAAATACCCAGCATCAGCCCTCTTTAGCCTTTCACATGGGAGAAAGGAAATACTCAAATCTAGCCTACTCTAATCATTCTATCTCACCTAAGTTGGGGGAAAAAACAAAACCGAGAAACACTTGTGAAGTTCAGAGTCCAGAGTGAGTATAGGCTCACTAAAAGACTGAAAGCTAATAACTGCAGAATGCTCCCCTCTGCTGACACCTCACCACCACATTACTAAAGGCCTATTTACAAGTTTGTTTTACCCAGTACATCATGGCCAGCAAGGAAGAAAAAATTACAAGGCATATCAAAAGGCAAAAATCACAATTTGAAGAGATAGAGTAAGCATAGGAACCAGACATGGCAAGGATGTTGGACTTACCAGAGCAGGAATTTAAAAAACTGATTAATATGCTAAGAGTTCTTCTAATGGATAAAGTAGACAGCATCCAAGAACACATGGATAATGTAAACAGAGATGGCAATCCTAAGAAAGAACCAAAAGAAATGTCAGAGATAAACACTGTAACAGAAATGAAGAATGACATCGATGGGCTTACTAAGACTACTTATAGCTGAGGAAGGAAACTCTGAGCTGAAGGATATCGCAGTAGAATCCTGGAAAACTAAAAAGCAAAGAAAGCAAAAACTGAAAAAAACAAAAAAACAACAAAATAAACAATATCCAGGGATAGTGAGACAGCTACAAAGATGTAACATGAATGTATTGAGAGTATCAGAAAGAGAAGAAAGAAAGGAACAGAATATTTGAAACAGTAATGATTGAGAATTTCCTCAAATTAATGTCAGACACTAAACTACAGATACAGGAAGCACAGAGTCCGCCAAGCAGGATAAGTGCCCCCACCCCCCAAACTACACCTAGGCATATCATTTTTAAACTACAGAATATTAAAGATAATAGTCCTGAAAGAAGTGAGGAGAAAATTCACCTTAGAGAGGAAGCTCCGTATCTGTTGAACAGCAACTCCCTATTTCCCCGCTCTCGGGCCCCTGGCAACCACCATTCTGCTTCCTGCTTCTATGAATTTGACTACTTCAGATACCTTATGTAAGTGGAATCATGCATTATTTGTCCTTCTGTAACTGGTTTATTTCACTTTACAAAGTGTCCTCAAGGTTCATCCATGTTGTCACATATGTCAGGACTTCTATTTTAAGGCTGAATTCATTGTATGAATAGACCACATTTTCTTTATTCAATGTGTTGATGGATATTTAGGTTGTTTCCAGTTCTTGGCTATTATGAATATACTGCAGTGAACATGAAAGTACAGTTATCTCTTAAAGATTCTATTCTCAGTTCTTTTGGATAAATACCCACAAGTGGTAATGCCGGATCCTATGGTATTTCTATTTTTAAATTTTTGAGAAATCTTTATATTGTTTTCTATAGCAGCTGCACCATTTTATAGTCCCAACAGTTCGACAGTGTTCCTGTTTCTCCACATCCTTGCCAATACTTGTTAATCTCTGATTTCTTTGTTTTATTTTTATATGGGCCATTCTAACAGATATGTGGTATTTCATGGTTTTGATTTGCACTTCTCTAATGATTAGTGATGTTGAACATCTTTTGACATATTTGTCAGCTATCGTATATCTTCTTAGGAGAAATGTTGACTTAAGTCCTTTGCCTATTTTTTAATCGAGCTATTTGTTCTTTTGCTGAATTGTAGGAGTTCCTAATATATTTTGGATATTAACCCCATATCAATCAGATAAATGATATGCACATATTTTTTTCTGTTCAGTAGGTTGCCTTTTTATTGTGTTGATGTTTTTCTTTGCTGTGCAGAAGTTTTTAGTTTGATGTAGTTCCATTTGTCTATTTTTGCTTTTATTTCCTGTTCGTTGAGTGTCATAGCTGAGAAATTATTACCAGATCCATTGTCCTTAAACTTTTTTCCTATGTTTTCTTCTATGAGTTTTATAGTTTTAGGTCTTACATAGAAGCCTTTAAACTATTTTCATTTGATTTTTTTGGTATGGTGTAAGATAAGGATCCGGTTTTATTCTTTTGCACGTGAATATCCTGTTTTTCTAGCACCATTTGTTGAAGAGACTGTTCTTTCCCATTATGTAGTCTTGGCACCCTTGTTGAAAATTATTTAACTGTAAAGCTTGGAGTTAATTTCTGGGCTGTATATCTGCCTTTATTCCAGTACCATACTGTTGTGATTACTGTAACTTTTTAAATATTTTCAAGTCAGAAAATGTGAAGCCTTCAGCTCCATTTTTCTTTCTCAAGATTGTTTTTGACTATTTGAGATCCTTTGTGGTTCTATATGAACTTTAGGAGTTTCTTTTTTTTCTATTTAAGCAAAAAATATCAGAGATTTTGATATAGATTACATTGAATCTGTAGATCTCATTGGGTAGTATGGATATTTTAACAATATTAAGTCTTCCAGTCCATGAACATGGATGTCTTTCTGTTTGTGTCAGATTTAATTTCTTTCATTAGTGTTTTATAATTTTTAGTGTACAGTTCTTTTGCCTTTTTGGTTAAGTTTATTCATAAGTATGTTATTCTTTTTGATATTATAAATGGCATTATTTTCTTAATTTCCTTTTCAGATTGTTCATTGTTAGTGTATAGAAATAAACTGATTTTAGTATATTGATTTTGTGTCCTGCAACTTTGATGTTTATTAGGTCTAGTGTGTGTGTGTGTGTGTGTGTGTGTGTGTGTGTGTAATCTTTAGGGTTTTCTGCATGTAAGGTCATGTCATTTGTGAACAGATATTTTACTTATAACTTTCTGATTTCAGTGCCTTTTATTTCTTGCCTAATTGCTCTAACATAATACTATGTTAAAAAGAAGTGGTGAGAATGGGCATCCTTATCTTATTCATCATCTTAGAGGAAAAGCTTTCTATTTTTCACTGTTGAGCATGATCTTAGCTGTGGGCTTTCATATATGGCCTTTATTATGTTGAGAAAATTTCTGTCTAATCCTAGTTTGTTTAGTGCTTTTACCACGAAAGATGTTTAATTATATCAGATGCTTTTCTGCATCAAGTCAGAGAATCATGTGATTTTATCCTTTTTCTGTTAATGTGGTATATAACATTGATTGGTTTTTGTATGTTGAGCCATCCTTGCATCCCAGGGATAAATCCCACCTGATCATGGTGTATGATCTTTTTTATGTGTTGTTGAGTTTGGTTAATATTTTGTTGAAGATTTTCACATCTATATTCATTGGAGATATTGGCCTGTAGTATTCCTTACTTGGAGACTCTGGCTTGTGGTATCAGGTAATGTTGGCTTCATAAAAATGAGTTTGGATGTGTTCCATCCTCTTTAATTTTTTTTGGAAGTGTATGAAAAGAATTGGTGCCAATTAATTCTTTAAATGTTTGGTAGAATTCTTCAGTGAGTCTGTTTTGTCCTGGACTTTTTTTTGTTGGGAGAGTTTTGATTACTGGTTCAATATTCTTACTAGTTATATAGATGTATTCAGATTATGTTTCTTCATTGTTCCGTCTTGGTGAGTTGTATGTTTCTAGGAATTTATCCATTTCCTCTGGGTTAGCGGTCCCCAACCTTTTTGGTACCAGGGACCAATGCTCCTATGAGAATCTAATACCTGATGATCTGAGGTGGAGCTGAGGCGGAGATGCTAGTGCTGGGGAGTGGCTGCAAATACAGATGAAGCTTCCCTTGCTTGCCGCTCAGCTTTTGCTGTGCAGCTGGGTTCCTAACGGGCCATGGACTGGTACCGGTCCATGGCCCAGGTGTTGGGGGCTCCTACTCTAGGTTATTCAATTTGTTGGCAGCTAATTGTTTATAGTAGTTTCTTACGATATTTTGTATTTTTGTGGTATCAGTTATAATGTTCCTTCTTTTTGTTCTTTTCTAAAAATTCTTTGTCTCTTTGTTTCCATTGTTTCCTAGTCTCTATTTTGTTTACTTCTGGTTTTACATTTATTATATCCTTCTCTCTGCTAACTTTAGGCTTAATTTGTTCTTTTACAAGTTTTCTAGTTTTCTGAGGTGTAAAGTTACGGTCTTTATTTGAAATCTTTATTCTTTTTAATGTAATATTTACCACTGTAAACTTCATTCTTGGTACTGCTTTTGCTTCATTCCATAAGTTTTGATGTGTTATGTTTTTGTCTGTCTCGAGATATTTTCTAATTTCTCTTTGAATTCTTCTTTGATCCCTTCTTTGACCCATTGATTGTTCAAGAGTGTTGTTTAGTTTCCACACATTTGAATTTTTGTTTTCCTCGTGTTACTGATTTCTAGTTTTATTCCATTGTGGTCAGAAAAAGATATTTGATATGATTTCAGTCTTCTTAAATTTAGTAAGACTTGTGACCTAATGTGACCTGTCCTGGAGAAGTTCCATATGCACTTGAGAAGAATGTATATTCTGCTGCTGTAGGGTGGTATATTCTGCATCTGTCTGTTAAGTCTATTTGGTAAATAGTGTTTTTCAAGCCATTTGTTTCTTTATTGATCACCTGATTGGATGTTCTATCCATATTGAAACTGGTGTGTTGAAATCTATTATTGTATTGCTGTCTTTTTCTCTGTTCAGTTCTGTTAGTGTTTGCTTCAAATATTTGGGTGCTCTGATATTGGGTGTGTATATATTCATAATTATATATTCTTGATGAATTGACCTTTTTATCACGAATGTTCTCTTTTGTTTTTTTTTGTCATAGTTTTTGACTTAAAGACTATTTTGTCTTATATAAGGATGGCCACTCCTGCTCTCTTTTAAAAAGTTACCATTTGCATGGAATATCTTTTTCCGATCTTTCACTTCTAGCCTTTCTGTGCTCTTCAGTCTAAAAGTTGAGTCTCTTATAGATATGGAGCCAGATCTTTGTTTATTAAATTCATGTAGCCACTCTGTCTTTTGATTGGTAACTTTAATTCATTTGTATTTAAATACTGATAGTGAAGGACTTACTATTGCCATTTTGTTCATTATTTGCCTTCTTGAAGCTTTTTGTCACTTCATTCCTCTTTGTTGTCTTCCTTTGTGGTTCATTGATTTTTTTTTTTTTTTTTGTAGTGACATACTTTGATTCCTTTCTCATTTTCTTTTGTGTATTCTCAGCCTCCGTGACGTTTTCTTTGTGCTTACTATGGGTCTTACTAAAACGTCATATAGTTTTAACAATATATTTTAAGCTGATAACAACTTAACTTAAGTAACTCTATTCTTTTCTCCCCTCACCAAACTTTGTTAGAGATGTCACAAATTATCTTTTTATATTGTGTATCCATTAACATATTTTAATAGTTGTTTTTATACTTTTGACTTGTGCTAGAATTAAAAGTGATTGGTTTAGTTTATTTTTAAGTTCTTTTTAGAAATAATTTGTAGAATTTAGCATTTCTAATATACATTTTTGTGACAAAGTTCTAAATTTTATGTTTCAAAATTTAAAACTTCTTTCATGATAAACTTATAAGTTTATCAACTATATAAATTGAGTAAATTAACAAATTAATGTTTTTCTTGTTTAAACAGAATTTTGAGACTGATGGTCAGCCATATAGAAGAATACATTGAACCTATAGTTTTCTGAAGAATCAGTTCAAAAGATCCAAAAAGTAGAAAAGGTAATGATAGGGTTGTGTCTTGGAATGCACTTTGGAATGACATTTTTCCAGAAAAATATACTTTTGAAAATCCATAAATTATGTTGACACACTAATTTGAGGAAATATTTATTTAAAAATTTTTAGTATTAATTTATCCCAAAACATTTATTTTGCCAGCTGTGTTCAGGTACTACTTTATGTACTGGGAATACAGTGATGAACAAGACAGAAGCTGTCTCTGCTCACAAGACGATTGCATTCTAAAGAAGAGGACAAATAATAAACAAACACATTGAAAATTTTGTGGTTTTATGCAGAGAATTAAAATGGATAATGTGATAGAGACTGGTGACTGCTTTCATTAGGTAGGAAAAGAAGCCTTTATTGAAGAATTTTTCAGTTGAGTTCTGCATGGCCAGAATGTGCCAACCACGTCCCCTTTCTTGGGCAGTTATCGTAGGAAGCAGTGAAACAAGAATGACCATGGAATGCTTGAAGAACAGAAAGAGCAAATGTGGCT
>NW_006442508.1:10104011-10118202 GCF_000325575.1 Pteropus alecto | reverse complement strand
GAGTATATGGAGTTCAGGTTAGAGAAAAAAAAGGGGAGAAAGAGAAGGGAGTTTTGAGAGAAAATGAAATTTAATTGTATTGTTTGCCATCTTTAACTAGAAGTTTCTTATTCTCCATCGAAGAGTATATGGAGTTCAGGTTAGAGAAGAAAAATTTACTGAAGAAAGTCACTAAATTTTGCTGTATGATATTTTAGATACCTGTAAAATCTGTTGACATATCAAAAAGGTGGTTGACATACGACTCTGAAGCTGAGAATCTGGTCTAGGGGTATGGATTTGGGAGTTAATGGCATAGATACTTTTAGAGTCATATGTCTGGATGAAATTATCTAGGAAGTGTACATAGATTGAAAAGGATGTATTTTTAGGATGCGCCAATGTTAATTAGAGGAGAAGGAACAGCCAGTGAGATGGGTGGAAAAGCAGGAAGGTGTTCTGTCACAGAAGCCAAGAAAAGTGTTTAATAAATAGAAGTGGTCAGTTATATCACATGTTACTAAGATGTCAAATAGAGAGTAAAGCAGCCATTAGATTTAGCCACGTCAGTAACACTGATAACTAATGTGAGTGAACCATCTCAGAGTGTAAGGATGAAAGCCTGACTAAAATTGATGGAGAATAAGAAACTTCTAGTTAAAGATGACAGACAATTCAATTAAATTTCATTTTCTCTCAAAACTCCCTTTAAGCTGAAGTAAAAGGATTTGTACAGAAGACATAACTTCACAAGGATAAAGAGAATGGGAGAGGAAACAATTGCAATACAGTTTTAGAACCAGAAAAGCAAAAGGAAGTGTGATAACTGTCTTATAGATCCTAGAATCCCAAGCCAGCTGTGGGAATGCTGAGAAACAAAGTTAGTAGCACTGAAGAACTCCTAAAATGTTCACGAATTGTTTAAGCATTCTTTACTTCTGCAAATAGGAATGATGGTGGGACTAAAAGCAGGACAATTTGTTGCAAGTCTCTTTAAGAGGTGTTTCTACTCCATAGATCGTTTTTCTGATTTTGAAAACCCAGGCAACTACCTCTTCCCTATCACAGCAGAAGACTAGAGATTTATTCTCTAGGAAGAATAAAATAGAGGGGTATAAAACATAGTTAAGAATGGGGGTACCATATTAAAAATAGGGGAATTAAGAACGTAGGCTACTGGATTTTTATGATTTTCAGTCAGTAGTTTAGAAGATTCTTCTCTGGGAATTATGAACAGCCTAATCTGAAGATAATGACATTAAGAATTCCCCCAAAGAAATATTCTAACCTGATATTCCTACAGTTAAGTTCATAGTCAGCAAGCCCTGTCACACAGACTTTCAGTGATCTTCTTAGTATCCCACTCTTAAATATGAACCTGTGACCAGGGATCACTAGACAATTTAGAGGAAAGCCTTGTTGTGAGAGTCCAAGACCATACCAAAAGAGAAAATGCCAAGTTAGGGGAAATTGAGACCAGGTTGGCAGGTAAAAACGGAAACAAAACACAAAACTATCATTTTAAGGATAGACTTATGTTGCCTCAAAAAAAAACTTACCTTTCCATGTGTCCTTTGTTGGGCAGTTATTATAGAAGGTACTCAACAAAAATTGACTACAGAAAGATGAAGCCATATCAGAAACAGGGAATGCAACCTCAGTAGAGTCCCGGGAAATCACAGGATGGTAATGAATAGTGATCCCAAGATTACAGCTGGTCAGTTATTGAGAGTATCCAGCTCCAGTTGGAATAAGTCAGAAGGTGCTGAGAGAAATGGTTGCAAGCAGTGTAAATTGGTAGAATGTGTAATGTGTTTTAAGATACTAAGAATAAATTTAGATAGAGAAGAGTTTGGGGCTCAATCGGTGATAAGTATATAGAAAACTAGGTTAAAATAATTTTTAACTAGGGGAAACTTAGAAAGGGAAAGTAATTTTAGTATACTATATGGCTCAGCTGTGATTTGTATTAACAGAGTAGTAATCATGTTACCTCTGAATATAACCACCTAGTAAAATTATGATGTTGAGAATTTGGGCAAGTGTGCGAAGGTAAGGATGAGGGGAGTCAGAGCTAAATTCTTATTTTTCTTGTGGAATTCAATAGATGTTGCCTAAAAACAACACTACTGAGAGCAAAAGCAAACACTTTTAATAATTACATTGAGACAACTCAAAATGTGACTGTGTAGGCATCTTATCTAAAACAGAAGAAATCAAGTAACAAAGATATTAGGGATAAGGAATTAACTACTAAAAGAAACAGATGAAAGTAGGAAGTGGGGATCAGAGGACTCCTGATTTTTTAGTGTCTTATAAAACTAGATACTTTATGAACATGTACACATTGGTGAAAATACCAAATTTTAAAATAAGAGAATGGAATTAAAGATATTGAAATAGCAGCAGTGTACAACTCACAATCAGTTTTCTTGTGAAAGGAGAAAAGGGGAGCAGCACCTGAAGGGGGTTGAGGTTAAGGAAGTTTTTGTATTTTGTTTTTTTAAGGTAAAATACTAAGATGTTGATCAGAATAATCCAGTCATAGAGGAGAAATTAGTGATGTAGGAATGCAAAACCTTGGGAGGTGACAGTAGATGGGTTTCAGAGAACAAATAGTATGTCATTTGATACTGCACAGTTTATTTTTAATAACTGTTATTTTATGTATAAGGGCTCTTTCCCAAAGTTTGACTGCCAGGCCCTGAGATTTACTGTTAATTATGTATAATGTTGCATACTGAATTAAAAACATATCTGCTTCTGTATTTGGTACAGTTTGAATTGTTTATAGTTTCTTAGTTACTAATATCTCCCCATTTGTTTTAAAGCTTGTTTTTAAACTGTTTATAAAAGACACATGCTGCCCTTGCCCTCCATTGTTATAAAATAGTAAAGTGGTGCTTACTCAGCTGGGAAGTCCTATCACTGAATGACTTTGAGCTCTGATACTTTATTTAAAGGAGCATTTGATTCCTAGCTGTAACTTGATCTTTTATAATTTAATTTGTGAACTTTAGATTCCAGTGGCTTAACTGATCTTTTCCGACATATTGCATATTATATTAGCCTATTGTAAATATTTAAGAAAAAATACTTAATAAATTAATCTATATTAGACTAAATACTTGAAATTCCGTGTGGTGTGTAGGGACATCACATGTCTTCTGTAACTGAATTCTTAGAATCCATAGCATGTGCAAGTGTGACTCTGGCTAGTCTTTTTGTACTGAAAGTGTGAATTGTAGGGTAGTCCCCACACAAAACCTTTGGCTGTTTCCCCATTATCACTTTGTTTTGTTAAAATTAATTTGACACCATTTAAAAAAGTCAAGAGGAATCTTCTAACAATTGCTCTAGAGTACTTAGGCCTATTTCACTTCTTTCCTTATCTTTTCCTTAAATATAACATGTCTCTATCAGTTGGCTGGAAAAGTAGAGATAAAATATTGGTCTAGACTGTTAGAGATATAGTCTTACGTTGTTCAGTTAGCTGGACAACAAACGTTTGGAAGACTATTGTTAATAACAATAGTAAAATACCTTAATAAAGCATCAGTCTGTGTCTTCTAAACCATTTTGTGTTCGCTCTTATAGTTCAGTGTGGCCCTTCCTATAGTCTAAGCCCTAATTCTTGAGATCCTTTTTTTATTTTCTAGTTTGCTCTGTTTTACCTTTTAATAATTAAAAAATATATATTCAGTGCCAAATAAGGCTTAGATCTGGCCTTTAAACTGAAACTGCTCTTTTTTAATTCACCCAAATTGGCTTTGTTACCTTTGCATTGTTCTTTTTATTGTAGTCGTAGAACCAAACTCTATTATTACTCTGATGATAAGTACATCTTTTGGACCAGAGGGCTGGGCTGTGTGTACTTAGGTGATCTTCTAACTCTAAAATTCTGTAATTCTGTGTTCCATCTGCTGATGTTGCCCCAGACACTTAAAATCAGTATTTTATCCTAGTTCTTTTTAGTTTTACCTCTGACTCCCCCACTCATTTTCTTTTAAAAACTCTTAGTCTTTCAGTCTCAATTCTACAGCCATAACCACAATGCAGCATCATTTATCAAAGGTTATTGTCTCTTGCTCTCATGAATATACATTTGTAAATGTTAACTATTTTAGAATCTCATGTTCTTAGAACATCTTTAATCTCTGGTTTAATTAGAGTTACACATTAATTTACGCTATTTTCTAAATTTTAAATAAAAATGTAGTTAAAGTAGAATATTTTTGTGCTTCATAAATGTTAGGATATTAAGATTAAGGTGATTTTTCAATATTTCACTTATGACTGACTATAGGACAAAGTATCATATATAAACAAAACCTTTACACTTTAGATTCTATATGGAATATAGAAAGACAAATGTTAGGCTTGTGATTCAGTTTTAAAGCAGTAAATTTTAATTCCTTTAATGTGGGTATGAGACTTTTAATAATAAGGCTTTCTCTACTTGACTTGCTTTCACCCCTCTACCAGTCCTATTCTCACTTTAAGCACTAGTGATTAAAACTTTAGTTGTAACATGCCTAGATTCTTCTCTAAAGAAAATGCTAAACCTCTTTAACTTTTACAAATATGGTGCTCCCTCATCTCACAAAGGCCTGTCTGTGCCTTTGCAAAGTGCTCTTCGTATGGCTTATAATCATTTCAACTATACCTCTTCTGTTCTCTAGTCTATTTCTCAAACTTAAATGGTCATAGAAATCATATGGAGACCTTGTTAAAATATATATTTTGTTTCGGAAGGACTAGGGTGGGGCCCAAAATTCTGTCTCTTAACAAGCTCACAGATGTGTCTGATGCTGATGGTCTCTGGACCACATTTTTAGTAACAACAGTCTAGTTAGACTATCTGGCAAACTCATTGTTATCAAAGATATTTCCTCTGACCCCCCTGTATACCATCATTATCCCTTTTACTGTAACTATTTAGGTATGTATCTCCCCATCCAATTCTAGATTTTTACCTATAGGGACTATGTCTTTCATCTTTGTATTCCCAAAGCTTATCATACTACTTAACAGAAAATAGGCTTGCAGCAACCATTTATTGCTGACTAGATGGTGGTATTTATAGTTACAGCCTATTTATAGTTACATAGTCTAATATATATAGTGAATGTTAAGCATAGCTTTTTAATTTTTATTATTTTATAGTAGAAAGAAAATGAACCTCAATTTTTTCCCCAGTAGTCCTTTTTTAGAAGGGAAAAAAACCTCAAATGTGCCCCAGCTAAAGCTATTTACTTGAAAATAATGTTCTAGCCTTTAGTACAAAGATATTTTGAAGTCTCTATAACAACATATAGTGTTTCTCAAGATTACTTTGTTTATAGGATGAATTTTTTTGAAAACTAATGACTTTATTTTTCTTTCTACCCAAGGAGAAGTACAAATGTCTACCACAAGACGAAAACGTAATATGTTATGTTGTTTACCGTAAGCTGTAGTAAAATGAGCTCAATTGTTGACAGGTATGTTATTAGAGACTCTTATTTTGAATTATATAAAGCTTTTTGAAAATTCACTATTAGAGTAACGGTCTATATCAAATTGATAAAAGTAGTTTTATGCTTAAGCATAATTACTATTGCATTTAATTTCTGTATTGAGCAAACATAATATAATAATAAGTAATGTATATTGTCTAGAGCCAAAGTTAACAGTGTTCATGTTCTAAGTGGGTCTTTGAACTATAAGTTTGGGTGATGTGGTGAGAGCTGCTCTGAAAGAAATTGTGACAATTACAAATGTTTCTTTGGTACCTTCTGGAATCTTCTATCTCTTTATCTCTTGTCCTTTCCCCCCTTACTTATTGGTGCTAACTCCATCTCATTAAGCATGTTAGCATTTGTAACTGTTAAGAGGTAACTATAATTAGGATTTCATTAGCTGAAATTACAATCTTTAAATCTTACTCTTGGGAAAAGGATAAACCACCTGTTTCTTTGATTTTAAAACCTTTTTTTTTTTTTTTTTTTTTTTGCATTTTAACATCTCTGACAGTGGGATTCATCTTAAAATTGGCTTATTACAGTTTAATTGGTAACATTTTTTTTCTTAGCAGCACATAAAATATACTGACAAGTCTCATTGTTATGTGTCTTAAACTTGATGAAATACAGAAACATTTTTAAGCTCCTACTCTTTAACCTCACAATCTATGAGATTTTACAGGTATGGGAACTATAGGTCAGAGAGGTTGATAATGTGTTTAAGGTCACACAGTAAGTAATGAGTTGGAATTACGACCTGTGTTGGTCAGTCTGACACTAAAGTTTCCGTGCTTTTATTGTAGTGTACTGTGTGATTCTTTCAGGGGTATTCTTTAAGAGTTTTGTAGCTGGAGTTATATATAGAAGTGACTTTTGATGGCTGGGGGCAGCTCTTCTCCCTTTCCTATGAGATAAACAGTGAAGATACATAATATATTAATTATGTTCTTAAGACCTGAGGGGCAAGGAGTTTCCTTAGAGAGGCCTACTTATACCAGTACTTAAGACCTGAGGGGCAAGGAGTTTCCTTAGAGAGGCCTGCTTATACCACTGCCATTGATTTGGGCTATGCCATAGTTTCAGGTGGGATCTATGTGTAGTCCTCTCCACAGAAAAGATTTTTCTTCACTGCATCTGAGAAATTAAATGTGATTTGGGCATTATACTTCTCAATGATTGCCAATTCCCATTCTAAACAATAAGACATCTAGTTATGACATCTCTATATTCAGACTTAAAGCAGTGATTCTTAATATGAGTTCATTATCTCTCCCGAGCATGGGAAAAGTTATGAACTCTCTCCTCAATAAAATGCATATACATACCAAAGTTTTCATAAATTTTAGTGTGTACTTAGAACTCCAAAAGTCCATACATGGACCTCTATGATGCAAAATTTACAGATAATCTCAGTAATGGGTCCACCAGGTACTTTATAAGCCTTTATAAGCCACAGACTGATAGTGAATACGTGTAAAATCTCATAAATCACCTGAAACTTCTTAATATCGCTCCTCAGGTTAAGGGGTTAGCCACCGATGCTCTTGATTTCATTTGCTAGAATGTTCTTTCCTAGGTCTTCCCCAAATCAACCTTTTCTTGTTACTTAGATCTTAGCTCAAATGTCGCCCCCTCAACAAGTCCTTCCCTAACCACTCAGAGCAGAGTAACCACCCCACAACTAAAACATTACTCCTTTTTTTAAAAAATAAAACTTACTGTTGTATATTTTTGCGTTGATTTATTTCTTTCTGCTAGAAAATAAACTGTAGGAGAGCAGTGGCCTATATGTCTGGTTAACTGCTCTGTAACCATCCCCAGAACAGAGCCTGGCATATGAGTGCTAATCAACTATGCTATTATAATTAAAAATAACTTCAAGTGAGAATCATTTTATATAATAGCAAAAAGATTGACTTTTTATAGGTTTCACGGTCACTAAAAGTTCGAAACAAGATATCTAACTTCTGATTAAATTAAATTCTAATTTAATGTTATGTATATATTACAGCTAAAGTAAGCAGTTTTAAAATCCACATTTGTAATCAACTTTTAAAATATAACAAAAAACAACTAAACTTTAATTTTATAATATTTATTAGAAAACAGGTTAGTGTTATGAGTTTGAATTTAAGCATTCACTACAGAAACTCTAGGATATAACTGATTTGATTCACATGTCATTTTAGTATTGCTGTTGCTTGTGGAGTTGGCTCTTATTTTCTCTATTCACTTTCTTTTTTCTTTTAGAGATGATGGTAGTATTTTTGATGGGTTGGTGGAAGAAGATGACAAGGACAAAGCAAAAAGGTAGTTCAATTTAAGACGTAAAATAGTAAATAGATGAATAATAAGTAATTGTAATAGTAACAAATAGTAAATCAGTGATTTCCAAAAGCTATCTGCCCTAAGAACTTAGATATAGTAGTCAGGTGGAAGAGCTTAGAATATCAGTATGCAGTTAATAAATAAAATGATCCTGTAAATGTGCCCATCTCATCAAGTCATATTATGGGTACATAGTATTTACATGATGTCACTGGAGATGTTAATCTTCATCACTTAGCTGAGGTTAGGGTTTGCCTGGATTCACCATTGTAGTTACTGTTTTCCCCTTAACCTACTCTAGTCTTTGGAGGCAAGTTATTAACTGTAGCCCACCTTCAGAGTAGGGATGGGGGTACTTAAGCTCCAACTCTACACATATTTGGAATTCTGTAAAAAAATTGTCTCTCCCGTTTATTTATATCTCTATGGATTCATTTATTTTATACTTTGGGCTGTACTTCAGTGTCATTTATCTTGTTGCTTAAATTGTTTCAACTTTGGTCATTGGGAGGTCTTTCAGGGTTGGCTTCTGTGTCCTTTGACATGCCTCCAGTCTCCAGTAGAAGGGAAAGTAGATGATAGAGGGAGGGAAGAATTGTTGGAGTGGTGTTATCAAGTAGGTGAGGGAATGAGATTTAGAACCATGATGGTGATGGTGAGGGCCTTGACCTTAAATAGGAGCCTTGGCAGCTAATTATAGTATTAGGGGGGAGGGTTCAGATAGCACTACAGCCAAGTTTGTAGTCATTCAGAGTGAGCAATAAATACTTTGTTTTTTTCTCACCACATTGAACTATCTGGGTACATAGACAGTGGTAGAGAGTATTGTAGTATTACTCACAGATACAAAGGATAAACGTAATAAGTGATAGTTCTTAAAGGTCTATATTTAGCAAAATAAAAGGAACTGGGATAAGAAAAGTATTCATAACCACATAAATTGCTAAATGCTTTAACAAATTATTAAAATTAAGATTTTGAGGAAAGCTGTGCAACTTTATTCAAGGAAATAGGACACTCCCTGTCTTCAGTCTAGTGGAGGAAAGTTCATATAAAATACTTCAGAGTAGAGATAAAGTCTCTAAGATGGGAATAATCAATCTTGCCTGAATTAAGAGGCAGAACTCTAAGGAATTGACTTGGACAGTCTTAACGACGAAGTTTATAGATGGATAAAGTGAGCTAAGGGTGTTCTGTTTGCAAAGACTCTGAAGGTCTGATCGTGTTTTTAGGGAACCAGTAGTACTGTTACTGTGGAAAACCCTGGAGAAAGAGAAGGACCCTCTTAATGATACTGTCAGAGTTAAACGGACCACACTGAACTCTGACTGAAAACAATGAGTTAAAGACCTTAGTGTTGAACCCAGAACAAAGGGAGTTTTGTACCTATCTGAAAAATTAAACATCTGTGACCTGTTATCAGTGAAGTCATTCCAAGGGCTATGTATGTCCAACCTGAATGTGATATGGAAATAAAGTTTTCATAAATTGATGTGATCCAGTGGTAGAGTTGGTAACGATATTTGATTTCTATTATTTTCTTCCCCTGGAATCAAAATGCCTGATTCGAATTATTACTTCCTAGTAGCTATATGACTCTAGGCATGTTTTTTATGCCTGAGTTGTCATACCTGTAAAATGAAAAAATAATAATAATAATGATAAAGTCTACCTCTTAGGAATTAAATGAGATTTCATAAAAATTTACTAGTGCTTGGCAAATAAGTATACAACAAATATTTGCTATTTTTACCCCCTATCTAGGTGTTCAGATATTTCATATATGCTAATTCTCAGATGCTTATTTTTTATTTACTCTTTTCTAGAGGAATATAACTAGATACATAGATCTAATGCTTCTCGTGTATGTCCTTTAAAATGTCAGGCCATTTCACCAGACCTAAATTCTCCCCAACCATCTGTCCACCAAAACCCGTATCACACGTTATATTTCACACTAACAAATCACATTATCAGTAACTTGGGAATCGTCTCAGATTTCTCTTTTGCTTCTCCACTCCAAACCAAATCTGATTTACTAAGAATGATAGTTCTGCCTCTTAATCCTCGAACCCACATTGCTTTGTTAACACTGCCACTGCCATGGTTTATAGGCTAGGATATTGCAGTTGCTTCTTAAATGGTCATCTGACTTTCAGTCTTGTTTGGCATACAGTAAGTTTTTAGTATTATTTGCTAAATGAATTTGTTTTGCCAAGCATTGAGCCTTTCATCAGTCCTATGCCAGAGCGGTCTTATTAACAAGCAGTTCTGTTCATGTCATTTCTTTTCTTAAAGCCTTTCAGTGCCTTCCCATAGCTTTCGGGGTTAAAATTCTTTAATGTAGCATAAAAACTTCATCCTTTTTTTTTTTTTTTTTCAGTACTTATTATTCTCACCTACCCCCTAACTCCAGAGTACTTGGGCACTGTACACTTGGGCTTATATACTAGCCACATTCACCATGCTCCCGCTTGTGTTTTTCATCTTTGTACAAGTTTTCTATGCCTAGAATGCCCTGCATGTACCCTACTACCATCCATTTCTCACACAGTCTCCATGACTCTACTCAGTACGCTAGAATGCCATCCCTGGTTCCCCTGAATTTCCACAGGAATTAGGTAAATTTCTTGAAAGGTCTTGTCTTTCTCTAGTATCCTTAGCCCTTATTAACATAGTCTCTATCATTATAGCAAGTACCCAGTATTTGATAAGGAAATCAGTAAATATCTATCATGTTTCTTAAGGGATTTATACAATTGTATTTTTTCCTAGTACTAATATCGAATAAATACTTGTTCTTTACAGAAAAGCAAATCATTAGAATAAAATTACCCTCTGACCTTTTGGGAAAGAGGTATACTTTGCTTAAACAAAAACAATTCTAAAATCTGACTTCACAAAGCAGATAATTAGAGATATAGAATGGTTAATTGCTCTATAAATAATTGTATTGTTTTTACTTGTCTCAGAGAGGTCTCAGTGCAGCTGTTTGTTTACTGGTTACTGCATCACATAGAATATAGTAATTATTCATTTAGCACATAGATTTTGAATGCTTACTGTATGTTAGATTTATGCTTACATGCTGAGATTAAAAAATTTGAGATTTAGTATCAAGGAACCCACAGCCTAATGGAGGGACAGATATGGAAACATTATTTAGCTCTGTGTTGGAGACTAGGATATAGAATTAAAGAGGAAGAAGATGTGGGTAAGCTTGAGGGCAGGGAGATTCTCATTTTTAGATTTCTGTTTGTAATTTAAAACTTACAGCAAATGGATAACTTTTTCTTACTCAATAATTTTTAATAATTTGTGTATGTACATTTTATGTAGTTTTGCAAAAGTGTATCTTGGTAATATTCATAATAACCTTATGAAGGAAATACAAATTCTTGGTAAATATTAGATTAAATAAAACTTGAGATTTTTAATGCAGTTTGTCTTTTTGGCGTTTTCATAAAAACATGTATGCCAGATGCTTAATTTGTAGAATTTTCTTTAATGATAAACTGGGAAGAAAAGTTATTGCCCAGATTAACTGTATATTACTGGTAAACTAGGAGATAAATATTTATTACCACCTACATTGACAAAAGTACTTACTGTGTGGTTGTATCCAAATTGAGCATTATATTAAACTATTTGTTTAATTAAATAGATTGAAAACTACTTTTTTTTATTTCATCAGAGTATCTAGAAACAAATCTGAGAAGAAACGTAGAGATCAATTTAATGTTCTCATTAAAGAGCTGGGATCCATGCTTCCTGGTAATGCTAGAAAGATGGACAAATCTACCGTTCTGCAGAAGAGCATTGATTTTTTACGAAAACATAAAGGTAAATTTTTAACTTTGTAAAATGGATTTTTTAAAAAATAAGACTCTCTATTAAAGCATAATGTGATAGAATCTTGGCGGTGATGGTTAGGATTGGATGCTTCCTAACCTTTTTTAAGAGAAAGAAATCAGTTGCTTTTTAAAAGACTTCCTGGTATGTTCTTTCTTTCATTCAACAGACATTTATTTAGTGCCTGCTATTTCCTAGATTCTTGTGGTGCAGGGTAACAGTCCTGGCCCTCAATTAACTCAAGCCAAGAGAAACAAACATGTAAACAGCTAATTACAGTGCAAATAATATAAGGGGTAATGTGCTTGTAAACCTTAAACTTGCTATGAGAATACAGGAAAGAATGCAGGGAAGGCTTAAAAATAGTTGATTTTTCAACAGATTCTTCTTTTTAGATTTAGTAAGAAAAACAGCATTTCACATGGAGAAAATAGAATGTGCAAAAGAGAAGCAGAGAAAGTTCAGTGTAACTAGAGCATAGTTTGAGTTGGAAAGTTATGGGCATATTTGAAAGACAGGTAGGAGCCAGATAGTGAGGGCCTTATATGTCATTTTTAAAAAGATTGTTTCAGTATATATCTAGGAAATAAACATTATCTTTAAAATTGATTGTTTCTTAATCAGAAAATTACTTTGACTAAAGACATCATGAAAAGAAATTTTAAGGAATATTATTTTGGTAACAGATAATAGATGGAAAACTTGTGAAAGGATATTTCCTTTTTCAGATGCAAAATAAACTGCAAAACTTCATTCAGTGGTACACGACTAGCCTGATTTATGCTCCACCACATGAAATTATTTTTGTCCATTGCACTAATGCCATTACCCCCCATCTCCTCTGCCACCAATAAAGCAGTAGTTTTTTCTTATACCTCATCCTCTTCTATATGTCTGAAACACTGGAAAATTGAATGCATCCTCCACTGGCTTTCTTTCCCCTTGGCCTCTGTTATAATGCACTTCATTCACTTACTCCTTCCTTACTGAAACTACTTCTTCGTCCTCTAAATGTAACATTTCTCAAGATCTTATCTTTTATTCTCTTGCCTTCTCTACACTCATTCCCTTTGTTATCTCATTTAATAACTTCAACTGTTTTCTCTATTAAACTACTAAATTTGTGTTTTGAGATGCAAGCTTTTCAGTCTTTTATTTCCAGATAACTTCTGGATCTTTCTTTTGCATATCCTCAAACTCAGTGCTTCCAGAAATGAATTCATTTTCTTTTTCTCTAGTCACCTCTTTGTCTCAGCTTTCCTTTTTATATTTTTATACCACCAATTTTTCAGTCTCCTAGGACTCAAACCTGAAAAGACTTGGATTTTTTTTGTCTTCCTTAGTACTGTATCATAGTCAGATTCTCTTGATTCTTCTCTAAATATGTCAATATTGTCTTCATTTTTATTGCCACTATTGTCATTATGTTTTACCTCTACATATAACATTCTCACTACCTCAGTGTCCCTTATTAGGTAACACACTCAGCCCCTCAGACATTGTAAGAGTTCAATAAATGATTGTTGAATGAAATGAAATAATATGCATCCTTTTCCCCCTGACAGTTGAGGATTAATTTTGGCATTTAGTAGGTTGGGTTTTTGTTTTTGTTTTCAACATTGGCTATAATTCTCACAAAAATAAAATCTACCTGAAATTGAAAGGGAATTCTTAATATAATTATAATTATAAAATAAGCCTGTGTCAACTACACTTGATGGGATTTGTTTGTGGGTTTTAATCTTTTTTTCCTGAATGTATATAATTGATGTAAATTTGAAAAGTATGACTATTCCACAATTAGTAGCTAGACTTTTTAGTTACTTTTCATTATGCTAGTACAGGCATTTTTAATATGGCAAATTTGGGGTGACACTGCTACATTTATGTAACTGGTAATAGAAAAAAACACCTTAGTTCATACTTTTTACTGCAAAGTAGCGCATATTTTATGGAGTAAAATCTATGATGTAGATTTTTATTTTTCCTGCAGTTAAAAATGAAAATGTCTGCAGTTGAAAATGGAAAAACATTTGTCACTTGAATGGTTCATGTCTGATCATTTATGAATAGCTTTCTCATAACTAAATCCATTAGTAAGTAGTACATTGCAAAGTAAACTTAATAATGTTGTTAAAATGTGTATCCTAACCCAGAGATCTCCATTTTTTGACCAGGTGTCTGCCACTAAAAATATGCAAGGAGACACTAAGCAAAATCACTCTGGGATTATTACTATAAAGTTTTTGCCCCAAATCTTAATTTAGTCCCCTTGATTAATTAAGAATAGAGCACCTCAGACTGGGAGGTACCTTTCTGCCTTGCCTGGCAGTAGGCAGGCAGTCCTAAAATCCTCTTTGTTAGAAACAGACTTAATGACCTCCTTGGCTTCTTTCCTCCAGGCTTATGTCCTTATGTCTGCTCTATGTTCTACCACTTGAAAGGCAAGGAAAACAAGAGGAAAAAGAATGTCTTCCTAATGCTTAATCTGATCCGCTTGTTCTGATTCTTGTTAGTTATTGTGTCAA
>NW_006442508.1:10087883-10103948 GCF_000325575.1 Pteropus alecto | reverse complement strand
GGAATCTCAGGCCTTGCAGTAACACAGGCTGTCACAGCTCCCTAGAGAAAAACCAAAGAGATTAGTATTTCCAAGAGACCAAATACAAGAAGATAACTTGCCACATTAACTTAAATATTTCATGATTCCTAAACCTGGACCTCTTGATACCTACCTAGACCAAAATATGTTATTGCCTATGGTTCTCATCTTAGAGTGGAAAGAGAGAAGGCAACTTGTAGGATTTTTGTACTGCCCTAGGCACCCACCATGTAATTGGACTATGCCACTAATGTGTCAAATAATCTGTTTACAGAAATCACTGCACAGTCAGATGCTAGTGAAATTCGACAGGACTGGAAACCTACATTCCTTAGTAATGAAGAGTTTACACAATTAATGTTAGAGGTATGTCCAGATTTAATTTTTGGAAAGTTTTATTTTTCTCAAAAAATAATTCATAAGGGTAACATTTTAATATAATTTTAACAATATTTAATGTTGAAAAGTTTTAATTCAGTGTAAAGCAGTAAACTATATCTTCAGTTAAAATTAATCGATGTAAATATTGCAAGCAAATAGTACTATGTGGTAAATGAATGCCAAATTTTCTTATTTTTAGTATTATCTGAATTTTTGAGAGGTTTAATAAAAGTCAGAAAACTATAGCTACCAAGTTCTTTACCTGAGACCACACTACCAAAATTCAAATGACTAATATATATTATTCATCACATATTAAATACTATTATGAAGTGTATCCTCTTGGACAATAGGATTTTTTAAATACATGAAAACCTACCTAAAAACAACATAAAATGATAATAAATAGGTTGAAAATATAAAACAAATAAAATATACATTGAAAGGCAACTCTTAATTTAAGTAGAAACTTTTGAAAGGAAATCGTAAATGTTCTTCTGCGACAAACTTATTTTTGAAAACAGCATATTTGCTTATAATTGCAAAATTTCATACTTCATATAGTAATTATAAAATCCACAAAAATCGCTCATACCTATCAAACTTTTATACTTCTAATTGTTTCCTATGTAGGATAATATACATATCATCTGTTCACACAAAGTACAGAGTTCAGTATCAAGTTTCTTTGAAAACTTACAGTAAGTAGAAAACTTGGCAGTAACAGTTAAGGACAAGAAAAACAGATACATAGCCGAAAGTAGACATGGAGTAGAAGAAAGCAATTGGGGTGGGGCTGAAGATTTTGTTATATAATGTACACCTTTCATCCTTTTTGTTCGAGTCTATTTTTTAAGCATTTATCTGTGTTGTGTATGTATATGTAATGGACATGTCTCAAGTGTCTTTTATGTTGACTAAAGTCTGAAGTAACAGTATATGCAAATATATGAGTTTTTTCCATTTATACTTTGGATGGAACAGTTAATTGTTAGATTAATTCTTTATAGAGCAGATATGTTACCATATTAAATGTTACTATATACAAATGTGTTGGAATATAAATATGTTGTATATATTTAAACATATACTTAAAATCTGAAAAATAACTGAGCATGTTTCACATATTAACTCAGTAAATCCCAGTAATCTTATGAAGTAGACACTATTAGTATCCTGTTCTTATTTCCAGAGGAGGAAGTCAAGGAACAAAGGTATTATGAAATTTGACTAAAGTAATCCCAGTAACTTAGCTGGGATTCATTGCAGGTAGACTAGCCTCTGATCCATGGCCTCAGCCCCTGTGTCTGCTCCTACTGCTCATGAAACAACTTTTTAGTGAAAGCTAGTCATGGCACAGAACTTGTAGCTTAGTAACCAGCAATTAGCTCTTTAAATTAAGTGGACACTTAAGTTATAAACCAAATAATAGTTTCTGATTTTGTTGTTTTTTCTAAGAAGTAGTTTGACATTGTCTAAAATTATCTCTTCAGATATGTTTATGAAAGGTGCATGCACCACAGCTAATGTTTACAACAGAGAAAGGAAAGAAATAACAACTCATTTAATTTCTCTAATTTTATGATTATATTCTCAGTGAAATTGTTTAATAAGATTGTTAATCATTGACTACTTACCCTGCTTTATTGGTGTGAAAAATTTCTTATAAATTCATAAATTGGTATATCTACACTCATATATTAATAACCTTAATGAAGATAAATGACCTGTTCACTAATAAGCTGAACAGAAAAGCATTGTCTTCACATTTTTCTTCACAATGGACAGATCTTTATTAATTGCCAGACATATGTAGTACATATGTAGATAAGTATTTTAAAAAGTCAACGATTTTAGAGATTATAACATTATATATAATATTGAGCAGAGAAAACAAGTGTATTTAAAGTTTTTAAGTGTAAATTAGTTGTCATGATTATCCTCACAGCTTTTAGGATTACATTCCTGAAAGGTGTTATATTTATTTATTTTTAGTATGTCAAGTGTATTTGTTATTTTCATTACTTACAACAAGTAAAGATTGAAGGATGTATATTAATGTTTGTATATATTGCAATGTGGGTCCAGTTAACCTAGTTTGTTACTGTTGGCTAGTCATGTTGATCAGATTACAGATAGGAAGTCCAGATACCATTTTCAACAAAATTTCAGGTATAGCCTATATTTTGGAATGTTAGAGCTGCTAGTAGGAAGAGATTAGATCATTCACCACAGCCTCTTTATTTTATAACTTGTCCAAGGTTAGGTAGCTAATTAATGGAAGAACTGAGACTGAGGTCTTAAAATTTACTTCTAACTTATTATGTGTTAGCTATCGCTCTCCATTCCTCCATTGCCATATCTCCCTCCCTCTGTTGTCTCTCTTGTCTGAGGAATATTCCTTGCTACCCTTGAGGAGATAGAATAGTCAAGGAAATCAGGGCAATTTTGCCTGACCAGATCTTTGTGCAAAGTCATCTTTATGTGAAGTCATTTCTTAGTATATAGTTTTTTCCCTTGGCAGCTGGCAATTCTCTCCAGTAATCTGGAAGGGAAGTGCTAGTACCATGTCAGCCTCATCTTAGATATAGATCCACAAGGAGATTCTGTCCCCTTCCATTCCAGTCTTCCCCAGATTAAACAAACTCACTAACAATAAAGATTTACATTGTGGGTCAAGTAAATCAAATAGAAAGACAGGGAGTTTTAACTAATGATCCCTCTCCTTATATCGTACAATGTGGAAAAGAGATAAGGGTCACAGTTTTCAGTTTTGAGGTGAGGATATCCTTCCCTGTCTTGCTCCCTGTTCTGCATCTCTCTGGGCTTCCTCCTCAAGGCCCTCTTCAAGGCCCCTTTAGTTTTTGGTGTACTCACCTACCTGTTTGTTATATTGCATCCCTCCCCTCAAAAAAAGTCGGGCCTTGGGTCCTTATTTGTCTTGACACTTGGCAAGATGCTGGTGGAAAGTTTTCTCTTTAATCTTTGCCTGCTTTGAAAGAGGAAGGGGCAGGCTCTGCTTCTAGGAGTGGGATTATCATTAAGAGTTGTGATTTCAGTTCATTCTCTTCACAGAAGAAAGTTGTACTACAACTCCTAGCAAATATCCTAAGAGCAAATACAGATCATCATAGTAAATATTAATTTGCTTTCAAAGATAACACAATCTAGCTTCACATGAGAAAAGCTAGTTCTTAACATCATTTTGACCTTATTCTTTGTGAAATAACACTGGCATTATTGTACTAAAGTATTTTTGTAAAAATAATTTCATGAATTTACTTAAATTAGAACGTTTTCATCCCCTCCTTCTACATTACCCAAGAATGAGTTTGTCTCAGCCATTCTCTAAGATAGGCATCCGCTCAAAATAAGTTCTTTCTCATATCCAAATCTCTCTCCAATATACTTCAACAATTACTTAGAATTAGAGGGAGGTCGCTCTAACTCCCAGGTTCATAAATTACGTAGAAGTATTTTCTATCTGCTGTTTGCTACATATGTTAGGTGCTGCAGATACGGTGTTGAAGAAGATACATATGATTCTTACTAGAGATTGCTATCCCTTGAGCGAGCCCTATAATTAAATAAGAAATCTGAATTTAATGTGATAACTGTTTTGATAGGGGAAAAGGAACTCCTCTTGGTATATCGTTTCTGATGTATATCTTCATCATCTTTTCCACTGGATCTTCCTTTCTCTCAGCCTGCAAGTATACTTGTTACTTTTTTTTTTAAATGCCTCCATTGATACTTAGTCCCCTTAAAACTTCCATTTCTCCTTTCTTTAGTTCTAAAGTTCTTGAAAGAGTGGTTTATAATATTCTGATCATCTACTCATCTATAATCTCATTACAGTCTGACTCACTTTCCTTATTGACATAACTCTTTTGAAAGTCACCAGATTCATTTCTCATTTTTTCATTCCTTATCCTGTTTGATCTCATTTTACTCTGAACCATCCCTCTTCCTTCTCAGGCCTTTTCATTCTCTCCTATTGAATTCTTCTGGCTCCTCTGTCATTCTCTCTAGTATTTTTCTTTCTCTTTATCTCCACATGTAGATAATTTTCCAAGGATTTTTATGGTGTGCACATCTTCTGCAAACTCATTTCTTCAGGTGTCATTTCTTTGCCTAAGATTCTCTAGATGGGGTAAAGGCGGTTAAATTTAGGGTGAGGGTAAAGTGGGTAAAGAGGATCAAATATATGGTAGCTGAAGGAAACTGGACTTCGGGTGGTAAACACACAATAGAATATACAGATGTCAAATAATAATGTATACCTGAAAATTATATAATGTATTAACTAATGTTACCCCAATAAACTTAATTAAAAATTTTTAAAAATACATTAAAAAAAAGAAAAGAACTTTGTAATATATAAAGTACAAGATTGCTTTATTATTAAGTATTGTATCCCCTGTACTGGCTTCTCTCCTAAACTCTTAGCTTTGCATTTCTTACTGCTTCCCTAAGTCCTTTCTTCTCTGTTCTTACTGCTCCTAATTTCATTCAGATTCTCATTAACTTCCCTGACTGTTCCAGAAGCTGCTGAGATTTTTCTAACTTAATTCTCTTTTTTCTCTAAATCTGTTTTACATACTGTTTCCATACTACTTTGGAACAAAGTTCTACTGTCTTAACCTGGTATTCAAGGCCTTTCATGATCTGACCTCAGCTTACGTATTCAGCTTTATTTTCCTTTCACTTTTTTCCCCATGTATCTCTCTACGCTTCAGTCATACGCCTCTCTGCTAATATATCCAAAAGGTGATAATGTGTTCTTTTGTGTGCCGAAGACATTTTACTGATGGCATGTATGCTTTGGAAATATTAGCATCTTCACATAAGGCCATATTCATATGATAAAGATAAAGGTAAAATATGTATGATAAAAGTAGAACATTAAGTCTGTCTTTTAGAAACAAGCTGTTTAATAGATGGCCATAGAGTGATTCTTTTTCCCCGGGAGCATTTAAAAATGCACAAAGGTCTATATGCTACCGTATTGTAGAGGAGAAAAGCTAGCAATTCAACAGTGCTCTGGAAATATCCACATTAATTCCTTTGTCATTTAGTAAGTTAGATTTTTATTTCTGTCATGTGAAAATACCTTTTTCTTTTCATTTAACTGACCATTATGTTTAATTTCAGGCTCTTGATGGTTTTTTTTTAGCAATCATGACAGATGGAAATATAATATATGTGTCTGAGAGTGTAACTTCATTACTTGAACATTTACCAGTAAGTATAAAAATCTTGTGCCTTCTTTCTTAATGTCTGTTTTAAATGTTCCGAAGCACTAGGAAGTTTACCTCCAGAGCAGTGTCGTACAGTGAGTAGAGTGGGGAGGAAAGCTCTAAATAGGTCTATGTTTTCTCAGGTCAATCATGACTCCCTAATCTGTAGTAACTAAATATTCAGTGACCGCTTTATCTAACCTCTGTTCTTACTGCTCCCTTTTTTCTAATGCTGACTTTTTAGTGTTTCCTTTTTAATCAGCCTGGTGAAGATGTTGCTGAATCACTGAGAATATCTGGAAAATCATTAAATTTCTATGGAGATGCTTGTTGCAGCTAGAACAACTCACAGTTTTCTCAAAAGAATGACTTATAAGGACACACGAAAAAAAAAGGATACAGAACTTTTGTGCTCTCTGGCTTGAATTGATAACGTGATAATGGCCATATTCAATTTGTTATCAATATGACAGAAAGGATACAGAATTAGAATTATATGTTATAATTTTGATTAGGATGATGAATACCTTAATTATGTGTGTTGTTTTACTCTACGTAATTTATTGAACATCTCCTGTGTGCCAGACACTATGCTAGGAGCTCTGCTTCAATTAACAATTTTTATGAATTCGGAGTTTTTATTTAATATATAATGTTCTTATCTAAGATGTGGTTTATGGTATAAATACTCTAAAGGACTTAAAAATAACACTTAAAATGCCTGTCTCTTGAAAATTTATAATACAAAGTAACTTGTTTTATAAAGGTCTCTTTCAAGAGAATTGAAAAGCAATATTTTCCTCCCTTTGATTACTCTGCCACTTCATACTTTGTATAGAGAATGGACTCTGCATTTAAAAGGCCAAATTCTAAAAGGGTAATTTCTTACTGAAAGCCAGGTGGTAAATAATTTGGTAATTTCTTTGGCTCACAGAGAAAATGACTTGGCTTTACTGCTTTTCTAGGGACTTCCTTTAACAGTAAGCTCAAATAGTAGGTGATTAGCCCAACATATAAAAATTGTTTGAGAGTAAACAAAGAGATTATAGCAACATTTAAGTAAACTAATGTGGGCAGAGAAAAGGACAGACTATTAACTGAATTTTCTGGGCAACTCTTTAAGGAATATATTTACATATTGAAAAAAGCTAGGAAAAGAAACCCATTATAGGATTAACATACGATTAAGATAAGATTAAATAATTTAAGTAAAAGTGTAGTTATAAGGTTTTAAACAATATACAGTTGTATTGGTTTTTTTTTTTCAGTTGTGTATTTATAGAAACTAATTTTTTAATTAAAAAAATTTTTTTTAAAATTTAGTTGTAATCAAAGCATCATTTGCAGTATGGTCACACTTTTTAAAAGCCTGCTGCTTGGGCACTTTATTTGAATGCCATTCAGAATTAGATGCCCTTCCTCTCTATTCTGTTACCTTATATATACTGCCATCATGACAGTACATAAAGTGAATTGTAATTTTTTTGTTTATTTGGATAATTATAGTAGGTCTAAGCTTCTTAAGTGCAGAGACTTTGTATTCACATGGACTAGCTAGTGTCTCAGAGACATTCAGTAATTACTTGTTGAATGTACGAAAATGAGTAGGCTATTTGATGTGGCTGTTTTAAAAATTCCCTCCTAATGGCACATTGGTATTAGATCGTTAGTGAGGAAGAGGTTAATTGCTTTTTGAAACAGACAACATGTGACAGATCTAGTTGGGACCCAAGTGTTTGATCATTAATATTCCCCCTTCAATGAAAACCCTCTTCACCTTCCCATTCCTTCCTGTATTTCTTTTAACTTTCCATTTTAAAACTGTTTTTATTTCATTTTATTTATTTATTGGGGTGACATGGTTAATAAAATTATAAAAGTATACAGAACTGTTTTTAGATTTACAGAAAAATCGAAAAGATATTACAGAGAATTCCCATATGCCGCATATCCAGTTTCTTTTGTTATTAACGTCTTCTGCATCTTTTTTCTGTTTGTGTCAGCTAAAGCAGTAGTAGACTGGCAGGTGAATTTTTTGGGCAGAGGAGATCGGTGCTTATCTAACAGACCCATTTCATTCCATACTGAGTTAATAGTATTCTTTATTAATACAATTTTTTTAGCTGCTTATCAGTTACTACAGACATTTTCCTTCACATCACTGACATTGCTGACATATTATTCGATGGTTTGAAAACAAACAGAAGCATTTTTAGAGAAAATGAAATATTGAGGATCCAAACACCTAAGGAAAAAATGTATAATTTTCTGTTTTGGTTTGTCAATAATTAAACTATAACAGATACTAAACAAAGAGTTTGAAATAATGATGTCCTTTTCTTTGTGTTTTAATATATATACCTATTTTGTCTAAAATAGAATTTTCGCTTTTGTTCAGAAGGGAAGGAATATTAGCAAATCCCTAAATTTGGCTTTATGTTTATATGTAATTCATTTCTGTTGAGAAATTAATACTTGCTTCTTAATCATTGGTCAGTATGACTTAAAATTTTTTAAATTTAAGATTTAAATCTAACTATAAAATTATAAAACTGATACTATAAATCCTGCAAAAAAACGTTTTCTTCATATTTATGAAATTAAGTTAAGCACATTTTAACCTATTAGGATCTAACAATCAGGCATAAATGCTTTATTTATTTTGAGATTGTAAAGTAACCATATGCTTTTTTTTCCTCCTGATCTGGCTCTCTGTGACAAAATTACTGGGTCATACCATCACAGTGCCAGAAGAAATTTTAGACATCCTTAGCTCAGCCCTTTTATGTTATCAGCAAGGAACATGAAACACAGAGGAATTGGACTTAATAGTGCAACATTTTTTGTGGAACTGCCAAGACACAAAGTTCGTCTCTTATTCTGCAAACTTAACATTTGTAAAATTTTACAACTTAAGATTGATATTCTTACACTTGCTTAAATGTATTCCTCAGAGAGAGTATATTAAATTTTTAACCAAGTAATAAAGGGAAGATAATTAACCACATTACAGCTTAAAGGAGTCCAAGACTAAAAGTGCCACCATTAAGATACTAGATGAGCCTTTTCTACTCTCCTTGATAGTTTGGAAATGTAAACACAAATGTGTTTTAAGAAAGTCAGTACAATCTTTGTCTGCTATAAATGCAGTTTGCAAAAATAAAATTTAGAATTTTTTGAATAGTTACATGGTTATGAAAGCTTATTTGATAGGGCCAGAATTTTTGTTTCTTATGCCTATACACAAGGAATACAGTTATTTAAAAACATGTTATAGTCAATGTATATTTGACATTTTTCTGTGGAAGAGATACTCTTGACGGCAGTTATCTGTCAATTGTCTACCTAAGGCAAAAGTAACTGGTAAAAATCATTTTCACAAATGGTCACATTGACCTAATGTAGAAAAAAACAGAAAGACTGTTGATTTATTTTATATAACTAAGTCAGGATTTACATTTCTTCTTCATGAAAATGATTGAGAGAGAGAAAAGGACCTAGGTAGCTGCTGTTTTGTTTTCTTTCCTTTGAATTGTGTTTGGAAACTAAGTGGATGGTATGGCAATATCAAGGATGATTATTTTCATTTAGAGATTTTAAATGTAGTGGTTAATGGAAAATTTGATACATTAGTTAATTAGTTGCCTGCTAACTGATATTTCAGATTATGAAGTGTCAGGAGAAGCAGAATGGCCATCTTATTTACTATTGGGTATTAAGACAGATATTAAAATAGAATTAACAGAAATATTTTTTATGAGAAATGAATGATATGAGTAATAGGTACTAAAAGAATTTTATTATTTTGACTGTGGATTATGGTGGTAAGAGAATACTTTTTTGAAGGAAATAATTTGAACTGGTCTTTCAAAGTTGGAGGATGCAGATATGTAGAGAAAGAGGAAGGATATTCTGCTTCATGAGGTGGACTTTGAGGGCTAGAGAAAAGAAGAAAGAATGTAAATGTATGGCCTGTATAGGGAGTATAGTAAAACACACTTTTCGCACCTCCCACCTCCCCAGTGGCTCTCTCTTTTGTTACTGTTTGATTTTTTGTTTTGGTTTTAGTTTTTAAGCCGTAGAGCTCTTTCTTCAAACAAAATCTTAACAGTGTTTGAAATATAAAAAAATAAAAATGGAACTGCTTTTTTGAATATGGGAGAAGGACCCATATTCTTCCCCTCCACGGTCTTTGAAGTACCACCTCAGTATCCTTAGGATTCCGCAGAGCAGTTTAAAAATTTAGAGTAACCAACTAGAATAGATTAGATTTGGTAGAAAATGTGAAGTCACTGAAGTTTTATTGTCAGTGATTCTTAAGGATAGGAACTATCTTACTCATCTTTGATTCCACCGCCACATTGTAAGCAACCCGTTGGTCAGATTACTGTTGATTAATGAATCATAATTAAAGCCATATTTGAGCAAGGATTATAATGTTTGACATATTACTTGCTCTTTTTTTTAGGAGGCGAGATTAACACAGGGCTTTCTGACAATGGGATACAGGATAGATGGCTGGAAAAGATGAAATAAAAAAGATAGGGCACATCGGACAATTGAAATAACACCAAAGTCAAGTTTCCTGTTCACTTAGCCTATGGCTAGTCCTTTGTTCCTCTGTGTTAGTGTATATATCACCATAATTTACCAGAGGTTTGGATATATGGTAGGGCAATGTTTTATAGCCAAAGATTTTCCTAATCAACTTTGAGTCCTGTTATAGTTTAAATGTTCACGTTTGGTGAAATTCGCCTTAGCAGATATTTTATCAGACTTTCAGGATCATATTGGATCTGGATCATGGATTTAAAGAGACTAGTGTCAGAGGCATGGAGGTCATGTTAACCGTTGTCCACCTTCTTACTCTTGTTTTTTGAGTTGTGCTCTGTAGCTTGACATTTGTCAGCTTTTACAATTATCAAAAGTTGGTCATATGCTCATCTGATGTTTTAAGAGTAATTATATACTTTTAAAATACATGTCTCTTGAATCACTAAAATTATTTTCTTGAATTTCTTTTTCAGTCCGATCTTGTGGATCAAAGTATCTTTAATTTTATCCCAGAGGGGGAACATTCAGAGGTTTATAAAATACTCTCCACCCATCTGCTGGAAAGAGACTCATTAACCCCCGAATATTTAAAGTGTAAGTAGCAGCTGTTAAGCAAAAAACTAAATGTACTTGGTTGTGTTATACATTACTTTTGTAAGTTTGTGACAGACATATGTAACTAAATTAACACATAGCATCATATGCTTTATTTGAACCTTTTTAGATTTAAATATAGATAATAGAATTATGACCTTATTAAAAGTCTGGACTCTATTCCAGAGTATATTGAAATCCCATCTCTTTAATTATACCATTTACATAAAAATGGAACTTTGCAACATTTTTATTAAATAAAATTTTGTATAATGAGAGAAAATTAAACATTCTCACTTTCACTCTAACAATTGGACACTGAAGCAGTGGGAAAAAATAACTTCTATATTTTTAAGAATTGTTATAAATAAAAGAAATTGTTTTTTTTATTAATTAAACTGAATTAAACAATCATTTATTGGATGTGTTGATTGTCCCAGGCACTTGTGCTATATTATAGAAGTGCCAAAAATAGTGAAAAATAGTTTCTGCCTTCAAGAAGATGAAATATTATGTTATAATCAGATATTTCTCCCAGATTCATTGGAAAAATTAATTTGACCAGAATACCTCATTTTCTCCACTGAATTATCTGTGTAAAATCTGAAATTACAAGACTATATCTGGCCATTAATTATTAGATATTTTCTTTAATAAATTAGTCATCTGAAAAGTTCTTTGTATTTTGAACCCTCAAATTCTCTAAAACGCTGACTATCCAAGAATTGAGATACATACACAAATGCACACACATATATAAATATATATGTATAAGTATGTGTGAATGTATCTCTTGATAAGAATGGATAACTCAAAATTGAATATCAGCTCTGAAAAATAAAAATTAAAAAAAAAAAAAAATGGATAGCCTGTCAGAAGGAGTTGAGAAGAGCTAGAGATCAGGAGAATCGATTTAAAGCCTATTTATAATGTTTAAAAATCAGATTCTTATGACATTTCCCATAGACCACTCTAGTCTTTCACCTAGGGAGAAAGATTTGGGCTGGATATAATGATGTAGAGATCAGTTACATGCCTATAAGTAGCATTTGAAGTCATGGATTGTATGACATTGCGTAAGGTGAATATATAGAACAGGGAAAGAAAAATTAGAAAGGTGGAACCCTGGGACATAGCAAAAGGTAGACAAAAGAGAGAAGGAATACTCTTTAGAGACCTTCTAAGGGCAGAATTGGCTGGAGAACTGAATGAAAGCTTCTGGCAGAAAGACTTTAGACTTCTGCTTTCAAAGGTGAGAATTACAGCAGTATTTTTTGATACAGAAAAGCCTTAATTAAATGATATGCTGACCTTCTAATAAACAGCTGATAGACAAAATGTTATTACCCCAGAAAAAACATGTGTCATGCCAAAGGAGTAAACATAATTTAAAACAGAGGGGAAATTGCTTAGGAAATTCAGGCTTCTGCATGTAAGTCATTTGAGCCATAATGAAGGTGAGGTGGTACAGGTAGTATGAGAAGGAAACAGGGCCTAATATTTCATCCTAAGGAGTTTGAGTTTTATTTTTTACATAGTAAGGAACCAGTGAAAGGGTGGTTTACTGACCTGAAAAAAAAAAATCTCTTAGATTGTCAATTTTGAAAAGGACCAGGCTAGAGATAGAAGTGAATACTATATAATTCTAGCAATAGACGTAAGTATGGAGAGGAAAACATGTAGGTGAGTGTTGAGTAGATAAACTCAATAGGACTTGGTGTTAGGCACAGGTGACCAAGTGGCTAGGGATCATTAGTGGAGAAGGTTTTAGAAAGAAGGTAGATTTTAAACCTGTTAACTTACATGATATAAAGTCATTCACAATAATAACAGAAAAGTGTATGAGTTCAGTGCTGTGAGTGAAGAAAGGCGTTCCTAGTCCTTGAATGTTGAAATGATAATGATGAAAGTAACATTAGTCTAAGAGTAGTAAGGAAAGTTGACTCCTAGTGTGGCGGTATGTAGAATACATCTTTGCAGTTAACCTAGATGCAAGGTAATTTGCATCTAAATTGGTGATACCGGATACTCAGTTGGAAAAAATGCCTTATGAGAGCGTCCTTGGTGGAATAAATAGCATGTGCTGGTGACTGATTAGTTTGGGGGCTTGTGATAAGAGACGAGACCCAGTTGATATGGTTTCTATCTTGGCCGTTAGGCACACATGGGACAAAGGGGAAGGACAGCGGGCTCGCTAAGAAAGAGGGATAAATTCACTTGGAAATATTTTGAGTTTGAGTTACTGATGGGACAATCAAGTTAGAAGTGTCCTGAAAACAAATAGTGATCTGAGACTTTTGTCTTACATAAAATGTTAGAGTTGGAGAGAGATTTAGGAGTAAGTTTAAGAAATACTGATAAATTTATAAAGACTAGAAGATCAGGATCAGAAGAACTTTTGTGAATGCCCATAGTTTGAAGACCGATTGGCAGAAGAGATAAAAATATTCAATAAGGTAGGAAGGTAAGTTTCATGCTATAGGAATGGAGAAGTATGAATTTTGAGAAGTATGAATTTCCTCATTATGAACAATGAGGAAAGCCCACTTAAGTTAACAATACTGTAGTACCTCCTTATCCTTAGTTTCAAAAAAATTAAATGGAAAATTTCAGAAATAATTCATAAGTTTTAAATTGCATGCCATTCTGAATAGTGTAATGAAATCTGGCCTGTCCTCCTCTTTCACACCTAGTATGTGAATCGTGTTTGTCCAGTGTATCTATCTGCTCTGTACATACAGTATGATAAGGTATTTTGAGAGAGAGAGAGAGACCACGTTCACATAACTTTTCTTACAGTATATTGTTATACAGGCATACTTTGGAGATATTGAGAGTTCGGTTCCAGACCACCGCAATAAAATGGTTGAGTATTACAGTAAAGCGAGTATCACAATAAAGTGAGTTTTAATCTTTTTGCTGGTGGTAAGGCTTACCTTCAGTTTGTAAAAAACTCAAGTCCGTGAAGCACAATAAGGCAAAGCATAATAAAATAAGGTATGCCATAATCGTTCTTTTATTAGTAGTTGTTAATCTCTTATTATGCCTAATTTGTAAATTATACCTTATAGGTATGTATGTATGTACTGGAAAAAAACACAGTATATATAGGGTTTGGTACTGTCTCCGGTTTCAGGCTTCCACGGGGGTTTTGGAACATTATCTCCTGTGGATAAGGGGGGACTACTGTGCAAACAAATGTTGGTGATGTTTAAAGGAACAATTTCTATAGAGGTATGAAGACGAAAGTCACAGTATACAAAGTTAAGGGAAATGAGTATATGGAAACTAGAGCATGTAATGAAAAGGAAGATATAGTCTATGGTATTAAAAAGAGTAACATGAAAAACGCTTTATTTGTTTGAAATGGGAAGACCTGAGCAAATGTAAAAGGAAATAAGGACATAAGGAAGAGGAGGTTTGGATGCTAAAGGAATAAATAAATGTTATGTCCCTGATCCTAGAGAAGATAGGAAAGGCTGTTTAGTGCAAATTAGAAGCATTAACTTTAGAATGGGAAGCAGAACCTTTCTTTGAAATTAGAGTGAAGAATGAGAAGGAAGGACAGATAAAAATGGGGAAACATGGAGTTGCTTGTATAAGAAGATCTGTTTTCTCTATTAAGGCCAAGATGAGATCAACTCCTAGAGGTATTCTGCTATTATGGACTAAATAAAGTGTCATTGAGGACTTCTGTGGGAGAAAATAATGATTGTAAACTTATAAGGCTTTTATAATCTTATTTCATGTGATATATTACTCATGATAAATCACGAATATATCATATTTTTTTCTCATTTCAGCAAAAAACCAGTTAGAATTCTGTTGTCATATGCTTCGAGGAACAATAGACCCAAAGGAGCCGTCTACCTATGAATATGTGAAATTTATAGGGAATTTCAAATCTTTAAACAATGGTGAGTTAAAATGCTTCTCTTACAATATGTTTTAACCTGGCATTCTTTTAAGCTGTTAAAGACATAGATGTTGAACATCAATAAAAACTAGATTTTACTGGAGTAACTGATAATACATGTTTCCTTGTTGTTTTAGTATCCACTTCAACACACAATGGTTTTGAAGGAACTATACAACGCACACACAGGCCTTCTTACGAAGACAGAGTTTGTTTTGTAGCTACTGTCAGGTTAGCTACACCTCAGTTCATTAAGGTATGTTTCTAATTTTTTTTTCCTAAGGGGGATTTATTATGAGAACGTTCTTTATGTAATTTTCTGGTTGTTTCCAGAATAACAGACTTCTTGCAGACATTAAAGGGAGTGATGGCCATGCGTCTTTAAATACATACTATCATGATTTAAAAAAATTTTTTAATTGGAGTTGACATTTAAAAAAAAATACAGCAATTTTAATATGTTTTAGTAAGTAACACATTTATACGATACAAAAATAAAAAGGTGCCAAAGGGCTTAGAGTAAAAATCTTCCTCCTTCCTCTGTCCAGTTTCTTCCCAAGGACAAATAGTATTTTTAGTTTCTTATGTATCCTCCAGAGATATTTTGTAATCATACCAGCAAAAGTATATATATTCTCCTCTTCGAATTTGAAACATTCAGAAAAGTTGAGAGAATAATATAATGAATGCCTAAATCTGCCTCTCAGATTCAGTAGTTATTAACATTTTGCCATATTTATCTGTATATGTGATGAATGCATGTGTATTTATTATGGTGACACTGGTTAACGAAATCCAGTGAGTTTCAGGTGTACAATTCAACAGTAAGGCATATGTATTGCATATGTGTTGACCAATGTTTGACCCCTTTTACCCCATCTACCTCTTCCCCCACCCCTGGTAACCACTAGGACATTTAATATTTTGTATTAGTTTCAGTTGTACACCATAGTGGTTAGACATTTATATAATTTATGAAGTTGTCCCTCCGTTAGTCTAGTACCAACCTGCCACTAGACATAGTTATTATAATATTATTATTATTATTATTAAGGCTATACTGTACATCTCCACGACTGTTTTGTAACTATCGATTTGTACTTTTTAATCTCTTCCTCTTTTTTACCCAACCCTCTAACTCCCTTCCCATCTGGTGACCATCAAAATGTTCTCTCTTTCTATGAGTTTGTTTCTGTTTTGTTCGTTCATTTATTTTGTTCTCTAGATTTCACATAAAAGTGAAATCATATAGTATTTGTCTTTCTCTGTCTGACTTACTCCATTCAGCACAATATCCTCTAGGTCCATCCATGTTGTTGCCAATGGCAAGAGTTCATTCTTTTTTTTTTACGGCTGAGC
>NW_006442508.1:10066136-10086693 GCF_000325575.1 Pteropus alecto | reverse complement strand
GAGAAGGGTTCAGCTGCAGGCCAAATTTAGCCCAAGCCTCTGCCCCTCCGGGGCCACCTATTAAGATTCAGCAAGCAATCCACAGACGCTATGCTTATAGTTGCCTCAAAAGGCCACACCAGAAACCGAGGCCAGCTACCTCCAGTGTGAGTCTAGGCGCTGCTCAGCAAGGAGCACCTGACTCGCTCAGGATATACCTTGCTTGGGTGGGACCCTGAGTTGAGGGAGACGGGGTTTCAGGGAATCCTGGGCGGAGTGACCTCTGTTATCCAGTTTGATGACATCCCAGCTGTGGTGGCGCTGTGTCTGGCACTGGGCGCGGAGGAGGGCTCAACAGGGATACTGGGTACTTTTGTACAGAGCAAGTCTCGCCTTAGCCCTCACTCCAACAATGTCTCCATGTAAGTCCCTGGTGCCTCCTGTGTGCAACCTAATCGGCATTGGCTCTCAGAGTGAGCAGGTTTGTCACTGCAAAAATCTGCTTGTGGCCGTGGCCCCTTTAAGAGGCTTCTGCCACTGCAGCTGCTGCTACCACAGCCTCTGTCTCACTTGGCTGCTCAGGACTGGGCAGCCCCATGTTCTTACCCCGTTCTACCTTCTGCCATTGCAGGGTGATATCCTGAACTTTTCCCTAGTTGTATGGCTTGTTCATCTAGATCCCAGGCGGTTTTTCCTCATTGCTGCTCCTTATTATTGTCACTACTTTGATTTGGTCGCCAGGGAGATAAACAGAGCCTCTATCATCTACGCTATTTTCGTTGTCGATCTATTACAATATTATTGAGTGTATTTCCTATGCTGTACTTCACATCCTCATGACTGTTTTTTAACTACCAATTTGTACTTCTTAATCCCTTCACCTTTTCCACCCAACCCCCCCAACACCCCTCCCATCTGGCAGTCATGAGTTTGTTCTCTGTATCTATGAGTCTATTTATATGTTGTTTATTTTGTTCATTAGGTTCCACATATAAGTGAAAGCATATGTTATTTTTGGAACAAATAATAAGTTATCAAGGCACTCATTAAATTATATAATTAATTTTTAAATATATCTCTTTTGCAGTTCACCAGTGCCCTCCTTTTGTGCATAATTTTAGGATGCTTTTTTTTTTATATAGTTCACAATCTAAAGGAGAAAGGCCAAAAATTTAGATAATTTTAAAGATTGTTTTTGAAATTTTCTCTTGAAATATGCAAGTGGATTTTTACTGCATATAATTTACCTTTTCAATTTAAAATTTTAATTAAATAATTTTTATTTTCTTTCCCAACAAGCAGATGATTAGTAGGGAAGTAGGAAATTGAAATAGTTCAACCATGAGGATAAAGTGGCTGGAAGTAAGCCAAGCTAAGATTTTCAATTTAGGGAATCACCATATTATAGAACAAAGAACTGAATTAGTGGTTAGATCTTAAATCAGTCTTGCTCTGCTTGTTTTGATCTTAGGAAATAGTAGCAGTGGCTAACATTAAGTGCTTATTAAATGTTGTGTATTTTATGTGCATTATCTCATTTAATTCTTGTAACAACCCTGTAAGGTAGATGCTAGTGTGATCCCCATTTTATATATAAGGAACCTGAGGCTTAGGGAAGTTACTTGTCAAAAGTCAAAGCTGTTAAATAGTAGAACTGGGATTGATTCTAATCTCTTTCCTTTCAAAACCCAAACTCTTAACCACTGCATTGTGCTACAGAAGGTTGTTCAAGAACACAGGCGGGTTGGAATGCAATGTTGAGTATGACTGGAGTCTGGAATTACTGTGTGTGGAGGGAGTGAGGATGGTGGGAGATGACATTAGAAAAGTAAACAGAGGTCAAAAGTGAAATATGGTTTGTTTTTTTTTTTTTCCCATGCTGAAGAGTTTAAAATTTATCCTAACAGAATGAGGAACCATTAAGGTTTTTAAGCAGGGAAGTTATATAATTATATTTGAGTGTTAGACTACTATGGCCAGAATAGAATATGGGTTGAAGAGAGAGGGAGACTTGTTTGGGGAGATGTTGTGGCAGTAATGTGAGCCAGTGATGGCCAGGGTAGAGTCTAAACTAAGACACTAAGATAGATGGGAGCAAATAGATTTTTTAAACTTAAAAGGTGAAATTGAAAGGACTTAGGTGTGGCCTAGTGGTCATATAGGTGGTGAAAGGTGAAAACCAAAGGGTATAGTGAATGTCAGATTTCCAGACTAATGGCACAACATAGGTATGCTTCCTAATGAGTTAGGAAATTGTTTTAACTGGTCTGAGGAATAAGGCAGTTAGTTCATTTTAGGACATACTGAGTTTGTGGTGTGTGGGGACATCCAAACAGTTAGAAATACAGAACTGTAATTCAGGAGAGAGCTCTTAATTTAGTGTTAGGGTTTGTAGGCATATGAGCAAATGGAGTAATGTGCAGAGTAAGAAGTAGTTCCCTTGAAGCCTACCTTTATTTACTGCCACATTCTTTAGTACTAGAAAATTAAAATGCATTAAAAAGTGCTTAGGGAAACTTACTAATAATTATTTTATGGTTAACAATATTTGGGATTCTTCTAAAGTATTTCTAAATTTTAATTATTAATTTATTTGTAGGAAATGTGCACTGTTGAAGAACCCAATGAAGAGTTTACATCTAGACATAGTTTAGAATGGAAATTTCTATTTCTAGATCACAGGTAACTCCATTTTTAAATTTCATAAAAAGATGTAGTCATATAATTGTTTAAATTAATAGATTTCAAGGACAAACTTTTTCTAATCAGGAAGATCAAATACATTATTTTCAAAATATAAAGATTCCCCTTAATTAATTTTTAGTTGGAGTATTTCTTATTATGGATAAAGTTGTAATATTGATTGTTTTAAATGTAATTTAGGGCACCACCCATAATAGGATATTTGCCATTTGAAGTTCTGGGAACATCAGGCTATGATTACTATCATGTGGATGACCTAGAAAATTTGGCAAAATGTCATGAGCACTGTAAGTAGACTTTAATCTTTCTGGTGATAATAACTGTTTTTAATCATGTAAATAGCTATTACATTAATAGAAGGTGGTAAAATACAGACTTAGAACTTTTTTTTTTTTTAAATATACTGGAAAATTTTACTTTATATGTTTAACCAATCCAGTAGGAATCATAGACCAAGTTTAAATTAAACTTGTTCCTATTTTACATATTTTAGTCTAATAGTAAGTACAGCTTTATAATATGACATCTAATAAACCTTGTTCTGAAGTGTATAAACTCTACATCTGGAGTAAGAGAAGTCGATTCCTTTGAAAATTGTAATAGTATATCAAAATGTTAGAATACTACTTTATAAATTTTGACTTAACAAGCATGTAAGTCAGCCCAGGAGATAGGTATACACTTAAAGAATCTGTTACAAAGCTCATAGTGAGTACTTAATGTTACCTGCCTTTATTAATCACCACAGTTCTAGAAAGTAGATGCTATCAACTCCATGAGTAAACTGAGACATAGCAAGACTAAGTAATTTACCCACAATCCCATAACTGCTTGGCAGCAATAGGATTAGGGTCTACACCTACCCCTTCACCACAGGCTATTCATTCCTTGTCTTACAGGTTTGTTTTAATGATAGGCGTTATTTGCTTTCCTTCTCCTCCTCCCAAAATCCTACCCTACCCTCTTGTGTATCCTCTAAAACTTAATTAGCTATTTAAGATATTTTTATGATGTCTTAGGTTGGTCTAATAAACCTCTCTATAGGAAAATTAAGGATGTTATATAATACCATCAGCTATATGGAAAATTTTTAGAGTAAAGTCATTTCAGCACAAAAGAAAACATTATTCACTCCAAATGATAGGAATGTATTGGGAAGTTCTGCACTTAACCGTTACTTCAGACAATTGAGTATTCTGATTTTGGTTAGTCCAGGTTTAGAATTAAATGCTTCAGAGATGCTGTACCTGCCAGTGTGATTACTTATTACTCTCACTCTCAGTATATCTTAGAAGGAAGAAGTCAGTATGTGAATACTTTATTCTTTAGTATTTAGAAATTGATTGTGTATGAAAAATATGTAAGATCAGCAGTAATTGGCTATAAGTAGGGCACTGTGGAAGGATAAGTTAATTGCTTGGGACCTTAAACTATCTCTACAGAATGACATTTTCTTATAATTGGTATATATGTTATTCAAAAGGCAGAAGAAGAATTGTATATATAGATAAAATGATAGCTTTGGTTAAAAAAGGTTCATAACTAATAATGAATCAAAACTATTTTTCTCTTTTCTTTTTAGTAATGCAATATGGGAAAGGCAAATCATGTTATTATAGGTTCCTGACCAAAGGACAACAGTGGATTTGGCTTCAGACTCATTATTATATTACTTATCATCAGTGGAATTCAAGGCCAGAGTTTATTGTTTGTACTCACACTGTAGTAAGGTAAATTCATTTACAGAATTTTTGAACTATAGAATCATCCATAATGATATGACAGTGAAATTTTTATGCATGACTTGTTAATGAACTACAAAGTGATCACCCCCTTTGATACATAGTTTCAATATATTATTAAGTTGCTTACATTATATAGAAAGATAATACAGATATATAGATACTTAATTCTCACATAAACTTCATGGTTTAGAGCAGAAGTTGTAACTGTCTTTTATCTACCAAAGTAAAGTCATATAAAAGGAAAACTGGAGTAGATAAGCATACTCTTTATTTAATTTCTCTTTCAAGAACTGTGCGGGTACAGAACATTTACATTAGATACCTAAACAAATGCAATTTGAGATATTATACTATTAAGATAGTATACTGTACATTTGCTGTAGGTTTGTGTAGTGTATGGAAAATAAGTATGGAATGAACAAGTAAGATACATAGCAAAACTGAATGCATGCACCTCTGCAGTATTTTAAGTGAACAACCAAACACTAAATTTTTTTTTTCATTTGTAGTTATGCAGAAGTTAGGGCTGAAAGACGGCGGGAACTTGGCATTGAAGAGTCTCTTCCTGAGATAGCTGCTGACAAAGTATGTATCTTATAGTTTTTAAAAAATTTTATTTCTTCCCAATGAAAGACAAGATTCAATAACGTATAAGAAAATTATTTTTGAAATATTTTGTTTTCTCACTTATGACAGGGTTATAAATTTACTGTTTATTTTTATTTTAAATTTGATATGTTAAAGCCTCATCTGCTTCTGAAAAAGATTTGTAGGGTCTGCTATTTGATAATTGAGTGAGAGACATGTATGATCTCAGATTTAAGCTACCATTAATTACCTACAATGTACTAGACTCTGGGTAGGTTTTTTATATTAATTTAAAAGCCATTTATTCCTCATACATCCTTATCTGGTAGGTAATATCCCCACTTTGAAAATATTGAAATAGGCTTTAAGGAGGTGCGGGGGAGCCTTCCCTCAAGACACGTGGATGGGAACTTATAGTCAGAATTTGAACTCTGGTTTTTCTTCTTTTCATTATATCATATAGAAATGTAGTATACTAGTTACTATGGCTGTGTAACAAAACATAATGATGTAATATAATATTCATTATTTCATAGTTTCTGTGATTAAGAATCTAGGCACAGTTTAGTTGAGACTTCTGGTTTAGAATTGGTCATGAAGCTGCAATCAAGGTGTCAGCCCATGGTCTTTTACAAGGCTGTAATCAGGGTGTCAGTGGGGGCCACAGTCATGTCAAGGTTCAGCTGGGGCAGAATCTGTTTCCAAGCTCATTTTGGTTGTTGGAAGGATTGGTTCCTCATGGGTAGTTGGACTGAGGGCTTTGATTCCTTACTGGCTGATGGCCAGAGGCTACCCTCAGTTCCTTTTCAGATGGCTCTTTCCATCAAAGCAAGTATGAAAGAAGATCCAAGGAGAGAAAAACCAGCGAGATGAAACTTGGAGTCTTATGTAACCTAATTACAGAAGTGATATTGCGTCACTTTTATCTATTCTGTGCACTAGAAGAAATCACTAAGTCCAGCCTCCACTCAAGGGAAGGGAGTATACAAGGGAGTGAATACTAAAAGGTGGGAATCATCATGAGACATATCAGAAGTGGCCTACCACAGATATTTTTGACCTGCAGAAAATAAGTGGAATGAAAAGAGTCAAATATCTGTATAAAAAGTGAGTTAAATAGACAGCATGCCAGGGAACATTATGGGGGGTCACTTTCAGTCATTCAGTAAACCTTATTAAGTACCTTCTATGTGCCCGGAAGTACTGGACATGGCTCTAGATGCTGAGAGTATAGCAATGAATAACACAGACAAGTTCTCTACTCTCAAGGATGTCACGTGAAAGTTTTTCCAGTGAGGCTTTGTATATATAGAGGAAGAAGTTCCAGTATGTTTTAGTAAAATAAATTTTCTGAGAAAAGTGCCTAAACCTAGAGTTCCTTGAAATGAGGGCCGTTATAGAAACCGAAGTAATACATAGAGATTGTTGCCCCTTGCTTCTCTTTTTTCCCTAATGCTAGTGTCCAATCTTAGTAAATTTACCTAGCCCTACTTCCAAAATATACTCCAACTATGTCTGCTTTCTGACCATGTTTGCTTTTGCCACCATGATCCACCATGGAGTTTAGGGAAGGAGGTCTGTTTGAGATATATTTTTAAGAAACTTCGATGTCTGGTGGGTTCTAAAGTCATGATTCTGAGTGTGATCACCAAGGGAAAGGGTGTAGAGAGAGTTGATGACCAGAGACTAAGCACTGGAGCTCTCCAACATTAAGAGGTGAGGGAGACAAGGAAGAACCAGTCACAGAGGAGACCAGTGGAAAATAGCCAGTGAGGTAGGAATGAAACCAGTAAAACTAAGTTGTCCTAGAATTCTGCCAAGAAAAGAAAGTGTGTCAGTGACAAGTAAACAGTCAGCTTTGTCAGATTCAGCTTTGGTTAAATTAGATGAGCACTGAGAATTGAGTATTGAGTGTACAATATATTTTCATTGATCAGTAAGAAGAGATTGGCTGGACTAGTAATACGGGTGAAAGCCTCATGAGAGTGAGTTTAAAAGAGAATTTTCTGGGACAAGGGAAATTACATACAGTGAGTAGGGAGGGGTTTTACTACAAAAAGAAAGAAATGGGGCAGTAGTAGGAAGAAGTGGGCTTTAAAGAAGTTTTAGCTTTTTAGGTGGGATAAATATCATATTTGAATACTGATGAGAATGTTCTGATGGAGAGAGGAAAATTGGTGATAAGAGACACTGAGGTGGAAATGCTAAAGCAACGTTTTTGAGTAGATGAGGGAAGGTGGGATCTAGTCCATAAGTGAACAAACAGTTTGGACTTCACTGTTCAGCTATAGAAGGGCTTGTCAAATAATGATCTAAAGGCTAGATATGGCCTTCTGCCAAGTTTTGAAACACTCACAAACTACAGGTATGTTTTTATACATGTTTTTAAGTGATTAAAAAAAAATCAAAAGAAAATGTTTTGTGACACATGAAAGTTATATAAGCAAATTCTATAGCCATACTCAATTGTTTATATTTGCCTATGGCTGCTTTTGTGCTACAACAGCAGAGTTGAATAGTTGTGATAGAGACTGTATGGCCCACCAAGCCTTAAATACTGACTCATTTACGCTTACAGAGAAAGCGTGCTGATCCCTGATCTATAGTCACATGAAGAAAGGTAGAATACAAGTACAGAGGCAGATACGTAAGTTGATAGAGTACCGGGAGCTTGTAGCAGAACTCTTTTCAGTGAAATAGGATGCAGAGTCACCAGCTAAGAATGAGGTTAGAAGAGTTGTTGGAGGTTTGAGAACAGAAGAGAAAGTGTTAAGTGGCTGTCTGGGAGAGTAGTGAATGGACAAGAAAATTTTAGTTCTTCTGGCAGGCAAGATTAAGAGCCCACTTGAAGTTCCTGGTTGTTAATTTAGAGAACAGTCACCATGTTGTGTTTCTATAGCTATGTTCAGCTGTGCAGGAACAGATGTAGACTAGGTTAAAATTGAGTTTCACCAGTATTGGGATTTTTCCAAGAGAATGTGGTGAAAGGAGTTGATGATGCATTCAGGGGCGTGGATAAATAGGGGAGAGAAGACATATAAAGAGTGGTTGTGAATATGTGGTAAAATCAGTGTATTTTAGGTTCCACCGAAGTATTATTGGAGTTGGGATACTAAAGAGAACATATAGGAAATAGGGGAAATGGTGGTCAATAAGTAGGATGTTTGAAATTGAAATTATGGATGGTTTATTGTTATTGCTAATGACAGAGTCTAAGGTATGACAGAGTGACCAAAGACAGATACAAGTCAAAATCTTTACGGGGGAGTGCATCAGGGAAGAGAGAAGTCGTGGTGTTGAGTATGTGAATATTGATAACTTTGGAGTTAAGATTAGTGAGGATGATACTGAGCCAAGAGCTGAATTTTAATTCAGGTACTTAGTGAGGAAGAGTGACTACAAGGTCAGCAGATGACTGCAACAATGAAAGATAGTGAGTGCGTTGTGGTAATGTGAGATCCAAAGCTTTGAGTTTTGGAGAAAGGGGAAGGAAAAGTTTTCTGTGTAGAACAGTAGGAGGACTTCTGTTCTACCTCCAGGACTGATGTGTGAGGGTTGAGAGAGAGAAAACAGCCACCACTTAGGAGACTGACAAGGAAAGTTTCATTCTCTGGGGAGATCTAAGTTTTAGATCTAAGATCTAGAGCAAGCCAGTGAAGGAATGTTTAAGATGAGGTTAAGACTATGGAAAATTTTGCTGATTATGGATACTGAAAGCAGGCAGAAGGGTTTCTGAAGCTGGGACCAGTGGGAGATGGAGACAAAACAGAGGATGTGAAGAGCACTTAGAATGCAGGAGATAAGGCATTGTGTCATATCGCCTTTTTTCCCCCTTTATGGTATGAGTAACTTTGAAATCATATTGTTTATGTATATGTGTATATCTATGTATACACATATGTTCCCCCTTCCAGTAGAATGCTTGGAATAAGAACAGAGACATGTTTCTTATTCATTGCTATATGTGGAATGCCTTTGATATGCCCTGTATTTGGCACTTTCTTCTATTATAATGAGGAGGAATGAGAAGATGAGTGTATTAATATGTCTGGTATATTAGCAGGTAAAGTTGTATATTTGGTAGTGGCAGGTATTCTCATCTGTATAAGGCAAGGCTATCACTTGAGAGAGAGGGAGACAGAGGTTTAAGAACAATGGAAAAGATATGGAATAATTGTGAAGAGTAGGCTTGTGAATCCACTGGAAAAATGTAAAGTTTCTTCCTAATATTGAATGTCTATTTTAGGTTGGTGATCATTTTAGGTTGACTATAATCGTTTCCAAAAAAAAAAAAACAAAAACCCACATTGAACAGATGAGCTGGAAAGATAGACTAGGAAAGTATACTTTAAAGTGGAGTTTTAATTTGTGATTTTAGAGATGCTACAGTAACTGGTAGTGACAAGGCATAGAGATTGAATGAGATGGAATAGAGGAAAAAGTTATTGGAGATGAAGAATTCCTAGAAAGCTGAGAGGCCAGGACAGGCTAACGGATGAATCATCCATACGAATATTGAAATTCTGTAGTAAATTTCAATGGACAAAGTTCCCTTATCCATTGGAGTGAAGAGGAAGATTTTGAGCAGTCAGATGCTGAGTTCCAGAGATGCTTTACAGTACCTTGTCTAGAAAGTCGTCTTTATTCTGTTTCTTTTTTTTTTCACTTTCTTTTTTGTTTTAATATACTAAAATGTACATAACAAAACTTACCATTTTAACCAATTTCAAATGTACTGTTCAATGGCATTAAGTACATTTACACTGTTGTTTAGCCATCACCATCATCCACCACCAAAACTTTTTCGTCTTCTCAAACCGAAACTTCATACCCATACCCATTAAACAGTAACTCCCCATTCCCTCCATCCTCAAACCCCTGGTAGCCACCAGTCTACTTTCTGACTATATTAATTTGACTCCTATAGGTACCTTATGTAAGTGAAGTCATACAGTATTTGTCTTCTTGTGACTGACTTGTTTCACTTGACATAATGCCCTCAAGGTTCATCCATGTTGTAGCCCATTGTGTGTATGCGCCATGTTCTGTTTATCCATTCATCCGTCGATGGACACTTGGGTTGCATCCATCTTTTGGCTATTTTGAATAATGCTGCTTTGAACATGGGTGTACAAACATCTGAGTCCCTGCTTTCATTTTTTTTTTAGCATAAACCCAGAAATGGAATTGCTGGATCATATCATATTCTTTTTTTAATTTTTTAAGGTACCATGATATTCCATAGTAGCTGTATTAGTTTACATTTCTACCAACAGTGCACAAGAGTTTTAATTTCTGCAATCCTTTCCAACACTGGTCTTTTTCAGTTGTTTTCTTTCTTTTTTTTTTTGATAATAGCCATTCTGATGGAACGAGTATCTCACTGTGATTTTGATTTGCATTTCCCTGTGATTGTTGATATTGAGCATTTTTTCATGTGTTTATTGACCATTTGTATATCTTCTTTGCAAGACCTTTGCTGGTTTTTTAAATGGATTGTTTTTGTTTCTGAATTGTAGAAGTTCTTTATATATTCTGAGTTTAATTTCTTATCAGATATATGATTCACACATATTTTGTCTCGTGCTGTGGGTTGCCTTTCCACTCTGTTATACTGTCCTCTGATGCACTTTTGTTGCTTGTGCTAATGTCATATCCAAGAAATCATTGTCCAGTCTAATGTCAGAAGGCTTTTCCCCTTCTAAAAGTTTTATAGTTTTAGTTCTGTGTTTAGGTCTTTAATCCATTTTGAGTTAATTTTTGTGTATGATCTATGGTAATAGTCCACTTTAATTCTTTTGCATCTGTTTTTTTAAATCAAGAATGAACCCAAAACTTTCTGGCTATAAAAGATTAATTCCTTTACCTAACATATACGTAGATATCATTGCTTTGTTATGGGTGAAAACTGATTTGGCAGCAAGCAATATTGATAATTTGGGATCTCTGAACTGAACCATAAGAAAACATTTATTTTTCTCTTTCTCCTTAGAGCCAAGATTCTGGGTCTGATAATCGTATAAACACAGTCAGTCTCAAGGAAGCATTGGAAAGGTTCGATCACAGCCCAACCCCTTCTGCTTCTTCCCGGAGTTCAAGAAAATCATCTCACACAGCAGTCTCAGACCCTTCCTGTGAGTACTCTAGCTTGAAAGCAGACTTCCTTTAAAAAGAATGTTTCTAAATTGTCTGTGTTACTGGTATCAGTATTTTTCATCAAATGCTACTTTAAAATAAGTTTTAACATTTCTGAAGTATATTAGCCTTTCCAGTAAGAGGCACATTGCTCACATTTAGCGAGGAATTAAGTTTACGAAGTAGCCTATAAAATATGTAGGTAGTAATGTTGGTATTATTAAGTTGTTTTTAATTATCTCTCAGGAAGAAATCAAAAAAGCAAAACCACTTTTCTGTTTTTTTTTTTTTTTTTTTTTTTACTGGTAGAGCCAGTAAATAATTTTTTAAGTTTGTTTTTTGAAAGTTCTAAGTGTCTTGTCTTTATGAAGACTTGCATAATTGTCATTGAATTAGTAACCTTTTTTTAAGAGTAACTATTAAAAGTATAATAATGAGAAGAGGGGTTGTAAAGTACTCAGCATTGTGGGTAAAACATCAAAGAGGTTAAATATGGAATTTCTGAAATCTCAGAGAAAAAATTTCCCCTATTATCTCTCTTTCATTTTTTAAAAATTATTTTATTCTGGTAAGAACATTTAAAATGAGATCTACCCTCTTTAGGTTTTTAAGTGTATTATATGTTATAATTGACTATAGGTACAGTGTTGTACTGCAGATGTCTAGAGTTTATTCACTGTGCTTAATGGTAACTTTACGCCTATTGATTAATGACTCTCCACTTTCTCCCCTGCCCAGCCCTTGGCAATCACCAGGCTACTCTTTGATTCAATGAATTTGACTATTTTAGATATATCGTATAATGGAGTCATGCATTGTCTGTCTGTCATTGGCTTATATCACTTAGCTTAATATCTTCATGATTCTTCCACATTTTCACATATTACAGAATTTCCTTTTTAAAAGTTGAATAGTATTTTGCTATATGTATATACCACATGTTGTTTATTCATTTATCTGTCAGTGGGCATTTAGGTTGTTTCAAATCTTGGCTATTGTGAATAGTGCTGCATTGAACATAGGAGTGTTAATATCTTCAAGATCCTAATTTCAGTTCTTTTGGATAGATACTCAGAAGTGGGATTGCTGAATCATATATGGTAGTTCTGTTTTTAATTTTTTTGTGAAATCTCCACACTTGTTCCACAGTGGCTTCCCCATTTTGTACCCCTACTAACAGTGCGCAAGAGTTCCATTTTCTCCACATCTCTTGCCAACACTTGTCTTTTGTCTTTTGGGTTATCGCCATCCTGACAGGTATGAGATGGTATCTCATTGTGGTTTTGATTTGCATTTCCCTGATGATTTGTGACACTGAGTATTTTTTCATATACCAGTTGGCCGTTTGTATGTCTTCTTCAGAGAGATGTCTATTTATGTCCTTATGCCATTTTTTAATTGAGTTATTAGGTATTTTACTATTGAGTTGTACGAGTTGAAACCATTTTTATATTTAACGTTTTCCTATTTCAAATACTTTGTCCTTAAAAAAAAAAAAAGGAATTAAAATGAATCAATTTATTGTTGTAGACTTCACTTTTATAGAATAATTTAGAAAAAACTCAAGGACCTTATTTTTATGCACCGAAATGCATTTTGAGATTCATCTTTGAAAACCTTACAAAGTGATGCTGTTGTTTTTTGTTGACTAATCTCAGCAACACCAACAAAGATCCCAACGGATACTAGCACTCCTCCCAGACAGCATTTACCAGGTCATGAAAAGATGGCACAAAGGAGATCGTCATTCAGTAGTCAGGTAACCTCTTTAATTAGTATTCTTCTGAATTAAAGATTTATTAAAAGGGAAAAAAGTCATCTGAATTTTCAGAAATTCATTGATTCATTATCTCTTCTGTAAAGATCAAAATAGTCGTTGATATACAACACTTGAGATATTTTTGTCGTTGTTATATAGTTGTCAAATATATCAATTCTTTTAATTTTCAAATAAAATGTTAGGTTTTTTTTCAGTTATGGAAAGCCGATAATTTAGAGCCATTCCATATCTAAATTTTAATACCAATGACTTTGAGTTAAGTTCAATCAACTTTTATTGAGAGCCCATGCAGGGTAATGTGGCAAATGCCTTGGAATAAAGAAACATAAATATGGAACAAATGTTTTCATTGTAGAGGGGGACAATGCCTATACTCAACTGAAAAAGGATGAGGCAAGTTATAATTCAGTTACAAAGATACCGTGGTACTATTTCTGATGGAAGTACTCCTACATGAAAATGATCGTCACTCCAGTGTTGTTTTTTGTTTTGCTTCTAGTCGATAAATTCCCAGTCTGTTGGTCAGTCATTAACACAACCAGTGATGTCTCAAGCCACAAATTTACCAGTTCCACAAGGCATGTCCCAGGTATTTTTGTTTGTTTGTTTCAGTTGAGTATTTTGAAATGATAAATTGTTTTTAAGCTAATATAGAATTTTTTTTTAAAGTATTTTTATAGATACGGTGAATTTCAGCTATGCACATTTAGAATATCTGGGGATATTTTTGATTGTCATTGTTTTTGGAGTACCACTGGCCCTTAGTTTAATAGGCAAGGGCCAGGGATGCTAATTGTCTTTCAGAATGCATGAGTTTTGCACAACAAAGAATCACTGCTTAATTTGCTATAACATCGCCATTGAGAAACACTATAGACAGAAAGATATTGAAGATGAAATGTAGCTGTTCATTTTGTTCTTCCTATGGATATTAGATGAATCAAGTAATTTTATTCATGTATTTATTTGTTCTTATATAGCACATTTATTGAGTTCTTTGTATCAGATATTGCAGGTGCTGGCAATACAAATATAATATATTAAAAGGCTTTATTACAGTGACAACTACAATACAATATATAGTCTATGCTCAAAGGTATATAAGCTGATAGGTGCACACATTATATGGACACTTAATACAGCCTGAGGAAGTGAAGGAAAACTTTCTGGAAGAATTTTTACTTGAGCTAAGTCCTAAAGGCCAAAATATAGAAATTAGTGAGACAGGGTTCAGAGAAGTATTACAGAAGTGACACCAAGTTACTTTTGATTATAACTTCCCAACTTATAATTTATGACTTCGCACTCATTGAGTGCCTCAAACAGTAAAAATACTACTGAGCAGTTATAAAAATAATCTAGAATTTTTTTACTGTTTTGTTATTAAATATACCTTGCCCTAACAGTATCTTAATTTCAAATAATAATAGTTAACAGTAGGTAAAAACAATATATTTTCTAAAAATACTTTTGTCTTATATGGTTATTTTTTAAATTATACCTGTGATACTTGTACAAATATATTGACAATGCAATTAATTTCCTAAATGTGATAATTTTGACTTCTAGCAACACATGCTTATGTAAAGTTTTATAATAGTTCACTGTGTTATTACATATTATATGCAGTTGTAACTCTTTATTATTGAGTTCTCAGATCCTTTTTATTCTGAAAGTTAACAGGATTTTTATATGAATATTTAGACATACTTTTAATATTATTCATTAATCTCTAGATTAACATTTAAAAGTATATTTTCATGAAATAAATAATATCTGTTATGTCAAAAGTGGTAATAATTATTCAAATCTCATATTTCATTTAGTGATAAAGCCAAACATATTGCCTTAGTTCTGTTTCTTGTTATTCTGCCTTTTGTTTTTTTCTGCTTTTTAATTTGTACTTAATAGAAGTACAAATTGGTGACAGTGTAATCATCCAAAGGTTTATTTTAGTTTGGATAAAATATTTGTATGATATAAATGTAACATTTTGAATAATATCTAAAAATAAAGGCATGAGGGAGTTGAGGTATCAAATTTATAATATTTTCTCACATCTGATATATGATATGGTCTGGTGATTATCAACTTCAGAAGTTAGTTGTATACTTTAAAAAGTAATATTCAGTATTCTCAGTACAAACTTCTGAAATAGAGTAAAAAAGCTTTTGGGTGACATGACTAGTTCACTTGTAGATGCAATTTACCCTAGGAGACTATTTTAATACTAAGACAGATTTTCAATAAAGTGAAATTACTCCTGCTCTTGTACTGTGTCCTATACTGAATATTCATGGAAATAATTAAAAGAGTCTGTATAGACTTAAGTGATGAATCCCTAGATGTGGCTAAATTTCAAGCAGAAGTAAATAGAAGCTACTTATGACTCAGGTAAAACACAGAGAAATAAATAAAATTGAAAACCCTGGAAGTAGAATAACTTTGTTTTCATTCTCACATGTATTCATTCATTTATAATTGCTTTGTCTTTAAAAGCCTATGTTTTGTACTTGTCTAAGAACAGTTCCAGTTGAAATGCAAGAAAAATAACATGGTGTGTTATTTCTCAGGTTTTTGTAACTGTCTAACGATGTGCGTAAAGAAGGCATTCAAATGTCAAAATTTGATAGGAATAGCTCTAGGTGCCTGCTACTTTTCCAGTTAGTTGTTAAAGGGTAGAAATGAAGTTAGTAACTTGTTCTAGTAAGTGGTAGAGCCACGGGTCTTTTAATGCCAGTGTGTACTTGTAATCAGGCAAGATCCAGTAAGAAGTCAGAGCCATACTAGAAAATTGAACAGAAATAATGTAAAAATGATTGACTGGCAACAGGGATTAAGTACAAAGTTCTAAAGGCTATGGGGATAACAGATGCAGAGAGCAGCCCTAACTGTAGTGGAAGCGAGAGTACCCAAGGAAGGAGCAACTTGGAAGATTCCTGTGACCTTCTTAAACTCCAGGCCAGGCTGAGATTCAGATCCCACTGGGGCAGATGTGGCTGTCCCAACCAGATGGTTAGAGCAGTTCACTGAGCTGCCATAGACTAGGGCTGGAGAACAGGAAGTCACCTGCTGGAGTACCAGGAAAATTTGCTGAGGAGCTGCCATTCAGAAGCTAGTGAGACTTGCTAGAAAACCATCTGCTGGGATGCTGATGAGACTCACTAGAAGGCTACCTACTGGCATAAGAGCAAGAAGGGAAAGTGTTAGAACCAGAGGATAAGCACCTCCTTTGCATTATCCCTCCATCACCATCAACTAACATGACTAAATTTGTGCCAACCGGCAAAAGAAATATTTATAGAGCCCAGCTCCAGTATCACAAAGCTGAGCAAAGATGGATAAATTAGCTGAGAGGGTAATACCTTGTTAACTGACATAACATTCTTAGCTCATGATATACTGCTTGCTTTTCACATTGCACAATTATGAGGAATAAGTATTTCTAAAATATGTTATACTTTTCCCATACATGGTGCTTCAGTTTCAGTTTTCAGCTCAATTAGGAGCCATGCAGCATCTGAAAGACCAGTTGGAGCAACGAACACGGATGATTGAGGCAAATATTCATCGGCAACAAGAAGAATTACGAAAAATTCAAGAACAACTTCAAATGGTACATGGTCAAGGGCTGCAGGTAAGTTATTACTATATTTGATTCAAACAAAGCATGCCATTCACATTTTAGGAAAATTGACTATTCTTAATGAAAAGAAAGATGTAAGAGATATGTTTCAATAAATACTCATCGGTTACCTACTCAGTATGACTGCATTTAGACTTAAAGATAATTCATTCCTAAGAGTATTTCCATCAACATCATTGTTTCTCCAGATGAGAGCCATCTTTTAGCAGCTCAGTTTTTAGTCAGCTCAAATCCATGATATCAGAATTTTATTTTACATAGACTTTTAGTATGTGTAGGTACAGAATTTATAAATTATCAATTGTTATTTTAATAAAATACCAGTAGGTATAATTTGATAGTTTTATTTGGTCAACCAGCAAGTCCACTCTAAAGTTATGTTTGTCAGAAGAGACTAGGACTTTGATAAGGGAAACTTTAAATGAAAACTACTTCTAATGCCATAAATTATAATGATTAATGATGTAGAGCTGCCAGTCCACGACCTTTGAGTAGCACTAATGCTAATTGATATAACCGATAATCCCCAATGCATAAAATGCTCAAACAAGTAAAGGTTTTGAAATTTATAACACTTCTTTTAACAATTGGAAACATGATTCAGTTAAGGGACTGGAAGAATGATTATGAAGTATGTTTTATCAGTAATTATTTATTAATAATTGTTCATTTCGAGTGAATAGTCTTGTTACTTGCTTTTTAAACTTCAGTTTGTAGCTTGTTTTTGCCTCTTTTTTTTAATGCTCTCATTGTTTTTTGTTTTTAATCTACAAAGTTCATTTTAATGTAATCTTTATTTTTAAAGATGTTTTTACAACAGTCAACCCCTGGGTTGAATTTTGGTTCTGTTCAACTTTCTTCTGGAAATTCATCTAATATCCAGCAGCTTGCACCTATAAATATGCAAGGCCAGGTTGTTCAAACTAACCAAATTCAAAGTGGAATGAATACTGGACACATTGGCACAACTCAGCATATGATACAACAGCACACTTTACAAAGTACATCAAGTCAGGTAATGTTATTGAGTACAATGAAGTGTTCAGTGATCAAAATGTATACTATTGCTAAAACAAAAATAAAGTGCTATCTTGAACAATACCATATTTAAAAATTTAATAGTACTAATTAGAAAGCATAGTATTGAGAGTGATCATTATTAAAATATTGTGCAAAATTGTTAGTTTTGAAATTTGATTGTTAAATACTTTCAATATTTTGACATTTAAAAAATTTTGTAATTAAAAAAAAAATACCGACTTCTTTATGTTAAAAGAGTTGACTTGCAAAAGAGGCTGATATTAAGAAATATGTTACCATATGTGAAGAATAAATTGTTGAGGCAGTGATGATTTAATCAGTATTCCAGGAAATTTTGATAATTGGTGTACATCTGTGACTTTGATAAATCCCAAAGCTTCAAATGAAATAATATAAAAATGTCTAATGTTGGTCATTCACTTTGGATATTTAACGGAAATTCTTTATATATATTTTATATCATCCCTGTTAAGATCATGTTCCTTTTCTAAAGTCATAGCATACCTTCCAGCAATATATCAAAGGCTAATTCATTCTCATTTACTACAAGTCATTAATTTGTGGTCAGATTTCTCCCAGAGTAATATGTCCTGCCACTTCTCTTTCTGTCAAGTCAACTATTGTTAGAATGATTTAGAAACATACGTCCTGATGTAAATTTTTTCAGTTAATCTATCATTAAAATATTCTCTTTTCTAGCAGAGTCAACAAAATGTACTGAGCGGGCACAGTCAACAGACATCTCTTCCTAGTCAGACACAGAGCACTCTTACAGCCCCACTGTATAACACTATGGTGATTTCTCAGCCGGCAGCTGGAAGCATGGTCCAGATTCCGTCTAGTATGCCACAAAACAGTACCCAGAGTGCTGCAGTAACTACATTCACTCAGGACAGACAGATAAGGTAGTTATCATATTTCATAAATCATTCCAAAGTTGTAAATTAATTGATTAAAAAATAATTTAATTTATAAAAATATGATTTTAGTTTGTTGCTCACTTCAGACAATATTCTTGAATTTGAAATAAAAATGCAGAATGTATCATTTAAGGACTTTATATTAAAAAGGTAAATTTTATTTTCTTTCCAAAAATGTGCTACCAGATATTGTAGAATCCAAATTCTACAGCACAATGTTATATAAGTTTTATGACAGGCTTTGTATCACTGTGAAACTTTTATCATTTTAATACCGATGGTGGTGATTTTCATGTAGTAGCAATGGTTAGGGTTTATAGTACTGTAGTTTATGTATATTGTGGAATAAAATTAACTTGCCTTTCTTGAGTTTGTTAAATACTGTACTAAGTGCTCAAAAGGTTATTGTGTGGCGGCTGCCGCTTTTATAATACAAGTTTGCTGTTAGATTAGATTGTATAATGGATTATATTAAAATCCTATTAATACTTTCCAGAGAGTAAAGAAGCTGCAGAATCACAGAGGCAATGAAAGCAGGAAAAACCCATTGCTTCTTTTTTTGACCTGAGTTCCTTCAAGTTAAAAGTCCAGCTTTTAGCTCTAACTTCTTGAAAGGAAGTATTATGAATGTGTTCCATAGATATGCAGAGGACTAGTTTTAAAGCCTGAGGAAATATCTATTAATCTAGAGTGAATCCAGATTAATTCATTCATCTAGAATGCTGAAGGGCATTTTGAAGAATGCAATTTAGCAACTATTTGTAAACATCTGATTTTTGAGGGGAAAAAACTTACTTCAGCAAACTATTTAAATGCCTACTGAGATGATGAATATGGCATATTCCTTGTCCCGAGGGAAAGATCAGACGTTAAGAGACATTGAAAGGTAAACAATATTATTTGGTGTGATAAATACTTAGATCTTTTTTTGCCAGTGAAAGCTTCATGGAAGAGATACTTGGCCTCAGTCTTAAAAGAGCTTGGCTTTCAGTGTACATGTGGTGTGGAGTCTGGGGAGGTTAGTCTAGGCAGAGAGAGCAGTAAATACAAAGTCAGAAGTCATAGTTAAAAAGAAGTAGATTGAAGAATGTCTTTTGGTTCCAGAGGTGGATGAAGTACTGTCATCACAGTTTACCAGTGAGCAGTTGAGCAATTCAGATACTAATTTCTTTTAAGATTACAAAAGAATGAGCACTTAGCACTTCTGTGACTAAGCCACTTTGTGTTACTTATTTCTTCGGGCTTTCTTTATAGGTAAATTTTAAAACTCTTTTATATGTATCTTTGCATTAAGTAATGCCTTTGGTTCTAAAGCATATAAAATATAGTACTTTGGCATGGATTCAAAATAGATTTATTTCGCCTTATGGAATGTATAATCAATAAAGTATGCATCTGTACCAGGTTTAATATTGTTATATACTTTAAAAAGGCTGTAGTTGCAGCCTATATATATCCGTAGTAGAGTCATGTATCTCAGTTTTTTCACTATAATGGCCAATGTTAGAAACTAACTTCATCTCCCAGAAAAAGCAACTAGAAATAATATTATTTCCTGAAGAGGCATCATTTTTTGTTTTCTTTCATTAAAGAAAATAGAAGAAGGAAGGTGGGGAGGGAGAACATTAGTGTATTCTAACCCAGTGAGTACTATGCTGCATTGATACATTTATAAACTGAGAATACTTTTATTCACTGTTAGAATGTCATTTTGTTTTGAATTATGTTCATAACAACTTACAATATAAATATCTCTTTTAAAACTAGTTTTTCTTTAATTTCTCTTATGATAACTTTGTTTATTCATTCATGATTAGTAAAATGAATCATGTTCCACATATATTTTACTCCAATTTTATAAAAAGAAAAAAGTTTAGTAGGTTTAAAAGTTTTTTATTGTGATAAAATATACATAACCGAATTTACAATTTTTAAATGTGCAGTTCATTGACATTGAGTACATTTATGTCTTTGTGACTGTCACTACCATCCATATCCAGAATGTTTTTCATCTTCCCAA
>NW_006442508.1:10035090-10066096 GCF_000325575.1 Pteropus alecto | reverse complement strand
CCCTGTAGCTCCTGGAAACCACCATTGTACTTTTTAAGCACATAAGTCTGTGAGTTTGACTATTCTAGGTATCTCATATAAGCGGGATCATACAATATATGTCTTTTGTGACTGGCTAATTTTACTTGGCAACATGTGTCAGAATTTTATTGCTTTTTAAGGCTAAGTAATATTTCATTGCACGTACATGCCACATTACATTTATCTATTCATCCCTCAATGGACACTTGGGTTACATCCATTGTTTGACTATTGTGAATAATGCTGCTATGAACATAGGTGTACAAATATTCGTTTGAGTCCCTGCTTTCAGTTCTTTTGAGTATATACCCAGAAATGGAATTGCTAGATAACATGGTAATTCTTTTTAATTTTGAGGGGAATTGTCTTGTTTCCAGAGTATCTGCACTATTTTACCTTTTTATATTCCCACCAACAGTGCACAAGGATTCCAGTTTCTCCATATCCTCACCAACACTGGTTCTTTCCTTTTTTTTTTTTTTTTTTGCATGATAAGCCATCCTGGTGGATGTGAAGCAGTATCTTCATTGTGGTTTTGATTTGCATTTTCCTAATGATTAGTGATGTTGAGTGTCTTTTTTATGTGCTTATTGACCATTTGTATATCTTCTTTGGAGAAATATCTTTTCAAGTTCCTTGCCCATTTTTTAATCTGATTATTTGCTGTTGAGTTGTAGGATTGCTTTATACTAGTTATTAACCCCTTCTCAGATACGGTTTGCAAACATCTTCTCCCATTCTGTGAGTTGACCTTTCACTGTATTGATAGTGTCTTTTGATGCATAAAAGTTTTTCATTTCGATGTACCTGTTTTTTCTCTTGCCTGTGATTTTAGTGAGGTATCCAAGAAATCATTGCCCAATCCAGTGTCATGAAACTTTTCCCCAATGTTTTCTTCTAAAAATTTTATAGTTTTAGCTGTTACACTTAGGTGTTTAATCTGTTTTGAGTTAATTTTTGTATATGGTAAGGTAAGGGTCCAGCTTAATTCCTTTGCATGTATATATATCCAAAAAAAAGTTTGTATTTTTGTTTCTGATCATTTCATTTTGCTATATATACATTTTTGTTTTACCTCTTTCCAATCTTTTAAACATGAAACAAAATTGGAACATACAGCTTTAGAAAAACAAAAATTGACAATACCATTGAGTATTATCTTAGAGAAATATTCAGTCCACTGCCTTTTATAATATGTACCTTATACTTCTGACTCCTCTTCTTTTTCTTTCCTCTTACAGATTTTCTCAAGGTCAGCAACTTGTGACCAAATTAGTAACTGCTCCGGTAGCTTGTGGAGCAGTCATGGTACCTAGCACTATGCTTATGGGTCAGGTGGTGACTGCCTACCCTACTTTCGCTGCACAACAGCAACAGTCACAGACATTGTCAGTTACACAGCAACAGCAGCAGCAGCAGCAGCAGCAGCAGCAGCAGCAGCAGCAGCAGCAGCAGAGTTCCCAGGAACAGCAGCTTACATCAGTTCAGCAACCGTCTCAGGCTCAGCTGACCCAACCACCACAGCAATTTTTACAGGTAATTCTCCCCATGGGGAAGCATTCCCAAACCCTTACTTTTATCTAATGAAATTAGCCATTAGATGAACACTTTTGTAAATGATCTGAAAAATTCATAAGAGCTTATCATACAAGTTAAATTTCTGTAAAGACAGAGTTTGTCCCGGTCAGCTGTATTTCTTCCCTGTTTAGTCTTTGGAAGATTTTTAACCCTGCCATGCACATATCATCTGAACTACTGGATAGAGTAAGTGGCTACTTCTGCCCACATCAAGGCACTTTATAGAGAGCTCTCTCTGGCTAGAGTTTCTGGAATTCAAGCAAAGGCATCTTCTCTTTCTTTCTCTAGTGACCTATCAATAGTTTAATATCTGTACAGGGCAGGGGTATTAAACAGGATTAAAAAAATTAATATGGGCATTATCTTAAATAATTTTTTTGGATTAAATTTTATAATATTTTTGGTTATAAATTAATATTAGAAATACTGTGGACACAGTATATGTCATAGTTAAGCACTTGGACTCTAAAGTCAGATTGCCCTAAGATTCAGTCACTGCTGCTTTACATATTGTGTGACCTTTCACAGGTTGCTTAACTTGCTAAACTTCAGTTTCTTCATCTATAATATGGAGGTGCTAATAGTGCATATCTCATGGGTAAAACATGCATATAAATCACCGAACATAGTTAGTATAAGACATACAATTGGCTGTTGTTTGTGACCACGAATGTTAAACACTTAGATTAACCAAAATGCAGACACGGTTCACGTGTGAGTATATCAGACTAGATCTACTTACCTGAAGGCTACAGAAGAAAGTCACCTAGGGTTGGTATCCTCAGCAAGGAAATTAGGACAGATTTCTGAATCCCAGTACCCTCTCTGGGAATACAGAGGAGCAGATTATGACATCTGGAAATTCAGCTTTTTCTCTTCTGGCCTAGACAGAGCAATTTTGAATGTAGGCTAATCTAGTTTTTTGCTGGAGACCACTCCATGTAAGCCAGGCACATAATATCAATTTTGGAGTTTTACAACATATGGTATAATTAGAAGACTTAGCATTATACTGTATTCTCAGGCATAACTACAGTGTTAATTTGCCACCCTTGGAGTTCTGGTCCAAATTATAATTCTTAACTTGGTGACATGGAAAATTAAAACAGGCTAGTAGCCTAAATCTCTCTCAAGTCATACTCAACAGCCTGTTAGACATTAAGACTATAGTATAGCCATTAATGACTGGCTTAACTATTTTTATAAATGAACTAATAATCTGAATTCATAACTTATAAACTGCTATCTAGGGGAAATATATTCAGTGAGAATTAAAAAAGGAGAGGACTTGCCTTAAGGCCTCAGTCTTCTACGTCTGTTAGAACGAGGGCCCTTAAAAGAATGAGTATTCTCTTCTCCCCCATTTGTTAAAAAAGCATTCCAAAGACAAGGGACCGCTGAAGCAATAAGATAAGTGACACCCTTCAGAAAAACACTCATGCGTAGATAGTAAATACACAACTCTCATGTAATACCTAGTTCCATAATGTACCTCTGTTGTGACCCTGTAAGGCTCATGAATATCCTCAGTTGTTTATCTTACAAAAATTTTTCCTAATAATGGAGAGAAAAAGCAAATTGTTCAGGTCCTTGGCAAAGCTTAATAATGGTTCTTAAAGTTCAAAGATCTATTTGTGTATTCATGCGCATACGTGTCCTTCATATATATTTGCAAAAATCACCCATCACAGTTCTCTTTTAAAGTTAGGACCCTGTTCCAAGTTATATTGTCAGTAGTGAGAAAAGACATTCATTTTAAAAATCCACTTTGTTTTGCCTAGTTTCTTTTGCATCTCCAGAAGTAGAAATTAGGTGAAAGAAACTGAGGCTCCTGGAGTTGAGACTTGCCCAAGCTCACACAGCTAAACAATGGCAGAGCAAAGCTCAATCCAGAGCTTCTGGCTTCAGATCCTGTGCCCTGTTTTGTTTTGTTTTGTTTTGTTTTGTTTTTGGTTATACCAGACTGCTATAAATAGAACTTAAGTCTCTAACTTTGCCCTCATTTTTATAATACTTTTAAATAATAATGATGTTAATATTTAATCTTCATAGAAACCCAATATGGGAGGCAGTGTGATTATCCTTATTTTGTGAATGAAAAAACGGAGGCCCAGGGAAGTAAAGAGCTTGACCAAGGCACATATTTAGTGAATGGGCAGCCAGAGTTTGAACCCAGACAGTGTACCTCAGGGCCCGTGTCAGCCTCTGAACTACTGGCTTCTCTAACCAACCGAATGAACCTATGCAAAGGCATTGCTGTTTGGCTTCAGAGTATTCATGTTTCATATTTTCTTACCTATGCTTAAAGTTTATTATCTGTTAAAAATTGTGGTCTTTAGAACATATAAAGTGAAAGAATATGTGTGGTTTGTCTCAAGACATAGATTGATTGCTTTCTGTACCAGAAATTCTCCTGCTTAGGTTCCTTTAAAAAATGAAATTCTGCTCTACTTTCAAAAAGAGAGAAAGCCTTATAAGCATTTTCCAAAATATTGTTTTTAAATGAGAGAGCAAAAATTAGATAGATTATGTGGAATATAAGGATTTCGTCCCAATGGAGACTGGAAAACCTAAGTCAACGTAGACAGCATGATGGCAGTAAAGCGATGTTTCATAATCCGTTTGTTTTAGACTTCTAGGTTGCTCCACGGGAACCCTTCAACTCAGCTCATCCTCTCGGCTGCGTTTCCACTACAACAGAGCACTTTCCCTCAGTCACATCACCAGCAACACCAGTCTCAGCAACAGCAGCAACTGAATCGGCACAGGACTGACAGTTTGACCGACCCTTCCAAGGTTCAGCCACAGTAGCACACATGCCTCCTCTCTGACCTCAAGGGAAGGAGGAGCTGGCCAAAATAGTTGCTGAGATGATCTGAGGATCAGGAGGAAAAGTTCCAGCAGTTTCATGAGATGCATGAGTGTTCTAGTTCCTCAAATTAGTTAGCAGGGAAAATGCTGCCTAGTGCTACAGATGTACATCAAATACCAGCCAGCAGGAGATGATCATAGGGCCATAGCCAATTCTGACAGTGTTTTACTAGCCCAGATATTTTTTGATGGAAAGAGTATATTGCCAAATGTTAAGAAGCTCAGCTATGAAATGTGACCTCCAGTGAATCAGAAAGGTACTAACAATGTTAGTAACTTTCAGTGGTTCTGCGCCTGTTTTCAAGTGTTACAGAGGACACGCCACTGCCATGTCAGGGGGTTGCTTACAGTGATGCCGTGAAGACAGTCCAGTAGGCCCAGTAGGCCCACTTTCCCAACCCCTCTCCCTTTTCAGAGAATGATGGAATCATAATTAATTTCAGAATGTTGTGTGGGTTCAAATTATGTACAGATGCTGTAAAAATATTATGTATATGTCTGGAAAGAAGGAAAGAAAGCAAAACATTTTATATGCTGCATGAAAGCATTATCTCCCCCTTATAAGTGTGAATATGTTTCCTTAGATTCTGATGCCGTGTGCAAACTAATACATCCTTCGTTTCCCCTTTTGTTTACAACATGATAGTGTTCTATTTGCTTTTCCGGGGCACAAGTCTTTTGTTCATACTTGGCTGTGATGTCACAGTTTGTTTAGTGAGATATGATGTGCTGCTGGGAATGGATTTTTTTTTCAGGTTAAATTATTGAAATAATAGGATTTTCAAGTTATTCAGAAATCTCTCTCATTTCATTGTTTTTCAATTATGTTTGAAAATAGGATTTGCACTGCTTTATTTTAGAAGGTTGGGAATTTTGATCACATATTTTGATATAGTTCATAGTTGGAAATAGTTGTGTAAATGGTTTTCAACAAGCCTGAAAGTAATTTCAAGAATGTTTCAGTGTAGGAGTAAAATTTGCACACAAAACATTTTAGGCACTTTTTAACATTCTCACTGGTGGGAATTTTAACTTTTAGGATTTGTTGGAATCTTTTTATTATCCTTCACAATTTCAATGCTTATTTTAGTCAGAAATGATTCAGGGTTATTTGAGGGGGGAAAAAAAACCCATAGTGCCTTGATTTTGATTCAGGTGATAACTCACCATCTTGAACTCATTGTCTGGTTTCAGTAGCAGTTTTGAAACCTTAGTACATTTTTAATAGCATGTGGGTGTCAGTGCCATTATTATTCTCCCAAGTTCCTATGAAGACTGCTTTCAGTCTCTTGGACTGGAGCTATACAGATAATTTAGAAATAAAAGATGACACATCCTAACACGATTTGTGATCACAAAATTGTTTTCCTAAATCAACATCTTCCTTTTAAGCTAAGTAGTAGTTATTTAGGAATTATCAGGAAATATTCGCTCAATATGATCTTAGTATTCCTACAAAGAAAAAAGGGGTAGGAATTGGCTTTGCCTTCACTACAACACTAAGATATTGTAACTCACATGCTTTCTAAACATGAACTAAGATTTCGTTTGGCAATATCATATTCTTAAAGGTAATTCCAACAGCAATTGTATTCATAAAAAAGCATTTTATATATTTTATGGTACTAATTAAATTTACAACTATAGAATAAAGGAAAATTAATGGAAAGTTTATTAGGATTTAAAAAATTATTACTGAGAAAAGGGAAGACAGTAAGCTGTAATAAATCAAAATTGACTTGAAAAAAATGTATAACAGAATTGAGGTTGTTAAACAGAAAAGGTTTTGAGCAATGAAAATAACCTAATACGGAATTGATAGATAAAGGAGTCAGAGGAATTCTAAGTCAGTTCTTAAAACTTTTCTGTCTTCAGCTTTGCTGTCATCCTTAAGGGATATGTTTTGTCTTTCTGTAGAAGATTATGCCTGGCCACACTTAAATTAGAAAATTAATGTTAAAAACAACCAAAGAAAGTTGGTATCTAGCCTTCTATAAAAGAAGTATCACTAGATACCAATCAGTAATTAACATATCAAGGAGCTCCTCTTCTAGCTAAATGATCATCCAGAATAGATTTCTGACTTTCTCATGAATGTCAAGGATAGTTGTCAGAACATGTACTTGAGCCATACATACACTGACAAAATTGATGTTGTAGAATATGGTAACAGTACTTTCTCCCCTTTCAAATTGCCTTTCTTAACCTTATCATGCCATAGGTATCTGACTTGTGCCTCATTCATTTATTGGTGATATCTAGTGATATGCATTTAGCTAATAAAAGGTATGAAGAACTGTTACATTAAGGTTTAGTTAGGCTCTAAGAGAGATACTTAAGAGAAACATGGTGGACCGTGGTACTGTGTACCTAGGTTAACAAAAGCAAAGCTCAAGACAAGCCACAAGGTAAATGAGAAAATCAGACAAAATTTTGCATTTATAATTCCTGTTCCTGACAGTTCTTTTTTTTTTTCTGGTTAGAATTCGTTGCTAAATTTAAAGGAGCAGCTAGCTGCTTTTTCTTTGCTGTCAGCATGCAGCATTGTGTTGGAAGAGGTGGTAAGCACCAACTGCCTCTTAGCTCCTTCTTTAACTTCGTTTTCCTTCTTTGTCTCTTGAGCTTGGATTGCAAAGCTGTCCCTGCCCACTCCCCCACGAATGGAGATTTGAGCAATCTGACGAAGATGCAACACTTGCCTGTTCTTCATTCATTTCTGTAGCCAAAGTCGTTAATTAAAATTCTAAAACTAAGTCATGAAAAGACACCAGAGACACCTCTCAGCTACTTAAAAATTGTATCTTCCTTCTGCTGCTTTACTGTCATAGTCAGTTTTTCTTTAAAAAAAAAAACAAAAAAAAAAACCCCACTTTATTGTGGGTGGTACTTTTTAGTGAAGAAACCGTTGAAGATAAGGAAAAATGTCAGCTATTCTGCAGTTATTATCTTGCTTTGGACTGCTGTGGCACTGTGTGCGTCAGTATTGTTTTAACAACTACTAGCGAGAACTGCAAGGACTAATAAAGTTGCTACTGGGAGGGCTGTCAAAACAACTTAGACACTCAAAAATACTCCGTTTTTTGAGTGGAAAATATGGGTGGAAAAGCAGACAAGGGACAAGGGGTAACATGTAAGTAAATACATTTCAGTCTCCAAACTGTGTCCTAAGTTGAGGGGGTAATTTGAGTCTTGTGCTCTGCTTTGTCACTTAAATCTGGTCTAGGAATGTACTAGTAATAAAAGGATACCAGCAAATTCGAATGGTTATATTCAGTGTGGAATAGTGAAAAAGTTATTTGGATTCTTCAGAAGTGCTGTAGTCTAGTGGTTGGTCATTGCCTTAAAGCAGTCTGCTTGCAGTTAGTTAAGGGCATTGAAGCAGTGCAGCTCTGTAAAGGGCAGTGTGTGTGGAAGGGAGACAAACCCTTGTTCGGGAAGCCTTAGATAGGGGCCCTACAGACAGGTGAAAGTTGTTTTAAACTGGATAAACATGTTTTAAAATGTTTCCACTACATTGAGGTAAACTTTTAAAAAGTGGAATGCAAATAGCATTTTACTCTAGTATTGCTCATTTATACCTTTTTCTTTTTCTGTATTTCTTTGGTGATTGAAAGTTTATTAATGAACATTTGTGTAAAACTCAATTCAAATCTATAACCTTTCCAATATCTGTGATCCTGTTCATAGTCCCTCGGGAGTCAACGTTGGAAGGTATAAACACTGGATATTACTATTGCTGAGTGAGTCTAGCCCGGAGTAAGCTGATTGGAAATTTTAGATGGTGGAAAAGAAACAGCACAAGACACTTGCCAATTTATTAGTGATAGGAGAAAGAGAACCTTTTAAGTTTATTTGGGTTGGATGAGCATTCTTCTAAAGGAGCTTCTGAAGTAATTGCAAAGGAAAAGAGTCGACTATTTTTATAGCATATTTAATATATTTGTATATAACTATGAATATAGTAGGAACCCCCCACATCCTTCCACTTTTCTAATTTCCTCCCCCCTTTGCCATAGCACTAGTATAGCCTCATCCGCATGGGTAATGTGCCTATTGTCAGCCTACCAAAAGATAGTGCTGCTGCTTTCTGAGACAGGTGAGAAGACCCAACTCTCATGCCTGGGGATCCTTTATGTAGGAATAGCACACACTTTTAAAACAACATACCACAGTCTAAAAGCATCATTTTGAAATGTAATAAGCACTTTATTGCAATTATTCATTTTGATAAAGTTTATTATGTTAGGCATTACCATTTCTAAAGGATCCCCAAATCATCACTTAGGTGAAATTTAAAAATGACACATTTCTGAGAAATGTTTAGATCCAGTGAACCATAGTAGGTTTATGGGAGTGATTTCAAGGTAGCCAAATGAACTTTGACTTTTGCTTTGAATGTGTTGGAGTTGAGATTGTAGATACTAGTTCCACTTAGACACTATTGTAAACCCATCTTGCCTATTGTGTGGACACCAAAAGAGACCAATGAGCCTGTTTATTTTCAGAGGTCTAGGAAAATTGCATCAGTGTGAATAGATGTATAAAACTAACCTAAAAGTGATTGTTAGTAATATTTTAGAATACAATCATTTCAAGAATTATTCTGGGTATTTTACATGTGCTCTGAAATGTTGGCATGTCATTTCAGCGTTTCCATTTGAATTGCTCTTGTAATATTTTTGCACAAAAAAGACTGAGAAAAAAGACTACTTTGATTGAAGTATAATTTGGTCTTAATGACTCCTGTGGAAACACTGGGAGTGAATTTTGTTGGTATGGTTATTAATTCAGGATATTTAAAACAGTATTGAACAGCTCACAAGAAATTAAACGTGGATATTTAAAAATTAAAACTTTCCATGTGAATGTTTTGCATATTTTCCCCCATGTCATAATTTAACACTACATTCCTTGTTTTTCTTAAATAAAATACTTTGCAGGTTCTGTTTTGAGTATTTAACAATGTTTTGTAAGCTGCCTGGGTTTTCCTAGGGGAATGTTCTTTAATGAAATAGGATATAGTTTATGAAGAGACTATTAAATGAAATTCCATCACCACCACCAGCAAACACTGAGGTGCTGCATTAAGTGACAATCAAATAGTATTTATGGAAGAATTTAGTAAGTGGTTTTAAAAGACGAAATTGCTTTGTAAGCAGTCCTCTGAGTTTCTTGAATAAAAAATGGCTACATGTATTTATTTATATTTTTAAATATCTTTGTGTTCTGTTTTCTCATCAAATGATTTATTTCACAGTGTCATGTATTTAATTTGTGGTTGTTTTGCCTTTTAATCACTTAAGAACTGGCTCTTCTCTGGGGTGCAGTCTCTAGCCCTCAATGACGACTCTTCATGGGCAATCCAAATCTTTTACTGCAGGACAGCAGTGGAGGGCCCAAATCCAGACGCCTCTGCACTTCCCTCCTGGTCTCAACTCAAATAATTTAAGAAAAAAAGAAGAGTAACTAACTCCTTTCAAATCTGCTTCGTATAGCTCCAACATTTTTCTAGTTTCACTTGCTGCCTTTTCTATTTGGGAGGGCACTTATATTACTTCCCCAACACAGCCAAAGGCCAGTATGACAGAACCAATGGCACACGTTTCCTATTTTGCCCATTTGGGGAAGTGTCAGTAAAACCCTTCAGCATTTTCTAATGGCCGTTACTATCCATATTAAAATCCATATAAAGTCTTTAAATATAGGTAGAACAATGTATACATACTGCAAACTCTTCTACAAAAAAATGTTTGCTCTCTTCACCGGTTGCTTGGTCCTTTAAAAACAAAACCAAACCTCCATACTGTCCAGTAAAGCGGTGTTAGAACATTTGAAGCCTAGAAATTTTAGGATACTTCATGCCGATTTGCGCTGGGACAGAATTCCTCACTTTAGGACTCCCAGAGTAGCTCTTGAGTCCCACAGGCCAGCTGCAGGGCACACTGTCTAGCTTTCGGGATCTTAGGGAATGGTAACTGAAGCAAATCAACCACAAGTTGGATTTAATGATGTAAAAAATGTGTCTTAACTCTGAGGGTTAAGTTGAAGATGTGATGTTTTCAAATGCATGCTTTTTACATTTCTGAGGAAACAAACTGTGACATTGCTTTAAAAATGACATTCAAATGTTTTATAATCAGTGTTTTTGAGTTGGCCTGTATTGGTACAAATTCACTGCTGGCAGTTGTGCCAGTATTAGTGTTAAAATGTAGGAAAAGCTATATTATCTTCAGATTGATGTATTATATAACTAGACAATCATCAAGCAAAAAAAAAAAATAAGGCCAGAAAATGTCCTTTTTCTTTTTTCAATAACTATGTCAGCCAGACATCTGTAACTTAAAATTATTTTGAAGTCTGTTCTACAGTATAAGTTGGGGAAGGATCTCTGTATGGCACTTATACCTTCACTCTATGTAAAGATTGAAGCCCAAAGATGAGTTAAATTCAGTGCTGTATTGAAACCAGTTAGTGCAAAAAAATGTTTTATCTTTGTAAATTTCTAATTGTTAACATCAGTTGGTAGCTTAAAAACATACACCAAATTCTAATGTTCTGTGTGGTTCTTAGTGTGCTACACTTCCTGTCCTTATTGCTTGGTTCTTGGTTTTAATAAACTTAGATATAGCGTAATATTCTTACTGCTGAAAGGTGGAGCTGTAAATGGCTAATCTTAAGAGTACCTGTTCACTCAGGCCTCTTGCTATATGATCATTTTCCCAAGTTATGATGTGCATGATTTCTTGAAAAACTACACGTACTATTAGAAAGCTGTTTCCCATAGTTTTGTATTCAGAACCTAAAATTAATTATAGAAAAGCCAAGCAGGAGCATTGTTTTTTATAGATGTAAAAATTAGATCTAGACTGTTTCCTTATTCAATTTAAAAAATAAAAAATACCTCACTTTTTTTCAGTATCCACCTGCATTTCTCAAAAAATAACACCTGCTTTATGTGGCACATAACTTATAAGAATTGCATTATTTTGGATTTTAGAGTATTAAATATTTTTAAATGACTACCAATGAAAATTTTTTTATTCAGCAATGGAGTCTAACTGCATTAGTGATTTTTAACTTGTAGCTTAGGCCTAAGCTACCAAATTCTGATTAGTTGTCTTGTTACAAGATTGTGGTGCCTCAGAAAGCTATGCTGTTATTCACATGTTAAGCTAGTAGTAGGACCAGGCTGCCTGCAATGCCAAGTTTGGGCTCTGATGGTACCAGATACTTTCTAATAAGGAATTCTTTTCTGTTCTTGGAAAAGAAATATTATAATTCCCCACTTGCTCTCTTTATAACTAAGGCAATATTAAGGCTATGTAACTGCAGAGTATGGTGGTGTAGTCTGAGGACTTAACCTGAAATTTCTTTGAAGTGCTTTATACCCTATAATATATACTTTTTAAGGAGTTCTCTAACTACCGTGAAGTTTCCAAACATGACTTTTTCATCAGTATGTGCTACTGCTTTTTAACTGCCAACTACTTTTAGATTTCTTTACCGTAACCGTTAACTGTCTTTCCCACAGTTATTACTGCAAAATGCTTGCTGCACGGACAATGCTTTATATGATTATGAAAGATTATGTTCTTTCATAATTTCTTCAAATTATAAATTTACATTATTACAAATTACAAAATTACAAATTTACATTATGGACTTTTGTGGTAGCTCAGTAAACCTGAATTGCTCTGGGTCTACTATTTTACTTCGCACAAGGAACGTGTGGGAATTTCTATAGAACTGTCCTTTGGGTTTAAAGAGGATATTAATGGCAACTTTGCTGCTTGTGGTAACAGAAAACATCAGGCTGGGAGAAAGCAGTTATGCTGCTTATACAGAAAAGAGTCAAGTTAGAATATACTTTAATAACACTGATTACTGAAGTTGCTATGATAAAATGAGGTAGCCTTGCCATAGTCGATGATTATGGATGGGCTCTAGAATGAAACTGACTCCCCGGCTGTATCATGTAACCTTATAGTACTACCTGCTACCTCATAGAAATGTGTGAGAGTTAAGTAAGACTGCTTGACAACAATGCTTGGCTCCAGTTTTTTACATCAACTTTAGAAACTGGTCTATAAATATTAATCCTACTTTGATAAATCAGAAAGTTATGAACTTGTATAACACAAAAGGGAAAAACAAGCACAGGTCATACCACTTTTATTTGTATTGTATCTCTGTTACATTGTTTATTCAGTATAGAAAAAATATGAATACACTCATAGTATTCTCTCTTAATTTGGTAATTCCACATTGTCAAATATTGACTGTTTTTATATTGGGTTTCCTACCCAATTAAAAAAGAAGAATGGACCTGGCAAACAATTCTTGTCATATTATTGATATAACAGTACAGTCATCCCCTGGTATTTGAGGGGGGATTGGTTCCATGACCCTCCCCCAACCCTACGGTTGCTCCAATCTCTTAAATATAATGGCGTAGTGTTTTCATAACCTATGCACATCCATATACTTTAAATCATTTCTAGATTATAATTCGTGATACAATGTAAATGCTATAGTTATTATGCTGTATATAGGGAATAATGACAAGAAAAGACTGTGCATGTTCAGTACAGACACAACCGCCTATTGCAGGCCTAACTACAGAGTATATCAGCAACAATGTAACATTTTTTCAAATATTCTCCATCTGTGCTTGGTTGAATCTGTGGATGCCAACCAATGGATATGGAGAGCTGACTGTAATTCATTTCTCTTGCCTTTTATTTATTTTTTAAAAACCCTCATTTTGAAAAGACATGATTTAAACTACTGCTTACTGGCTGGGGTAAATACTTTAAAAATAGAAACTGATTCATTCTTCCCCCAGGAAAAATTTTAAGATAAACATCTTAAAATATCTCAGTGATTCAAGAAGAAATGTATATTCCTTATAAAGGGGTCAGTGCTGAAAGAAAATCAAGTGGTAGATTCCACTGCACAATGGTTCTGTATACACTGCCCCCCTGAAAAAAGTCAAGAACACTCTCAAAAATGGAGACCATATTAACATAATTATGCTAGAGAAAAGAAAAATCCACACTTACAACATCAGGTTTCTTTTAAAAATCCATGTTGCAAATAGAATCAATGATTATTTCTTTTGGACATAATAACTCATTGCTACAAAGTACAGTTATTTTCTATTACTTAGTTATAATGTACACTATGTACATAAACACAAGAGTGACCTATCTTTAACTACAAATGAACAAATAGTTTGTTAAAAACCAGAATCAGGACTTATAAATAGTGCAGAAAATGCAAATGCCAAAAATACGATGCCTCCTATGATTGTCACTGTAAGAGAAGAGAAAAAAGTCAAATAAGGCAAAATGACATTATATTGAGACAGTGCTGACAAGCAACAATAGAGCTATAATTCATTTTAAAACCTAATTATAAAAGACGATGTTCAACAACTGGCTAGCAAGAAGACTGTTTTTATGCCATCTTTAAGGCCTACCAACTACATACAAAATTTGCAGCAGAATCAGTAAATACAGTATAATTCCAAATCTTTAGGCATTTTTAGGCCAAAAAGTTATATTTCCAACATGATTGTTTTATTGACTTAAATTTATCTTAACAAAAAGCTACCATGAATCCAGCAATGCTTACAGATTAATTTGTATTTTACAACATCTACACAGTCCATATTTGCAACAGCAGGGGGAACTCCTCTCTCTAGGAAGTTATTACACAGACAAGTCTCCTTCAGAAGTAAAAACTTAAAACAGTGCCCCTTTCTAATCTATCTCTGATTCTAAGAGTTAAGACAAATGGTAATTTTTTTGTAATTCAAAAACAACTTACCAGTTCTGACAGAGATTTTTTGTGCTATCATTCTTCCTCCAATTACAGCCAATCCAGTACATAAGCAGTGTCCCACAGTTCCACCCACTGCTACACCATAGGGGTCCTGCAAACAAATGTAACAGTCACTTAATGAAACTGCTACCTTATAAAGGTAACTATTAAGCACTGAAAACAGAGATCAACAGCAAAAAAGCATACCAGTTAGAAAAATTAAGGTGTATAATTTATGAAAAGTGTAACAGCTGCTTGAAGGAATATGTTCCAATTATTCCTGGGACTAGGGAGGTGCTGCAGTAATGTCACATAGCAAGAGATTCAAACTCAGTCGTCATGTCCACACTGCTAGACCACGGTAATTCATACAGACAGGGAATCCCGAGCCTTTCTAGTCACTGTGCTGTTCAGATGATAGTATTAAGAAAAAGGCAATGATTCTGCCATCACGATAGCTCACCACAGCAGGACCACCACCACAACTATATAGCCACTTTCAAGTCCCAATCTTGGCAATCTGAAAGCTAATAATGTCCACAAACCAAGAAAAAGATAGGGCAAAGCCATTAAAGTGACATTGTAAAAGCTTGTTTTAAAATATGGGAATCAAATGAAAACAATTCTATTTTTTTTTTCCAAAATAAAGCATTTTTGAGGCTTCTCTGACAAAATGGTTCTGCTCAAACTATCTTAGTCCTGGCCTTCAACTCTTGTTTTATATTTTAAATTGCAGCCTAGGTTAAGGAACTTATATTTTTTGATAGATATTTCCTAGGAGTTAAATTCAAATCAAGCTTGTTATCTAAACCCTACCATCCAATAAAAACAATGTAACAACATATAAAAACAGGTAAGAAATATCAAGATCAAGAAAAGCCTGAAAAGTAGCGGCAGCATTCCAAAAATTCCACAACCATCTCCTCAGTACATCTTAACAAATTTCTGTGAACATTAACAGACTTCTCATGTAAAACTTTACTACTCTCAAGAGAAAGATTAAAAAATTTTAAAAATGGGAATCTTTTAAGTGGCATTATTTGACAACTATGAACAAAATGTAGAAGAGGCTAGAAGGCAGACAGCCATAACTCCAGTCCTTGTCCCTGCTACCCATTAGCTTATGTCCTCAGAAAAGGTTCTATTAGGTAGACTACCTAAGAGTCGTGCTGTAGGAAGCAGCAACCTCTCCTCTTCCTCTCAGCTATCCGCTTGGCAGCCGCAGAGCAGCAGTCATGCGTGAGTGCATCTACATCCACGTTGGCCAGGCTGGTGTTTAGATTGGCTATGCCTGCTGGGAACTCTACTGCCTAGTACATGGCATCCTACCTGATGGCCAAATGCCAAGTGACAAAACCATTGGGGATTGGGGGAATGAGTCCTTCAACACCTTCTTCAGTGTGACAGGCACTGGCAAGCATGTGCCCAGGGCAGTGTTTGTAGACCTGGAACGCACAAGTCATTGATGAAGTTCACACTGGCACCTACTGCCAGCTCTTCCACCCCAAGCAGCTCATCACAGGCAAGGAAGATGCTGCTAGTAACTATGCTCACAGGCACTACACCACTGGCAAGGAAATCACTGACCTTGTCTTGGATCAAATTCGGAAACTGGCTGACCAGTGTGCAGGTCTTTAAGGCTTCTTAGTTTTCCATAGCTTTGGTAGGGGAACTAATTCTGGGTTCACCTCCCTGCTGATGGAATGTCTCTGCTGATTATGGCAAAAAGTCCAAACTGGAGTTCTCCATTTACCCAGCACCCCAGGTTTCTATAGCTGTAGTTGAGCCTTACAACTCCATCCTCACCACCCACACCTGGAGCACTCTGATTGTGCCTTCAACTGCCAATGAGGCCATCTATGACATCTGTCACAGAAATCTTGATATTGAGTGCCCAACCTATACTAACCTGAATAGAGTAATAGGTCAAATTGTATCCTCCATCACTGCTTCCCTGAGATTTGATGGAGCCCTGAACGTTGATTGGACAATCCCGACCAACCTGGTGTCCTATCTCCACATCCACTTCCCTCTGGCCACATGTGCCTGTCATCTCTGCTGAGAAAGCCTGCCATGACCAGCTTTCTGTAGCAGAGATCACCAATGCGTGCTTTGAGCCAGCCAACCAGATGGTGAAATGTGACGCTCGCCACGGTAAATACATGGCTTGCTGCCTGTTGTACCATGGGTTATGTGGTTCCCAAAGATGTCAATGCTGCCATTGCCATCATCAAGACCAAGCGCAGCACCCAGTTTGTGGACTGGTGCCTCACTGGCTTCAGAGTTGGCATTAATTATCAGCCTTCCATTGGAACCTGGTGGAGACTGGCCAAAGTACAGTGAGCTGTGTGTGTGCTGAGCAACACCACAACTGTTGCTGAAGCCTGGGCTCGCGACCTGATGTATGCCAAGTGTGCCTTCGTTCACTGGTACGTGGGTGAGGGCATAGAGGAAGGAGAGTTTTCTGAGGCCCATGAGGTCATGGCTGCCCTTGAGAAGGAGGATGAGGAGGTTGGTGTGGGTTCTGTTGAGAGGGTGAGGAAGGAGAGGAGTACTAAAGTTAAAATGTCACAAAGGTGCTGCTTTTACAGGGAATGTTATTCTGTTTTAAACATTGAAAAGTTGTGGTCTGATCAGTTAATTTGTACGTAGCAGTGTATACTCTTACATACAGTTACTGGCTTATGCTCTAAAATACGAAGCTTTATTACAGACCCAAGCCGTCCATTTCTCTGATGGGTTTGAATAACGTATTCCTTGTCTTAAATAGAAAAAGAAAAGAAAAAAGTCACCCAATCTCTCTGGGGCCTCAGGTTCTTTATCAGTAGAACAAAGGCTAGAACAAGATGATCTGAAATCTCTTGTGGCTTACCATCCCAGGACACAGTATGCTGGGGCTAAGACTTAACAAATTTTCTAAGTTATCGTTGCAAAAATCTATTTCAATACAAGGAACAGAAGAACCCAAAGATATACACTTTTAAGGTTTTAGATATTTAATGCCAAATTGGCCTTCAATAATATTCTATCAATTTATATTCTCAATAACTATACAAAGGAAGGTTCTAAGGAAAGAAAGAAAACCAAGCCAGGCCAACTGCCACGGCATCATTTTGGCAAAACTGAAGGGACTAGGAGTCAGCAAGATGAGTTGAGAGCAACTAAGTCTGTACACCAGAATACCATCTGATTGCAAAAACCGAGAAGCGAGTTTTAAAGAGCAGCAGCATTACTACCTCTAAAACAAATAGTATAGCATGTGAAATAGTCCCTTGTCCCACCTCAACTTTGTCCAGTGTCCTCTGGAGTAAAGTAACATTAGTTATGCTCAGTTTAAATACAGAAGCAGTTCTCTCTCAAGCTGCCACTCACCTCTCTAGCTGCCAAAACAATCGTAGTTAGTTGAGAGCGATCGCCCCACTCTGCTAAGAATGTTAATGTAAGAGCTTGAACAAAGATGGGTGAAATAAAATGCAGCCACTTTTTCTGAGGTATCGTGGTGCTTGTACCCGTTTCAATATCTCCTGGTCCATTTAAGAGTTTGGTTCGTTGAAACTAAATTTAAAAAAAAAAAAAAAAAAGACAATCTCAGGAAGCAAATAAAATAGCACAAGATTAATCTTTCTTTTATAAAGTGTTTAAAGTCTATGGAATATGCTCCAAGAAACTAGTTATGTGACTTCAAACTTCTCTTTTGAAGCACTGGTCTCACATAGCAACAAATGCTATATTCTCAATTCCTTCATTCCTCTCCAAGAAAATAAACAATATTTACTGATCACTTGCTAGGCTAGATACTGTGAGAAGAAACATAAAATTTTAGACAGACGGTTATAAACAATCTAATTAAGGAACCTGATTACATGTGTTCAGTATTCATCCTCATGTCCTCTCTCTATTCACACTAACCCAGAGTCACATCACAGCCAGGTATAATGGAAACTAAAATAATAAGCTATATTTTTGTAGCCCATACATATCAAACAGCTATGGATGGCCACTAAAAAACCTCTAGATAGTGTTTACTCTTAGTTGGGTGCCTTTATGGTCCAGATCTTTAACAGTGCTATGACTTACTTCTTCATCTTTTTTCTTTAATTCTGCTTGAACTTCTTCCAGTTCCTCTTGACCTTCATCTGGACTCATTTTTAAGCCTTCTCGAAGCATTCTAATGCCAAAAATGGCAAATAATGCAGTTGAAACATAGTATGTATACACCCTAGGGATGACTGTGGTGGCATAGCCGAACAAAACTGGAAGAAAATGCAACAGTATATATGGTTACTAAGCATGTATCTCAACCAAACAAAGGAACAGTTACCTTCAGAAATCATAACTTACCACTGTTTTAAAGGAAAAAATGGTTCACATTAGAAACTAATGTAATATGCAATAACCTTAAATAATTCCACGTCTTTCCTTTCACCAACATTGAACCCTTAGGTCTAGCCAATTACCTAACATAGTTTATAGAAATCAATGGTCCAGCTGAAGACAGCATGGGTTCCACTGGGATAGCTCATGAGACAGATAATGAACTTCTCTACGGACACATCCAGCCAAAGGCTGGCTTGGTACGTATCATGCAGAGCATGGTACTTTAGGTAGAAAGTTATCTTTGACGCCCTCTAAGGATTCCAAGATCTTATAACCTGGAAGCTACACCACCTTCCCATATAAGTGATATTTCTTCATCACAAATCTTTATATTATAAATTTCTATAGTAAAGAATCATAACAAGATTCTCATATGGCTTGATTCAAATTCTGCTCCTTTGGAACTATTTAAAATAAAAATATAAAAAAACGAATTCCTTATACATATATTAAAAAGACATTTACAACAAACTCAAACTTATTCAGTATCATTCTTTCCTATCGTTAAGAGAGCAATTGTAGAAGTTACACAATAAACTACACTTGGAACTACATCAAGAACTCAAATCCTAACTGTGAAACACATATCAGTAATATCAGTTCAGTAATTAAAATTTAAAAACTATGGAAGGGCCAGAGGGTATTTTCATATATATAATAAATGCAATTATTCTTCACCAGCTTGTTATAAAATGGGTGCAATAGTTATAAATCTGCCTGAATATTAAGTGTATAACTGCATAGGTAAACAACCCTCTATTTCATTATATGACAAAATTGAAAAAAAAATTTTAAATCATGTTTAGAAATGTACCAGATCTATGCTATGTGCACATCTACATTCAAATTATATGCATTTATTTTCATGATACAAACATTTTCTAGTTCTGTCCACTGAAAAGGCCAAGAAGCAAAAACATCTCAGTAATAGCCAATTTTGCACCTAGACCTTAGTTTCTAATAGCATTCTCCACTAAAAGGCTCCTCAGAGAAATGGCTAATTCCAGGACTGGACAGAGCAGGTCCAAAATAAGCTTGCACTATCTTGTTATACTAGAAAGGAAGAACAAAAACAAACAATGGGAACACGTCACAAGGACATAGGAGCCAGCCTGGAGGAGCTCCCAGCCACCCAATCTGGGATAATTTAAGCAGCAATATAGTTAATTAGAAACCACTGAAAAAGGGCATTCATGAGTTTATACCAATAATAGACAAGCCAGCCAATGGGAGAAGACAGAGAGCTCTTTCTTAGAGTCCTATGCAAGGCTCACTGGTAAATGCAGATGGGGTACTGGAGTTAGAAAGCCACTTTGCAAGTATCAAGGGAAAATTTAGATCATGTAAGAGTTATCAACTAATGCTAAACTATGGAGAACAGGGTTTTTGCATTGTCTTAAAGTGTCTCCTTAAAGATTGCATACTAGGTGCAAAGAAAGAAAAAAAAAGAGTATTACAAGAGCGATCTTAACAGGGTAATTAAAAGAACATTATCAACGAGGGCCAGATGTGATGCTCTTACAGGGACAAACATCAGCTATGCAGTGTTCTAGTCAAGAATGCATAACCTCAATCTAATAATGAAGAAACATCAAAAACAAAATGAAGATTAGTCCATTAGAGGAGGAGGGGCTATATTCTTTAAAAAATGATAACATCCTAAAACATATAAGAAAAGGCTGTGGAAACATTTCGGATTAAGAGATTAAAAAGAACTAAACACCTGACCTAGACTAGATCCTCTATGGAAGAGGGAAAAACTGCTATAGAAAATATTATCGGGTCTACTGACAAAATATGGGTGATAAATTAATGTATCTATGTGTATAAAGATATATATTAAGTTACATGTATACTATATATCTATAGATATATAAACTGTGTATATGTACAATATTATCTATATATAAATCATGTATACATATAATTTTATTTAGCTATAAATGGATAGCTAGGTCACAAATGATAAAGCAAACAAAGTAAAATGTTAATGACAGGGGAACCTGGATAAAAGGGACACAGGTGTTCTTTGTATTATTTGATTTTTGCAAACTTTATAAACTTAAAATGTTTTCTATAAAGACATTTAAAAATTTTTTAATGAAATGTAGCATACCTTTTTAAATCTCCTAAACTTAGTTTTCCTTTTATCTTCAGATAATCTAAAAATGACCTGTTACTTACCTTTACAATCCCATCTTTTCTGCCTTCACAACGCCATAGACTGTAAAAAAACCACTTGGCATTCCAACTTTGTTGTTCTCCCCTGGTTACTGTCCCTCTATTTCCTTTCTTTGGAAACCTTTCCTCAGACACTCAAGCACTTTTGCTCTGGGAACAATGAAAGATTATTTCTCTTTAAGCAGGTGCTTTGCACCAAGTCAGAACAGAGCCAAAAAGGTACTGGTCCTTCTACATCTTGGCAGTGTTGAAGTTCCAAGAAAAGTATCTGAAGTGAAGATACAGATTTGAGAATCACTGACTTACAGGTAACTGAGAACACCTGGCATGAGAACATCAGTGAGAGGGAAAAAACGGGCCAAGGATAAAACTGTAGAGAATATCAATATTTATAGTACAATTTTTTTTTTTTTCAGAGAGAAAGAAATATAACTAGAAGCACATGGTGTCACAGAAGTCAAGAGAATAAAAAGGTGGGGATGCCCATGAATATGGTCTGAGGGGCTCATTAAAATGAAAACGGAACACTAAAAAGGAAAGATGATTATGAAAGCCTTTACAAGTGTTAGAAGCAGAAATCAAACTACGAGTAGACAGGAGTAAAATGGGAGGAAGGCCTTGAGGAGGAGGGGGAAAAGCAGTAATAATAAAACTGTGAAGTAGATAAGATTATCACCTCTGCTCTCAGAAGGCACAGAGAGGCTAGGTAAATCTCTGCAGTGAAGCGAAGGGCAGAGCCTGGATAGGACCCAGGCGGCCTGCCGTGCACTCTTAGCCGACTGCTAAAGTATAAAAGAGACAAGAGATGCAGGTGAGCAATAAAACTCCAACTGACATCCCCCAAAGACACAGAAAGACTTTACAAGGAAACACAGAAGAACAGTTTGTTAAAGAATCTATTTCCAGAAGTTAAACTTTCCATATGTACTCTTTCCTAAACTCATCTGCCTGAAAACACACTTGTAGTTAAGGAGCCTTTCAGGTTCTCCTTTCTCAGTTCCCTTCTTCACAGCTGCCCTCCACTCACTTTACAAAGATGCCTTTTACCCAGCTTCCTATAGTGTGTTTCCCCACAGTATAGAAAACAGATATTCTCTAGGGCACCAAAGAAGGAGTTTGAAATACTGGTGTCCTTAATCAAGGCATCATAGACCAGAGATAGAGCTTGGGTCTTCCCTGTCTTATACAAGTTTCTGATAAGGTCTCATACCATTATAAATAACAGCTTCATGGCTGTTGGAAATAATAGTTACGACATTAGAAACAGAGTATTTTGGCCTCGGTAGGAATAATTTCCAGTTAGAAACTGTGCCTCTTTCATCCCCAATGAGTGTAAACAAATGTATTTTCCCTAAGGCAGAGTCTTATTACAGCAAAAAGAGCATCAGGAAGAAATACTAAAGACCACAGGGATTTTTTCAACCAGGTTCCATGCCTAATCCACCCATCTATCCATTTTAGAACTAGATTTCTAAAGTAGATGATTGTCATGGGGATGTATATCATGTTTATTTAAATTCAAAAACGAAGTCAAAGCTTTCTGTCAGAAAATAAGCCTGACTTAGATGATTTACTGTGGACTTCCTAGAACTGCCATGGCAATGAAGCAATACGGTAGGCATTTTCCATAAATTTAACGAGCTAAATCTATAGCTCCAAGGTTCTAGGAAAATATATTTAAAACATATGATATGATACAATTTTTAAAATGAAATACTTTATTGGCTAAAGTACAACTGAAATTAACAATATTTCAATTTTGGCAACCATTTCTAAATATATCAGTTAAACAAGGTACTTCTAAAGTAAAAGACTAATGTGTACAAGAATAGTCATCTGATAAATTTCAGAAAAACCTTTTTTGGTATACTTAGTTTCTAATTCTCTGCTTTCAACAAAATTGACAGACGACCTTATTAAGCTGTCAGCTGGTAAATCATTAAAATTTATTTTTGATGATGGACTAGTATTTAATTTTTAGCATATAACACAGGAACCCAATAAACTAAATGACATGGCTGTAACAAAATTCCTTCCTACTTGTTTATGTGAATAAAATTTCTCAGCCCTTTTAAATTATCTATTAAAAAAATAAAAAGAATCAGAAGTGATTCTTAACTTTGCTTCAATATATAAATTTAATGCAATCCCCATCAAAACTCTATAGATGAAATACTGCCATATGTGACAACACGGATAGATCTTAAGGTAATCACGCTAAGCAAATAAGTCAGAAGAAGCTGAGAACCATATGATTTCACTTATATATGGGATATAAACCTAAAAGCAACAAATGAACAAGAACAAAAACTCAAAGACAACAATTTAGTGGTTATCAGAAGGGAAGACATAGGTGGATAATGATAAAGGGGGTCAAATATATGGTGATAAAAGATTTGACTTTAGGTGAACACACAATATACAGCACTTGAAACCTACATAGTTTTGTTAACCAATGTCACCCCAATAAATTTAATAAAATAAACACCTTGCTTCATTCTAGCAATAAGTATCATCCAGGGACATATAAACTAATAATAGTTCTATCATCTCATTAAGAGATGCATTTCTAACTTAAAAGAAAAAAGTTTATTTAGAGGAAGAACGCTGGTATTAAGGGAGACTACCATGCCTTCCACTGCTTTGACAAAACCTCAGATGAGTGGCCTTCTGGCCAAGCGTCTGCAATGTCATATTGTTGGAGTGATCATTGTAATCCTGGAAGTTGCAGCTTTCTCTAAGTCTACTGTGGATAAATCAAGGAAGAAGGCATACACAGATTTATACAGAAATAATGATTCCATGGAAGACTGTGAGATGAAGAAGGCTGGTATCTTTCATAGTACAAAGTGACTTCAGAATGTAAAGAATTTCTTTGAGTTGACTTCCATGGAATTTTGTCACTGACCTGTGTTCCTCAACTATGAAACGTGAATATTTGGGGCAAGGAATAGTTTCTCTTGATAAACAATTAACAAATACTGTGGAGAAAAAAGTTTATTTAAATTGTGATATATTTGCTTTGATCAACTGTGTACTAAACCCCTCTTATAGCTGAGGAAGTGGAAATGAACACATAAAACAAGTGGAGGAAACCGATAGAGCCCATTTCTGAGGAGGGAATGGGCAGAGGGAGGACAGCCTTCTAGTTATCCTCGAAGCTCAAAGTTTCAAGACTAAAATTCTCTGATATTATTCAAACTCATTCCAAACAAGTGACTTCAGCATTTATAACTCTCCCTACTTTTCCTACTTCCTATAATCAAAATTGACTTTTAAAGAGAAAACTGTTTTTACTGTGACATATGAATAATGCTAACACTATTATCTAAAATGTAAAAAATCACTAAATTGTTTTAATCATTAAAATACTCATATTTTTAAAAAGACTTTAACAAGCATCCAAGCAGCCAGAAACAGAACTTGCTGAGGCAAGAGGGGTGAATGACTGAGCACCTGAAATCTAAGATCTCATTTTAAAACAGATCGCAACACTATAAGGTAGTTGATACCATCTGCACTTTACAGATGGAGAATCTGCAGCTCAAAGAGGTTAGGTAACTTATCATTACTTTAATACACAGCATAGTCAGATTCTAACCCAAGTCTGACTCTAATGAGAAGGCTGTTTTCTATCCAGCTACGTGGTTTACAGTTGCTTCTGAATCAGAGATTAAATTAACTATTTAGTGTAAGTTTACTTCTCATGGTCTAATTCTTTGAAAAATTGAAGCCTATATAATAGTAACACAAACCTGGCATCTAAGAAAATTTCATTCCTTTACTGTAATGGATAAGAATAGGTTAACAGGACAAATAAACTGAAAAATGACTCCTCAGTTATTGATTACCAGACATCCTTCAACAGAATAAGCAATTCTCTGTGGTTACTTGACTCCTACTTCTACGATATCAGATATTAATAAGCTTATCTGGACTGGAAAGAAAAGAAGCAAGGAAACACAGCAAAAACAAGGATTACATACTAAAATTTTTAAAATGCAATATAGTTTTTAGGAATTTATGTACTGAAACCATTTTCTGTTTACTAAATTTTGGAACATGAACCAAATTCCAACATAACCAGTTGAATGATTCCATGCTTTCACCTAAATCCAGTAAATTCATTAGGAAGAAAAGCACACTTACCTGATAAGCACGTCATTAGGCCCAAGGCAAGCATAGCACCTGCCAACACTGTCAAACGGTTATAGCGCATCGCCATAATGGCTGCTATAAAAAATGTCTTATCACCCAGTTCAGATACAATGATAACTGATATGGCAGCGACAAATGCATGGATAAATCCCAAATTTGTCTGGGTATCTGGGTCTTCTTTATTGTTATGAACTGGGGCTGCTGGTGTGAGTCCTTTCTGAAATAAAAAAATATATATGTATATGTACATCAGTTACTTTTTGAAATAAATCATTATTTAAAACTCTTGTATGTGAATTAAGACTGTTTTTCTGTCATGAACATTAGACTTATTTACTGTCTATCACTTTGAAAGCCATTACTAATGAAAGAAACATCTATTTATGGTTGCTGCAATGCAGATCCAAGTACAATTCTACAAAACAAGAAAAAACATGTAGACCAAGTATAGCCACACATTAAAATTATCTTATTTTCTAAGTGATTATGAGATGAGATTTAATTCTCAGCTATGTCTCAAATTTTTATTTGGGTGGAAGACCAAAGCATGTTTATCAAACATACAAGTAACAGGCAGCTCAGAGAAATTTCACTAACACTTTAGAGCAGGGGTCTCCAACCCCCGAGCCACAGACCCGTACTGGTCTGTGGCTTGTCAGGAAACGGACTGGCCAGCGAGCAAAGCTCATCTGTATTTGCAGCTGCTCCCCAGCACTAGCATCGCCGCCTCAGCTCCACCTCAGATCATCAGGCATTAGATTCTCATAGGAGTTTCAGTCCCTGGTGCCAAAAAGGTTGGGGACCGCTGTTTTAGAAGACAAAAATTCAGAAAGCTCTCAACAGGTTGTAGCAATATAATGCTCTAGCTAAGATGAGGTCTAATATAGCTGGATATATGGGTGCTGGAATACTAAAGTAAAAAATATCCTAAGCGATAATATGGCCTAATAAAAAAGACAAACCAGAGTTTTGGTTGACATTAAGGTCATTTTAAGTAAAAACTGTGACAAGGCACTTTAAAGACTTAGTGACCCAGCAGTCTATGCTGCTCAGTCTTTCTCCAAAGTTCTGTACTGGTTCTGAGGCACCACATTTTAAGAAGGCACTGCCCTCTGAAGATAATCCCAGACAGATGATAAAATCAGGGTTTAGCAAGCTACTGCTAAGAATATTTCTGACATTTTTAAGGGGTTGCAAAAAATAAAGAGGAGGAGGGAAGGAAAGGAAAGTTATGCAACAGAGACCTTAAGTAGCCTGCAAATATGTGGCCCAACCTAAAATATTTATTATCTGGCCCAGTACCAAAAAACTTGCCAACTCAGACTCTAAAACAATCATGTAAGAGACCAGGAAGGACTGGGTGCCTATGTTCCAATAACTGAGAAAGTCTGTATGTGAGTCTGCACGGTTCTAAGAGGTAGAGCTAAAAAGTTCCAGGTGGCAGATTTTAACTTAATACAGAGAAAAGATTTCTACCCCAAGAGAGCCACCTGAAGCTGAAATGGACTGCTAGAAAAGGTGGAGAGTTCCCTCCTCAACTTCAGAGGTCCAGGGAAAGGAACCAGCATTTACAGGAAATGTACTTTATTGGTGGTGCTCAACCAGGGTGATTTTGTCTTCCAGGGCACTTTTGGTAATGTCTGGAGACATTTTTGGTTGTCACAACTAAAGAAGAACTACTGGCATCTAGTGCGTAGAGGCCAGAAATGCTGCTATGGGCAGGTCATAATGAAGAGGAAACCCACCCTCCACCCCCAAGACAGAATTATCTAATACAAAATATCAATAGCTCCCAGGTTGAGAAACCCTGGACTAGATAAATGTAAAGGTCTCTTCCAAGCCTCACAGCCTATCTGTAATTAATTTTTAAAGCCTACGAATCTCTAGAAGCCTAAAATTAAAAAAAGAAAGAAACCCAAGAACGTATGTGATTTGTGATAAGGTAAAAACAGAATTACTTACAAAGGCCCCAGAGATGGCAGAGATAAGAATAAAATTCTAAATTCTTAGTGTGCATGTCATTCCTTAGCACATGACATAAACTTGACTCCCAAATTCCACAGTAAAGAAAATTTCAAGCATTACTCAGCCTGGATTTCTGAGCAAAAAAACAGGGGAATTAAATATTTCAGAAAATACTTGGTGTTAGGGCTAAATCAAAACGGCGGCCTTGGAAACCATCTCTGATTAAGCAAGTACCATTTTTCAGGATTACAGCTTTTGCTCCATTATCATTTTTGTTCCATCTATGCTGATGTTCCTTTAAAATTGAGTTTCCCTTCTCTTCCAATACCGTATGAGCGTTAATATCATAAAAAAATAAGCATTTTAAAATTTATTTTTAATAATAGTATTTTCATTTGGCTTTCATTAATGCAACATTTTCTTCTTGAATATACCTTCTGTACGAAGAAATTACATTGTAGGATCTGAAATCCAAGAAAAGTTTTAGGAATAAATTACACACCATTATGACCAATTAGCTCCAAGCTCAAAAAGAAAATGTTTACTTTAGCGACCAAAACTATTCTCATGGTTTTATAATTCCCAGCCATAAAACCTTAGCCACATTATCTAGTTTCTCTGTCCCTCTGTGAAATGATTAAATAAAACCTGCCTTAAAAGTACAACAAGATACTACATATTCTTAAAAACTTTCTATATACAGAACATAAGAAAACTCAGCTTAAAGCTTCTGTTATATATTGAGCTGGTCCTGGACAGCCAAAATGATAGTGTTAAAAAATCACCAACCATCTTAGTGGTAAGAATTTAAAACAAAAGTATTAGGGTATTATGAAGATAGATTTTTTAAAGTTAAAATGTTAACACGGTCAGAAAATGATCAGTTACTATTCAATCACTTAGTGTCAAATGCCTAAGTGCTTACAATGTATAGAAATCATCTTTTTCTAATTCACCTTCAGAGTGACATAATGCAGTGGGTTTAGTCTGTGGGCCCTGGAATCAGACTGCCTGGGTTCATAGCCAAGGCATTACCAGTTACTTGCAGTTTCATCTGCAAGATGAGGGGTACCTACACCTTACAGGGTTGGTATGAGCATTATGTGAATTAATAAATACACATAAAGCCCTTAGATGGTGCCTAGTACACAGTAAGAACTCAGTTAAGTTAGTTATTGTAGCACACTATATCTTCCTAAATATTTCATTGTTAGTTCACTAAGAAACTGATATTCATATATATAGATACATTTTTATGCATATATATTTATATGAATAAACACATACACACATACATACATACACACACACTTTTGCTACTATTCCTGGGAAAAGAGATTATAGTAATTAAGGTACTATGGATCAAATTTGACAGGAATGCTAACAAGAGTTAATTTTAGCTGCAAATAAAGAACACAAACAGGTAAAAACAGAATATTTTATTTAACCCAAAATAATTCTCTAGGAATATTTTTTAAATTATGACTGGGATTTTTAACATTTTTTTTTCATACCAAGTCTTCCAACTCCAGTATGTATCTACCCACCACCTGTCTGATGCACATCTCAGTTTGGACTAGCCATATCAAGTGCTAAAGAACCACATGGCTCATAACCACAGTACTGGGCAGTGCAGCCCGAGGACACATCAAGTTTTTGGTAACCACAGGTCTTCAATCATGCAGTCCTACTTCCCTATCTTCTTTTCGTTATCCCCCTATTTATCTAGATTCCTCAAGATCCAACTGATAAAGAAACTCTTGAGCAAGGTCTATCCCAACGACTCCAGCCCTTAATGGTCCTTCTCCCCTAGAATAAAACTGAATGAATACTGTGGGCAATGAATCATGGAACACAAAGGACTAAAACGTTTAAGGTGAAAACACTCAAGGAGTTAATCTTTTTTGCATTAGAAACATGTATAAATGTAATGTTATCATCTGTAATAATAAAAAGACTAAATGTCCATCAAATAGGGTACTGATTAAATAAATGGTAGCTCCATATATTGGAATATTATGGGGCTAAAAGAATTTCATATATACTAAAAAGGGAAAAAAATCACTAAAATTTTTAAGTTGGAAAAAAGGACATCTTATGTATATAGTCATTGCTTGTATGTGTGTGGAGGGGCAGGGAGTTATAAAGTATATACAGAGTTAATGCACACCAAATCTCAGAAAACAGGAACGGTGGGTTTGTTTCTAGGGAAGGAACCAGGATGACTAAAACAAGGGTCGGCAAACTTATTTTTAAAGGGACAAACATGTAACCATGGGCCATAAAGTCTCTGTGGTACCCAACTCTGATGCTGTAGCTTGAGATCAGCCATAGATAATACTTAAATGAATGGGCATGGCTCTGTTTCAATAAAATTTTATTTATAAAAACAGTCAGTGGTAAACTACAGTTTGCTAACCCCTGAAATAGAATACAAGAGAAACACACTTTTCATTTTACATTCTTCTGTACCTTTTGGAATTTTTACCAAAAATCTCGATCCAATCTCTTACTCCAGCTATGGAGGACCAATTCCTTGTAGTCTGTAAATGGCTTCAGGCAGGTCCAACCAGAAAGTGCGTGCTCTGCTCTTACTCATTCACCACCCAGAAGTATAGAGGAGTTAGTAACTGTTGGGAAAATCAGTTCTGAGGTTCATTTCAAAAGGCTCCTTCAAAGTCTCAGCGGATCAGCACTAGTCGCTCATGCAATGGCTAACTTGAAAATGCATTAGCGTACATTCATTTACCACCTTCCCTGGACTGACAATTTTAAAGAATATCGGCAGGTTCTGGAAACAGGGAGTAAACCATCAGATGAATACTTGGGGAAACATAAGATAAACAGGGCCCACACTATATTTTATGGACCAGCTTAGAGGGAAGGTAGAAGCCCTTAAAGTTTTTGAGTTGAAGACAGAAGCATGAGTAAGGCGCTGTGACTAACAGATCAGGGCAAAAAGCAGAGAACACCAGCCACTGGATCAATTAATTAGGAGGTCAGCTGCACAAGACCAACGTTGAAGACAAAATAGAGAAGGAAATAATTTTGTATATGATGGAAAGGAAAATCAATAGAACTTTAAAAATGGGGAAGAATCAAAGATGATGGTAAGGTTTTCTGCCTGGTTGACTAAGAGAAATATTAATATTTCTATAAGGTATGTGGTAAAGAGGAATAAAAATAGGAGTTTTGTTTCAGACATGTTTTATTTGAGGTGATAAAAAGTTTTCAAGAGGTCATACAAATGGGTCACCTGAGTATAGGCCGGCACAGACTCAAGGTATGTATCTGGTTACTGGCAGCCTAAATTTATCAGCTCGAACTTTGTAAATAGATAAAATTTCCAAGGGAAAAGGCAGAGATTAAGTTGAAAAAATGAGCCTTACAGAATGTCTGTATTTAGGGAAAGGCATGGAAGGGTAAAAAAAAAAAAGAGAGAAAATAAAAACTATCTTAGATATTTAGAAAGTAAGGCAGAAAAATCACAGATGATCAAGATAGGGGCAATCACTATTCACTGAGCTACTAACTAGATGCCAGGTATTTTCATATACACTGATACTCAAAAATCTTAAGAGCTATTATTCCAACTTAGTACAAGAGGAGAAACTGAGGACCAAGAGTGTTAAGTAATTTTCCCAAGTTCATACAGCCAAGATGGGGTGGGGCTCTTGAAAAAGTGGAGAGAAAACTGTTTCATATGAGCAATGAAAAAGAGTCCTGGATTTAACAATTAGGTAGGTTACTGGTATCCTTCAAAAACAGAATTTCGATAAAAAGACAGGGGCTAAAGCTAGAGGATGGAAGACTAAAACAAAGTGAACAAGCAGATAATCACCTAGATAGAAATTTGGTTTATAAAACTAAAGATTGCAGTAAGCTGCAATCTTTTTGCTGGTGGAGGGTCTTGCCTTCAATTTGTAAAAAACAACAAAAAAAATCATACAATATGTGTGAAGCACAACAAACCCAGGTATGCCTGTAATGAAGTCAACTAGAGTTAAATTAATGGCCTTTTTTTTTTTTT
>NW_006442508.1:10004289-10035056 GCF_000325575.1 Pteropus alecto | reverse complement strand
ATGTCGACATACATAAGCACATAGAAAAGAACCAAGAGAAGTTGAGAATAAAAGTATTGAGAGAAGAAAATACTGGAGGTTATTAGAGAATAGGAACATGGGCACTGAGAAAAGGTATGGAAAGGATGACAGTTTTGACTAATACTTGAAGAAAGGCAGAAAGTATAGGCAGAGAAACAAATATTTAGATGTGTATAGGTGGGTCAGATGCAGTGACTAATTCCAATTTTTGTATTCCACTATGCAGTTACACAGTGTTATACCATAGTAATAAAATACAGTGTTTTCCTTGGTATGAAAACCACTATTTCAGTATTTTAATTTGGGTCTTAAATCAAATTATTTACAACTTGGGAGCAGGGTCAACAACTTAACATTAATGAAAAAATCTGCAGAATAAAACTCTTTACTCAATGTTCAAATTAGTTCTAAATTGAAAATTTTTTAAATAAAATAAAAGTACTCTCATTTAGAAAGTATTCTTTTATGCTCTCATGCTCTTCAAGAGAAGAAAATGACAGATGACAATGAAAAAATAATTCTTATTCAAGTTCTAAAGTTCAAATGAACACCTGTTTGGCTGTATTGAAAACGATACCGATTATCTACAGATTATCTCCGATACATGATGAAACTAGAAAAGATAAAGATACTTTCTTTGAAACAATCTATAGCCTGCTACACCAAGAAAAATACTGATGTCCCTGCAAAACAAAACAAAACAAAAACAAAGACACTCAATAAAGTTATCACACAAGAGGTGAGATCATTTTAAGATAAAGGGGTAAGAATAAAACGTTTATGTTGGCTTAAAACTGTCTCTTCACCATTACTTTATTGTATGAGGTCAAAAAAAGCTTTTTGGAAGTTGGAAAAGTGTGCATAAAATTATACGTGCAACTTAATGACACCATGGATAAACCTGGTTTTGAAAGATTAAAAGAATATATTTTGTTGTAAATTTTCACTATTGTGTCTTTATTTGTGGATGGTTTCGTTTTCTAAATATTTTTATTAATATTACTTGTTAATTCATATTAGTATATTTAACAATTTTTATTTTAATGTTAAACAACTTTGTTTATATTACTGTTTTTATTTATAAATTAAATGTATTAGTTGAACTGTATTAAATGTTTTACTGATTTTGTTTTAATGAACTGCTTTGATGGTAGAATACCAACAAGTAAAGTCAGTAACATCTTGATCATTTAATTGTAACACAGAAATCATGAGCAAGGCAAGAGTCCTCATACCTGATGGTCTCCATCTTAGCTGTAAAGAGGACAGAATTTGGAGGCTAGATTGGTTGGAGCAGGACCACAACTTAATGAAAATGGAAAAAAGTTTACATTGTGTGGAAGGCCTTGTCACAGGTAAAAGATAATAAATAAAAGAAATGCCAAAAAAACAGTAAAGCAGAAATACAATAGCAAGATTTGTACTGGGTCAGGTAATAGCTTTTGTGGCTTTATCAACAGTGCTATTTAACCAGAGCAGTTCTTTGGACTTTCAGAATATGCAACAAGTTACCTTTATTAAATCTATCTGAGCTCCCTCAATTAAAGGGTATTATTACATACGCTGCTCAAGGAAGGAATAAGGGAAAAATGGAGTAAGTCACTAGAAGCATTAACTGCATAAATGATAGTATCCAAGTGATCGACAATACTTTTTTTCATTATAACTGTTAAGTTCAGAGTGAACTCCCCCAATTTTTTAAAAACATGATTATAAAAAAAAATGCCCAATATAGAAAGTTCTGTGAGAAATTCAGTTATCCTGCTTCAAAGCACCCTATAAGATAACTACATTTTTATAATACATCTTACACTTGAATGTCTACTAATGACGAAGAGATTTTTTTCTTCTCCATTTTCAGAAGTCCACTCTTACACAGTGGCATGAAAAGGTAAGTTTAAATATCCTGCTTTTAAAAGATTTATTACACGTAGTTGAAAAACAGCTGAAACTTTCAGATATTCAGCAATGCTGAACCTTTGCTTATATGCCTATTAAACTGAACTCTGATCATATCTTACCTCCACAAGGTAGACAAAAAAAAAGCAAATGATATTTGTATTATAGTTAAAAAAACATGTGAATGAAAAATCTCTTCCAACATGCTGTAGTACTGTAGGTTGAGCCATATCAAGTTACATAAAAATATGATTAAAATAATTAGATTCTATTATATGTAAGAAATTAGAATTTCTATCTAAAAAAGAACCATGAAGAATATATCAAAATATTATAGACAAAAATATTATGTTGTGCCTGCCTCTTCCCTCCGCATCACCAATTTTAAAGACAAGGATCCTTAAGACACTTAAATATGGTCAATGGACACAGTTGACTTCATTTTAAATGGCTAGATTTTTTCCTAGTTACCTAATGGGTATTATTAATAGCCATACCTACCACTATTTATATCTCAAAACTCACTATATGACTAAAACTTTGATGAAAGGCTTGGAAAGTTACATTCAAAATGTACCTTTCTTTCACTCATAAAGTTATTTAACTCAACATAGTTATTGTTTGGGGGTGGGGGGGGACTTCCCATGAGTTAAATGACAGGAGGTTAAATGATAAATTCTTTAGAATAAATTTCATGAATCGGTATTTCAGTTCAATTTCAGCAGTGGAAATGGCAAGCAGGGTCAGTTGAGCCCAGGAGTAACAAGCAATAGAGAAATCACTTTTAACAAGGATACAGTAGGCAAGTCTTCACAGAAAGGCATCTGTTACTTCTTGAAAGATGAAAAGATTCTGACCACTGGGCTTCAAGCTCACTGAAGCCCCCCTTTTTAGGGAGGCTTTTTGTTGGGAGAGACTAGAGATGGAGCACATGGCACCACTCTGGTTGCAATACAGCACATAAGCAAGGGAGTGGTGGCTAAAAGCATGGAAGTTGATAGGAGCAAGATCAGAAAGAAACCTGAACATCAATGCTGAAGAGGCTGGACTGAAATCAGTATGCAGGGGTAAATGAGTGAGGATTTCTGATAAGTAAAACCATTCGACGTTTAGGAAGATTCTTAGGCTACAGGCTGAATATAGCCTGGGGGAGAGATGAGCGGGAGGGAGTTGAGCGCCAAACCGTCCCCTGCTAGAACACAGGACACAGGGCTCCTGAATTTAGGAGTCCAAATTGGAAATGAGGAGAAAGCCCAGCACTAGTAGAGGGAAGAAACTTAAAAACGCTGCCGAGATTTTGAATACAAGTGAGGAAGTGATTCTATTAACATAAATGAAGATGTTAATATCTATCTAGTAAAGGCCAAAAAAAGTTCTAGTATACTTATAAATTTAGTTTTGGCATCCCACACCGCTGCACTACTCTCTGTACTACTGCCAAAGACTGATCATCCCTCTGCGTTCCTAAGGGCTACTTCCTACAAGCCAGAGCACGTTTTAAAAAAGTGAGAGTCACGCTTTATAATCCCTATATAGTTGGCGGAAGAAAAAAAAAAAAATCACAGGTCGTGCAAAGCTGAATTTGGGTTAACAGTTTGGGATGTTTCGACAATGAAAAGGCCGATGTCATTATCAGAGAATATGAAAAGCCTCCCAGCTCTCCTTTTAAACTTCCTACTTGGGATGAGTGTTTCCACTACAGGATACATCTGATCAACAGGACTCCCATCTTGGTCCTCCCGAACTGTGGCCTCCATGCTTGGGCTCCCCTTCCCCTCCCACATAAGGAGCGAGGAGACACCAGGCCTGACCCCGGAAAAAGCGCCCTCCACCGTCCTCCATCCCCAGGAGTCGGGCCGGGCTCCCCTCCCCCAGCCGGCAGCCCAGGGCCGAGGGAGGCGCTCTGGGCGGCCGCGAGCCTGGTACCCAGTGCAGCCGGCGCCGCAGCGTCGCCCACCCTGGCGGGTCCAGCTCACCTCAGCCCGGGCTGGCTCGGGGCCCTGCGCGGCCGCGGGCTGCGGCTGCAACTGCTGGGCAGGCGCCGGCGGTTCCTTGTTCCGGTGGCTAAGGTCTTCGTCCGGGACTGCCCGGACCCCAGCTGGAACGCACAGCAGCGGAACCAGCAGGAGCAGAAGCAGCCAGGGGGCAGATGCGCGGCCGCTCCCCCGGGCCGCCGCCGCCGCCATCCCGCCCGCCGAGACGGCCGCCGCAGGAGGAAGTATGGGCTACAGGAAGACTCGACCCCGAGCCGCCTCCGCGGCGCCGCCCCTAAGGCTTCGCCGCCGCCGCTTAGTGAGGACTCGGTACCATGCGGGCAGTACTAATGGCGGGCGTAAGATTTCGGGAAAACCGGCGTTCCTCGGATCCCCCTTCTCCCGCGATGGCCACACGACTCCGCCAACTGTCTCAATGCGGCCCAGCCCTGATTCCCCCAGGCCCCGCCCCTGCCCGTGACGGCCTCCCATTGGCCCAGCGTCCGTCTCGGCGTCGTGACGTCCTCGGGCAGGTTGAGGTGCGGCTCGCGCCCTCTTCCCATTGGACGCGGCCAGTACCAGGCGCCACGTTACCTTCCTCTCCTCGCATCCTTCTCGTGCTCCACCCCGGACCCTCTTCTCTCTCTGGACCCGGTTCCGGGATTTCGCGGCTCGTTACTTCTCCTCCCTCCTGAGTCTTCTTCCCTAATATCCAGGCCGGCCTGTCCTTTTTTTTTTTAACCATTCCAAAATATCAAATTAGTTCTAGCGCCCAGGTTTCGTGGCACCTAGCCCCGTTCCGTACTCCTTCAAAGAATCTCCGTGCCACCTCCGACGCGGCGATCTGCTGAGGACAGCGTTCTTAGAGGGTCAACATGCTATTATTAAAAACAAACCTTTGAAATAGGACTTAGGAAATAACACGAAAATTTTCAAGCCTTATTTTAGATTGTTTGTTTGCCTGTAGTCACCCTCAGACCCAAAACATCTAACATTGCCCATGTCCTGCAGCGCCTTTCCACTTGGAATGCTTTTTGTTGCACCTATCTTAGACCGATCTCTTAAAATGTTTGGGTTTTGAAATTGAATATAGGGTTTTTTAAGATTAGGAGTTGGGGGTGGGCAACAGTAGAAAACAGGAAAGGGTGGTTCGTTGGGTTATTTTTACATTTTATGAGGATATTTTTACGTTTTATATTTTTTAAAAAGTTAAGCTATTTAGTTATCAGAAGTTTGACTAAGATAGTGCTAACCATGTTCCAGGTACTCTTCTAAATACTTTACATATATCTACATGTATTAAACTTGTACTTTATGAAGAGCTAAGGAAGGTTATCACTAAGTACTGGGACAATAAATGAATCCACCAAAACAATCTGTGGCAAAGTGGACAAAGCTACTTTGAGTTTGCTAAAGAAACCATTTTATGTCATGGGTTAGTAAAGCTTTTGGTCATGCTGTTCTTCCTGTCTGTAATTAACTTCCTCTATTTTATCGCTATAAACTACTCATATTTCCAAAACTTGTTCAGGTCTGACCTCTCAGAAGTATCCTCCCAATACCTTCTCTTACAAAATTCATCACTTTTTGCTTCTTGATATTGTAGCTTATGCATGTTTTTATTATTGTGAAAGATGCCTCCTGGAGGGCTCAAACATTTGCACTCTAGAGATGAACTAGGAGGCATGCCTAGTTCATCTCTAGAGTGCAAATGTTTGAGGCCTCACAAACCAGTAATAGAAAAGCCAGGAATCCAGACTATCTTCTCTCTATCCTCCTCTTTTTTTTTTTGCATACATAATTAGCTGTGCTTAAGAAGTATCCGAAAGGCAGTCAACTAGTGTCTCATTCTCATGGCTAAAGCAGAAGGGTAAAGTGGCAAAATTGGCCATGTGTCCCTGTTTCCTGGAAGGTACTTGGCCTATTTTCTGAGGTGGGCCGCCCACACCCCAGAACTCTCTAACAGGAAGTGCTCCTGGCCAAATTCCCAGTCACCTCAGCAGATGAGGCAGTGAAGACTTACAGGTTACAGAGAGGGAACTGGAGAGAGGATAGTCTGGACTTTGGGGGCTCAAACATTCACACTCTAGTGATAAACTGGGAGGCACAATATTTGTACCCCAAATTCTATCTGAGGCATCCTGGTTACTTCCACAATAATAGGATGCCAATGCACTGGGCAACTCAGTGTGAGGTAGCTCAGGGGTAAGGCAGCAAAGCTGTTTAGCAGATGTAAACAGAGATAAAGCATTGTCCCATGGGGAACCCACACGCAGTGGGGTCAGTGCAAAGTTAAGAGTATGGGCCACAGTGGGGCCTTTCCATCCTGCCCTGGTGTCACCCTGATCCAAGGGCCCTCAGGCTTTGCCAGTCTAGGCTCCAAGTGTCAGATTTCAAAGTGATCAGCTGTTTCTGTGCTCAGAAGTGCCAAATCAGAGCTGGTTCTGATTTACCTACCGTTAGGATTTAAAGCCATTATCATTCTATTCCTCACTATTGACTAACTCCTTTTTGAAAACAACAACAATAACAACAACCAGAAACAAACAAAAAAGAACAAACATGAGAACTATTTACTTCACCCCTACCCAATAAGGATGTGGGAGACTCCAATTCCAAGATGATTTTCTTTTTTTGTCCTGGCCTACATGGATATAGTCTCTCAAAAATGTAATCACTGGCAGGCACCCTTCTGGTAAGAAACCCTGATATATGTGCATTTTACTATATTTTAATATTTTTTAGTCCTACCTCCTGACTGGGTCATAAGCTTCTAGATGGTAAGATTATCTTTTATATTTATATCCCTAATACCTAGCTAATTTCCTAACATCGTAATAGTGATAGCCATCAATACAGTAGTATTAATAGCAGTAACATTCTCATTATCTGTTAGAGGAGAATCTTTTTTCTCCATTCTAGTTTTCTTTGAGGAGGAGGTCTTTCCTGGTCTCTCTCAGAGCCTCAGCCATTTTACCTCTGATGATGTGAATTTGGGCAAAGTAACTGAACCTACTGCCATCTGCTTTGCCACTTTTTTCCTCTTGGGAGGTGCAGCCCACAGGGAAAAATAGTCTCTGCTGTTCCTTCTGGGACTGCCTGCTCCCAGCTCTGGCTGCATGCAACTGAGTGGGGACAGCTCTTGATTCTGGAATTCAGTATTAGCCCAGTGCCCCTGGCTACCAGACCTGAAGTCACTCCTTCCAACCTGGCCATCTGTCTATCCCATTCTCTGTTTTCTTCCTCAACTTTTCAGAAGAAGAGGCAAGCTATTTCCTGAGCTCTCTTAGTGAGCTCTCCCTGCCCACTCCCACAATCATCAAAAGGTGGATTAAAGCTTTTTACTTTAAACAGTCCACAGAGTAAAGGCTGGTTAGAGAAGCCAAGACAGGGAGTGATGAGAAAGGAAAGTGGGGAAGCAAAAACCAGGAATTCATGCTAAGAGTTAAAGTCATTCAAAATTAAAGAGAAGGTGCTTGGAAAATTGAAATGTAAATTAATGACAAATAGCAATTTATAACTTGCTTGACCTCAACTCTAAAGCACTTCTACTATGTGCAGTGAAGCATACTTCTACCCATTGGCACGCTAAACCCCTCAGATGATGGGGACCTGTCCCCTTGTAAGCAGGACCTCTACTGGCCCAAGAGAAATGGAGAACTGCCCTTTCAGACCCATTCTTGGACTGTCCTCAGTTTCCACAAGTAAATAGAAAATTCAAAGAGAATACTAAATACATGCTCCAAGAATTCTCATTGCCCAACAATTTGCTTACCATTTCCATCTGGATGTCTCACAGGCACTACAAACAAAGCATGGGCAAAGCAGTTCTCTGGTTTCCCTCCAAAAGCCTGTTCCTTCCTCAGCTTTCACATCTCAGTAAATGGAACCAGCATTCCCTATTAGATTCCTCTCATCTCCTCCTATCCCACATCCAACCCACCAGCAAATTCTGTTGGCTCTACTGCTAAAATAGATCCTGAGCCTGTTCACCTGTATCTCCCCAGTTACCACTTTATCCAAACTAGGTGTCATTTCTCACCTGGACTATTAAAATAGGCTCCTAATTGGCCTTCCTGCTTCCCCTCTTGCCAATCTATAATCTAACAACAGCCAGGGTGAGCTTTCAAAATGAAATCATTTCATTCCCCTGCTTAACATTATCTAATGGTTTCTTAATTCTCTTAGAAAAAAATCCAAAGTCCCTATCTCTGAATTAAAGTTCTATGTGATCTAACCTCGGCGTTCTGTGTGATTCCATCTCTTAGTTCTCTCTACCTCACGTGCCATACTCAACTAAGCTTGTTTCCACCTCAGGACCTTTGTACTTGCCATTTCTCTTCTTAGAACACTCCTTTTTCAGGTCTTCTTCTGGTCATTTAGGATAAATATCACCTCCTCAAGAGAGACCTTCCTGCCCATCCATCTAAAGTAGACCCCCTCCCTCAGCCTTGTCACTTTCTGTCTCACCTTTGTTTGTTTTTTTTTAAGCTTTGTCATAGTACTTATCACTGTGAAATTATCTTGAAAATCTAATTGTTTACTTGTTACATTTATTATGTGTATCACTCAACTAAAATGTAAGCTCCATCAGGGCAGAAATCTTACCTGTTTTGCTCACTGTATTCCCAAGGTCTAAAACAATGCCTGGCCGTAGGAGATACTCCGATATGACTGAATCATTAGTTTAATGTAATTCTGAGAACAAAAAGAAAAGACAAAGAGAAACCTAGACATTGAGATAGTCTGACTCAAAAACAGATTTCTGACCTTGTCATTCCTTCCCCCTTTAAAGATCAGCCACATCCCATACCCGTATGTTCCTCCCGTAAGGCCTGAGCAGTTTGGAAGAGTATTCTATGCCTTCTTTGTCCTTGGCCTGATTCGAAGAGACAGAGTTTATCCTACTTCCTGCTCACATCCTAGTGGCCTCGAGTTCATTCATAGCCAAAGACAAGAATCAGTCTTTAACTCACCAAGAACCTTTCAACCTGGAATATCTCTCCTCCCCAAATGATTGTCAGGTCCATTTAGGCCTGACAGCAACTGAGACTCCAACTTCTATCCTCTAAGCCACTCCTCCAGATTAGGAGAAACTCTCAGACCATTCTCTTCATTGTCAACTCAGTGCTCAGAAAGTTTGATGATGTGATTCCGGGCAGAGAGGTGATTGGATATTGGGTGGGGGTGATACTCTTTCACTAAAGTAAGGCTTGAGTATTAGTGAGAAATTGGGTCAAAATTATGTGGTCTAGAGGAATATAAATTCATTAGACTTGATGAAGGTCTTTAAGATAAGAAAAGTTGTAGCCCTGAAGTGGAAGACCCTCTGTTTCCCTCGTGCCATGCTTTGAGAGTAGAGCTTGCCCACTGTGAAAAGTCTGTAGACACTGAGACCTGCCCTCCCTCTTCCCCTAGGCATGCCTATAGGACTGTGACTGACATGGTATCTCCAAGGGTAAAGGAATGGCCCTGCTTCCACCAGCATCAGAAACATCTTCATTTGTGGACTACACTAATTTGGGAATGCTCTTGCTGAAAGTGATGCAGATTTTTCTATCTTACCCCACTTCCCAAAAAAAGTAGCTGGAAAAGAAAAAAACAGCCTAAGAGAACAAAATAAGTTTGTATAAGTACTTATCACACTATAGAAGTAAAACCCCAACATCCATGTCAGGGATAACAAGCTCAAATGCTTCTAGGAATTTAAAAGGAAAAGAACCTGCCGAGTCTCCAGCCCTGTCTAAAGCAAGTGAGCATCCATTATCCTGCCCTGGGCAATTGCCACAATGGGGAGCATGACCCTAAGTTTATCAGATATTCCAAATTGTCAAGGGAGAAAAGCAAGAGATCTGAATTTTTATATGAAATTTTTAAATTTTAAAATGAGAATTGCGTTCTACTAAATATAACAGAAAATCCAAAACAACATCTAGCATAAATTAGATAAGAATGTTTTTCTCTCAAGAGAGGCATTTCAGAACAAATCCAGCAGCACCATAGTGATCAGGGATCCAGGTTCCTTCCAGCTTTCTGTTCTATCATTCCTGTGGTGTAGCCTTTATCTTCATGACCTAGTATGGCAGCTAGAGTTCTAACAGCCTGTTACAGGCAGCTGGATGGAGGACTAGCAGGAAAAAGAAGGAAACACAGAGTATGTGTCTTTTAAGAAAGCTGCCATATTTCTCACCTTCATATCTACACATACACACATATACATATGTACACATAAATATACATACATGTACACATATATGTATATATGTGTGTATAAGTTTGTGTTTGTATGTCATATCTACTGAAAAAAAACTCAGAGTTATTTTAAGAAATTGGCTCAGGTGAGTGTGGAGGCAGGCAAGTCTGACATATTTAGGGCAGGCCAGCAGACTAGAAACTCCGGCAATATTTTTATGTTAGTCCTGGAGTAGAATTCTTTCTTCTACAGGAAGCCTCAGATTTTGCTCTCAAGGCCTTCAATTTATTAGATAAGGCCCACCCACACTGAGGGTAATCTTTCTTCTTTACTTAAACTGATCTACTTTCTACTTCACTTAATCTTCACAGCAACATCTAGATTAGTATTTGAACAAACAATTGAGCATCATAGCCTAGCCAAGTTGACATATAAAATTAACTATCACAGTCACTAATTCAAAATTTTATAAAACCATGCAGGCAAAACAACACTTATCTGAGTCAGGTCTGGACTGCAGCCTGCCAATTTGCAATTCTTTCTCTATATGCTGGAGTGAGGAACTTGGCCCTTTCTGGATGTGTATGTGTTTGTGTATTACATGCCATTGAGTCAGCTCTGACCCTGTGAATGAGTGATGCCCACAATGGCCTGTCCTCATCAGCATTGCTTAGCTCCTGTAGACTCATGCCTATGGCTTCTTTTATGGAGTCAATCCATCTCATATTTGGTCTTCTGCTTTTCCTGCTGCCTTCTATTTTTCCCAGCATTATTGTCTTTTCCAAAGAACCCTGCCTTCTTTCTCATGATGTGTCATTTTTGACTCCAGCGATGTTTTAGGCTTAACTCACTGGTTCATCTTTCTGGGGTCCGTGGTATCTAGAGCTTTCCTCCAACATATTTCACATGAATCATTTTTTTCTGATTGGCCTTCTTCACTGTCCAACTTTCACATCTGTACATAGTAATTTATAGATCCACAATATAAAAATATCCTAACTAAATATCCTCCATACAACTGGAGTCACACGTGCACAGTAACAAAAGGCCTACAGTGAACATGCAAAAGTCCCACCCTTTCTGGGAGACTATATCTAGATAGATAGCTGTTCTCCTTGTTTTATTTTGTTTAGTTTTTAATTTACCACTTTGTTGATGGGACGCTATCTGATAAATAACACACTTTCTCTTTGACCCCGTCCTAACTCATTATTTTCACTTTAAAATCTGAGTTTCTGGTTCTAGGTAGTGATTTAGAGAGGCACAGGAGGGAGGGGTGAGGGGAAGGTAAGGAGTCAGGGACCAGCAAAAGCCCTGTGGCTCTTTCAACCTATAATTACCAGGCATTCCATTTACCCAGTACCACCACCCAGACAGAAGAATGCCTTTCTACTCTCTCCTCAGACAGTTTCTTTTCACTTGTTTTTCTCTTTCAAAGTTAACTTTGATAAAGTCAGCCTAGAAAACAGGCATGCTGAAAAGTCGTTTTGTCACTGATTTGTAAGAGCTGGTTTTATATATTATGAATATTTATTTTGTCATTCTATTATGTATTGCAGTTGTTTTTCTTAGTTTTTTATAACATTGTTTATGATGTCTCTCAATGTGATTCTGTACATGCTTGTAGCTTTTCTCAGTCCATTTTAACAATATTAGTACTAGAAATGTGGCTAAAGTGGGCTCATTAAAAGCACTGACACAAAATTGTATCATTTAGAAATCTACAATTTCATTAAAAGTCAAGTAGAACTAAAATTGTTTTTGCATAAAATGCATCTTTATGTTTCTTAATTCCTATAATAAATTAATACAACAATTATACAAAAATGAAAACAATTATAATTAAGTGGATCTTTTTTAGCTTTATGGGAAGCAAATTTGGTTTATCTGGTTAAGTGCTTTTCTCTGATGTTTCATTTTCAGATGTAAGTTATCTCTATTGTGATTTTGTTGCTGTTCAAAGTTCTTTGGAAGTCTCTGTAGAAACCAAGAATAGATAGGGGCCCCATGCTGTAGGGGTGTTTCTCTAATCTGTGGAACAATAGCTCTCCGTAGTTGAAAATCACAGAATGCTGATAGGAGGACAATCTGACAGGCTTACTGCTTATAATGTACTTGAATTTGACCCTCATTTGAATAGATGTTTATCCCTGTTAAGCTCATGCTTTGGATGGAAAAAACCATAATCTTAAAGAGGATGTCAACCCATTGGAGGCATTGTCTCAAATTGTTTTGTGTGTGTGTGTGTGTGTGTGAGAGAGAGAGAGAGAGAGAGAGAGAGAGAGAGAGAGAGAGAGAGACACACACACACACACACACACATCCATTTGGATCAAATACAGATTTTGCCAAATTCTGCTCTCTAGCCCAGAGTATTACATTGTTTTACTCTTAACATAGACTGAATGCCTACTAGCTAATACATTTTGTATGGAACACATTAAGAACATGCATTTTCTTGCATTTCTTGCTCTTTTCTATACTTCTTAAGCATTCATAACCATGAAATGTCTCCAGTAATGGCATATGACAAAAGTCTGTGAAACTCTTACCTGTGGTCAGGGCTGGCTACATAATTTGCTGAGCCTATTACAAAATGAAAATGTGGGACCCCTGTTCAAAAAGCAGGAAAAAAGTAAGAAGTGCAGTTAAAGTTACTAATGTAATAGGGATAATAGTGATTCATGTTATTCAATGAACTTAAAAATTGCAAAAATAATATTTTGGTGTCGATGATAGAATGTAATAAAAAATAGTTTATTAATGTGATATCTTGATTATGAAAATTTTCTGGCTCACTTGTCTGCAAATTAATCAAGATTTTATTTTCATTTTTAATAGATAAGAAATTCATTTCATGCAGTTTCTTTTTCAGTAGATATGACTGAAAGCAACATCAGCCACTCTTAGCAAATTTACAATCACAAATTTTGATCATTTTCATTTTAAAAAGTATCTTTCTGTTAATATTTTATAGGCTGTGATACTACTAAGATAAATTTCTAATAAATTATTTTGAAATATAAACTTCAGTACTTCTGGAGTATTGATTCATATGAAACAATTTTTCTAAATAGATTTAATTCTTCATATTAGTTTTATGTAAGTCGGAATTTAATTTTAAGTATAAATTTATATGATGGCACTTTAGTGTTTCCTCCGACTTGAGGAAATGTTTTCTGAAACTTGTGGAGGTGGTATAAACAACTGAAAGTGTCTTTGTGACTGGCGTGTAATTCAGAAGTCCTGCTTTTGCCTTCTGTCATTGTATCTTCAATTACAAGGGAAAAAAGTTTTAATTGTCTTCCTCGTTAACAATTAGTTCATACAAACCCTTATATGCAAATAGTGCTCTTTTCTGTAGAAAGTAATAATCTTTACGTTTAATTTCTACACCCATGGTTATTTGCTTTGCAATGTTGTAGCAGTTTTCAAAATTAGAGATTTTAAATCTTTTAAGAATTCTAATAATTCCCTAAAATATTTTCGTTCGATGCTCCTGTATATGTTCTTATTTTGTACTAATTTGCTGATAAAGTTTGCTGCCTGAGTGCCAGTAGTTCCTGTCCCAGTGTCAGGCTGGAGAGCTGATATTTGTGCAGGTGACACAAGGATTGGCAAACTGGCCTACCACTGCGGGTTCCCATGCAGAGCCCCTTCCCTTCTCTGGAGCCACAGCTGTTGCCTCTGCTTCTACTGCTGCTGCCACTATCATTACTGCAGTGTGGGCCTAGGTACCCACCCAGTTGCACCCCGAATTTCTCTGAGGCATTGCGTGCATGCTGGGGTGCCTGCACTGCCTGAGCCTTCTGCAAACATGCATGCACGACCCCTGTTGTGTGTACACTGCTCTCATGCATGCTCCATCGTCCCACAGAACTTCACTTACCAAATACAAGTTCAAAAATAAAATCATTAAGACTTTCAAGACAGCAGTAGCAGAGGATTAAACCAAGCATGGGGCCCTTCTGAAAGCGGGGCCCTATGCAACTACACGGGTCACATGCTCATGAAGCTGGCCCTACAGATAGTCCTATGGTCTATCAAGCACTAGGATTTGAGCTGTATATGGAAGAGAACGTGAGGTGGTGGGGAAATGATGGCACTAACAGATTTCCCCCATGACCTTATTAGTTTAAAGCAATAGGTTTTTGTTAAATCCACATCTTCATACTGAAATGTGTGCTGAGAGCAAGAATCTTGTCTTTTATAATTCGATATTCACCACAAAGCCTACCTCTGTGCCTTGTGCATAGTAGATGGTAAATAAATTCGGTTGAATAAATTACTATTGTTTTTAGAGGAGTAACATGTAAAAAGATGGAAATAGGTGGGTTCTCTTTTTATATAAGGCACTGAATTGACCAAAGTTGGTGCAAAAAAATATGATCTGATTGTCTGATCCAGGAGGACGAATATCATTAGTAAGCACTGCGTTTCCTATACTCACTCCAAAAATGTGGGTGTACGTAAACTTCCTGAGTTTAGTAGTCTTTCTGCCTTTGCCTATACTTATAGAGAATCTAACAATCGATTTTTTTCCCCTTTGTTTCCTAGGAGGACTTAGTTCTTTTCCAGATCCAAGGTTAAGATGGCATTATTCTTTACCAAGAGTTTCCAAAGGTTACTTGCCTCAGCCCAAATTACAAAGACTGCTGACTAAGGAAATCTAATCAAAATATACAGTGTGCGAGTGGGAAATGATAAAGGGAAGGAGGAAGGTTTATAACTGTGCCTATAACATTTTATTAAAAACTGTCTCTTTTATAGGCAAATCAGGGTGTTATTACTCTGTCAAGTACTTGCCTTGCGGGTCTTCCTTGTTTCACTTACTAAATAATAGTCTGAATTTTATTGTAAAGGAGACAGATCTGTCAAGTCATGGAAATGAAAGGTAGGCCTGGATATTGCAAGGCGAGTTACAGTGAGTTCTCAGTCTGTAGGTAGCTATGCCTTTTGTGAACCTCTACTAGCCAGTTTCTGGGTCTATCCATATCCCCAAATGCCTTTTGATCTTGATAAGTCTATACCTTATGAATAAATAAAATTTATTAGTAGGAATGTCAAAAAATGGCATACTCTGATTTTACTTATTCATTCTGATATATTCTTACAGTATCAGATGCTTCTACATCTAAATAACCACACTCCAAAAAGACATTCCAGAGAATGCAATCCAGGGTATGCAAATAAAATCCATCTGTGTTAAGAGCCTATGTCTCTCCTATATCAAACAACAATAAAAATGATAACGAAACTTAACAAACTGACAACTTGGAAAGTAATTCTGAGAAGGGAAAAATATTAAAGCATATAAAATCATGATTATGGATAGGACTTATTCAATACATTCTGGAATTCTGGAATGGAAGAACTAATGAAGAATGAAAGAGGTAGTTTTATAAAAGATAAAAGATATGTAATAAATTTAAAAGATACAAGTCAAGATCACCAAAGATATTACTAACCACGATTATGAACAAGAGGCTCAAAATAGATTTAGGTAAACTTATAATAGACTCATAAATTATTTAGTAAAATCAGGAATTTTGATGTCTTCTACATCTTTAGGTTTTTGGGCTTGATTTCATGGAGAGCACTCATCCCCTAACAAATTTTGCTCTCAGAATTGTAGCATCTGGAGACTGGGAGAGGAGAAAGGGAATCCGTTCCTATTTCATTGCCCTCACCAATTGCTGTCATCCTGAACTGTATGATTATGCTGAAATCTAAAGTTTGCTTTTATGTCTTAAAAGCAAAATCATGGAAGGAAACTCCACAGACAATTTGAGATGGAAAAGGAAAAAGATGAACTGGAAATACAGTTTGGCCACAACAATTAGATGGGATGGAGAGATGAAAAACTGAATAATCCTAATGATTATTTTCCATGTATCACTGTGAGCTACTCTCATGTGTTCATAAATACAGAATTGAAGGAGGAGTGTTATATAAGAACGAGTTAAGTTCTTTCCAATTTATTGGATTACATCATTCCTCTGGCGTGTGTTTTTTTTTTTTTAAGCTCAAAAACTTTATACAGTCCACATGTCAGAAAATCATGATCAATGTTAGTTAATAGCAGGCCACGTGGTAATAGGTCCAGAGCTCAGGAAGCAAGAAACTCAAAGTGCTGATTTTTTTTTAAGTTTGGGAGAGAAATAGGACTTTATATAGAGGCTGCAAGTTGAAGAGTAATTGTTGTCCTCTTCACTAAATAGTGTTAATCTTAATATTTTAAAGAATAAATGTAGGAATTTAATTTCTATAAAAGCCGCACTTCCCTTATAAAACCTGATACAAGTATGTGGATGGAATTGTAACAATTCATGAAACCTAAGTGATTCTTTTGACTGAATTTCATTTTATTCCTCCTTACTGTAATTGTTACTGGTTTTTTTTTTTTTTTTTTTTTGGTAGTATAAATGCACGATTGGATCATTGCCTTTCATGTGTCAATATAAACTGCACTTGATCTTTGTAAGGTAAGTATTACTGCAATTATGCAACAAAGTAAAGGCAGGAGAGTGTGCAGATAACAGTGACAAGAGAAGCATTCATTTAATTAGTATTTATTGTCTATTATGTGCTAGACATTCTTCTAGTGATGGGGACACATCTGTGAACAAAACAATAAAAAATACCCCAATACAACGAAACCGGCTCTCATGTATCTTACATTCCAGCAAGGGTAGATAGACAATAAAATAATAAGCATAAGTGAAAAAGCTCATGGTAGAATTTTTTTTAAGAAGATAGTGTATCAGTTGACTATTGCTATAGAACAAAACACTTTAAAACTAGGTGGCTCAAAACAATAAGTATTTATTATTGTTCACAAGAGCAAAGGGAGATGGAAATGAGAGGTTAGGTTGCAACTTTAAATTAAAAGGTCACCTTATTGAAGTGATTGTAGGCAGCCTCTTAGATGGACCCCAAGGAGCCACACTTCTTGATAATCTTGTCCTTGTGTAACCACCTTCAAGTGTGAGCTGGACTACTGACTCCCTTATAACAGATAGAGTATGGCAAAAGTGATGGGATGTCACTTCTGAGATTAGGTTACAAAGGGATTGTGTCTTCTGTCTTGCATACCCTTGCTTGATTGCTTGAATGGAACGTGGGTACCGTGCTATGAGCTGTTCCATAGAGAGACTTATGTGACAGGCAACTGAGAGAGATTCCTGGCCCTCACATCAATAGCCAATGAGAGATTGAATCCTGCTAACAACCATGTGAGGGAGTTTAGAGGCGTGATCTCTTCAGTGGAGCTTACAGATGAGACCTTAGCTCTGATGACATCTTGATTGTAGTGAATCTTTGAGGAAGAGGCACCCAGCTAAGTTGCACCTGAAATCCTGATGCACAGAGACTATGAGATAACAGACGTTTGTTGTTTTAAGCTCCTAAGATTTGGAGTACTTTATTACACAGCAATAACTAACTAATCCAGTGACTTGAAGGAGTTGAGGAAGTTAGCTATGTGGCTAGCTATCTGGGAGAAGACAATTCCAGGTGGAGGGAAGGAGGCCAGTGTGTCAGAAAACTGAATGAGGGCAAGAATAGCAGGAGATGAGGTAAGACAGGTGACTGGGAGCTGGATCATATAGAGTCTAGTAATTTATTATAGAAATTTTGGCCTTAATCTGAGCGAAATTGGTAGCTGTTGCAAGGTTTTGAGAGAATAGTGACATAATTTGATTTATGTTTTTGAAAGCTCGCTGTCTCGTGTTGAGAATCAGCTATAGGGAATAAGAGAGAAAGCAGGGAGACCAATTAGGAATCTACTGCAGTAAATTAGGCACAAAATGATGATGGCTTAAATCAAGGTGTTAGTTGAGTTACAATAACAGGGATGGATAGAACCATGAAATGGTTTGTGAAGTGTGAGAGAAAGAGAAGAGCCAAGGAAACTCCATTGTTTTTGGTTTGAATAAGTAAAAAATGGGAAGACTGTAGGTGAATCAGATGTAAGGGATAAGGAAAATCAGAAATTAACCTTTAACCAAGTCTATCTTGAGATACCTATCATAAATCAAACAGAGATGTTTAGTAGGCAATTGGATATATGAGTCTAGAGTTCAGAAGTGATGTTTAGGCTGGATATATAAATTTAGGAGTTGTCAGCATATAAATAGTATTTAAAGTTATGAGGCTGAATGAGATAAAGGGAGCAAGAACTGAGAATTGGCACAGTTCAACATTCGAAAGTCAGAACAAAGAGAAGGAACCTGGGAAGGAGAGCCAGGGTGGTAGGAGGAAAATCCAGAGTGTGTGGTGTCTTGGAGTCGATTAAAGAAAGTGTGTTATGGTGAAGTGACCAGCTGCTGCTGTGATGTTAGTATAAATATACTGAGAGGTGATTACTGGATTTAGCATGATCACTGGAGACCTTTTTAAGAGCAGTTTCTATGGAGTTATGAGGTCTAGAGAGTGACTGGAGTGGATTTAGCAGTGAGGGGAAAAGAAATGAAGCTAGGAAGAATGAAATGAATATTTCTAGTTTTGCTGCAAGGGCACCAGAAAAATCAGATGGTATCTGGTAAGGGAAATGGGGTTAGAAGGCTTCAAAAAGATATTTGTCTGTTAATGGGAAGGTTAAGAAAGGGCAAAAATTTGATGATTTAGTAGGAGCAAGAACGGCTAAGCGATGTTCTTGGGTAGAATCTAGGGCTCAAGTAGAGTAGCTAGCTTTGGGTAGAAATCCAGAGAGACTGTTTATAGTTTCAGGAGAAATGTAAATGACTTTGAAATGAGCGAAAAATATTACCAGTGTCCTGTCTACGACACTCTTTGGGTTATCTGCACTGTGACTTTGAGCTATTTTATAACTCAGCTATTCATAGACAATTGATATGAATGCAGATAATCCTTTCCCATAAATACACAATGAATTTTATCCAATGGAGGCACAACTGATTTCCTTCTCCTGCTATAGAAGCCAGTTTTGCAACTATTAAGCAAATTCATTTTGGCATACATCATTGTCCATATATGTGTCTGCTTTTAGAATTCTTCTTTGAACTGGTTGTAACATCTTACTGGTTCCTCCATTACTTACTGAGTTAAAATTTTTGGCACATGTTCATTTTATATTTGTATGAGAATCATGATTTTACATTCTTTTTTTAAAAGCAGGAGTGAGGTCTGCATCATAGCAGAGTGAGAAAACTCCTTTGTTTCTCCCTTTACATTTATAAATTGGATGACGGTAACTCAACAAAGGATCCCCTGCTTAACATACAAACATGCCTGAAAAGTCCACACATTGGACATTTGATGGTGGGCATACTGGAATGAGTAGGGGAGGCAGGACGAGAGGAAGGACAGGGGTAGTGGCCGCAGATGCAGTGCAGCACCCACTGTGGTTCCAGCAAGCAGGGCAACAGTGGAGAAGTCAGGCTGCAGCCTTCACACTATTACCTGGAGTGTAAATGGGGCAGAAGCAGTGCTCCTCTGGGAACAGGAATCTTCCCTTACCCACATCCTCACTGTGGAAGACCCTGGTAGAGGTAGCAGTGTCAATAGCCATTGCTAGCAGGATGAGGGTGGAGTCATGAGACTGCAAACTTGCCTCCATTTCACGCACATCCTGGCAGAGCCCAATAAAGAAAGCTGAGATGCCTTAAATAGCTAATGGTGCTGGCAAACATTGCTGGCAGGGGAGCAGAGCCGTGAAATTGTGAACTTACCTTCCTGGCCCCACCTATCCCAGCAGAGCCTGGAAGAGGCAATGGAGATGTCTCCCAAAACACAGTAGTACCAGTAATCATTAGTAAAAAGAAGGTAGCACTGGGATCTCGCAAAACCAGTCCTCCACCATCCTCCACATTCCACCACCACAGGGTTAACTGGTCACAGAAGAAACACCCCCCACCCCTGTGGGCATTTTCCTTAACCTACATGACACTGCTCCACAGGATCCTAGAGGCGTAAATAGTGCAGGTAAGAGAAAAAAAAAATTTTGTGCTATAACACCATCTACTGGAAAACAAAAGGAAGAGTATCCTACCTATCAACCTGCTGCATCGTTGAGAGCAAAACAGAATCTAAACAAGAAAAGAATTTACTACCTCAAATGTGCAGGCTGAAAAACAATCCATCAAATACCATGAACAACCAAGGTGACTTGGGAACACAAAAAGTAAAAAGCCTCCAGAAACCAAACTCAAGGTCATAGAAGACTGTGATTTAAATGACAGAGAATTCAAAATTGCAAAAATCAAGAATGCAAGATTGAAGTTCAGCAAGCTACAAGAGAACTCAGAAAAGCAGTTCAATGAAGTCAGGAATAAAATTAACAAACAAAAGGAGTACTTTACCAAGAAATTCAAACTATAAAAAGGAATCAAACAGAAATTCTGCAGCTGAAGAACTCAATAAATGAGATGAGGAATGCATTAGAGACCATTGGAAACAGAGTGGACCAGACGTCAGAAATAATTAGCAAGCTCGAAGAAAGAAACCTAGAAATGATCAAGGAAGAAGACAGAGAACTAGGAGTTAAAAAAAAAAAAAAAATAGAAAAGGACTCTACAAGAGCTACCTGAATCCATTAGGAACAGCAACATAAGGATAATGAATATATCAGAAAGAGAAGAGAAGGAGAAGCAAAGAAAGAATTCTCAGGGCAGCCATGGCAAAAAGACGATAACCTACAAAGGAAACCCCATTAGATTAACAACAGATTTTTCAGTAGAAACATTACAAGCTGAGAGAGAGTGGAAGGAAATAGTAAAAATGTTGAAAAAGAGGAACCATCAGCCAAGGATAATATATCCAGCAAAGTTATCCTTTAGATATGAAGGACAAATAAAGGCTTTCTCAGACCAATGAAAGCTGAGAGAATTCACCACAAGACCTGCATTACATGAAATGTTGAAAGGAACTTTTCTACCAGAAAAAAAAGACAAAAGTATACAAAACTGTGAGTAAGATGATTAACAGACATACAGAAGCAGGCAATTGCAGCTCTACCTCAGAATAGGATATTAAATATTTAATTATAATATAAAGGTTAAAAGAGAAAAAGGGCATTTAAAATCACTATAACTATCGCAATTTGGTTGTGAATGTATAACATAAAAAGAGATAATTTGTGATGAAATCATAGAAGGGGAGATAGAAAAGGACTGAACAGGTACAGGTGAATGAATAAGGGGCAATCAGAAGAAAAAGGCCTATTGTATGTATGAGACATTTTACACAAACTTAAGAGTAACCAAAAAACAAAATCCAGAGCTGAGACATGAAATGTAAAAGAGGAAACAAAGAAAAAAAATATCATAGAAAACTACCAAACTAAAATAGCAGAATTACAATGGAAAAGAAACAATGGAAATACAGATAAACCACAAAACAGATAAAATGCTTGTAGTAAATCCTCATATATCAATAATCGCTCTAAATATAAATGGTCAAAGAACTCAGGACCAAAAGGCAGAAAGAAGTGGGATGAATTAAAAAACAAGACTCAACTATATCTTGCCTGCAGGAGCTTCATCTCAGCTCCAAAGACAAGTTCAAAGTGAAGGGGAGGAAGATGATATTCCAAGTAAATGGCATCCAGAGAAAAGAGGGTGTAGCAATATTTATGTCAAACAAAATAGATTTCAAGGTTGAAAAGGAAACAAGGGACAAGATAGGCATTTTTTAATGATTAAGGGGACAATTCATCAAGAAGACATAAAAGCTATCAATATATATATACCCAACCTGGGAGCACCAACATATGTAAAGCAGTTACTAACAGATCTTAAGGAGAGAAACTGACAAAAATACAGTTATAGTAGGCGACCTGAATACTGCATTGACAGCAATGGATAGATCATCCAGACAGAAAGTCATAAGAAAATACTGGCATTAAACAACACATTAGACCAAATGGACTTAATCAATATTTATAAAACTTTCTCTCCAAAAGTAACACATTCTTCTCAAACGCACATAAAACATTCTCAAGGATAGACCATATGTTGGGGCACAAAACTAGTCTCAATAAATTTAAGAAGAATGAAATCATATTTTCTAACCACAACAGTATAAAACTGGAAATTAACCATAAGAAGAAAGCTGAAAAACACACACAAATATGTGGAGATTAAGCAACAGGATACTAACCAACTATTGGGTCAAAGAAAAAATAAGAGATCAAAAGCTACATAAAGAAAAATGAAAATGAAAGCACAACACACTGAAATTTGGGGGATGTAGCAAAAGTGGTATTAAGAGGGAAGTTTATAGCTTTACAGGCCTACCTCAAGAAACAAGAAAAATTCCAAATAAACAATCTAACATTACACTTTAAAGAACTAGAAAAAGAAGAACAAACAAAGCCCAAAGTCAGTAGAAGGAAGGAAATAATAAAAATCAGAGTGGAAATAAATGAAAGAGAACAAAAAGACAACAGAAAAATTAACGAAACAAAAAACAGGTTATTTAAAAAGAAACAAAATTGATAAACCTTTGGCTACACTCACTAAGAAGGAAACAGGGAAGACTCAAATAAATAAAATCAGAAATGAAAGAGGAGAAGTTAAAACAGATACCACAGAAATACAAAGAACTATGCAAGAATACTGTGAAAGGTTATATGCCACCAAATTTTATAACCTAGAAGAAATGGACAAATTCTTAGATGTATATAAGCTTCCTAGACTGAGTCATGAAGAAGTGGAAAACCTAAATAGACAAAAAATAAAAAGTCCAGGACCAGATGGCTTCACTGGTGAAATCTACCAGAAATTCAAAGAAAATTTAATACCAATCTTTCTTAACCTCTTCCAAAAAATTGAAGAAGGAATGAATACTTCCTAACTTACTTTATGAGGCCAATAATACCTGATACCAAAACCAGGCAAGGACAATGCAGAAAAAGAAAATTACAGGCCAATATCTCTAATGAACATAAATGCAAAAATCTTAAACAAAATACTAGCAAATCAAAATAGCGATACATTACAAACATAATTCATCACGATCAAGTGGGGTTCATTTCAGGGATGCAAGGATGGTTTAATATCCACAAATCAATGTGATATACCACGTGAATATAATAAAAGATAAAAATCATATGATCATATAAATAGATACAGAAAAAGCATTTGACAAGATACAATAGCCATTTATGATTAAAACATCCAATAAAATATGTATAAAAGGAAAGTAACTCAATGTAATAATAAAAGCCATATATGACATATCCTCAGCTAACATCATATTCAATGGTGAAAAATTGAAAGCTTTTCTTCTGTGATCAGGAATAGGACATGGATTCCCACTCGCACCACTGCTATTCAACATTATACTAGAAGTCCTAGCTAGACCAATTAGGCAAGAAAAATAAATAAATAAAAGTCCTCCAAGTTGGGAATGAAGTAAAACTGTCACTCTCTGCAGATAACATGATTCTATATAGAGAAAACCCTAAAGACTCCACAAAATTTTTTTAGAAACAATAAATACAGTAAAATTGAAAGATACAAAATAAATATACAAAAATCTGTTGCATTCCTATATATTAACAACAAAATATCAGAAAGAAGAATGAAGAAAACAATTTCCATTTACGATTGCAACAAAAAGAATAAAATATCTAGAAATAAACAAAGGAAGTGAAGGACCTATATACTGAAAACTACATGACATTGTTGAAAGAAATTGAAGAAGACATAAAGAAATGGAAAAGCATTTCATGTTCATGGATTGGAGGAATTAATATTGTAAAAATGGCCATATCACCTAAAGCAACATACAGATTTAATGCAATCCCTATCAAAATCCCAACGGCATTTTTCACAGAAATAGAACAAAAACCCTCAGACTTGTATAGAAACCCAAAATACCCTGAATTGCTAAAGCGATCCTGAGAAAAAAGAACAAAGCCAGAGATATCACACTCCCTGCTTCAAACCATACTACAAAGCTACAGTCATCAAAACAGTATGATATTGGCAGAAAAGCGCACACACACACGCCAATGAAAAATAATTGATACACCAGAAATAGACCCACACATAAACAGGCAACCAATTTTCAACAAAGGAGCTAAAAACATACAATGGAGAAAGGAAAGTCTCTTCAATAAATGGTGTGCAAAAACTGGAAAGCCACATGCAAAAGAAACTAGACTACTATCTGACACAATACACAAAAATTAACTCAAAATAGATAAAAGTAATGACTAGAAGACTTGAAACAATAAAATACATAGAAAAAAATATAGGCACTAAACTTATGGACCTCAGTCTCACAGGAGTTTTTATAAACTTGACCCCAAAGGCATGAGAGGTAAAAGCAAAAATAAACAAATGAAATTACATGCAACTAAAAAGATTCTGCACAGCAAAAGAAATCATCGACCAAACAAAAAGGTAACCAATCAAATGGAAAAAGCTATTTTCAAATGACACCTCTGATAAAGAGTTAACATCCAAAATATATAAAGAATTCATCCAACTGAACAATGAAAAAACCCTAAACAATCCAGTAGAAAATGAGCAGAGGACCTGAATAAACACTTTTCCCAGGAAAACATATAGGTGGTCAACATATACATATAAAAATGCTCAACACCTCTAGCTATATGGTAAATCAAATCAAAAGCACAATGAAATATCGCTTCACACTTGTTAGAATGGCTATCATCAACGAGACAAGAAATAACAAGTGTTGGCTAGGATGTGGAGAAAAGGGAAATACCTCATACACTGCTGGCAGGAATGTAAATTGGTACAGCCGCTATGAAAAAAAGTATGGAGTTTCCTCAAAAAATTAAAAATAGAGCTACTATATGACCCAGAAATTCCTCTTCTGAGTATCTACCCCCCAAATTTGAAAGGACTTTCTTATAAAGATATTTGTACCCCCATGTTCACTGCAGCATTATCTACAATAGCCAAGACATGGAAACAATCTAAGTGTCCTTCAACAGATGATTCAATAAAGATGTAGTACATATATACAGTGGAGTATTACTCAGCCATAAAAAAGATGAAATACTGCCATTTGTAACAACATGAATGGTTTTTGAAAGTATTACGATAAGTGAAATAAGTCAGATGGAAAAAGACAAGAACTGTATGAATTCACTAATTGGGATATAGAACTGAAAGCAAAAAACAAATGAACTCATATCTATAAGGGGCAGGGGGCAGGAGGGAGGATGAAGAAGGTAAAGGGGGTCAAATGTATGGTGATGGAAGGAAACTAGACTTTAGGTCATCAGTGAGCACATGATAAGAGTATACAGCTTTGTATTATAAAGTTATAAGCCTGAAATGTATATAATGTCATTAACCAATGTTACTCCATAAATTTTTTTAAAGTATCCTTCAACAATAGTAATGAGGGAAGGTAGTGTATACGGGTGCAGATGCTTACGTGGGTGGAGGTGGAGGTGAAGGTGGTAACTTGTGGAAGTTCTCTTATAATAGCTTCATTTTCTTGAGGACAAGAAGATGTAACATAACCAAGTGGGAGAGTGAACTGACTAGGGAATTTTAGTATGACTGCAGCAGTAAAGACCACTTGAGGTAGGCTTCAGTGGATTGTATTTCTGCAGCCACAGTTGAGTTGCTTAGGTGCAAACACTGAGGGAGAGCTGAATTTAACCAGGGTTGTGGCTGTGCTAAAACAATAGGAAAAAGCAATGTAAGGAGGCAAGAGAGTTGAGGGTTTATACAGAGGAATGATTAAGTGATTTACCTGGAATTTAAGCTAGTAAAAAGATAAAACTTACTGGAAGCAAAGGACAATAAAAATGCCATGAGGTCAAGAGACTGGAGGTCTCAGTAGGGGGTCAAGACTATTGGAGTTATAATACGAGACTATATATGAGCTGGAAAGATAGGAGCTGGTAGTCAGAAAGGAAGCAAAATATCGTCTCTATTTGGGGCCAGCATTCTAGCATCCAAACATTCTATTGTTTGTCACTTACCTGTTAACCACCGAAGTCTCCTTTTAGTGTGTGGAAGCACAGATGTTTTGCACGGAGTGCTTTCTTTCCCCTTCTCCTAGTTTTATTCTTATGGTCTTTCTCAAATGAGATGATTCCATGAAATCAAGTCTTGTTGGTTTTCAAGAGTGAACAGAATCTGCAGACAGACAGGCATCATAATGAGCAGGGGTGTCTCTACGGAAGGTTGCGCAGTTCATGCACTGCACAAAGAACACCAGGCTGAATGGGTAGGTGGGGTTGAGATCCAGCCTAAGCTCTGCTCATTTAGCTGCAGCCCCATCACCAGTTGCCTTTTGTGCCCATAGTTTCATGCCCTGCTATGAGAGGGCTGTTCCTAGCGATGCCTTTTCTAATTCACAGAAAGGTGCTGTGTAGGCCAGGGAGCCCTGATTAAAACTGCACATGTGCTATAAGATTTTACCCAGAGGGCTAGATTTGGCAGGCAGATTTGTTTTTTTGCTGAGAAGTCCCTTGTGTTCTTTTGTGCTTCAAATATTCAGACTTTTTGAAGGAAGAGACACAATTATATTTTCTCAATTAAGTACATAGAGTAGCTCTTTATAATAGTTTTTATTTGGATAATTAAATTTTGCTTTTCCCCAAACCAATACATAGCTTTCTAGATCATTGGTATTTAGGAAAAATGATGAAGTATGGGTCACATGAATTATTTATGGATCACTGCCACCACTATTTCTTGTTCATTTATCAAAAAAAAATCTTACAAGGTTAGATTAACATAAAACATATACATGAAAGTTGGCAGAAATTGCTTACATAGGTGTAAAAAAATTTCTACTTGCTCATTTGTTGTTTGAAGTTCTCCTTTAAAGCATCAGTTCACTTTGGGATACATTACTTATCAATGGTCCTTGAGTTTTTTAGGTACCTTTAGTTATGCAAATGTTTATAGTCTCCTTAAACTATTAAGCTTCATATAAAAATCTCTGCAAAGGCTTTTTTTTTTGGTAGGAATTCTGGCAATAACCACTCATTGAATTAAAAACATAATACAGAACAGTTTTGTAGAGACAAAACCATCCATGCTCACTGAAAGCAAATGTTAGTACAGGGCATGAGTCACAACTAGGACACTACAAAGGCTATTTTCCGCATACTTTTAGTCAGTAGTTAACCCAGTAAACGCTGTTAGGAGGTAGATCAGTATCATTTCCCCTAATTTAATTGTAACAGAACGAAATGAGGCTATTCAACCAACCTCTCCATCCCCAAGTGATTTCTGGATTACCCATGTGAACAATTTGCCAACTCTCTATGGTGTACCCCACTTCAGGCATGTGGAAAATTTTCATTGACACAAAGAGCAATGCTGATTGTGATCTTGCAAGCACAGCACCATTCTCCATTATTCTCCATGGCTAAGCTTTCATCAAAGACCATGCTACATTGTTCTGAACCCCTACATAGTTCTGAACCCCTCTGAGGACATCACGACTTCTTCTTTTATCTTTACCTAGAAATGCAATGTTTGGGCAAGAAAGGGAAAGTAAGGGACTTGGAAGAATATGCAAGGGATGGCCAAGATAGTGAGGCTGGGAATGCTTTCTCATAGGCGCTGATAATGTAGGTTCTTCACAGGGATACTCATTATTTTACCTAATTGTACAATGAACATCAAATTCCCAGTTTAACCTAGGTATAAAATGGCATGTGAAAGCAAAATATTTTTTCCCTCAAGTAATTTGGTATTAAAAATTATTCATGCCATTTAGACCAAACTGCAACATGCTTTACATTTCCAGTGTAGAAAGTTTGGTTCCCGAGTCCTGGTCCTGATGATGGCAAATCTAAATGATAAATGAAATAAATAAGTCATTTATCTGAATAGACTGAGCAACTGATTGAAGTATTTGATTGACGGGAGGGGAAATGCTATAGAATTATTTAAAAAACTTTAGAATACATTTTGACATGCATATATTAAAAGTTAGATTAGAAAGAATTTCAGTTTACCAGTTTTGATTTACTGTTTCATGGGTGAGGGAGCAGAGGATATTCTTAGACTGTGTGTTTGATATGTGTCTAGTTAATAATGAGTTTCTTTCCTCCACAGCAAGATACATATTAGTGCAAAATTTTAGTACCTAGACTATGACATCCGCATAACAGGAATAAATACCTCAGTCAAAAGGCCAGTAAAATCTTATGTCGCATGAATATGCAGTTTTACTGCATTGCTCAGGCTTAGTATTATTTTTCAAGTTTTTGTTCTTATTTCACATCATGCATATATTTTAATTTAATCATGGCTATTTTCTTTAACATAAGCTATTTTAAGCATAAACTTTATTCCTAAATAGCTTCGGATTCATTCTATTAGTTAAACTCAGGTGCTATGGCCATACCACCCTGAATAAGCCCAATCCCATCAGTCACAGATGATCTTATCTCTTCCTTTGTGTATATGTGTCCTTGTTTGAAGATGTTTGCACATTCTTGGTTAGTATGCTTTTGAACCAGCTTGGAGAAGCCTCATTTACTTTTTAGCAGTTGGTTGGTTTTATAACCATCTCAGAAATCAGACACAGCACTCCCAGGTCTTCCAGAAGTAGTTTGTCTTTGAAGATTCATTTTCTTGAGGGGTACTGCTTTGCTCATTCAGTGAAGACTTTTGGGTATAAAAATGGAACAGAGAGTTTCAAACAGTTCTGCAGAAACTGCAATTTGGTCTCTAGACTTCACTGTCCTTAGGAATTGAACCTGTCTCCTGGCTTGAATTCTTTAGGACTGAGGTTATCTTAAAACAGAAATGGTAGGAAAGCTTTCCTATGCTTTGGGTAGGAGACAAATTTGCTTTGGTAAAATCTGTGGCTGAGGAAAGCACACAGGGCCTGGCTGAAGAAGACATATGTCACCACTAGCCACCAGGTTAAGTTGTGGAATCCAAAGGTGACAGCCATGGAAATGTAGATCATCAGCTCTGCTAAGTAGTTAGGGGAAGAAACATATTCAAACCAGTCTCCGAAAGGGATCCGGTGGTTACAGTGAATGATCACTCCTGAAATGGAAAAAAAAAAGAAAAACTTCTGAACATTTGAAGCTGCAAAAAGAAAGTTTTACATCACTTCCCAAATCATTTACAAAAACTCTTATTAAGAGAAGAATATGACAGACCTGTGTGCAAACCACCTTCTGTCACACTTCCACTGTCAATCTACAATGTATTTAAAAAATCACATGCTTAGGTTATACTATCAGATATAAATAAGCACAAAAGGAAAGCCAGTTTCTTTAATAATCCTCCAAGCTAGAAATTAAGAGCTCAGATTCCAGAATGAGACTGCCTGAGTTCAAATCCTGACTCTTTCACTTACCATCTGTATAACTTCAGGTAAGTTGCTTAACCTCTCTGTGCCTCAGTTTCCTCATCTGTAAAACGAAGATAAGACTGTATCCCCCTCAAGTGAGTACTGTGAAGCTCTATGCAAAGTACTCAGAATAGGGCCTGTCACAAAATAAGCACTCGATAAATGATGAATAATACTATTCCATTTTTAATACTTCAAAAAGCCTAATAAAAATTGCACCTGTGATAAGTCAACACACGCTAACTAAAAAGTCAAGTTTTTTCTTTTGGCTTGGAATGATACTAACTCAGCATGGAAATACCAGTGCTCACATGCTGCTTAGACAGATAAATGCAAGACAGGCCACAAAATGCAGGAACAGAATAAAATCATAAATATCAGGGCTAATGGGGCCAGAGAGATCTTTCAGTATAATCCTCTCATTTCACAGATGGGAAGATCAAGACCCAGAGAGGTGTTCTGTCAAAAATGAATATTTGATAGATTAGTCAACTAGTGCAGGAAAGAAAAGAATGAAGAAACATGGAAAACTAACTGAGGATCAAAATCCACAGGCAGTGGCTCTAAAAGATATCTCACCTGCTTTGTTTTTTCTGAGATTGCCAAGAATGACGTGGCACTTATACTGATGGACAGATGACCAGATGAACATCATCATTCCGAGGATATGGAACCATCGAGCTTGCATCAAGAGATTTTTCCCTATCACATAGACTACAGAAATATGAATTATTAGCCGATGCTGCAAACTTTCAGAGGTTCAGGGAATTTAAAAAATCATATAGTTAGTAGAACACAATTATCCACTTATTCTGTTCCTCATGACTAGAAAATTATCCTGACAGAATTTCTCAAGTACAGAGAGGGGAACACTATGCAAATTTGTTCCTCAGCCAGGGGCAGCTTCACTGGCAGAGAATTCTATAAGATACAGTCTCTTGTTCCTTCTTCAAAGGCTTTAAGCACAGAGTTTATTAGCTCTGTCTCCTGCCCTTGTGATGCACTTCTGTGGAGTGAGACAACTTTGCACTCCTATTTCTAAGCCTTATTTTATGTCTTCTTTCTTACATGCTATTGTCAAGAGAACACTGAAATCTCTCACTGAGCCACTATCTTAAACCACTGTAAGGGAGACCCTGAAGGTGGAATGCTGACTGACTTAATTGGCTCTAGCCAATGAAGACAACCTCTGGAGGTAAAGACTAAGAATGGGGCTTTTCAAAAAGAGGAGAAACGTGAACTTCCAGATGAAGAAGAGTGTCCTTTTCTGATTAGAGATTTAGTTTTAAGAGAAGAAACACTCAAAGTATCATCTTCTTCTTTCTTCTCCAGCTATAAGGAAGAAAAGAAGAATGCAGGTCTTTTAAAAACTGGTATCAGAAAAGCTAATTAAG
>NW_006442508.1:9992468-10004271 GCF_000325575.1 Pteropus alecto | reverse complement strand
AGGAAACATCAGGGACTGGGCTGAGGAAACAAAGTTGTCCATTGACAACGGGGAAGAGCCTGAGGCTCTGGAGCCAAGAGGGAGCCCTATGAAGCTGACTGAGGTAAGAGAAAGCAAGGATCATACTATTCCATATGGGTACCTGGAAGTAGGACTCAGTTGATTACAGCTAATGACTAATGACAGTCCAGCAAAGTCTACCTGTGTTAATTTATTTAAAAACTCACTCTATACAAATGATCTACTACAGTCTTTTAGTATTTACTAGGTTTAGCCATTTAACTAAAAGGTTATTTTTTATAAACCAAAAATAAGCAAAATGTGAAAAATACAGATTTAAATCGAAAGGATTTTAAGAACAAGTCACTATAAAAGTTGAAGCAAGTATCTTGAAGTTCACATCACTACCAAGTCACCTACTCTAAATGTAGAAAAATTATATATGAGGAAAAAAAGATATGTTAAAGTAGGTTGAAATTATGATGCAGGAAAGGGGAGGCAGGCGGAAGGCTCATACTTACTGAGAGTCTAATTTGTGTAGTATTTAATTATCCATTTATTCATTAGTTACTTACTGGGTGTCTACTAAGCCTGGCACTGCTTGCAGACATGAGGCATAAAGCTATGAATACATCAAACAAGATCCCAGTCCTCACAGACACACATTCTAGTGGCAAAAAACTTATACAAATGAGTAAATCAATCAATAACCCAGAAAATTTCAGGTAGAGATGATACCCTGAGGAAAAGAAAACAGAACAGTGTAATGGCGAGTGACTGGGGGAGATTCTCTAGACTTTGAAGACAAGGAGACGTGAAGACCTGGGTAGTTTACAGATATTCTTTCTTTTCTCTTTCAGAAGAACCCTCTGGAATAACTGTATGTCCCTAATTATAGATGAAGGTTCTGAAGCTTGGAGAGGTTAAATAAGCCAGAAGTCAAACTCAGGTCTATCTGATTCCCAAACCCATTTCTATCAGATCCTACAGCTGGCAAAATGCCCCAGTGTATTCTCTCTCAATAAATTCCTAAAACTCATTCTCTCCATATTGTCTCAAATGACCACAGATGACCTCTTGAAGAACAAGTAGGTAAAAAAAAAAAAAAAAAAAAGGCAGCGTCAGAAAAGAGTATCTAGAAAACTATTTTTGTGGATGCCCTGACTGGCTTTTCTTCACCAGTCACATAGGAGAGAGGGCAGAAGGTGGGGTCCAAGCAGCACAGAAAATTCCAGAAGAGAAATGGAACGCCAATGGAAACTAACAGACTGAAAGCTAGTGGGTTACTAAAGTGCTTAGAAAAGCTCCTTTGGATGGAAAACTCACACCGTTTACCGGGAATGCCAGCTTGACCCATGGTATAGGGCTGCACACAAATGCCACTGCAGAAGGCTCAGGGAAGAACGACAGACTTAAGTTCAGAGGAATTAGATGGAGAGATGCTAGCGGAATGGCTGCAGCCAATAAATAATTCATGAACTGAGAAAGATCATCAATAAGCTGTACTTGAAAATCATTCCTCAAGTCACAGAGGCCTTGAGTTGTACAAAAGCAAGAGAGCGAAGACATTCAAGGGACACTGATACTGAAACCAAGCACAAGAAGAAAGCTCCCTCACTGAGGACTGGAAATGTCTAGATCTTGCTCTCAATTTATGAGGATGGCAAGGGCAGCTTTAGGAAACATGGAGCCCTGGACTTGGAGAAAACGGTCATCAGAGATCTACCCTACAGTGTCTGGGCTGATGGATACCAAGGCTGCAGGGGGAAGTTAACCTCAGCACTGAAAACTCATTTCACTCACCCAAAATGGCTTCTTTATAATAAGCATGCACTGTTTTTACCTAAATGATAGTCGTATATGTTAGATATTCACCCCCCTGCCAAAAAAAGAAAAAGGAAAAAAAGAAAGAAAAACCACTTCATTTCTTCCTCTTAAACAAAGGTCAAGATTTGGGTTCTCTCCTCCTGGTTAGTAAGAGCTCAGAACTGTTAAGACACAATTTTGATTTGCCACATTCTTTTGTCCTCTCCCTCAGGCTGCCTCACTTGAAGAAAAGCTTTGTTATAATGGCCACAAAATGGCTCCCTCCTCCTTCTTCAAATCACTACTATTCACTATGAGTCAATGTCACCTACCCCTCCTCTGGTTTTCTATGATTAAATCTTGACCACACTTCTCCCTCCCCAGCTTCCCCCTCAGCCTCCCACACAAACACCCCAGGATGACTGAGGCTTTGGTGAAGCAACTTTCTTTGCTGAATCTTTCTCCTGTTCCTGGGTGTCCCCTGCTCCCTGTCCAACTCTTGACCACACTCCTTCTTGCTCTCCAGGCTTATTCCACATGAGTTCATTGACTTCCCTCCAAGAGAAACCTCACATCTGGTTTCTTCATCCTTAAACCGAGCCTCCTGAATATTTTGCACTTTACCATCTCTACTGAAGGCACACTGCTCATGTTGGCATCTTTTGGGTTTTAGCAGTCAAGGTTAATGTACATATCCTTGGGCATATTGACTTTTTAAAGCTATCAGAGTACAAAATCCTCAAATGCAAAGTGGACTGGATAGGTGTCCTACTGTCAAACTTCCATAACGTGTGGTGGGGAACTTTGCCTAAAGAGTACCACGTGCTTCCATCCAGTGATTCAGCTGACAGAGCCCGGGAACCACTCACCATTCCTGCCATCCATTGGCACTTGGCTCAGCACAGTTAGGCCGACGAGGACATAGTAGACAAGTCCAAAACAGTACTGTACGATGTGAATCACGGCACTGGAGAAGACACTGACATAGAAGCACTCGAAGAGCCTTCGCAAGCTGTGTAGCCATAGAAACACTAATACCAAGAATGCAGACAGTGCCAGCTCACCCCCTACAATTCAGAAAGCAAAACATTCAGATTTCTCTTTCCTGAATTAATTCATTTATGTTTTCCCCTGTTGTTACACACAGCATTAAACAAGATTAGAGCTAGGAAAGGGCCCTATAAATCATCCGGTCTAACACTTTCCATTTTTTAGCAATGAGAAAGTGGGCCAAGTGAAGTCAAGGAATTTGGCTCAAGTTACACAGTTAAGCTAGTGACAGAGCTGAGACAAACAGATCTCTTGACTCTGCTCTGCCATGTGAAAGCCTTCCAGGTTGCATGGACAGCATCGTGAAGGGTCTGTGCACTCAGAACCCAGGGTGTGCGGTTCTCTGAGCCCTGGCATTAATAATAATGAAGATGGTCAGGAAGAGTTCCTGGATGATGCCTGAGCAATCCCACTTGGTGAGATCCATGGGATCAAGGATGACGAGAGACATAGGCACCCACAGAGGCAGAAAGGAGGACAGGAATGGAGACAGGAAGAACTATGCATTCCTTTCCATATTAAAAAAAAAGAAAAGAAATTATACTTTTAGGAGACTATGAGCCTTGAGATCTATCTTCCTACCTGCCTCTTATGCAAAAGAAGTCAGAAGAAATGCGGGTTTTTAAAATGACATAAAAACCTAGATTTTTAAAAAGTAGATATCACACATATACATACACACATTAGGATACAATAAATATCCAATTTAATGAATTTTTACAAACCAACCCGCCCCATCCATATAACTAGCACCGAGATCCAGACACAGAACATGACCAGCACCCCTTGTGTTCCCTTCTAGGCATCGCTCCTCTCCTCCCTGCACCCTCCCAGGGGTAAGCCCACCCTGACTTCTATCAGCTGTAAATTAGCTTTGCCTGTTTTTGTATTTTAAATATGGCAAAACCTAGTTAAAACTCTTTTGGAATAGAATAAAACAAATACCCAAATAAAATTCCTCACTACCAACCCTCCAAATACCAGAACCCCAACGAGCCCCACAGTAAACAAACAAAGAGATAAATTTTCAGTGCCTGAAGTGAGATTCACTGAGGTACCCTTCCCTCCCAAATAGGATCTGCATTTGGTTTCTCTTCTGACTATCATCTTTTGCAACAATTTCTGGTTATACAGAAAAGGATTGTTCCTAAGGAGCCAGTGGCTTGGCTGCTGGAACAAAGGACAGAGATAGTATGAGAATAATGTTTCTAATTCTGTCCCTCACCCGCTGCCTGACATTACTTGAGGCCACTTTTGTTTTAACCTTCAATTCTTTATTTTAAAATTCTTCTTTATCTGAGGCAAATTTAATGGCTACTTTGTAATCATCTGGTCAACAACTATAGTCAATTTTATTATATAACCAAAGCCTTCTGACATAACAAACATTTTTAACCAGTGATCTAAAAGTGATTTTCTATCAAATTTCTGGAGTTCTGAGACATGGTTTTGGTTGGACTATATAAATGATAATTGTTTCAAGGCAAGCCCAAGGAATCCTAAAAGCTTTCCCCCTTTTAAAGACTTCTATATAAATTTGGCAACAGTATGAGAAATACCAGAGGGAGAACAGCCAGTCCTGTACACAGCCCAGCACTCACTAAAAAGTCAGGGACAAAGAGCTAACTCTTAACTCTGCCATGATCTCAATGAAGGACCTGGAGACATCTTGTTGGGATGGCTATGAACCATGAAGAATTCTGTTGTCCTCACCCTCCACTTGCCAGTTCCCACTGAGGTAGAACAACTTTACCAAGAACAGCTCCCTACAGACAGGAAGGACAGGAACAGGAAGCACTGGTTGTGATTAGTCAGGAGAGTCCTTACCTCGGAATTGTACAGTCCCAAGAATTCTGAGTAAAGCATGAAGCCAATATGGAAAAGGCACTCCCATAAACAGAGACTGAGTAAGGCACCAAATCAGGAAGCCATTCCACAGCACTGAGACCATATAGAAGTGAGAAAAATATCTGCAAAGGGAGAACAAGTTAGGCAATAATCAGGGCAGAGCCACTTTATTATGCAGGAAGACTATTTTTAGTTTCCTTCTCCTCTTTCCCCCATTCCCAAAGTACAGTTTCGCTTTTTAATAGAACCTGAATCCTACAGGTGTTCCAAGTTTAAACTTTTCCTTTCAAATGATGAGACCTGTTAACTCACAGGAAAAGGAGACCCCCCTGAGGTTAAGAATATAACTGACCCTGTTAAACTTAGACTGAGGGTCAATCAGCAATTTCTCTTATCTCTGGGTAACTGGATTGCGGTCAAGTTCCAAAATAGAGGGCCACAAGCTCTGGCAAAGAGAACCTAGACTGTACTAACAGAAGACAAATCTGTGAAAGATTTCTAAATCCCTGAGCAATATTGCCGCAATAGCCATATAACTGTTACCTAAGACTTGCACAATTACAGGCTCTCAGGGCTGTAAGAACCCTTAGAGGTCTTCTGAATCACTGTTTTTCTAAATTATGTTGACCTAAAAGACTTAGATGACAAATATTAACTCATAAAACTACACATCAATTCCTAATGGTTACAGCTCTCATTGTACTTCCAAGTACAATGCCTGTTTCGCAATCAACAGTTACAAATAAAACCATACCACCAATAAAAATTGCAACTAGCAATGTTAATTTGATGTACAAGGTGATGTTGGTTTGCTGAAAGGAAATCACCTAATACGGCACAAGGGCCTACCTACAACAGTCCATTTACTTTTTTCTCTCAAACCAATTTAAAATCATTCTGACTCTGCAGGGTGCCTGGAGGTCATTTGGCCTTCTCTTGTCTTCAGTGTAGCATTTTATATTATAATTTATATTAAGTCCCCATCCCTCTGTCTCATTAGACTATGACAAAGATGACTTGGAGTCAGGAGGAGTACACATAAACTTAGATACTCCTCTTCCAGATAATCCAGAATATTCTTGTATCAGAACCCACAGCTCCCCCAGACCACGCCCACAACCCAGTCTGATGAACACTGATCTAATCTGATCATTCCATAGCAACCCACTTAATTCTCCCGACTATTGTTACAGATTTCATCACTGGATCTGCCTCTCTGAGCCATCCTGTTTGTTATTCTTGATTCTGATCTCCAGGCTCAAGAGCTTAGTTTCCTCAAAATTTCATGCATCAGTGTCAATTCCACAGCCCCTCTCCACTCCGTAGGCCACTGGCCTTTGGTTGCTTTCCGGGTATTTCTTAAGTCACGCTTTGGAGACCTGAGCCCAGGTCTGGTCTGAGTGGCAGGAGTAGAGCAGAATGTCAGCAGCAACTTGCTCTACAGGCTCCCATGGAAAAGAAAGGGGGCTGGCTTCTGAAGAGCAACTTCTGGGCCAGTCACTTTACTTATTTCTTCACAAATATTTACTGAGCCCTTAAAATATGCCAGGCAATGTTCTTGGAGTCGAGGACTCAGCAGAGAGCAAAGAGACAAGGTCTCTGCCTTGATGAAGGTTACCTTTCAGCAGTCAACAAATGAACCTGCAGACATCTACCTAATGCTAGGTGAGGGGGCAGAGAGGGCGCAGAGGGGAGGCTATTCTGATGGGTGGTCAAGGATGGCCCCTCTTGAAGTGACTTTTGGTTAGAATGAGTAACCCTTGTGAATTTGAGGGGAAGAATTTTCTAGGCAGAGGAAATGACAACCACAAAGGCCCTGAGGTGCAATACAGGACACTGGGAGGAGAGGGAGAGGAGGTGGGGAGGGGGATGGGTGGTGCTACGGGGTCTTGTAAGGACATTGATTTTTAGTAAGAGTGAAGGGAAGCCATTTGAGCAGAATGACTTGAAGCAATACTTTGTTTTAAGAATCTCTCTGGCTGATAGAATAGTTCTGGAAACATAGTGGTGATGGTTGCATGAAAATGTGAATGTATTTAAAGCCACCGAGCCATAATCTCAAAATGAGTTAAAATGATGTTATGTCATGTATGTTCCACTACAATAAAAAAAAGGAGCATTGCTTATTCATTTTACTCTTCTTTAAGTTAAAAAAAAAAAAAAATCCCTCTGGTAACTAGGTAGAGATTAGTCTAGTGGAGAGACCAGTTTATCGAAAGATTAATTCTTTTCATCTTCACAAGCGTGTAAAATTTATGTGGTTATATTCACATGGCAGATGAGAAAACTGAGGCTCAGAAAGGTTAAGTTACATATCCAAGGTCACACAGTAAGTGGCAACATTTAGCTCCAGACTCAGCCCTGATGACTCTAAGTTAAAATCACACTGCTATGCTCCTATTCACGCAATCAAGACTTGCCTGAACCTGCTTTTCTGGCCCTACGTCACATGTACCAATTTATACGAAGCCTAAAGCTAACCAAGTAGCTCAAGTATGTTTGGTATAAGCTGCTAATGCACATCTTGTGCTCAAATTGTGCCATGTGTTTTTGATTCACAGGCAAACTATTTTACTTATTACTATGTTTTGTACATTTTATTTCTTGTTTTGCTTGCCTGATTTCCTTCCATAGGAAACATGTTCTTCTACTCTTTATACAAGGTTATACCTCTTGCTTTTTAAAGACTCAGCTCCAGCATCAAAATGCAGATCTAAAAACTCCACTTCCTTCTGTTTCAGACTCTCCCCCTTTTTCCTCCCTTGGCATTTTGCTTAATTGAAGCACTGTTTTCCTAGCCCTTGGGAGCATAGATAAGGTGACCCTTACAGTAATACAGAGCTTAACACTGAACAATCTCTCCTTTAACAAACATTTTCATGCTTATTATAAGCCAGGGACTTGTCAGGTGCTGTAACTGAGCAAACTAAAGCTGGGAAGAGAAGAAGGAATGCTGGTTATGACAAAATCATACTTTTAAACAGGGTGGATAGGGCACACCTCATTGAAAAGGTATTTGAGAGTTATAGGAAGTGAGTGCATAAGCCATGTAGCTATTTTGGAGAAAAGCTTTCCAGGTAAAGAAAACAGGCAGGCAGTGCAAAGGCCGGCCCTGAGGTGGGAGAGAGGACTAGCAGAGAAGCCCAGAAAACTGGACTAGAGCCACATGGGGGATACACTGTAGGAAACAAAGTCAGTGACTTTGAGAACAAGACTGTATAAGATCTTGGGCTCTTCCTGTTAGTGAATTAGAAGCCACTGGATGGTTTTGAGCCGGGAGACATGACCTAACTTAACACAAATCTGTGACCACAGGAACTGATGCCAGGCTCGGTGAAGGGAGTAATAGGGTTAACTAAGAAAGGGAACTAATGTTTATCTAGTTTTAAGTGCCTGGCCTTGGACTAAGTGCTCTAAGGTCATCACCACCTACATGCTGAGCAGGTGCTACTACGCTAACACTCTAATCCATTCCACCACCTATGGCCTTTTAATCCAGTCTTCTCCACACAATGGCTAGTCATCCTTTCAAAAGGTAAATCACAGTAATGCCATGTCTCCTTCCTCATCTTAAAGCCATCAAAGGCTTTCCATACATTCAGAATAAAATCTAATCTCCACCAGGGCCTGTAAGGACTGGTGAGCAATGAACTCATCTCCTGTCTCACTCCTCCTTGTCAATCCTTTCCAGCTTGTCACTGCCACCACCACTGCCACCCCCACCAGTTTTGCTCTTGATCAAGTAACCCTGCTGGATTTCCTCTGAAGCTACTTATCACCACCTGAAGTTATTTTGCTTGTTTTACAAGATTTGTTTACATATTTACTGTCTGTCTTACAAGAACAAAAGCTCCAAGGAGTCTAGAATAGCTCCTGAAACATAGTCAGTAGTACTCTATAAACGCTGGTTAAATATGAATGAACGAGAAGGTAGCTCACCAAAAGTTACTGAGTAAGCACTCAAGCAAAAAAAAAAAAAAACCAAAAACAACAACAACAAAAAAAAACAGTTAAACCTAAAACCATTTTTTAAATTCTTTCAAAACATTGATCAAGGACCTTATTATTTATCAGGCATTGCGCCAGGATATGGTAACAAACATACAAATGTAAACGTATGGAAAGCATGTAGTCTAGAGCAGGGATTCTTAACATTTTATCTTCCATGGACTCCTTTGGCAGTATGGTGAAGGCTACAGGCCCCTTCTCAAAGTGTTACTATAAGCTTAAAATATGTAGGTATTACAAAGGAAACCAATGTGTTGAAATATAGGTAACACAATTACTAAAATCCAAATTCGTGATATAGTAATATATGTGCTTCTTAATTAATGTGTCAAATAACAAGATCTTAGTTGGGAATAATTACAATACTCTTGTGGTGATGAAAACAATGTTTTGCAGTCTACAATATTTTTAATGTGTAATATAAAAAAACTGTCACAAAATTGCAGGTACCACTAATTCCACTGTAGTTTGTTAACTACACTCATTAAGGAAATGGTGAATTGTACCCAGATGTTTGTGAAATAAAGATGTAATTTTTTTCCAATCCAAGTTTGCCCTGAATGGATCCCCTGGAACTCTAGTTAGGACCCCTGGAGTCTAGTGGGGAGAGTCTGGATGGCTCTCTTTGTCTCTAGGGCTCAAGTCAACTGCAATGTTTTCATACTATTTTGAAATTTTAGAAAAAGGAGAGGTACTTCCACATATTTAATGCAAATCAAGAGCAGTGTGAGGTCATATATTTATTCAGACTTTCTGGGATATCGAAACTCTAAGAACCAAAAAGTAAACAAGAAAGGCAATCATCCCCTAATTTAAAAAACCTATCAGACAGGGGTAATGGAATCAAACATACATTCCATGAACTGATTTAAGGTTTTATTCTTGCCTCCTTAGGGGGGAAAACAAAATTCTGAACAAAATTATCTAAGTACTGTTTTTAGGTGCAGAAATGGGATTTACAGCTGCCTATTTCTAAGTGTAAAAATTATAGATTTATTTTTACTTTTAAGAAGCATTTTTGCCTTTCATTACTGACTTAGATTTGCTATACCTTCTCCAGTACTAAAAGAAATGTCTGTTTAAATTTAGAAAAAAGAAAAGCAAAACAAAGTACCATGAGAAGTTCCACTCTTACCTACTTCTCTTCCACTCTGGAAGAAAAAAAAAGTGTAAATTATTTTATAATATAGTAGAAATTACAAGAAGCCCAAAGAGTACCATTTGTTGCAGTAATAAATATAGGAAAGGTGGCAAGTGTGTTTCTTGGCTGTTAGTATAACGATGGACTTGAATAGTAACAGCTGTAGTATGGCGGGGGCAGAGAAGTGGGTAAGTGCAGGGAATGATTTGAAATGTGTCCTTTAATTCATGGACGCTAGTATCTTTTTCAAAATTCAGAAAAGAAATTGTTAGAATTCACGCTCTCTAAGAAACAATTTTTTTCCTTCATTTTATAACATTAAAAAATGACAACCCAGGAATGTTCCTGCTATAAAGTAGAAAAGACATACTGCAATCAAACATAATAAAGAAAAAAAAGGATGACAGGTATTTTTTTGCTTAAAAATACACTCTAAGAATTAGGATGTTTAACCAATTTGTCTTGAATAATTCTGCTTTTTCCCAAGGCCTCATTCCATTTACCCTTCCTCAGAATGACCTACTTCTCTCTTCTCAGCGTAACACCTGATCAGTCTTTCTCCAACACTCAAAAGTAGGGGATTTCCCACGTTTCAGAAGGCAAATTATACTTAGCTCCTTTCTTGTCTTCGGGACATTGCCTATGTGAGGTTTAAGCGACAAGCCAGGTGTTTTAATACATCAGAAACCATATAACATTCCTTCAGATTCCTTCCTAAATGCCAACTTAAGATGCATCTTAAAGGTAGAAAAGTCACTGCTATATGCCTACCATCTGGAAGTGTTTGGCTGATTCTTATTAGCTATATTCTGAATTCAAAGTAAAAAAAAAAAAAAAAAAAACCACAAAAAATCCAAACTATATCAAGTCTCAAAATTTCTGAAAGAATTCTATAAGCCCTAATGATTTAATCTTTGTTGACTCTGGTTATGAAATATGTTAAAAGTCAAATGGAGCTTCGGGCTCAAGCTTGCCTTACATGTGCCATCATGGGCAATTTTCTCCGGGGAAACCTGCGGAGGGTCAGTGCAGGAGAAGGTCAGTGCAGCGGTCGGTGGTGTAGCCAATTGTGAAGACCAGCATCTCGCCATTCGAGGGTCGGGGAGACAAACAGGGAAAACAGAGGTGCGAAGGGCGGACCTGCCTTCATTTCTAGTGAGTTCTGGCGACTTCAAGTTTGATTATGAGCCTCTGGAGTGCAGGGGAGGAGAAAGAGGAGAATTTGGGGACAAAGGAGACTAATTTGCTGCCTGGCGACCAGACCTAAATTCGGAAACGCTGCCATTTTCCCCGAGGGAAGGACTCCGTGAGGCCGCAAGTTCACGTCCCTGCGCCCTGGGCAGGGCGCGTGGCTCGGCACGTCTGTTGGTGGACAGTCGGGACATTCCACCCTCAGGGCCACGAAGTGGACGCAGGCAGCGCTCGGTGCCAGGCCCAGGCAGCGCGGCGTCGGAGCACACTCCTGGCCCAACCCGGCCGGACGAGCGCCAGCCCCGCGCCCGCCTCTGCTGCCCCCTGCCGGCTGCGCGAGCCTGGAGTCCCGGACTCTCCGCACCTTGGCAGCCCAGACTCGCGCCCCCGGTGCGGTTACCTCTTGGGGACATCAAAGCTCAAGCAGACGGCCGGGCGCAGTGACGCCCTACTCTTGGTTTTTCCATAGCGGATCAGGTCCTGGAAGAGCGCGCAGCTGGGGAGCAGGCCAGGCGGCACGAGCTGCAGCAGCAGCGTTAGCAGGAAGGCGGCGGCCAGCGTGAGCCACAGAGCGCGCAGCGGGGTCAGCGCGGAGAGCTCGGCCCCCGCCCAGGCAGCCATGGCCCGCGCGCCAGCTTCCGCGCTGCCTCGCTCCGCACCGCCACCCGGCGCAGGAGCAGCTCTTCGCAGGCTGCGCGCCGCTCTTAGGCAGGCGGGACGTCAGTGACGCGGCGCCGGGCGAGGACGCGCCGCCCCGCC
>NW_006442508.1:9958892-9992412 GCF_000325575.1 Pteropus alecto | reverse complement strand
CGCTCTCTGTTCCTAGTCTGACTCAGGGATACCTAGATGGAACCTCAGGATATGGTCCAACAATATGATTCAAAGAAACGAAACTAACAAGACCACGTGCTTCCAAGTCTTCATCGCTGCATCTTTTTAATGGAAAAATGAAAACAACCTTGAATGTTTTATGTTAGGGTATTTAGCTAAATCATGGCACAATAGCACGTTGGAACAACATGCAGCCATTAACACAATAAAGAGGAAGAGTGTAGAAACGTGAAAAGCTGTATGATGACAGAGCACGTTTAATGAAAAAAAAAAGGCTTACAATAAAATACATAGCTATAATTGCAAACAACTATATTAATGCGAATGTGTGTACATATAGATAACAAAGGCAGGCTATACACAGAATGAATAGGATATTGTGAATGTATATAATTTAAACACGTAAAGTAGAAAATCAAAGCAATTTCAAATAACTCAAAAATGAAAGCGGTAAAAATTGTTTAAAAAACATCTGTCCTCTCCCTACTGGATTTCCATTCCCTAGGGGCAAAAAGTTTTTAACTCCAGCAGCTCTTCTGATATTTACCTCCTTGCAGCTTCTTGACTCACCTGTTTTGAACAATATTGATTTTCAGTTACAATAAAAGAAAGTTTAACTCAGGTAATTTAAAAAAAAAGGCTTTAAAATGTCAATTCCTAAAACTATTGTATGCCTGTTATGTGAGAGGCACTGTTTTGGACACTGAGGACAGAGAGGTTTAGAGGACAAGGTCGCTGCCTTTTTGGAGCTTACAGTCTTGAGACTGGGTAGATGAGATGTGGAAAAGGTGAGAGCAGCCTATCTGACCAGAATGAGATAACCTACAGGTGTGTTGAATAAACATCAGGGAATTGAGTGGTTTGGATTGTTGAATGTACTGGTATTCTTGCTTCTTTGTGCAAGGACACCTAAGCCTTTACTAATGCCTTGAGGGACATGTTGATAAAGGATAGTCAAATTGGGTTCCAGTTAGGACAATGAGGCCTTTTTGTATGACCAAAGATCTCTTTTGCAGGGATTACCCCTTCATTGTTTCTTCATTGTTCTTCGGATAACCGGACGGAAATACAGCTGGCCTCTCTAGAACATCCTTTTAGACAAGCTACTTGTGAATGCATTGCAGGGCCCAAGTTTCCTGGATGGAAGATTCTCTTATAGTTATCTGACCTGGAGAAAAATGGCAAAATAAGATAGGTAGGTAGGTGTGTGTGTGTGTGTGTGTGTGTGTGTGTGTGTGCGCGCGCATGTGTAGTGGAAACAGGAAAGCTTGAGGCCAGAGGGAAGAATTATTCCATATTTTTTGATTGGGTTTAATCAGAAGGCACAGTTTATATTCAGACAAACCTCCTATAGAGGGCAGTAGCTGAATAGGAAGTCGCAAGTGAAACTACAGAGAGCACTGGTGAATGTCTAAATCTTCCCTGGAGCGAGTAGTTTCAAAAGTGGAAAACCAGGCTAAAGTCTGTTAGAGAGAGTATTCATTGCCAATAAATATCAGTCAGTTTTTGTCTTTCTTCATTTAATTACTTGTACTATATGATCAACAAACCTCTGTCCTTGTCTGTAGTAAATGGCAATGCCATTCTTCCAAAAGTTCAGGCTAAAAACCCAAACTCAACCTTGATTCTTCTTACAGCCTAAATACAATCTGTCAACAAATCTCTTTGGCTTCACCTTTAAAATGTGAATTTGAATTCGGTCATCTCTAGAGTCAATGCCTTACTAAAAGCCCTAGTCAATTCAATAAATAAGAAAAGAAATAAAATTCTGAGGACTACAGAGTAAGAAACGAACTGTCATTTGAAGAAAATATGAAACTCCAGTAGAGTCTATAGATAATCTATTAGAACTAATAGGAGAGTTTGGTAAGGTTCCTGGATACAAAAATCAATTTATAAATATTGATTATTTCTATTTGCCAGGGACAAACAGAAAATAAATGTCTTAAAGATACTATTTTCGATGGCAAAAAATATTGTGTCTAGGAATAAATCTAAGATATGTAAGTCTTTTTCAAAGAAAATAAAACATTACTGATATTAAAGAAGACATATTTTAAAGGAGAAAGTTACTAAGCTCACGGATTGGAAGATCTGATATGGTTAAGATGACAAGTCTCCCTAAAGTGATTTATGAAATAAATAAAATCCCAATCAAACCCAAACTTTTTTTTTATTATTATGAAATCCAGTAAGTCTCAAGTGTACAATTCAACAGTAAGTCATATATATACTGCATTGTATGTTCATTGCCCATAGTTAGATTTCTTTATGCCACCATATATTTGACCCTCCCCTTCCCCTGCTACCCTCCGGTAACCGCTAGTCTACTATCCATGTCCACGAGTCTCTGTTTGTTTGTTCTGTTTGTTTGTTGCTTTTAGATTTATGTTCCACATGTAAGTGATATTGATGGTTTTCAACTTTTTCTGTCTGGCTTTTTTTGCTTAGCATGATTATCACAAGGTCCATCCATGTTGTCACAAATGACAGCATTTCATCTCTTCTTATGGCTGAGTAATATTCCATTGTATATATGTACCACAGCTTCTTTAGCCAATCATCTATCATAGGACACTTTGGTTGCTTCCATGTCCTGGCCACTGTGAATAATGCTGCTATGAACATCGGTGTGCATATATCTTTTCGGATATATGTTTTCAAGTCTTTGGGGTAAATACCCAATAGAGAGATTGCTGGATCATATGATAGATCAATTCTTAGGTGTGAGATGGTATCTCATTGTAAACCCAAACTCATACTGTTTTCCATAGAGGCTGTACCAATTTACAGTCCCACCAGCTGTGTATGAGTTTCTTTTTCTCTGCATCCTCTCCAACATTTGTTATTACTTGTCCTGTTGATAATAGCTATTCTAACAGGTCTGAGATGGTATCTCATTGTAAACCCAAACTTTTTATGAAACTTAAGCTGATTCTAAAATTTGTATGGAAGTAAGAAGAGCTAACGATGATCAAAGCACTCAATTACAGTTGACATTCTAGGTACTCTCAAAGACAAAGAAGAAGATTGGAGGACTTGCTCTATGAGATATTAAGACTAATACAGTACTAGACTTATTGTGGTCGATCACTTTGTAAGGTATATAAGCGTCTAAGCACTATGTTGTACACCTGAAACTAATACAATATTGTATGTCAACCAAAATTAAAACTAAATTTTAAAAAAGGAGATAAAAAATGACTAATGCAGATCTATAGTAATTATGTCAGTGTGGTACGGAAGCACCAATAGACATCTAGACAATGGAATATAATGGGGAGTCTAGAAACAGACCCCCATGTAAACAGACACTTGATATATAGTTGAAGTTGCATAACACATCAGAAGGAAAAGGTTGAACTTTACCATAAACGGGACTAGGACAAATGAGTAAACCTGAGAGATAGCGACGGAGTTGGGAGTGGGGGCAAAGGGGGAATGAAAACTGTGGCAATGAGGAGTGAGGGTAAATGCTTTTGAGAGATGTATGCTTTGCTGCTTTTCTTTCTCAGCCTGAATTCATGCTCTGTCACTGCTTTTCTCTACATTTCATCCCCCACACACCAGTTCTCATTCCCTTCCTTCTCTTGTGGCAGGGGATTTGCAGGGCCACTGAAGTTTTCATGTAGGACCACAACTAAACTTTTACAAAAGCTTCTAACTGTTCTCCTGCCTTTTGTCTCTCCCAGCCTCATCCTACCCTATTCCTATCTTCCACTCTGCTTCCAGAAATAGCTGAAAGGTCTAACCATGTTACTCTCCTCAGTCACACTCCTCCCCTGCTCCACCCTCCACCTGCCTGGCATGAAGCTTGGAACAGTTGTTGGGCTTGCTCCTCCCTGGCTAGTTCTCAGAGTTCTGCCTGAGTCTTCTGAACGGCTTTGGCTTTATTTCATCATAGCTAGGACTGGAGCCCATGGCTTCCCACTCACTTCCCTCAGCTGCATAACTCTTTGCCTTAGGCTGCTCCAGGCCAATGCAGCTGACGTAAGTCCAGCCTTGCTATGTGCCCTTCATTTCTTCCCTCGTGTTATGGGTTGAATTTTGTCCCACAAAAATTCATATGTTGAAGTTTTAAGCCCTCCTCCCAGTACCTCAGAATGTGACCTCATTTGGAGATAGAGTCTTCACAGTATTTATTCATTTAATAAATTATTCAAGCACAAGCACTTTTTGTTATCATATGCTGTATTCCCCATCCATTAAGAATAATCTGCTTCTTCCCACCCTTTCACTCTCAATCCTGCTGATAGGACATGATTTAGGATTTTTTTAAATTAATAGACTTATTTTTTAGAGCACTTTTAGGTTTACAGAGAAATGAACAGAAAGTACAGACAGCTCCTTTATACTCTTTTATTATCCTTTTGGTGTCCATGAGGATCTGTAGAGATATTCCCTCTTTAATATCTGATAGTAGTAATTCGTGTTATCTTTTTTCCTTAGAAAAAAGGCTAGAGGCTTATTGGTTTTATTAACCTTTTCAAAGAATCAGCTTTTGGTTTTGTTGATTTTTCCCACCGGTTTCCTGTTTTCAATTTCATTGATTTCTTCTCTAGTTCTTGTTTCTTCTGCTTACTTGGGGTTTAATTTACTATTTGTTTTCTAGTTTCCTAAGGTAGAAACTTAAGGATTTTAGATTTTTCTTCTTTTCTAATATATGCATTTAATTTCCCTCTAAACGCTGTTTTGGCTGCATCTTATAAACTTTGATAAGTTGTATTTTCATTTACATTTAGTTCAAAATATTTTAAAATTTCCCTTGAGATTTATTTCTTGACCCATGTGTTTTTTAGAAGTTTGTTGCTTAATCTCCATATATTTTGGGATTTTCTAGTTATCTTTCTGTTATTATTTCCATCTTAATTCTGTTGTGAAATTAAGGTGGCAGGAGAGAAATGACTGCTAATTTCTTGGGAATAACTTTTACTTCTCTGGGATTTAACTACTGTAGACTTTGTTTCTATAGCCTTTCAATGTCTTAAAATATAATTTTTGGTTTTTTGCTTTTATTTTTTTCTATTTGTTATGGCAGGAGTGATAGCCTGCTGCTACCATCTACATCCTACAACAACAATAAATAGTTTATAAAATTCCTCTGTATTCTTCTATAGTGAAGTGTATAAAGATGAATTTGAAAGAAAAATCTACATATTGGCAGAGATAGATGAAAAAAGGCTTGTCTATAGTAGGTTGAGCTTTGGATGGGGGAAAAGTATAAACCTGTCTGCTTTCTAGGTGTTTACTTGAGGTCACTGGTTCAATACCTGGTTACTGATTCTATTTTTATCTTTAACTGTCTATCTCAGTTGGGAAAATAACAAAAAATTGGTCTAAGGTTTTGATACTTCTGCCTGGTACAAACAAATGCCAAACCACTTGGAGGAGATTGTCAGAGAAAAAGAACTCACATCAAAGATAAGTTCCCAAAAAAGTATAGAACTCATATGAAATCAATCTATTATGAGTGACAAGAATCAGGTGTACAGAACACTAAGAAATTGAGATAATTGAATCAAAGTCTGAAAGACATAAAATAAGTATGTTTAAAGTTATCAAAGACACAATAGAAGGAATCAAAACCCTATAAAGAATGTACTATTAAGAAAAGAGAAGGAAGTTTTTATAGAACCAAGTAGAACTTCTAGAAAAGGAAAAAAAGAGATTGAATAGCCAATTAGAAACCTAGAAGCAAAATCTGTGGTAGATACCCGGAAAGCAATAAAACTTGACAGAGATGGAACATAAAAGAAGATAAGACACAAAGAAGAGTAAAGGAGAGAGCCAATATATAATCAGTAGGATGCCAGAAGGAAAAGAGAAATGCAGAATAGATAAAGTTTGAAAAGGTAATGTTTGAGATTGTTTCCCATTTGATTAAAATTGTGAATCTTCACATTTAAGAAACATAATAAAACTTGAGAAGAATAAATAAAAATAGACATGTAGACACAGATGTAAAAATAAACGTTGGAGACAAAACACACAGAAAACTCTTAAATGCAGCCAGAGAAGAAAGATGAATTACCAAGAAGAGCAATAATTAGACCAACAATAGCAATAGTGGAATCCAGGAATCAATAGAATCATATTTCAAAATATTTAAGCAAAGTAATTGTCAATTAGATTTTCTACAAAAGAAACTATTATTCAAAAATAAGAGATTTTTTAAAAAAAATTGAAGAAATAAAATTTATCAGTTATAGGATATTATTGAAAAAAAAAAACTTGAACATGTTGTTTAGGAAGAAGGGAATTGAACTCAGAAGGAAAGAATGAGATGCAATGAACAATGGTGAACACTGTAATTGGTAAATGTGAGTGTGTAGTTAGATTACTAGTAAACACTGACTCTATAAAACAATAATGATGAACTTGTATAAAAAATAAAGTTGGACTAAAATACTAGCTAACAGTTAAGCTGGGATGAAATGGTAATTTCTTTTAAGGCCTTTGTATTTGGAACTATCGTGTTTGTCTTAAAGTCTCAAGTTCATGTTAAAAATGTAAGGTCAATCAGTGCAATAGAAATAGGATTCAAACCAGTCTATGAGTGGCAGGGGAAGAAATAAAGAAAAACATACAAACTGCGAATAAGCACATCAAAAGATCCTCAACATTATCATCCATCAGGGACATGCAAATCTAAACCTCGGTGAGATACCACTTCACACCCAGTAGGACTACTATAATCAAATAATAACAAGTGTTGTGAAGAAATCAGAGCCCTCATACAGTCTGATAGTAATGTAAAATGGAGTGTCTACCTTGAAAAATAGTTTAGAATTTCCTCAGAAAGTTAGACATAAAGGTGCCATTTAGCAATTTCACTCCTAGGTATATAACCCCAAGAAGTGAAAACATGTGTCTGCACAAAAGCTTGCACATGATTGTTCATAGCAGCATTATTCATAATAACCAAATGTGGAAACAATCCAAATGTCTATAAATAAAACGTGGTATATACTTAAAACGGAATAATATTTGGCCATCAGAAGGAATGAAGGACTGATACATGCTACAATATGAATGAACCTTGAAAACAGTATAGTAAGTAAAAGGAACTAGTCACAAAAGACATCATAACGACACACTAATATTCAAGGGGGGATAATTTATTCTCCTCTCTTCCTCTCTTAGCCCCCAAACAGCAATTTTACTTAGAATTTTAGGCTTCTCCTCTGGGAGAAGCAAGAGCCCAGAATCTGCTGAGCCTCTCAAATTCACCAAGCAGGTAAGTTATTCTTTCTTCTATGGGGAAGAGTGAATGATGGGGATTGGAGAAGAAGCCAGATATGGTCCTCCCATACTTTTCCTTTCTTTATCTTGGTAACCCCTCCAAACATTGCCTGACACATTAATTTATTCATTCATTTAATGAACATTCACCATGGGCAAAGTGCATAGTGAGGAATACATAGGCTGGGTTATAGCCTTAGGGAACTAGCGTGTTGGTTGGGAGACAACAACACTAAACATCTGAACAATTAAACAACAATCGTCCCCTTTCAGTGTTAGATATTCCAATGCTCAGTCCTGAAACTCCTCTTGGCTCTACTTCCACTCACTTCTTTAGTGACCTCATGTCTCAGGAACTCAAATAATGCCAAGGACGATAGCTTCAACATTTCCCTTGAACTCTGTTCTAGTTTAATTTTAAAGAATGGACATGTAAAATCCATCTTAAATTCATCTCTAAAAGCAATCTCTGATCTCTCCTCCCCTGTGCCTCCCCTCAGCTCAGGTCTCCCCCAGGAACTGGTGTCTCCATTGCTCGAAAAACATGGAGTCTTCTTATACACTACATCTAATCTACCTGAAAATCCTGTTAGTTTTATTGCTAAAATATGTCTAGAATTTGATACCATTTCATTATCTCCACCACTATCAACCTAGTCCAAGTCACCTTCATTTCCTGCCTGGATTATTATAATAATCTTCTAACTCTTACCTCTGTCTTGGTCCCTAAGGTGATTCCTTCTAAAGGCTGAGTAAAATCATGTCACATCTCTGCTAAACCCTCTAGGGGCTTTTCCTTGTACTTACAGACACATCCAAAGGCCCTACCTGATCTGGCCCCTACTACTTCTCTGACTTCATCTCCTCCCACTCTTGCTTGTGTTCACTCCCCTCCCCTCATACTGGCTTCTGTGTTGTTTCTTGATCTGCTAAGCATGCTCCTGCCTTAGGGCCTGTGTATGTTTGTTCCATTTGACCAGACAGCTCTCCCCCAGATATTTGCACAGTCTCCTTCTTTGCTTCTTTCACATTACCACTCAAAATCAAGAGACCACCCTAAATAAAATGGTACTCCCTTCTTTTGCATTTCTCCACTTAATGTTCTCCACATTGCTCATTACAATCTGACATACCATGTATTTCATCATTTATGTATTTATTGTTTGTCTCTCCTATGAGAATAAATGCTCCTCAAAGGGCAAGGATTGGTTTATTAGTTGTTTTTCTAGTGCCTGTGTCAGTGCCCGGCATATAGGTGCTCAACGAATATTGAATGAATGAATGAATGAATCATTCCACATCTATTCAATACATCGATAGAAGAAATATTGTAAGACAGTACATATTTCATTGCCAAATTAATGACACATAAATTAATATTTTGACATATTATTTTTATTATTTTTACCATTCAGATAATTATATGCAATAATCATCTGTTTATTATTATATGTAACAAACAGAATTGATGTCTTATTATTTTATTTAGGTTAATAACAAAACCTGACATGAGTAATGGATAAAACATGAGGAAATAGGACAATTGAAAGGAAGAGAGTGGGAGTTAAAACTTTCCTTCCTATACGACTTACATCATTTAAAAAAATCATTTCATTAACGTGTTTCCTAGTGTACTTAGTATATTCAATTCATATAATGCAGAAATTCATTTCCTAAGTATAATCTACATTTTCTAGTTGGCAAACAAAAAAAAAATGATATTTTAAGAGAGAAAACATTTGAACTATATGCACAAGATACTGGAAATTGGTTAGGCTTAATTAATCTGTTTTAGTAAAAATCTTTACAAAAATGGGTGAAAATATTTTAACTTCTGCTCCTTGGAATTACTTGCCAATATCATTTTACCTGGAACCTCCTTCTCTTATGCCATGGGTTATACTTTTATGACCAAAGCTAATATCTATTTGAGTTTTTTTCTTAAAAATGTCCTTAATTACAAAGGGATTTTAACAAAAAGTAGTACTAATTTGAGCTATGGTTCCTACTAAAGCACTTTCCTAAATTTCTTTACATTGTTATCAGACAATGTAAAGAAGGGAGCATTTCCTGAGGCATAGAATCTAATCAGCAGAAACTGATCTGTTTATTCAACACATATTTATTCAAAGACATCTATGTGTTAAACATATTGTGAAGAGCTGGACATTCAAAGAATGAATAAGACCCTCCTGCAAGGAGCTGGGTCACAAAACTGAAATTCTTTTTTTCACTTTTTTACTTATCCTGAGGAATCAATCTCCTTTAAATTGTTTTTACTGACTCAGTGATTGGAATACACATTATTAATTTCAAACTCCAAACTTTTTTTTTTTATAGTCAGATGATGTTATTTATAGGAATAGTGTAGAAAACGCAGGTTTTCTACATTCTTCTGAAGTGACTTACTCGCACAAGTGCTAAAGAATACCCTAGAATTCTGTTATAAATACCCTGGAGGACACGATATTTTCTTATATATTTACAATAATGTTTTTTTTTTCTTCTGGTGAAAATAGCAGTGTGTATTCTTTTTACTCTAAGAGATGGAGTCTGCAGGATGATGCCGTGTAGAGTGGGTATCGGGCAGTTTCAAGTCCACTGGAGAATCAGGCTTTAGAGCAGCCAGCTGGATAACCATGAACAAGCCATGTTACCACTCTGGGTTTGCCCATGTTTTAAACAAGGTGGTTGAATTACATCAGCAAGTCTCAAACTTAACCAGTCACCTGGAGATTTTGAAAAAACGAAGATTTACATTTAGTCGATTAGGGATGGGGGCCTGAGGTTCTGCATTTGTAACAAGCTCTAAGGTAATGAATACCTGTGCTCCTGGCCCGTGGCCCACATTCTGAATGGTAAGGGTGAGATCAGCATTGTCCAATAGAAAGATAATGTGAGCTACATATGTAATTAAAAGTTTTTAGAAGCCTTATTAAAAAGATAAAAATAAAAAGATAAAATTAATTGCAATAAAATATTTTCTTTAACCTCATAATAAAAATATTTTAACATCATCAATATAAAAATTATGAATGAGATATTTCACACTATTTTATTCCATATTAAGTGTTTGAAATCTCGTTTCTGTTTTTACTTACAATACATTTCAATTTGGATTAGCCACATGTGTGCTAACTGCCCTTTTGGACCACACAGAGCTAGACCATCTCTGCTGCTCTTTTCAGGGCTAATAACGTTTTCCCATGATTCATAGACTCCTGCCTCCAGGTGGCACTAATGTTCTTTGTTTCATCCTTGAAATTTTGTTTTTCCTTGAGTGAAAGCACTACAAAAGGCTAACATTATTTTTTTTACTCATTTAGTCCCTTGTCTTCCATTTACCTCTTTCATAATTTGTTTATGGAATATACTAATGATAAGTATATTATGTCCTCTGTGACTTTGTCCAATAACTAAAGCCCAATGAAATTATTATTAATTACATCAAAGTAAATGATAGAAGGAATAAAGTCATTGTTATCCATGCTTGGAGGAAGATTGCTCTCTGATTATATAATATTTTTATATATTTAATAGAACAAAAGTAGAAATAGGAAAATTACTGATCAGTATATATCAGATTTAAATAATAACTTTGCAACATGATTGTTTTATGAATGGAACTTTGTACTGGTGGTTTATGTGTTGAATTTTCTGAAAGGGAAATGATGAATATAAAAATTAACCAGTTTCAACTCTGTAATTTTTGGCTATACTCCAGGCATACAATTCTGAAAGATTATGTTTTCTGAAAAAGTAATTTTAATAACTCAAGCTTATTTTTAAGAAGGTATGTGCAATGTCCAATTTTTAAAGAAGCGTGATATTATTTCTTTTGTCAGAGTGTGCCTCTAATGATAACTAAATTATATCAGGTATCATGGGCAAGTGGTTTAAGTGTGTTTACTCATCCTTGTAGTAAACCAACGAGATAGATACTTTTATTATCCCCACGTTTCAAGTGAGAAAAAGAATACTCTAGAGATTAAATAACTTGTCCTGGACACAACCATTCAGAGGTAGAGTGAGTTCACATTCAGCCTGTGGGACTCATAAATTCATTCCCTTAACTAGCACACTATACTGAGGAAGCTTTCTTTCTCTGTCTTAAACTGTATTTGCTCATTAGTAGACAAAATAGTCAACAAAAACTAATCCAAGTCTACAATACCCGTGATGGAGGAGGGGGTTGTTTTTTATAATGAGAAGCCATAACACGTTGAAAACAAGGCCAGAGAGCCAAAAGCTCAGGTACCTTTGGTCGAGTTCTCATTTGATTAGTGAAGCTCTGAAGCCAAGTCATCTATACATCTATACATTTTATAGATGTATAAAACAGAGTGAAAATAAATCTCCGTTATGGATGTATAGGTTGAAATCATGACATGATTTAATGACAACTCACATTACAAATACAAATTCTTCACACTTAAACATCGTAAAAGTGTATTCATTATATTGTATCACACATGAATTTTTCAGCAGTTCTTATGTGCTCTCTTTTCGATGCATACAATATAAAATGGAGGGGTGTGTGTGTGTGTGTGTGTGTGTGTGTGTGTGTGTGTCTGTAGAATTGAGTTCAAATCTCCCCACATTTTTTTTTGCCACCCACTGGCTCTATTATCTTGGGCAGTTTAGTAAATCTCTCTTAGAACACAGTTTCCTCAAATGAAAATAAGGGTTATTTTTTTCTGAGGATGTGTCATGAGAATTAAATGAGATGATATATGCAAAATCTCTAGCATATAGTTAATACTCAGTGTTAATTTTGTAGAACAATAAAGTAGAAATTTTAATAAGCTACATTCCTACCTGCTTACTTTATTTTTTAAAAGAACTTGATATCCAGTGATAAATGGAACAGAAAAGTGAGGGTACTCCCCAGGCAAAGAAAGTCTACTTCCCCTGACTTCCCAAATTCTCAATTTTTTGATGAAATTGGGCTAAGTTTATCTAATTTATGTGGCAAATTGCTTTAGTTCTTCGCTTTGCTTTGGCAGTGAAAATCAGTCTCTTAAGTAATCTTGTTGAAGGGCTTAAGAGGACATTATGGTATTTGGCTCCCTATCTTACCCAAGTCTCCTGGATGAAAAATTTGTCTTTCCTTCCCCTCTTTCAGACAAAGGATTTATAACTACTTTAGCATATTATTGAAGCAAAGAGACATTAAGGAAACGTGACTCTGGGCTGACTTTTATAGGTCCTGATTTGGATGTGTTGCGCAGGCGGAAAAAATACATTGTTTTTAAAATGTCAGCATATCCTGATGTAAAACAAATTTTTTTCTTTTTCTTTTCCTTTTTTCTTTTCTTTTCTTTTCTGTTCCTTTCTATTTTTTTTCTTTCTTCTCTCTCTCTCTTCTCCTCACCTTCCTCCTCTCCCTCCTCCTCTTTTTTCATCTTCAATGGTGTGTGACTGCATCTGAGAACATTCAAATCTTGAAACTTTTCACCAAGGTCTTGAAAACCAGCCCAGATGATTTTTGCTCATCAAATTCCCTCTTTTATTGCTGGCCAGAAACAAAGCCACCTAAGCCAAATGGTCACAGTTCACTTCACACGTAGAGAGAAGGAAAATCTATTTTAATACCCCTAAGAGTAAAGGACAATCTGCTTCTGACAGTAGAAGGGGATCTTGGAAAAAAAAAATGATTCATGGATGGAACATAATCTCAGAAAATCCTCCAAGGATTCAGAAGGTGCTCAAACAAATATGGAGTATAAAAATTCCCTGTGTCAAAGAGTGGAGAGTTGCAGAAAGCGGGAAAACTTTATCAAAGAGAAAGACAGACAATGACCTGCCCTGAATTATATCTCAAAGGAGATACGGGATTCAAGCATGATGGTTTTGGATTACACAAAAGATTTAACTGAGAGCACATTTTCCCACAAAGGAAGCTGGTATCTGCTGTCCTTTCTATGGAGTAACCACAAAGTAGATAGTGATATGTGGTAAACTGGTAGTGGGAGACAATCCAAAAATTATTGTCCTTTAGCTCTATCTGCCATCCCCCTAAGCTCTACCTTGTCCGTTCCACCTGCATTCATTGCTCATATTATTAAGTGACCAGTGGTGAGGTACAGCGGTGTGGTGGAAATTGTATAGGTTTTGTAACCACACGAAACTGAATTTGAATCCCTGCTCTACTCCTAAGCGACCCTTGCAAATCACTTAGCTTTTCTGAGCCTTAATTTCTTCCTCTGGAAATGCAAATATCATCTGCCCTGATAACCTAACCAGGTTGTTGTGAGGATCACATTAGATAATGGAAAGGAAAGTGCTTTGCAAATTACTGAGTTCTGCAAATGTAAAGTCCAATGGTAATGATAACCTAAAGCATAGATGAATCTGATGTCTGGATTTCTGCAGATCTACGGTTCAAGTTTGCCCATGAAATCGCTTTCCCTTCTCTTTGTTAAATAACAGGTGGGAGGAGTTGGTCAGCCTCCATGAGATAAAATTAATCATATTTCATCATAGATGAGCAAGCACCTTGCTCTCATGGCCTCAATTCCCAATAGCCCTGTCAGAAGCACTATTGCCTTACTCCCTACTTATGAACCAGATGCCAAGCTAGACAGCTTACCTAGGCTTTCTTACTAACTCTCTCATTTGCAGAAGAGAAAACTGAGTGTCCAAAAATGATGACACTTGCTTAAGTTCACTTAGCTGCTAAATGGGAGGGCCAGGATTCTAAAGCAGGAGCCCTTTTTTCTCACGGGATATAAGGGTGAGCATGGTTTTCCCTGGTTAACTTGTACTTCCTCCTCATACTCTTTTCTTTTGTTCTCTCTCTTCCTCTCCTCTCCTTCTTCTCTTAAGGTATGAAGTTTTCTTTACTAAATAACCAGGGAAAATTTATAAAGGGTCCAAGGCAGGAACAGAATCCCTCTCTGCAGACAGGCCACTCACATCCACACTCATTCAGACAGGGACAATGGAGACACACCAATCCATCCAACATACACATCTTTAGGAAGGGAATTGGAAAAAAGAATTCCAACAGAAAACACAATAGACATGGGGAATGTGCAAACTCCATACAAACAATAGCCTTGGCTGGGAAATGATTTTTTTTTCCCTGCATGAACATTATAATAAAACAACATTGAGTGAAATTACATTATTCGAGGACCTGCTGTACACAAACACATTTTCATTGTCAATTCTAAAAATTAAACTTTACAGATTAAGTTAAAGTTTCTTTCGACCCCCTTTATCATATTCCCTACATTGGTGTAACTACTGCCATCATTTTAGTGACACAATGATGTTTTGATCAATGATGGACTACATATACTAAGGTGGTCCCATAAAATTATAATGTAGCTGAAAAATTTCTATTGCCTAGTGATGTCGTATGCCTTGTAAAGTCATAATGTCATAAAGCAATGCATTACTCATGTGTTTGTGCTAATGCTGGTGTAAACAAACCTACTACGCTGCCAGTTGTGTAAAGGTATAACACATACAATTATGTGTTATACCTTTACACAACTGGCAGCGTAGTAGTACATAGCACTTGGTAATGATAATAAACACTATGTTACTGGCTTATGTACTTATTCTACTTCTTATGATTATTTTAGTTGGTACTCTTTCAACTTACAAAAAAAGGTTTGCTTTAAAACTGTGTGCCATGTTACACGGGGAGCAGCCTCATACATCTGGTGTTTACCACGTCTCTTGATTGCATCATTCTCTCTTGTGCTTAATTTAACATTCTGTTGTTTTGTACAGTAATATGCTGTACAGGCTTGTAGCCTGGGAGCAGTAGGCTACACCATATAGCCTAGGTGCATAGTGGGCTATATACCATCTAGGTTTGTGTAGGTGTGTTCTGTGATGCTCATGCAATGACGAAATCACTTAACAACACATTTTGCAGAATATATCCTCATCAAGTTGCACATGGCACTGTTTTCCTAGAACTTTAAAAATTAATTTATACACATTTGTTAAGGTAAATACATATATTTAATTTTTACATGCATGGAGTCAGTTGTACTTAACATTCTATAGTTTGTTTTTAAAATTTTTATTTAATAATATCTTGGAGATATTCCCATGTCTATATATGTAGCTCATTCTTGTACTGCTTCATCATAGGAAGCTGTTGTAATTTAAGCACTCTCCTACTGATAAACTTTTATGTGATTTCTATTCTATTGCAAGCAGTACTCCAGTAAATAATCTTATACTTACATGTATTTCTCTAGGACAGATACTATAATACTGTGAATTTGAATATAACAAAACTGGTTGATTGGTTTCCATGCCCCACCTAACCTCTGTTCTCAAAAGGCAGTTGGCTAAAGATCTCTTATCATGATCACTTGGGATTCTCTCATTTGAGCAGATTGTCAGTTTTGTACAATATAATCTTTATACTCTTTATTTTTGTGCTTTTGTGATATTACGGACTAACTGAAAGATTGTTTGCATTACTCTTACAATAGTCACCAGTGAACTTGACATGGTTGAGTTTTGTGTGTGTGTGTGTGTGTGTGTGTCTGTGTGTGTGTGTGTGTGTGTGTGTAGTTAATGGATCAATAGCGTAGTAATCCAAATTGCCCTCTCAATTAGCTATACCAATTTACACCCCAGCCAGCACTGTACAAGAAAACTCATTTCCTTAAACCCTTACCAACACTCGTTATTTACAAACATTAACCATTTTGCCAATCTGGTGGTATGGGGGAAATGAAATTACATTGTTGTTTTAATTTGTATTTTTACCCTAATTTTCTCCTTATGGCAGAAATGGCCTCCTTAGGGAATACTTATGTCCTCATTAAGCAGTAGGGAGTCCTTTCACCAGCTCTATTCCATCCCAGCACCCCTAGATACAGGCTGGAGAAAATTCCTGGAACAGTGGTGAGGTCCCGGGTTCCACACACAACCTCCCTCTCCCGGGGCTCTGGGTCCTACATTGGAAATTCTCATGGCATCTCAATCCATACTCTACCTCTGGAATATTAGGTATGTTTAAAAGTTCTTCAGAGGTGCTGTAGATGATCAGATGCTCACTGTCCCCTTGTTTGTTTCTCTATTGTAGATGTCGTATTTTATTCCTGACATGCCAATTGCTTTTAAATATGTGGACCTACAGTGCGGAATTTTAATAGTACATATATGTTTTCTGAATATGAAAACACTACATATACATTATTTAAAACTTGAAAAAGTTTTGAAGTAGAAAATGTAGAAAACTATCTTCCAGCTAGAGGCAACCATTATAGAGTAAGAGGAAAATATATGTTTTGAAGAAAATAAATTTAAAGTACAAGCATATTTGTCCAGATTTTATAAACGTCTGCTATACTAATTTTTTTAGCCACTCAGAGAGGTCATTTTATCTTTTTTTCCTCCATTATTTTGTTTATGAGTGTGTTTTTGCATTGCTCATTTGGAATATATCTTTATACTTTTCATCATTTAAACCTAGCCTGAGATGATCACTCCTCCCTTATGTCTACAAAAGTTCATTAATCTATGAGCTTCTCTTGGCTGAGTGGGATTTCAGACCATAAGGTGCTGTGTGTCCTTGGGGTAGACAGGCCTCTTAAACTAACCTGGAGTGGAGTGCACATCTTATAATTAGTAGATGACATAAATGCATAGAAGCTTTTTATATTTGTATTAAAGTACTTAAAATGATTACTACATCTAAAATTATTTGTATTTAACATTAAAATGTTCCCCCCACCCCCCAAAAAACAAGACAGGATAACTTCATTATTGTCTCACAGCATGCTCAGGAACACCCCGTAATTTACACAAGGCCCAAGAACCCAAACTGGAAAGAACATAAACTCTCTCCACAAAGGAATCGGAAAACATAGATCTGAGGAGAAGCCCAAGGTATTTGGGAAGAAGTCTAGCCAAGTAGGCCAGATGGAATATAGGAGAGCGATGGCTCCAAGTTTCATATGTCCTGTGTCTTAGCTCTTTTACTGACCTCCTAGATTGTGCCAGCTGGGGAGACAAAGATACTTTCTTGCTTCCCACTCCCCAGAGCAGTCAAAAGGAGAGTGAATTGGCTGTTAATTTTGCACACCAAATTCTTGGAGAGAGTTTTTCTTTCATAAGCATGAAAGAATATTCTTTATTATGGCTAAGATAAATGCATGAAGCTGCATCATCTTTCACTGTTGATTAGGAGGAATGTTGAATTAAATGCTCTGATTCATTTCAATTCTATTGTGAAAATTATTTGTTGGCTGCTACTTATTTCCTTTCTTGATCCACAGTTTGTTTAATTGACTCTGAACATTAAGTGATGAATGAAATGGTTTGCTTCAGAACAGATGGTTTCATACTATTATATAGGAAGTGCTTTCTGAAATCCTGGGCTTGACGAGCTGGGCCTGTGATTCCTGGCAGAAATTACTTTAACAATAAAGACTTATTTCTCAATATTGGTTGTTTACAAATACCATTTTATTTCTGGATTGATTGGCTGAACATAGTGATTCCCTGGTTGAGCTGGTACCAGTACATCAAGTTTATCTCTGGATTGATTGGCTGAACATAGTGATTCCCTGGTTGAGCTCAACCAGTACATCAAGAATGGAAGTTAGTTGTACAGGCCAGGGGCTAGCTTTTGGGAGAGTTAGTGAAGATTCTTACTTTGCTTGTAATTTTTGTAGTGTTCTCAAGGGAACACTACAGACTAAGATGCTTTTGTTGGATTATAGCCCCCAGAAAAGAGCTCTAAATTCTAGGGGTTAACATGGTAGGATGAGGGTCAGCCAGCCAACGAGATGTGGTGCCTAACTGTGGACCTTGGAAAGCCCACCATAAAGCAGAGGGAGGTGTGTGTGGCGGGGAAACAACGAGAGAGGAAAAGAGGGGAAATAATCTGAAAGGGAGGAGAAAGAGAAAGAAAAGGGCTAAGGGTAGTGAAGTTCAATGTGAACGGCTGCCAATCACTAGCAAAGGCCTCTGTCTTGGGGCAAGCAGGCCCTGAGGTCACCCTGTTTTCACTTACCAAGTCAATAAGACAAAGGGGCATCTCAAGCCCCCTAGAGCTTTTCTAATTCTCAGGAAAGTGTCATTTAGATTAGTGCAACCCTGGAGGGATGAGCAATGAAGGCCCTTGAAACCAGATTGTTCTTCACTTCATTGCTGAGATCCTTTGTGGAGAGTGACCAGAAGCTCAAAAAGGATCTTATTCTTTTTCTCTTATAGGCAGTTATGCAAGTATATGTAACACTCAAATTGAAGGCTGTTATACTTGAGGTGATATCAAGGGAACCATTTAGAAGGTAAGTATCACATTCTGTTCCCTTGGATCAATACATCCCTTCAACCATTCCAAAGATCTTCCAGCTCCAGACTATTTTGGTTCAGACCCCAGAGCTGATGTTTTCTAGTAGTAGGGGCTGGGTGAGTTTCTTAAACTTTCTAAGCTTTATTCTCCTTGCTTGAAAATGTAAAATGTGAGAATTAAGGTTTAAGGATATGGAAGCACTTTGTAAACTATATAGTGCTATTTAATATTAACTCGTATATTCTGAAGGAATCATATTTAAAGAGATGTTGCTAACAGCAGACTACCCAGAACTCAAAACTATATATGGATATATAAAAATATATATGTGCATATGCAAAAATGTGTACATATACATATATATGGTATATGGAAGTGAATATAAATGTGTATACAAGAATTCAAGGATATGAATTAAATTTTATACGTTTATAAAGTCAAGAGATATAAGGGATTGGCTCATGTGATTGTGGAAGCTGAGCAGTCTAGACCCAGAAGATCTGAGGGTAGGAGAAAACTGATCTCAGCTCTGAAGTCAGTGAGGCTGAGAGAGAGAATTCTTTCGCACTCAGCCCTATATCCTATTCAGGCCTTGGATAGGTTGGATGAGGCCCATCCACATTGGAAAAATCAATCTACTCAGTCTACCATTTCAAATATTAATCTCATTCAGAAACACCTTCCAGGCATACCCAGAATAACATTTAACCAAATATCTAGGCACCCTGGGACCCACAAAATTAATCATCACATACTCCATTTAGAATTCCAATCTAAATAGGTGAAAGTCATATCTAGAGAAGAGAATATAAATACGCATACTTACTAAAAGGATTAACATGGATACTGGACTATGACTTGAACTTCTTGAACTTTCTGGCAACCAAAGCATAAAGGGAATACCATCAATGATATACACCTCATAATCAAATGACAGGACCATACCAGTTCCTTAAGGGGGGAAAAGGTTTTTATAAAAGCACTTACATAATATATTCTTCAAATGAGATTTACATAGGGAGTACTCAAATGGGTAACACATAATGATCCTAACAATATTTTTGTTGTAAAAGCAGTAATACATATTTCTTCATAGAAGTCAAGGACATGACATTGAAACACAGTACAATGAAGGTAATTGTGAAAGGGCCTAAGGTGATGTGGTCCAAGTAAGAAACGTTCTGTGGGTTTGGCTTTATTCCAAGCCTGGAGTTTTACGGACTCTAACAGAATGGATAGATTAGAACTCTTCAAATGGCATTCTGTACTTCACTTTTTAGCTGGTATTTTGAGAAGAGTTGAAAAACTAACAGTTTAAGGGAATAATGTTGGTGATAATGCTGTTGTCTGTATAATTGTTTGAGGTTGAACCCATATGCACGGTCATTACTATGCTTACTAAATATGAACAAAATACACCCTGCAGAACATGTCATATGGAGTCAGAACTAGATTTGGGTCGGGTAGCATAATCTTTTTATTTTTTTTAATTATTATTTATGCCTACAGCACCTGGTCTTCCTAGGTAGTCTTCCATCCAAGTACTAACCAGGCCCGACCCTGCTTAGCTTCCGAGATTTGACATCGGACTTGTTCAGGGTGGCATGGCCGTAGACCCTGGACCGTAGCTCCACTGGGGTGTGAACCCAGGACCTACTGCGTGTAAAGCAGACGTGCTAACCGCTACACTATAGAACCATGTCCAGGTTACATGATCTTGGATTTTATACTCGATGCGTGTCTCAGATGTACTTGTGATATCACCATGAGACAATCATTTCATGTCTTTGAAAAGTTTCCTCATTCATATGCAATGAGATGGAGAAAATTTTTATCATCTTAATGGTTGTATGAGAATTCATTCTTAAGGTAGTCTAGCTATGTCATTCAAAAATCTTTCTGCTGCAAGCGACAAAAAAAACAAAAAACAAAAAAAAAACTCAACTTAAAATGGCCTATGAAAAAAGGGTAGTTTATTGGCTCAGTAAATGAAAAGTTAGGGGATAGGGCAGGTTTATTAGTTTCCTAATTGCTATGACCTTGGTGGCTTAAAATAACAGAAATATATTCTCTCCTAGTTCTAGAGGCCAGAAGTCTGAAATCAAGGAGCTGGCAAAGCCACGTTCCCTCCAGAGACTTTGGAAGACCTTGCCTCTTCTAGGTTCTCGGGGCCATCTGGCATTCCTTGGTGTTCCTTAGAACCACAATTAAAGTGCTCATGGTCATTCCAATCTCTGCTTTCATTTTCATATCAGCTTCTCCTCTGTGTGTCTGTGTTTTCTCTTTTGTCTGCATCTAATCTCCCTCTCTCTTATAAGGATGCATGTGGTTACATTCAGGGCTGGAAAATCCAGGATAAGCTCCTCCTTGCAAGATTCTTAACGTAATCACATTTTTTTTTTTCCCTGTGTAAGATAATATCACTTTCTGCCATATAGGGTAACATTTACAGGTTCCAGGAAATAGGATTTGGCTATATCTTTGTAGCTTCAGAACTGCTGATATCCAGCCCAAATTATATCATCAGGACTTGGTTCCATACCATCGTTCAGCTGTGGCTTTGATCTCAGTTTCCATTTATTGCAAGATGGTGGCAGCAGCTCTAGATTTTATATGCTCTCAGCTTCATCTCTTACCAAATCAAATCCTTTCTCCTGGAAGTCTCAGCTGGACACCCTATGGGCCTCCTTGCATCCGAGGAGTCACTCATCAGTTCCCAAACCGATCACTGTGGCCAAGGCAATGTGAAGCTCTTATTGGCTTGGCCTGAGTCATATGCTCATGATATCTGGGACATGGACTGGAAATTGGGGAGGAATGGCTACCCAAAGAAAAATGAGAGCTGTTATCACAAGAAAGGGAAGTGGATGCTGGGTGGCAAGATAAAGAAACAAAACAAAACAAATTTAAAAAATACCCAGAAATGTCTAATACATCAGCTTTATTGGTAAGATGCTTTAATAAGCCCCTTAAGAAGGAAACTGCTCTGTGTTATATAAGAGGGAAGGGAGGATTGTGGGGGTGCAGGGAGGATCTGGGAGTGGAGCAGAGAGACTCAGGAGAAGCCTAATTGGGATTTTGTAGAGGTGGGTACTATGTGAGATGACTCTTCTAGGGGCTTCATGAATCTTCAATGATTCTATAAATATTATGGCATATTTAATTAAATCGGTTGGATTTCTCACTGGAATGGTAAAGGAGTTGAGCTTGCATCAAACTTGGGGTTTGGCCAAAGTATAGTCAGCTCTTGTAGATGAAGTTGAGAGTAGAGACCTGGGTTATATGTAGAGTAGGGCTAATGACCCTTTCTTCATAGGGCTGTTGAGAATCAACTAGGATCAAGGGTATGAAATACTTTCTAACAGTAAAGTAATACACTTCTGGGAATTCTTCTTGTGTTGTTTTCATGACTTTCTGCATGAGTTCATATCCATATAAGCCTGTTAGTTTTCCTCTGCATCATCCTCAGACACTTAACAGGGAATTAGTCAAGAATGTTGATAGAATCTGCTGAAATCCATCTTCCCACCAACAAAGACCTCAGAGCACATCCCTACTGATGGAAAGGCATCTTGGCAAAAACTGCCATCTATGGTTAATCTTGTAGATGATGATGCCAGAGGTGGAGCTGAGCTTCAACAAATCAGACAGAAGTGGACTTTTTATATTACTTTATATCAGGGACCTTTACCAGGGGACCCATCCATAGATGTGTTTGCATCTGTCAATCCTCTGAAATTGTGTGCAGAATGTGTGCATATGTGAATGCATGCACATGCTTCTTGCATTGTTCTGGGAAGAAGATCTATGGTTTTTAACAGATTCTCAGATGAGTCATGACCTCCCAAAGGTTAAGTGCTCTAGATGCACAGAGTTTCTGGCAGTGGGGCTTTGCCAAAAAATGAATGAAGAAACTTGAGAATTCCAGTCCCACTTAGTTGTCAGTTCACTTCCACTGGCTCTTCTTTGAGGCTCTGCTGTGTCACTAACACCCATTTCAAGAAAAAGCAAAACATTTTGTTTGTGTCTGAGTACTTTTTCCTTCTTTAAAAAAAGTATTTTGTGTGTATGTTTTTAATTAGAAAGATAATACTACTTCAGAAAATTTAGAAACTAAAGAAAAGCAGAAAGATATTTTAAAAATCATTCAAAAACTTCGTGACTAAGTTTGGTGATAGCACAGTTGATGGCACAGCATGATGGCCTTTGGTGTCAGATATACCTGAGTTTGTAGTCTGTGAAATTTTGGAAAAATTATTTAATCTCTTTAAGTCTGTCTTCTCATTAATAAAATCGAATAATAATTATATACATCATAGGGTTCTTAATGATTAAGTGAGAAAATCCACACCAGTGCCTGGCGCACAGTAAATGCTTAATACACTACAGTGCTTTGTCATGACTACTGTTTCTTTTCCAATCTTTTTTCACACTTGAGATCATACTGTGTTTACAATTTTATATCCTGCTTTAGTTCCCTTTTCATTGTAGTAATTCCCCATATTATTACATGTCCTTATAAATGTTAGTTTAATGGCTTAATGTATTTAATAACATTATACCAAACATGGAGATATATGCAAATTTACTTGACAATTCTCCTATTGTCGGATATTGGGCGTGTTTTTTATTTTTAACTACTATAAATATATGTCATCACAAATACTTGGGATTCGTTGGTTTCATCTAAATTAGAAGGTCTCGTCTACATATTTAGGCAAACATGTTTTTGAAGGCAACCTGTTCATGCAGAGCAGGTAGTATACTCTGCTGGAAGTCAATCCAGAGTGTTGTGGGGGCTCCATAGAAAAAGGGTCTTTTCTACCTAAAGTGGGGATGACAACTGGTCTAGAAAGGCTTAAAGAGGTGGTTCTAGAACTGAATCTTGAAGAGTAAAAAGGTGTTTATCAGACCAAGGAGGTGTGGTGAGGAGGAAAAACAAAATGAAGTACAGAAAAACATTGAATTATGGCTGTAAAAAAATAGAAGACCAATTCAAATGGGCTTAAACATAAAGAGCAAATCTGTTGACTTGCATAATTGAAAGTCTAAGGGGGTGGGAAATGCAGAGGCAGCTTCAGAATCAGTTGGATCCAGATGTTCAATGGATGCCATTAAGCCTGATCTTCTTGCCTTCTCTGAGTTCTGCTTTCTTCTCTGTTGGTTTCATTTAGTCAGTATCTTCTATGAGGTGGCAAAGATGGTCATGAACATTCAGGTTTCAATCTAGTTTTTGAGCAGCCTCAGTGGAAAGATGGCTTGTTTTTCCTAATAGTTCCAAGTAAAGTTTCTAGATTACTTCTGATTGGACTGACTTAAAGCATATGCCCAACCCAGAATACGAATGTGGTGGAGCAGCCCCAACCAAACCACATAAACTGAGGATGGATTAGATTTTTCCTCAAGAAGGAAAAGTGGATGTTGGCAGGCAAAAACAGTAGATGAACGTGACACTTTATTTAAGAAACTCCTAGTAATCTAGGATGGGTAGAACAAGAGACCAGATGATGAAGGGTTTTAGATGCTGTTATGCAAAGTATAGACTTTATTTGGTGTGCATTGGGGTGCCACTGACAGGTTTTAATTAAGAGTAATATGATCCTTTGATACATTATTAGTAACTGAAGTCCATAGTTTAATAGTACATTCCATAGTTTCTGACAAATGTATAATGACATGTATCCTTTATTATAGGATCATACAGAGTAATTTCTTGCCCTAAAATCCACCTGTGCTCTACCTAGTCATCCTCCAAACTCTTGGCAACTGCTGTTCTTTTTATTATCTTCTTAGTTTTGCCTTTTTCGGAATGTCAGATAGTTGGAATCATATAGTATGTATTCTTTTTAGATTGGCTTCTTGCACTTAGTGATTTGCTTTTAAGGTTTCTCCCTGTCTTTACATGTCTTGATTGCTCATTCCTTTTTATTGCTGAATAATATTTCACTATATGGATATGCCACATTTTGTTTATCCATTCGTCTATCAAAGGACGTCTTTGTTGTTTTCATATATTGGCAATTTCATAAATGCCAATTTATATATAGGAGATTGGCTTCTTGCACTTAGTGATTTGCTTTTAAGGTTTCTCCCTGTCTTTACATGTCTTGATTGCTCATTCCTTTTTATTGCTGAATAATATTTCACTATATGGATATGCCACATTTTGTTTATCCATTCATCTATCAAAGGACGTCTTTGTCGTTTTCATATATTGGAAATTTCATAAATTCCAATTTATATATAGGGTTTTGTGTAGATATAGCTTTTGTGTGGACATAAGTTTTCAATTCATTTGGGAAAATAGCAAGGAGCATGGTTTCTGATCCTTTGGATAACCCTCTTTAATTTGCAAAGCATTCTCACTTTCGTTAATTTACTCAGTTTTCACAGGACCTCTTTAAGGTAAGTTAGGTTTATATTATTATTCCTACTTTTTATGAGAAGCTGAAGCTCTAAGAGTTTAAGTAAAACATATAAATTCACATAGTTGGTGAATGTGTAACCCAGGCACTTAATTCAGACTCTTCATATGGTCTGAAGTTTACAATAAAGCAATTACTTATAGCCAGAATAATTCTCATGATCTCAGCCCAAACCACTCAAACAATGGGACCAGACCAATCCAAAAAAAATAGGGAAACAGTAAGGTTCTTTTTAGTGTCTTCCCGGGCCCACACCCAGAGTCTGTCTTTCAGACAGACAGACATCCTCTGGTCTTCTCTCCAGGATCAAAAGGCATCTTTGCTATTGGGAAACTGCCCAGTAACTGGCTGGATAACTAGATGAAGTCATTCAAGTAATTATTATTAATGACTTAATGTGCTACCCCTCCCAGTTAAAATGTACATTTTCATATTAGCTTTTGATGTCTTCACTAAAAACAGTAAAAAATGTGAGAATTTTCAGTACCAGGCAAGGCTTAAGGGGTGAAAAGAAATGAAGTGAGATCTCCCAGTGCTCCTCAAATTATACCTTACCTTTATTTAGTTCAAACTAAGTGTCATACCCACATATAATGACATTTATTCTTTCATTTCATTCCTAGATGCAAAAATTATCCCCATAGAATGGTATAGTCACATTTCCCTCTAGTAGCTTAATTTCCCATCAAAAGTATTTATCAATCTCACAGGTTAATTACCCTTTGTGAGACATACCACATTTGTTGTTGGCATAACAAAAGTGTATGTAATTTAGGAGTATTTTAGTCCCCTCTCTTAAATCTCTAAGCCATTACAAATAAACATACAAATGTAGCTTCAGAATAAATCTCTTCCAAGCATGTGGTTGGCTCTAAGCCCCTACTTTGTAGAAACTCTGTAGCTGCCATTGAAAATGTTCTCCTCATAGGGTTTTAGAAAATAAACACTTCTAGCATGAAGTTTGACATTATCCCTCAGACACAGAAAGAGCAGTGTCTTGATTACTACAATAGGTGCCTGGCCTCCATCCAGCATACTCTATTTCTACCACTAAAATGACTCAAATTCCTTCCTTTGATTTAAAAATATTAGCAGTCTACTGGCAAAGCTCTGGCCTTGGGTATCTCTGATCTTATCATGTGGATAATCTTGGGAATCTTACAGTAAATGAAAGCGTTGCTTGTCTGAATATGATTTCTATTTTTAAAAGGAGGATTTCTGGGTTTCAGGCAATCTGAATGAAGGTTTTACTTCTTTGTGTGACATCAGGGAAGCCATAGCCTAGCTCTGTACTGCTGTTGGATGAGGATAATGTAACCCCCAAAAGGCATAATCTTTAGGTGGTAGTGATTTTGCAATAGGCAGATTTCATATGGTTCATTCTGGGTGCCAGAATCTGGATGAAATACTTGGGGTTCACCCAGTGTGAACATTTGTAACAATACTGGTAGAGTATTTAACTTAATATTCTTTCCATGGCTTTCACTGCTTTCAGAATAAAGTCTAAACTCTTTAACAAGGCTTTAGGGCTGGTCACGATCTACCCTTCTAACCATTCCAGTGCTTCCTTAACCTTGGATACTCAGTATTCTGTAGAACTCAAGTCTGCAGAGTTGATTATTCTATCTCCCCTGCTAAGCTATAGGCTCTGGACTCTCATTTCAGACCACAGGGTGTGTATTCTGTAGCAATCGATAAATATCTGCTGAGTGAACGAAAGACAAAAATTCAACGATGAACACAAACTATAGGATAAGCTATAAATACTTTACTAAACAGTTAGCTTAAGCAAATGTCTTACTAAACAAAAGGACAATATTAAGTATGTGAATGGTAAGGGTCTGGTGTTAACTAGTAGTATTAATTCCTCACTCTGAACCCAGTAACTCCTTTCATGGAGAGAGGCCAGGGGAATCATTCTGTATGCGTTGGCTCATTTTCTTTCTTGGCCCTGGCTTTGCATTGTCCCAAAGGTTCTCTTATCAGGCTTGTCTGCACTGCATGTTTGTGTGCACTGAAATGGACGCTTTCTTTTATCAGAGTTTTAATAAAAATTGCTAGGACTTCTCAGTCTATCTGAATGAAGTTGGGCAATATCCACAGTCTAAGGGTGATGCTATTTCTATAATCTGGGCTCCTGTTGTTTATAATTTGCTATTGTACAACCTCTTTATGGACTGACTTTGAAGAAATCTGGTGCTATACTGAATGTGTAAGTCTCCCCAAATTCATATGTTGAAACTCTAACGCCCAATGAGATGGCATTAAAAGATGAGGTCTTTGGGAGGTGTGGCTCCCATGAATGAGATTAGCGAGCACCCTTATAAAAGAGACAGTAGAGAGCTCCTTTGCTCCTTGTACCATGCAAGGACACATAGAAAACTGATCGTCTATGAAGTGGGTTTACCTAAAGTGGGCTCTCACCAGACACCAAATCCGCCCATGCCTTAATCTTGGACTTTCAGCCTCTAGAACTGTGAGAAAAAAATGTTTATATTTTGAGCTACCTAGTCTGTGATATTTTCGTTATAGGAGTCCAATAGACTAAGATACCTTGTTTCCTTTAGTATGTCCTCTATAGAAAGTAGAGGCCTGCTGCTTTTTCTTGGAGCACTTCTTTCTTGCTCTGTTCTGTCACTACTGCCAACACCACCACCATTATCCTCATTATCACTATCACCACCACCATCACCATTATCACCACTACTTCAAATACTACCACCACCATCATCACTATCACCACCACTACCACTGGCATCACCACTGCTACCATCACCATCATCACCACCACCACCACCATCACCATTATCACCATCAACACTCACATGTCATTTACTTGCTCCAACTACAGTGCTAAATACACCTTCCATGTTCATTCACTAAATCCTTATGACAGCCTTATGGAATAGGTGAAATGATTATATTCTTCCTTTTGCAAAGGAGGAAACTGAGGCACAGAAGGAGTCTGATTTGCTCAAGGTCACATAGTTATCAAATGATCCTTACTGTCTGGCTCTTGGGCCAGTGAATTCCACCCACCTAGATTTTTCTTTGGACAACTTCTCTATACTTTGTGTTATGCTAGCAAATATCCTGCACCCTCTGCAACCTTATCTCTAGCTGCCAGAGTTTCTTATATTATATTTACCTGCATATGCACCTTATAGGCAGAGCCTCTTTTCTTTCTAACTGACAGTCAGCTCTTGACTTTGTTCTGAGTGATCCTTGATTATAGGTCACTTTTTCCAGAAATAAGAAAATCCTGATAGAAGGAGGATGTGATAGTGGGAACAGTGGGGGTCAAGTTTAGGGTGGAGCGTGTAGGGGAAATACAGTGGAAAAATGTCTGAGACCCTTTAGTAATATTGCAGACTAATGTAGGCTTCACAGCTTCTATTTCTGTTACTCTTTAGAATTTCCAAAAAACAGAAACTCTATTGTTATTATTATTATTTGCGAAAGAAAGTTAAATGATTTGCCGTAGGTCACCTGGCTACTATTAAGTGGTGAAACAGGTCCAGTCCTTCTGTCTTCTTGTTCTATTTTTGCTAGAGTATCCCTTTTTCTTTATTATTGTATGAGCAGACAAGAAATAAAAACAAACATATTCCATCTTTATAATTAAAAAAATTTTTTTGTTGCTTTCCCAGAAAACAAGAATGAAAATGAACTTAAAGTTCCTGTTGACCAGCTTGGCTATTGCTACTACCTTCCTTCTCATTGACACATTCCAATAAGTTATGGCTGGAATTTGTGATGAGTGACTTCAGAATGGCCAAGGCTTTGGATGCTAAATCAATGATGTTTGAATCATTTTGTCTGGAAATCAGGCTGACTCTTACACTAGTCTAGAATTTTGAAGCCAACTGGCTTGTGTGATTGTGAGAAAGTTACCTTATTACTTTGTTCTTATTTCCATATCTGTCCCAGGTGATGGGGGAATTATTATACTTGACATGTAAAGAAGTAAGAGGAGAAAGATTGTTCTGGAACTTCCAAATGATAAAATTCCATTTAATTCTACCACTGAACATGCCACCCCATGTTTGTGTGGTATTCACTTTTTCTTTTCCATTTCCATCTTCACCAGACTTTTAATTTTTTCATCATGAGAATGTATTATTCTTATAACAACAAAGAACTAATATTAAATGACTAATATAAAAGCAACCAATTAACTCTATTTTAACTGTGCTGTAAGCCTCCAAAGTGAAATGAATAATGACTGCAAAATTTGCTTTGTAATATAAGCTGGGGGGAACCTATCTAACTATAAGAATTCTTTATGTTTCTTTCTCTCTGCATTTGTATACTCTGACTATTTTACTTAAATGAAAGTTCTTCATACTTTAATTCAACAAGGCTTTTTTCCATGCTTACTTTTAGCTAGCTAATGATTTGATTCCCCAAACAGTAAGACACAGTGCCTGCCCTTATAGAAATGATAAACTGGTGGATAAGAAATGAAAAAAATGCTGGTTTCCCTAAGACATTGTCTTGAGGTAGAAATAGGGTTTTAATACAAACAGAATTGCAGGACTTCCGGCACATCCCTTCATAGTGCTGCTCCCCTGGCCACCATGGTGTCTGCTCCCAGTGCAGAAGTGGGTTGCTGGTCATCCCAGATGTTCTGACGCTGAGGATGATGACATCATCTTTTGCTTCTTTTCAGGCTGGTCCAGCTCAATGCTCAGCCTGTTGAGCTGGCTCTCGTCTGAGCCTCCCTTGATGTTCACAGCAAGAGGGAGAAGCAGCATTTATCCCTAGCCTTGTTACACTCTCGCACACACACCACAAAGCAGAATTGTCTTCTATTCTCTCAGTTGTTCAGGGATTCAAACTACAAATGTAAAAGTTAAAATAATAAAATTTAAAAAATATTAACAAAGAAAACAAACAGAGACCACTCACTTTTTAGATTGCAGCTTCCTTCTTTTTAGAACTCCCACTACGCTTTAAGTTAAGCCCCTTAAGATCAGGGAATGGGTCTGTCTTGCTCACTTGTGTATCCCTAGTGTCCAGTACAGATCTTGACCCAGAGTAGTCACTCCCTAAATGTTGAATATAAATGGATGACTACATGACTCAGGTATCCATCCCTGTGAACTTGGCCAAGGACAAACTGAGTGGCAGATACCATGCTGTACTCACAATGATCTCTTCTCAGACACCAACTGACTGTCCTTGGGATATATTTGTGTGACTTGGCCCTTCATTTTTTCAGAATGAGTTCATTTCCTCGGAGGCTCCTCAGACCCTCATGCAAGCAGAATCTTGGTAGAATCACCCTAGGGGCCCTCCAGACTTGCCTAGGCCCTGTCTGGATCCTGGAACAAAGATCTCCTGGGCTCAAACCAGGGCTCAGCTACATAAACAGCTGAAATGTCAAATTCAAAGACAAGAACTTTGAGAGGGAAGAACAGCTACTGCTGACTGGGAAAGTCAAGGAAGACATTCGGCAGGTGATCAGAGAGAGAGACCAGCTGCAGGAGCAGGGTCACAGAGTATCTATGAGCACAGTGTTTGGGGACAGCGGTCAGAAAGCCTACTGTGGAGAATAATATTGGGAAATGATGAAAAAGGATTGCTTGGGGACAATCATGGACTTTTATCCAGAGGCCAAGAGAAGCAACTTGACCTGAGTTCTGGGAAGCATGATGATGAAGGATGGATTGCAGGAAAAGAGGTTACAAAACTGCTTAGGAAGCTCCAAAAATAATCTAAGGAAGAGGACTAAGGATGGCTAAAGGCAGGGGCAATAGGAATGCAAAATCCCCTTCACTGTACAGCATTTGGTCTTTGTTTACTTCTTTTTGTATTCACAACACTTCCAAATCCAGGGTCAGGCCCAGAAGTAATGGTCAGTAAATATTTGTAGAGTAAATATAGCACAAATAGAAAAGTAAAATAGAATGAGTAAATATAACACAAATAGAAAAGACACTGGGGACGTAGAATCGATTGATTCTGAAGGTGGGGTGTAGGTTGATGAAGGAAATGGAGATGAATAAATGGAGATGAGAGTTTTGGGTATTTTGTCTACTTGCCTGAGGCGCTCCTACTGAGGTAGGAGTACAGGGGAAAGTAAAGGAAGACCGTTTTAGACATAGGGACTGCATTTTCATCCCACTAGGAGCATGTGAGTTTCCTGCCCTGGCCCTGACTTTTTGGGCAATGGTGAACAGTAATGTCACAGGCAGTCAGGAGGGCCCAGAGTTAAAGTCCCATCACGGCTCAATATTAGCATCAAGTTACTTTCTTTTGTTTGAAACAACACACTTAAATTCCCACATGTTTTCTATGTGAGCATTTTTGATGAATATTTATTGGCTTGGATTATATTACCCTTCCCCCCGGTATATATTTATTCTGGGGCTAGCACTTTCAAATTCTCAGAAACTACCACAAGTATTGACATTTATTTTCTAGGCTCCAAGAAAATATTATCTATGCTATTTGGAAAGACATTATTAGGTATTTGGTTAGTTAAGAAATAAAGACACTGAAATATAATCTTAGTCTGGGGGTCCTAGAATGCCTTTTTGAAAGTGTAATTTTTTATCTGTATATAAGAATATTTAAAAAATAAAAGTATATTTAGGCTTTACATAGTACTTTGTAAACATGAGTTCATTCTTTCCATGTTCTTATGATGCTATGCAAAATACAGTTATATTTTGAGTGGAGTCAGTAAAACCCTCAAAAGGGTGAATTGACCTAAATTACTTGGTAGTCAAGCCAGATATTAAACACTTGTCTCCAGATCCCCCAACCAGGACACCCTTGGAGGTGGTGGATGTCTAATTGACATTCTCGGAAGTCTGGTGGAAAGAATATAGGCTCTGGACTCATGAATTCAAATCTCTTCTCTACTCTATACCAGCTACATGAACTTGGACAAGTTATTTGATGTCTCTGAGCCTTATTTACCTCATTGACCAAAGATCTATCAAGTGTTTGTTGTGAACATTAAACAAATTAACTATAACTGTCTGGCACAGAGTACACGTGAAATGTCTATGACCTCTCCACTTGCCTCTGGTTAGTAATCACATACGTGCCTCTTGGACAGAGAATGATCTTTCTCATTCTAAGCACTCAGAAAAAATTCGGCTCACAAGCTAAGGAAAAATGTCCATTAATTTTTATTTGTATGTTATCATGAACTCTTAATACAGTCATGTGCCACTTAATGACAGGGTTATGTTCTGAGAAATGCATTATTAAGTAATTACATCATTGTGAGAACATCATAGAGTTCATTCATACAAACCTAGATGGTATAGCCCACTGCACGCCTAGGCTCTATGATGTAGCCTATTGATTCTAGGCTACAAGCCTGTACAGCATGTTACTGTACAAAACAGCATGAGATTAAATCAAACACAAGAGAAATGAAGCAATCAAGGGACACTGAAAATACGTGTGAAGCTGCTGCCAGCATAACATAGCATACAATTCTACAGCAAACTTTTTAACATAAATCGAAAGATTAGACTATAAAATAAAAATAAAAAAGTATAACATAGTATATATATAAATCAGTAACACTTATTTATTATCATTACCAGGTATTATGTACTGTACATAATTGTATGTGTTATCGTTTTCAGGACTGGTAGTGCCGTATGTCTGTTTATATCACCATCACCACAAAGATGTAAATAATGTGCTTTGATGTCATGATGGCTATGATGTCACTTGGCAACAGGAATTTTTCAACTCTATGATAATCTCATGAGACCGCCGTCGTCAATATGGTAAGACATTGACTGAATCGTTATGCGGTACATGGCTGTAATACATTCTGTGGTGTTATTTACTAACTTGTACTTCAATCATTTATCAGTGTATTGATAAATTATGTTCATAATTTGAGGCACTGTTAAGTCTTGAAATATTTAAACACAAAAACAATTTCATCAAAGTTATTAATGAACATGCTAAAACATATAAAAGAACAAGGGGCTTATAATAAAAAAAAATCACAGTTTATAACTCCACTTTTCTCTACACCATACTCTCCACAGTCATTTTCAACAGTTTATGTTTTGGATTCTTTTTTGGGGGCGGTTATATCCATAAACCTAGAAAAAGTTCTTATAAAAATAATCCTTAGTTTATCCAATTTAACATTTTCTATTGATAATGATTTAGCTCTCTTAAACTACCTGCTTAATGCATGCCTCTTCTACTCTCAGTATAGTTATATTTCTATATTCAATTTTAAAAGCAAACTTAAACCTTCATTTCTTTTTTATTCCTTTCTTTTACAGGAGTATATCCTCAAGCAACTTCTTAAGAAAAGGTGTTCTTTTTCTTTGATACATCATTAAATGACTGAATATGGCTTTTATTTTTCTTTCTTGATTATTTGGCTGATTATAAAATTGTAGATTGAAAATAATCTTCCCTCAGAAGTTGGAAGACTTTGCTCTACTGTGTTCTAGCGTCCAGTGTTACTGATGAGAAATATGATGCTAGCTTTATTCTCATACCTTTATAGATGACCTGCTATCTCTCTCTCTCTCTCTCTCTCTCTCTCTCTCTC
>NW_006442508.1:9921330-9958854 GCF_000325575.1 Pteropus alecto | reverse complement strand
ACACACACATATATCTCTATCTCTGTCTCTGTCTGTCTCTATCTCTATCGCTATATCTGTATATATCATCTATACTTATATCTATATATCTATCTATAGAAAAATGATATATATCTATCTTTTTGTTCTGGGTTTTCTCTCCTCCTCATTTCCCCCTCCTCCCTCTCTCTCTCTCTCTCTCTCTCTCTCTCTCTCTCTCTCTCTCTCTCTCTCTCTTTCTCTCTCCCTTTCCCTCTCCCTCTCCCTCTCCCTGTCTCTCCCTCTCATCCTCCCTCCTCCTCTCTCTCAATATCTCAATATTTCTCTTTCATCTTACAGGCTTTTCTTAAATATGTGGACAGAAAGTCTGTCTGGGAGAGCTTTTTGTATTATGGCTTCTTAATTGTCATGTTTTGCTTTAGTGTGACTCCTTAGAGAGCTTGCCAATACAGAAAAAGAGAGTAAATGCCAGATTTGGCAGGCTTTTTTCCTAGAACACTGATGCTTGCATTAGTCAACTTAATTCTCCCCTGACAGTTTGTTCAATTTTCTTGAAGAAGAATGTTCTGATTTTTGCCTGGGTTCAGCTATAGGTAGTTCTTTGGGAAGGGGTAGGAGAAGAGTGAAGGGGGAGGAGTGTGTTGATTGTTCTACTGACATACTGACCTTTAGTTATACCTCATTTTTAGCAGCACTTCTCATTTCCATATCCCTTGTACCTGCCATCATTGAATCCAGTCTCTTTGGAATTCTGCCAGATAGATGTTCCCACCCCAGCTGTAGCATAAATCCCAAATCGTGGCTTCTTTTCTCTCCTGTATCAATCATCAGATTTTTATGTATTTTCCGTTTTCCAGGACTTTGCTGAACTCTCTCAGGTACTCATGATCTCTGCAGTGCTCTTTGGTTATTGAGAGTTTGTGTCATTTTAATACTTTTTCCTGTCATTTTAATAGAGTCTAGGAAGGATATGAAATAGATATTCTTAGTTTATTATCTTGAACTGTAAGTCCCCTCACTATCTTTTGGAATTTATTAATTCACTAATACTGATTGAATGACAAGAGTCTGAGACACAAATCAGGGTTTAGGTAGTTTTGGGGAAATAATCCCAGGAAGCACAATGAAGAACTCGGAAGATGACACAGGGAAGGAAGAAAATCCAATAAAGTTATTTTATTGAGCTGCAGTGGGCAAACGTGGCTCTGAAGGACTCTATGGAAGGCACCTCAGAAATCTTCTTCCAATTGGCATGAAGCTGGAGCATTTAACCACTGACTCCCATAACCCATTGGTGGAAGGTCTTAATTCTCTCTCTCCTGGGCTATGTCTACATGAAGACTCAGCAGTGATTTTTGGTTTTGGAGAAAATCCCTAAGCAGAAAACCTGGAGATACCTTGGTAGGATTTTGAGCTGGACTCTGGCATTGCCCACAAAACTACCTGTGAAATCAGGTGGGCTCAAGTGAGTAGCAAGGACCACAGAAACTGTTTGCTGCAGATTCACAATTTCTGATAATGTTCAGAGGACATCATGTATAGTTTCGATCATGTAGCTGCAGCAACAATGTCTAGTGTGAAAGCCCCTGGGCCCCTCTGTGCCCTGCAAAACTCTTCACTATTGTGGCAGCCGTAGGGGAATCAGCCAGCAATGCTCTTCAGTCTGATGTCCCCCATCTCTGCCATCTCCCATTGAGGCATATCACAGTCAAGTTGTGCCAACATTAAACCACTGAGATGGAAAGAATCCCCTTTGCCTGATGTTGTACTCTACACTCTGACTTTGATCCCAAAAGCATTAAGGCATTGAAAGTCTGGGAAACTTCTGTGAAGCTGCAAATGTCACCTGGAAGAGGAACACCTTGATCCACTGTGGTATCTTCCCGCACAATCTTGGATCAGTTAATGTGTTTTGTATCAGAGAGCAGAGTCGAGGAAATATGAAAGCAGGTAGATTTTATTGTGGGAACCAGGAGTCTAGGCATTTCTAGGAGAAACTGGGTACTTTATTTTCCCTTTAAATGTCCAGGAAGGAAAGGCAAAAAGTAAGGAGAAAGAAACTAGCATGTTGTGGGGCTTCTTTGTGGCAGGTATTTTATAACATGAGATCTCATTTAATTTTATTTATTTTATTTTTCAATTACAGTTGACATTCAATATTATTTTTTATTAGTTCAGGCGTACAGCATAACAATTAGACATTTATATAAGTTATGAAGTGATTCCCCAATTAGTCTAGTACTATACGTAGTTATTACATTATTGACTATCTTCCCTATGCTGTATTTCATATCCCCGTAACTATTTTGTAACCACTAATTTGTACTTAATTCTTTCACCTTTTTCACTCAGCATCCCAACCTTCCTCCTGTCTGGCAATCACCAGTTTGTTCTTTGTATCTATGAGTCTGTTTATGTTTTGTTTGTGAGTTTATTTTGTTCTTTAGATTCCACATATAAATGAGATCACATGGTATTTATCTTTCTCTGTTTGACTTATGTCACTTAGAATAATACCCTGTAGGTCTATCCATGCTGTCTCAAATGATAAGATTTCATTCTTTTTTTTATGGCCTAGTAATATTCCATTGTATGTATGTACGTACCACTTTTTCTTTATCTAATTATCTGTCAAAGGACATGTCTTAGCTATTGTAAATAGTGCTACAGTGAACATAGGGATGCATTAATCTTTTCGAATTATGGGGTTTTTTTTGGTTCCTTTAGGTGTAAGGTTAGAATGTTTATTTGAGATTTTTCTTGTTTCTTGAGGTAGGGCGGTATAGCTATGAATTGTTTTCTTAGGATTGCTTTCACTGTGTCCCATAGATTTTGAGTTGTATTTTCATTTTCATTTGTCTCAAGGTATCTTTTGATTTCTTCCTTGATCTCATTGTTAACATATTTATTGTGTATGTTAATTAGCGTGTTATTTAGCCTCCATGTGTTTGTGTGTTTTCAGTTTTTTTTTTTCTTGTAATTTCTAGTTTCATACCACTGTGGTCAGAAGACGCTGGATATGATTTCAATCTTCTTAAATTAATTGAGACTTGTTTTGTAGCCTAACATGGTCTACATTGAAAAATATTTCATGTACACTTGAAAAAAGTGTATATTCTGATGCTTTGGGGTGAGACACTCTAAAAATATCAATTAAATCCATCTGGTCTAATGTGTCACTTAAGGCTACTGTTTCCTTGTTGATTTTCTGTCTGGAAGATCTATCCATTGATGTCAATAGGTTGTTAAAGTTCCCTACTATGACTCTATTTCTGTCGATCTCTCCCTTTATAGCAGTCAATATTTGCTTTATATATTTAGGTATCCTATGTTGAGTGCATAAACGTTTTCAAGGGTTTTTTCCTCTTATTAAATTGATCCCTTCATCATTATGTAGTGTCCTTCTTTGTCTCTTATTATAGCCTTTGTTTTAAAATTTATTTCGTCTGACATAAGTATTGCTACCTCAGCTTTTTTATTCATTTCCATTTGCATGAAATATATTTTTCATCCCTTTACTTTCAGTCTCTGTGTGTTTTCGTGCTGAAGTAGGTCTCTTGTAGATCCTCATTAAAAAAAATTGTTTTGCTATTACAATTGTGTGTTTTCTGCTACCTTCTAAATCAGCAGATTAGATGAGGCAGAGGATGTAATGTAAGATCCTCATTACACCCTCTGCCTCATCTAATCTGCTGATTCTTCTAGTATATTTTTAATTTCTATTATTGTATTCTTAATTTTTGACTTTTTAAAAATGGTTTCTATGTCTTTTTTTTGATGCTTACTATTTCCTTTCTGAAGTTTTCACTAAGTTCCTTGAGCATCGTTATAACCAGTGTTTTGAATCTCTATCTGGTAGATTGCTTGCCTTCATTTCGTTTAGTTCTTTCTTTGGTGTTTTCTCTATTTCTTTCATCTGGGACATGTTTGCCTTCTCATTTTGGCTGCCTCTCTGTGTTTGTTTCTATGTAGCAAGTAGCTCTGCTACATCTCTCAGTCTTGGCAGGGTGGCCTTATGTTGTAGGTGTCCTATGGGGTCCAATGGTGCAGTCTCCCTGATCATCTGAGCTGGGTGCTCTATGAGAGTCCCTCTTTGTCCTTGTGTATGTCCTCCTGATATAGTTGAGATTTGATTGCTTTTGGCATGTCAATGGGTGGGACTGACTCTCAGGTAGACTGGCTGTGAGGATTAACCATGAACATAGCATGTGAGCTGCTGTGCAAGGGCTGACCCCATGGAGCAAGATTTCCCCAGTGGGCTCTGGTGCCTGCCAAGACCACTCTTTGGGTGTGCTACTTGTGGGGATAATCCGGTAGTTCTCTGTTGTGGTCTGATGCCAGGCCTCTCTTTTGGGAGGGGATCCAGGAGAGGCCAAGTTCAGCTGCTGCCTGTGACCAGCCCTGGGCTACTTGGTGGGAGCTACAAAGTGGTTGGTAGCTGCTTGTGTTGGACGTGGAAGTGCATGAAAGAGGCCACACTGTGAACCAAGGCCAGTTGCCACTAGTAACGGGCCTAGGGCAGCTAGCTCACCAAGGGTCCAAGGCACCCTGTGGCCTATCACCACCTGACAGCTGCCCTAGGGTCTCAGCTGCTGAAAGAGTTTTGTGTGGTACTAGAGTTGAGTGAGGTGGGGTCTTAGAGAGTCACCAGGGTGGGGGCAAGTGGTATTCACCATGTTAATGCATATTCAGATTTGGCCTTAGTGCTGAGCCTGGGTCTACTCAGCAAAGGCACAGAGCACACCAAGCTCAGTCGCTGCCTGCCTGGGACCCATAGACCTTCAAGAGTTCTCTAAGAAAGACTATAGTACAGGCCAAGGCTGGCTGTCTACTGTCAAAAGAGCCTCCAGCAGTGCACAAGTTGGATGGGGCGGGGGCTAAGGGAGTCATTGGGGTAGAGCAAATGGATTTCACAAGAGTAGTAGATTCACATTTGGCTGAGTCAGAGGAGAGCTCAACACAGGGAAAATGGTGGTTATCCCTCGAGCCCTCACCCTAAAGTCACACAACTCAGTCTCTCCCTGTATGTCTCTGGCACCTCCCAAACTGCTGCCATCCTCTCCTGGGTCCCAGCGTGAGTGCCTTGGGGTGAGAGAGTCTGTGCATGGGCATTTTAGGGGGATGCCTGAATTTCCAGCAGCATTCCCTCTCACCCGGACAGATGGAATCCACTGATTTTCACAGCCAGATGTCCAGATTTTGTGGGGGTTTTTTCCCGGCACTGGTGCTTTGGGCTGGGGAGACCAGTGTGGGGTTGGGACCCCTTGTTCCTCAGGGGGCACCTCTGCAGCTGAAACACCCTTCCTGATATTCAACCACCATTCACGGGGATGGAGCCAGCTCATTTCACGTCTTCACCCCTCCAACCAGTCTGATGTGGCTTCTTCTTTACATCCTTAGTTATGGGATTTCTGTTCAGTTAGTCTTCAGATGGTTTTCCAGGTCAATTGTTCTATAGTTTAGTTGTAATTTTGATGTGGTCACAGGAGGAGGCAAGCACAGCATTTATCTACTCTGCCATCTTGACTGCAACCTATAAATATTTAATCTTGATAGCATGTCACACTGCTATAAAGTAAAGGGCATTATTACAAAGGCAATCAAAACAACACAAGTTCAGAGAGAATAAATAAATTTCACAAGTGCTCAGGATTAGGAAGAGGTAGAGGTGGGATTTGAACCCTGCTCTATATATTTCTAAAGTTTGATCAATCATATAGCAGCTGAAAGGAGGAAAGAAAGGAGAAAACAAATCAGGAGTTAAGTTAATTATCATGGAGTAGAGCACTTGAAGGGCAGGTTGAATCACAAATTTTAATTTCCTTTTTTCACTCTGAACCATCCAAACAGTCCCCAAAAAGAATTCCACAGGTATAAGCAACCATTCATGTGAAAAAGGCCTGGAGGATTGAGCTGAGCACAATTTCAGTGAGCCACCAGGCAGCTGCTGCTACGAAGAAGGGAAAGTGTCCTTAGTTTGCATAATAGAATTATAGGGGAATCGTAGGAGGTCATAGATCTACTGTGCTTTGTTTCATTTAGAATTTATCTGGAGGTCTATTTTTTGGTCACCACATTTTAAGGGATATTAAATTCCAAAAGTTGACTTTTGAATCAGAGAGCTTGCTGAAAGGACCAACAGGACGTTGAGTGGTGTAGAAAATCTGATGTGGGAGGTATGTTGTGGGCAGGAGATATTAAACTGGAGGAAGATAACACTAAGAGAGACATGGTTGCTGTTTTCCGATATTTAAAGGGATAGTATGAGGATTTCTAGCCCAAGACAGTGGAACTAGAACAAATAGAAATAGGAAGAAGCACATATTTATTGAGACCTACTATGCATCAGTGTCTGTGTCTAAGACAAGTATTTGAACTCAACATAAGATGAGGACAACAAGCTGAAATGTCCAACAGTATGTAGGATTATCTTGGAGTGAGTACCCAGACACTTCAAGTAGAGACTGGATTAATGCTGGCCAAAGATATTATAGAAGGGATTTTGGTATTACCTGAACAGTTTGAAAAGAAGATGAATGACTTCTCAAATCTAGTCTCCATTATAAATTTATGGGTAATCTCAGTAACTTATAATTCTTCAAAATAATTGAGAATAGGACACTCATCAATTATGTGTGTTAAAGCAAAAATAAAGATCCTCAAAGATAAAAGATAAAAAATCCTAAGATCTTCCAGAAAGAGAAAGCAGATTGCATACAAAGCAACATGAATCTTGTTGAAATGAAAACTGCAAATTAAGCCATGAAATACAACTTTGCAATGATAAAATTAACAGAAAATGACAAGGTTTGATAATTCCAAGTGTGGTCAGATAATTCTTTGTGAGGAAAGAGAAACCCTCATGTGCTGCTGGTGGGAGTGCGAATTGGTACAGCCATTCTGGAAAGCAATCTAGCATTCCTTAGTGTCATTGAGAAGAATGCCGATTCTCTGTAACCCCCAATCCCATTTCTAGTTACATGCCCCAGAGAAATTCTTGCATAAGACTATAAGTGACCACACAGGAGAATTTTTTTTTTTTTGGAACATCATTTGTGATGATAGGAAGTGGGAAGGGACTTGTCTAGCATAAAGGGAATGGATAAGTAAGCCAAGGTAAATGGCTAGTAGAGCATACTATACAGCAGTTACAATTAAATGAACTAGGTGTAGCCATAGTTTAACATGAATTGATCTTAAAAACATAGTGAAAAGAGCAGGAAATTGAATGAGATTCCTATGCAATATCACTTAAGTAAAACAAAACTATATACATAAAACATTGTTTATCTTTCAATAACACAAACAGATGCAAGGACTTTAATTATAAACATTAAATTCAGGCAGAAAGTGGAAGTGGGGATATGAAGGGTATATAGAAGAAAAAGAGGCACACTAGGACAAAATGAAATCAGAAAGGAATTGTGCACAGAGAGAGCATGCCAACTTTTATACCTCCAATAGTGTGCTGTGATCTGAAAAGGTTTACAAAATATTTTTAAAACAGCAGAAAAAAATATAACTTTTGCTTTTTATAAACCTAGATGAAGTTATAACTTACTTGTTGGTCTGCTTGACAAATTTTTTAAAATTATATATTCATTCATTTACTCATTGAACACAATTTTTTGAGCATCCACTATATACCTGATACATTCTGGGAATAGAGCTTTGAGTAACATGCACAAAGATAAATACCTAGAGAAATTGGTCAGAGGGAAGCACATTTAAAATTTTAATAAATATTGCTAAATTGCCCTCCAAAAGTCTACACTAACTGGCATTTTTTATCTGGTGTGGTATTTTTGATGTGGTATTAATAGGGGCACTTTCCAATGATTTGTTTCTCTAAATGTGGATGAAGGGACTGAAAGAAAAGGAAATAGGAAGAATCCTAAGGAAAAATGGGACTCAAATTGTAGATTTTGTGTGAGCCAAGAGAGCCAGAGCTGGGTGGAGGAATAGGAAGCTCAGAGTAAATTCTGATGTCTATCAGAGGCACATGTTTCCTAGACCTCCTCATCCTAGCCCAGCTTGTTGGGCATTTTCTCTCTTGGGTCATTTGTCAGTGGACTTCAATATCAAGCACTGCCACGGCAGGAGGAGAGGAAAGCCCACTTCATGATTATTACTTATCCATTGTCACCCCTGGGCCAGCACTCTTACTACACTTCCGATGAGCTCTCCATCCAGCTGCCACAGCTCTACAAGGTAGCCTCTGGGCTCCACCTTGACCTCTTGGCAGAAACAGGATGTAATGTTCCCAAGCAGGGTGAACAGCAGCTGCTTATCTGCAGTGGTCAGTAAGGCAGACAGAAATATTCTCCTTTACCTTCCTTCCTTGGAGTATTTGAAAACCTTGACCCTACTCCCCTTTATGGGAGAGGTAACTGTGGAGTTTTAACTAAGAGTGGGTATAAGCATTAAATATTTGTATTTTTCCAATTATTGATTTCTATAGTATTTAGCTGAATTTCCATTTCTTACCCTTTAACATCTTTGGCAACTTTCTGTTCTCTTCCAGTTATAAAAGTTTTAGTCCCTTTTGGTTTAAAGCATCAATCTCAGATTCAATTTAAATCTGATCTCCTACCTCTTCCAAACCATAGGTTTGATCCAAGAGGCCTGGGACATCTGGAGTGTATAAACTGCCCTTTTACTTTTCCTCAAATCCAGCACCTTGGGATATAGAGAGGATGATAAGCAAGAAGTGGAGGCTGGAGAAAACATAGTCTACCCTGAGATATACCCCTCCTCCCTCTCCTGGGTCTACCAGTGGGTTTCTCCATGGTTTTGGGGGTGGTGCCACTGTCATTTTGGACGGCACAATTCTTACGGTGGAATTGTTTTGCACATTCCATAATATTTAAAATTTTTCTCCTTCATCCCCAACGCAACTTTCCATAGAACCCTTCAGTCTTTATGAGAACTTCTCCAATACACGCACACTTTTCCAAACATCTCCTGGGGGACCATTCTGCCTTGGTTGAAAACCACTGGAATTTTCCTGGGTTGAGGCCAATAAGAAGGGATGAAAGAACAAGATCTTAGATTGCTGGGCCTGATTCAGTGGTGGGAAGGAATCCCTGGTTGTCTTTTGTTTGGGTCTGGTTTCATCTGGCTCTTTCTGCTGCTGTGTGGTAGTCTCTGTATGTATAGACAATATGGTGGGATTCTAGGGATACTGTTCATCTTTTTCTGGACTTCTCTATTGCTGAGGACCACCTTAGAGAGGGAAGCTGTGTCTTCCTTTGCTCACACTAGTGAGTCATGCCTCCAACACTTTCTCTGAGGAAGAGGTAGCCCCAGAGTAAATGGAGGGTTTACTTCCCTTCATATGAAAGCCCCTTGGGCAGCCTCCAAGTTCTGACTCTACCTCTAACTCCATATGCCTCTGAATCCATGTCCCATGTTGTAGCCGAACTAACTACTGGAGTCTTCTTATGCATCCTCTGATAGGTCGTTGTCTCCATTTTCTTCCCAGAGCTACTTAGCAGCGATTCTGCCTTCATAAATTTCCAGAAGAGCAGCAGACACCAGGATGTACATTCATAGGTGTCTCCAAACTCTAAGAGAAGCATGTCAAGCTCTCCCATCTTACCACACTCCACTTGGATGGTAACCCCAGTATGAAACTTCAGATTGTACAATTCAGTAAGCATCCATCCAAAAGTGAGGTGCCAGTTTATGCTTTTTCAGATGCTCTTAGTCTATAAAAGTGATTATCATGCAACTCTGCCCACCTCTTGGCTTCGTGAACGGTAAGAAATCACATCTTCTCTAGTTGTGTATAAAATGTTTCTCACCAAGGACCCAAGAGGCTGGTAGCTCTCAATTCCATCTCTCTATCTCCTTTTTACTTTTCAGATTACACTGTAAATGTAGGGGGTGGAGTGGTTGCAGTGGTAATCATGGTAACAGGGCTGGCTCTGCTGATTTTTAGAAAGCCTTTGTTGTGGTTCACTTTAGAGTGTGGTGTATTTAGGTCCTCATTGTCCTTAGCCAGAAGCTCTAGTCCCTATTCCAAGGCAACAGGAGAAGTCCAACTCACCCTCCTCTGATACAGGAGCATCATGCTGGGGAAAAACTTCCAGCATCTTGGCACTAACCCCGAGAGTAGATGAAGAAACTGGAGGATAGGACCACACTCTTAGAACTAAACAAAGAAGAAAGGGAAGCTTCCTCTTCACAGAGTAAGAGCTCACAATTATCTTCCTTGGGCATTCATCTCTCCCTTTAAGTATTCTATGGTAGGTAGGGAAAAAAAGAGGAAAATACAGGTTGAGAGAAAAAACTGAGGTAGAAAGAACAGGGAAAGGAGATATGGTCTTCTGCTCATCTGTGGTTAAGGAAGGTGGAATGGCTAGAAGCTTCCTGAGGTAGAAGTGAGAGTCCTTCTCCTGACATCAGCATGAGGAAAAAGACTTGCAACTAAAATCTATCTGTCTGTCTATTTGTTCATCTATCCATTCATTCATCCATCCACCTCCCTACCTACCTACTCACCCACTCAACAAGTATTATTGTATATCTATTTTGAGACAGATACTATGTGCTATGCCTTTTTTCTTCTTCCTATTCCTATCTCACATGGTCTTTTTGCTTAAGTACAGAATTATTAGGACCACACATTTCTATATACAGGGCTTTGCTGAGCAAAGGCCCCACAGCAAACCAGAGATGATCCCTAAGGACTAGAGTTTTGAGGCTGCTGATCTGCTAAAATTCTTAGCAATTAATTTAATTTTTTCTTGGTTTCCTTCTTTATAAAGTGAGATATAAAGGTAACTTTTTTATTAGGTATTGTGAGCTATAGAGAAAATTGAATATATATTTAATTTGAAAATTGAATTAATACATAATAACTGTATATCAATAAAAACATACATTCAGCTATAGATGCAGATATTTCAAATGAGGAAACACAATGTCAGAAAGGTTAAGTCTTACTTAAGAATACAGAGCACTGGTAGAGTTTGAATTTGAATTCAAATCTGTTTAATTACAAAGCCCACCACCATCTTTCAACTTATATTGTAATGCTGCTAAATCAGTAAGATATATAAAAGGAGGATAAGTAAAAATGTAGAAATCACATGTATTCCATAAACTATATGAGGCCTTCAGAGGACTATTTTTAGGGCAGGGCTTTGGGGAAGATTCTGAAGAATTAATTATTTCTGTGCCATCAGTGATCATTTCTGCATAGATTACATAGAAAGACTAGATTTAAATTTGTCTCTATAACTAGTATTTGCTTTTCTTGTCAGATTTGCCTCTTAATAATGTAGTTAGCTGAAAATCTTTATGAGAACTTCCTCATTCCCCGAGTCTCATGGGGACCAGACTCCTTTCTCTGGCTTCTTTCCAAGAGAGATGCATAAAGCTTTGTACTTTATAGATATGATTATGGCAGTTAGTCTCAAAAGATCAACCCAACACATCTTAGAATTTAATCCTTTATAGCCTTCTCCCCTTCAATCTTGTTGTGCTTGTGACTCACTGTTAATCAACAGAATTTGATGGAAATGATGCTGCAGTACTTATGAGACTAGGTTATAAGAAACTTTGTGACCCCTGCTTGGATCTCTTGAAATCTTGCTCTTAGAATGCACCCTTCTTAGAACACTCTCTCTTGGAACTCAGCTTCCATGCCTTGAGAAGCCCAAGCCACATGGGTGGCTCTGGTTGATAGCCCCACCTGGGATCGTAGTTGATAGCTAGCATCATCTAGCATCCATGTGAGTGCACCATCTTGGCCATTCAGGCCAAATAAGTCATGCCCTCAGATAACTTTTGGCCCAGCTATCATATATATGATTATAACTATGTGAGAGATCCTAAGCAAGAACTGCCTCACTGAGCTCACCCAAACTGAAGAACCATGAGAAAGAAAAGGAAATTAGAGTTTTAAGCCATTAGGTTTGCAGTGGTTGTTACACAGCAATAGATAAGTAGAACAATTTCTTTGGGAAGAGGCCAGACTTCTAAGCAGGTGTTGACCAATGGGGCTTTGGAGTTTGAATCTGGAACTTACTAGCTTTTTGATCTTGTGTAAGTTTCTTCACTTCTGTGTATCTCAATGCACTCATCTGTGAAATGAGGATAATGGAACATTCCTCATAGAATTTTTGTGAGAAATTTTTTTGTGAGAATTAAATGTATGATCTATGTAAAAGGCTTAATGTGGTGCCTGCCATTTACTAAGCACTGACTAAATGTTAGTTATGATAATTATTGACATTAGTGGTTGTGTGGAATAAAGTTTCTTCTAAAATACAATCATTTATTAACATTTTTCTTTATTTTTGTTTTAGTCTCTTTTCTACCAATTCTAACCTACAATGTCCCCTGAAAGTCAAGTCATGCAGATTTTGTGGCAAAGCTGCCTTGTTTTATTCTGCCACATATTTTAACTGAAGGGTAGATTTTCTGAGTTGACTTGATTATTTTTTTGGCTTGTGAGGATATGAACCTTCTATTCACCCATTTTTATTTCTTCTTTAAGTGCCCTATCAGTTTTGTTTTTCCTTCAGTTTCCTCCAGGGAACTGCTTTTCCTTACTTGAAGGTCAGGGGTAACTGAGCAGGCAATCGATGTCTTAATGTAGATAACAAGAATGAGGGTCACTGGGTTGGAAATGAAAACTGACACTTAAATTGTCCTCTATGGTCTCTTAATGACTTGTTGTGGCTAAGAGCATTATGTTATTTCCATAAAAGGGAACCTAACATATACTGCGGTTTGTTGAAATGCCAGGATGAACAAAGCTTTTCAGAACAGCAAACATTTTTCTATGGCTTTACAACTCTTGTGATTATGTTAATTCTGGGTAGAGTGAGCAGGAACTTCGAATATGCCATGACCACCATGAATCCTGTCTCCTCCCATACTCATATTTTAGATTCCAAGCTTCAAATACAAAATTACATTACAACTTTAGCTCTCTGAGAAATGGTGTTAGATTATACCTAACCTACCTCTCACAATATATGCTCTCTTTTCAGTCAGGACATGTTTTAGAGAGGGCCAACTGACTTATGTTGAAAATTTTATGTCAACTAGGAATCTGCATGCAGGAGTGAGGTAGATAGGGAAAATATTACCATATTTCATTTAATTTTTTTCTTTTGGATTTAATATAAAAATATTTGGTTTAGGTCTTCAATTTGTACCTGAAAGAAACCTAAATCACAGAAATCTTGAGGTAAATTTCATCATCTGATATATCAAGGGGAAAATAACTATTTCTGTGCCATTTTATAGCAGAAACAATCCCATTTTAGTAGAGGGACCAGTTATCAGGAATCAAACTTATAATTGGTACCACATGGGTTGCTTGTATGATGGTTTTTTCAGGTTGTCTGAAAGTATGGTTAAGCTTGCTCAGTTCTTGATGAGCTTGGCATATAGTAGGTATACAATAGATGTCTAATAATGGAATGAAAAAATGATACATCTGACAATTGCTCAAACCATCCTCTGCTCATCAAATTGATTTCTATCAAGGTTTATGTTTTATTTTTTAAAATATTTTTTAAGTTTTCAATTAGAGTTGGAAAACAATATTATATTAGTTTTATTTTATATATATATAAATACATATATATATATACACACACACACACACACACACCATAAATTGATCACAGCAATAAAGCTAGTATCCATCTAACACCATGCATAGTTACTATAATATTATCGACTATGTTTCTTATGCTATACTTTACATTCCCATGACTATTTTGTAACTACCAATTTGTACTTCTTAATCACTTCCCTTTTGTCACTCACCCTCTAACCCCCTCCCATCTGACTACCATCAAGATGTTTCCTGTATCTATGAGTTTGTTTCTGTTTACTTGTTTCTGTTTACTTGTTTCTTTATTTTGTTCTTTAGATTCCACATGAAATCATATGGCATTTGTCTTTCTCTGTCTGACTTACTCCACTTAGCATAATACCTTTTAGGTCCATCCACACTGCTGCAGATAGCAGAATTTTATTCTTTTTTATGGCTGAGTAATATTCCATTGTATACATGTACCACCTCTTCTTTATCCATTCATCCACTGATGGACAACCAGTTAGCCTCCATATCTTGGCTATGTAAATAATGCTGCAATGAACATATAAATTCTCATGTCTCTTCAAAGCAATGTTTGGGTTTCTTCAAATAAACACCCAGAAGTGGGATAACTGGGTCCTTCTTTGTCTTTTGTTATAGCTTTTGGTTTAAAATCTATTTTGTCTGGTATAAGTACTGCCACCCTAGCTTTTGTTCGTTTGTTTCCATTTTCACAAAATATCTTTTTCCATTTTTTTACCTTCAGTCTGTGTGTGTCTTTCGATCTGAAGTGACTCCCTTGTAGACAGCATATGTAAAGGTCTTGTTTTCTTATTTATTCAGCCACCCTACCTTTTGATTGGAGCATTTAATTCATTTACATTTAAAGTGATTATTGATAAGTAAGTAGTTATTGCCATTTTAGTATTTATATTTTTGATCTTTTCTTTTTTCTTCTTCTTAAAGAAGTCCCTCCAACATTTCCTGTAACACTGGCTTGGTGTTGATAAACTCCTTTAGCTTTTCCTAGTCTGGAAAGCTCTTAATCTATCTTTTGACTCTGAACGATATCTTTGCTGGGTAGAGTAATCTTGGCTGTAGGTCCTTACTTTTTCATCGCTTTGAATATTTCGTGCCAATCCCTTCTGGCCTGCATAGTTTTTCTGGAGAAGTCATTCACAAAAGCTGACATTCTTATGAGAGCTCCCTTGTAGGTAACTAGACGCTTTTCTCTTGCTGTTTTTATGATTCTTTTGGTGTCTTTTACCTTAGACATTTTAATTATGATGTGTCTTAGTGTGGGCCTGTTTGGGTTCATCTTGTTTGGAACTCTGCATTTCCTGGGTTTGCATGTTATTTCCTTTGCCAGGTTAGGGAAACTTTCTGTTATTATTTCTTCAAATCAGTTTTTAATTCTTTGGTCTCTGTCTTCTTCTGGTACTCCTATGATGTGAATGTTGGTACACTTGGTGTTGTCCCAGAGGCTTCTTTCTTCTTATTGCTGTTCTGATTGTTTGCTGCTATCTTATTTCTAAATTGCTTGTTTGATTCTCTGCTACATCTAATCTACTATTGATTCCTTCTAATGTATTCTTCATTTCAGTTACTGTATTCTTCATTTCTGACTGGTTCTTTTTTTATGTTTTCTATCTCCATTTTTATGTTTTCTAACTCTTTGTTAAAGTTATCACTGAGTTCATCTACTCTTCCCCTAAGTTCACTGAGCATCCTTATAACCAATGTTTTGAACTCTATGTCTGGTAGATCGCTTGCCTCCATTTTATTGAGTTCTTTCTCTGGAGCTTTCATTTGGGACATGTTTATTTGTTTCCCCATCTTGGCTGCCTCCTTGTGTTTGTTTCTATGTATTGATAAGATGACTACGTCTCTCTGTCTTGGTAGAGTGGCCTTATGTAGTAGGTGTCCCATAGGGCACAGGGGTGCAGTCTTCCTGATCACCTGAGCTTGGTGCTCCAGGTGTGCTTCTTGTATGGATTGTGTGTGCCCTCCTGTTGTAGTTGAGTCTTGGTTGCTGTTTGCACATCTATGGGAGGAGTTGACTCTTGGGCTGATTGGTTGTGAGGACTGGCCATGACTACAGTGAAGGAGCTATCCTACAGGGGCTGACGTTAGGTAACAGAATTCACTTTAGCAGGGCTCTGGTGGTTGTCCAGTCTGCCCTTTGGGTATGTCATCCTTGGATGTGGCCCCAGGTGGTATTTGGCTCAGTCCAAAGCTGGCCGCCAGGTGTGCCAGCCACTGAGCCACCTGAGAGGGGCCCTGCAGCAGGCCAAGTGCCCTGTGCCCTGCCTGGGGCCATCTGGCATGAGCCATCAAGCAATCCTCAGATAACCACCACCCGTACTGTGCTTGAAAGTACATCAAGAGGCTAAGCCACGAACTGAGGCTGACTGCTGCTAGTGCTGGGCTTAGGGCTGCTCAGTAAGACGTATGGGGCATACCCAGGCCAGATGCTGCTTGTTTAGGTTTTGTGAACCTTTGAGAAATTTTAGGAAAGTTCACAGCATCATCCAAGATAGGTTGTTTGTATATGATAGCTGCTGGAAGCAGATTGGGTGGGCCTGCAAGTTGGGTGGGTTGGTGTCTTAGGGAATTACCAGGGCAAGGTTGATGGAGACTCAGACAGAGCAGCCTCCTGGGTCTGCATGCTGTGCAGGGGAGGGCTCAATAAAGGAACAATGGATTCTGGCAACATTTTTGCCTGGGAGAAAGCTGCCTCTCCACTCCTTGCCCTGAAGCCAGTTCCTTCCCACATGTCCCCAGTGCCTTTCAAGCTGCTGCCCCAGTGCTGGGGCTCAGAGTGAGTGTCTGTCAGCCAGTAAGTCTGGGTGCAAGCCCCTTAAGAGGAGCCCTTCTCACTCAGCCACAATCCCTGCTGGTTTTCACAGCCAGATGTTGTAGAGACTTCTTGTTCCATCACTAAAATCCAGGGCTGGGTAGCCTGGTGTGGTGCTGGGACCCCCCCCCACCCCGACTCCTCCAGGGACTGCTGCAGCCAAGATATTCCTTCCAGTTTTTAACTGCCACATGTGGGTGTGGGACTAGCCTAGCCTGCTAAGTGTCTCTGCCTCTCATACCGGTCTGAGGTGACTTCTTTTGTATGTCCTTAGTTGTAGGACTTCTGTTAAGCTAGACCTCAGATGACTCCCAATGATGGTTGTTCTGTAGTTTGGTTGTAATTTTGCTGTGGTCATGAGAGAAGGCAAGTCCAGTTTTTACCTACTTCGCCATCTTGATCAAACAACCAGCAGTTAATGTTTTTAAAGTTACCATCAACTGCTGTAGTTCTAGCTTCTTCCGTGTTTTTCTTCCATTCCTGGGAGACAAAGCCCACTCTTCTTATCCAGTGAGTTGTCTTCATATCTGTGCAAGAGGACCATGTAACATGAATTTCATGGATTGTGGCCTGGAATGAAATACCAGTTCTGACTCTTAGTTTATAAAAAATTATTCATGCTTGGTGTTAATATAATTCTGTTGCATCTTTGTCAAAAGTGATCAATATTTGTGAACTCTTGGTGGTCTGTGATGTTAGAAAATTATATTTTTAATAAAAAATTTGAAACTCTATATTTTGAATAATAGATATTTGAGTCAATAACTAATTTAATAAAAAGACTTATGTTTGATTTGGTTGCTGCAATTAAGCTTTGTTGATTAGTATTGAAAAATCATTACTCATTGAGGGGTGACTGCTTACTAGCTTTAGGAGAAAAGAGCTTATGGTCTTAGTGCATCTCTAATCAAATTGATTTCCTTATCAGGAACAAGCATGTTTGAGCAATAATTTTACACAAGAGCTTAAAGACTGAACATAATGAGATTTCCTTTTTTTTTTTTTTTTCTGAAAGAAAGGCTTCCCACCCAGAGTCTAGAGACTAGCTTAGTCTGGTCTAGGCTTGTGAAATCTGAAACTGTCAATCTGTGAAGTGTATGGGAAAAAACTTGGCTTATCTATGACCCACTTTCATTTTCTAATACTCAGTGGTCAAAGTGAGAGTTTGCAGTTCTGCCTTTGGAATCTCCTGCTCTATTCCCATTCCACTTTTAGGCGATTATAGAATATACTGGTTTCCTATTTTCTTTTTATTTCTACTGTCTTTCCTTATTTCAAACCATTTTATTCCTCCTTCCCCATAACCCCCTATTCTTAATTCTCTGAAGTTTCAAGTGACAAACTGGGCAGGGGAAAAATTGATGAATGAACAGAAATAAAAATATCCAGCCATAGCTCCAAACTAAGAAAAACACCTAAAAAAATTGAGACTTTCAGGGAAAATATATATCATTGTTATTATTATTTTTAATGCTGATAATAATAATATATGACTAACAGATGTTAAAAACTATGTGGAAAAATCCAAGCATATCTTTCTGTCAGAGGAGCATATTTGAAAATTGATGATCAATAAAATAAAGCCACTTGTTATCTCAGTCTAGTTATTATCGTACTGGACTGGGTCACCTTTGGCAAGTAATGGTATTCATGTGCACTTACTTCAAAGGAGCTGACAAGTCTGAGAATAATATTTGGAATATTGTTAGTTCTGATGAGACTAAGATTGTCGTATAATATGTAACATAATAAATCTAATTTCTCTGAACTTCAAAATTAAAATGAACTAATGTGCTTATAGCAAATAATTTTAATCAATAACATTTGCTGAGGACTTATTGTGTGTCAGGTACTGTGAGATATGCTCTGTTTGTTATTTCATCTAATCATTTCAGTAACTCTGTGCCATAGGGAGTAACATTACTCCCTAATATTACTCTACTTTATAGATGACGAAACTGGAGATCGTCTTCATAGGTTGTTGTAAAATAGTTTATTATTACTATCATTATGATTGATATTCCTATTATAATGATTATTAATATTAAACAACGATAATTTAACTGCAGTTGGAACCCACGTACTCTGAACTGTGTTGATGACACACTGATAAATCTTTCTTCAACTTTCCATTTACAGCTTAAATTTTTTTCTCCTTCATAAAAGCAATACATATTACTGTAGAAAAAAATACAGACAGAAAACTTCAAAGTAAAATAAGATAAACACAACAAAAACATCATTTGTAATCCCACTACTCAGAGACTATTCCTGCTAACATGTTAATGTGTATTTTTTACCTTATTATTTAGTATGCGTATATAAAATATTTTAAGTACACCGTATTATAGTCTTTTAAATAATATTTTGCCTTTTCTCTCAGCAATATAATTTCAACATTTTTCCTTTGAGTTAAATATTCTTTTGCTACATGGTTTCCTAACATTTTGGGGGATATAACACATTGTATCAAAGGTAGGGTCTCTTGCCTTAGAAAAGTAAACATGCACACAAAATTTTATGTACAAATTTTAGGAGTTTCACTGCCTAAAATTTGTCTATACATTTCCTGTCTCCATGTATACTATTATAGACAGTTCCATAGTTTTCTATCTAATGTTTAAGGTAATACTATAATTTATTTAATCAGATTCTTATAGATATTTTTTCTCTATCATGAACAATGTGATCAACATCTCTTATATTTGTCATTATAATAATCTTTCAAAGCATAATTCCTCATACTATAACTTCATAGTTATCACTTAGCTAAAAGATTTAACTATAAATAACCAGAGCTTATACATCTAGAAGAATGGGAAAATTTTACCTTTGGGAATGTTACATTAAATCTAGTGACACTGATATTTGGTTGTTTTTGAAATACAACTGGTGCAATGTTTTCTAGTGATGCATGCTTTTAAAGATTCTCAAAGGTGGTAAATGTTCAATTTTGAAAGTGAGCTTGATTTTTAAAAATGGCCCCAAAGTATTTACAGTGAAGTTATTTTAATAATTTGATTAAATGAATTAATAACATTTGGGCTATTTTAAAAAGTTACTATAAGCATAGAGATTTATATTATGTTTTGCTTTGGGACTGGCTCTATGGCTGGTTCTAAAAGAAAACAAAGAAAGCATCAATAAAATAAGTGTATAACTTCCCAAGGTGACTACCTGGAATTAAAAATTCACTAATACAAATACAATATGTTTGTTTAAAAGAAAATTTATATTATTACTAGATGGTTAATTTTATACTTCATCTTAGCTAGGCTATAGTATCAACTATTTGGTCAAATAGCAGTCTAGATGTTTCTGTGAAGGTATTTCTAGTTGCAATTACCAATAACATAAAAATGAGATTATTTTCATTTAGATGAAGTTAACATTTTATATCAGTAGACTTTGAATAAAGCAGATGGCCCTTCATGTATGGATGGGTCTTATCTAATCAGTTCAAGGCCCAAAAAGCAAAAACTGAGGTCTCCTGAAGAGAAGTAAATTATTTCTCCAGACTATAATATAGAAACTATGCTTCAGTTTCTAACCTTTGGATTCAAGACTGTAATATCACCTCGTTGGAATTTCCAGCCTACTGTATAGATTTTGGACATGTTAGAACCCACAATCATGTGAACCAATTCCTCACAATAAATCTCTCCATACACAACCTATTAGTTTTCTTTCTTTTGTGAATTCTGACTAATTCAATTACTAATTTTTGTTCCCATAATCTTCAAATAATTTCTCTGTTGTGTGTTACTTTTACTATTATTAGTTGTGAGGAGAGATGTTTACTGACCTTGTCTTAAATTTTGGACTCTCTGAGTCTTTTGGGCTGATGGTCCCTTATCTATTGACTCCAGTTGAAATATTGCAGATTTAAAAAATCCTAGAGAACAGTTTTTTTAAAAAAAATCAACTTTGTATAGTTGCATTGGGATCATTCACTTATTCTTATTTTTATTCTCATTTTTTATTGTGGTAAAATACATGTATAGTTTAGTAGTGTTAAATACATTCACATTGTTGGGAAAACATGATGGAGTGAGAGATGTCCTCAGACCTCTTCCCTTGAAATAACAATAAGCTGAACATCTAAAACTGAACAAAGAACACCCAAACTGCACACTAGCACATCTGAGCATGGGATCTGTGCACAAGAGCTACCACAGGTCGGGCAGTGGACTAGGAGAAATAAAGAAGCTGCCTCTCACAGCTGCCGGAGACCCCTGTAGGAGGAGGGGGAGAGAAGGAGGTGTGATGAGTTTCCTGAACAGCCCTGCCTGGGAAACCTGTGAGCTCTCCCCAGCCAGCTGGCGACAAGGCCCAGGCATCAGGGCAAAAGGCAGAGAAGTGGGATGGCAAAAATACAACAGTTGACTTTTACTGGCCCTGGTTGCAAAACCGAGGCTGAACCACAGCCCCCAACTCCCAACGTAGAGGGCCCCTCCTCCCATACCCTTTGAGACCAATCACTGCAGAGCCCCAGGGGAATCTGAGCAAATACTACTGAGACTGTCACTGGCACTAACAGGAACTGAAACTGAGAGTAGTGAGCATGTCTAAATATCTATAAGAAAATTAAAAAGACATTATTTAGGCTTTATATAAAGCAGGGATCCAAGAGGCTTAGACACCACCTACTGGAAACCAAAAGAAAAGTGCCTTCTTTGCAGCAGGCTAAAGAGAGACCTTTATATAATAAATCCTCTTTCTGGAAAAACAGCAGAATACACTTCCATTAATGCCCAGGCAGAGAAATAGTCCATTAAACACCATGAACAACCAAGGTGACAAGGCATCTCAGAAAGAAAGAGAAAAATCTCCAGAAAATAAGCTTACAGACATTCACATTGTTGTAAAATAGATCTCAACAAGAGATCTATTGTTGAGTTCATCTTGCAAAACAGAAACTCTATACCCATTAAGCAACAGTGTCCCATTTCCCCGTTCCCACCTGGCTCCCGAAAACCACCATTCTACTTTCTAGGAATTTACTCTAGATACCTCATATAAGCGGAATCATTCAGTATTTGACCTATTTTACTCACCATAGTATCCTCAAGGCTCATCCATGTTAGAACATGTGTCAGAATTTCCTATCTTTTTAAGGCTAGTATTCCATTGTATGTATATGCCACATTTTGTTTATCCATTCATCTGTTGATGAACATTTGGATTGCTTCTACCTTTTGACTATTGTGAATAATGTTGCTATAATCATGGATGCGTAATGTCTCTTTGAGGCCTTGCTCTCAATTCTTTTGGATATATACCCAGAAGCAGAATTGCTGAATCATATGGTAGTTCTATTTTTAATTTTTTTGAGAAACCACCATAGTGTTTTCTATAGTGGATACACCACTTTACATTCCCACCAACAATGCACAAAGGTTCTAATTTCTCCACATCTTAACACTTGTTATTATCTGTTTATTTGATAATAACCATCCTAATGGGTGTGAACTGATATTTCATTGTGGTTTTCATTTGCATTTCTCTAAAAATTAGTGATGTTTAGCATCTTTACATATGTTTATTGGCCATTTGTATATCTTCTTTGGAGAAATATCTAGTCAAAGTTTTCACTCATTTTAAAATCGTTTCTGTTGTTGAGTCGTAAGATTTCTTTATTCTGTTTATTAATCTCTTATCAGATATGTGATTTGCAAACATTTTTTTTCATTCCATGGTTTGCTTTTTCATTCTGTTGAGAGTGTCCTTTGGCACAGATGTTTTTAATTTTGGTGTAATTTATCTACTTCTTTTGTTATCTATGCTTTTGTTGCGTATGCATTCACTTTTTTTCTGAAATCATACCATGTTTATGTATATTATGCCATATGAATAGTCCATATATTACTCTAATAACACATGTTTTTGCTTTCAGTAACACTCAAAATTTTCCTTATCAACACTTTCTCACAAGAATTCTAACAAAAATGTCTTAGGAAAGAGATTTGGGCTGTTTTTCTATGACCATGGCCAAGACTTGGTCATTGTGATTCACCATGGCTCTGAAGTGAGTGAGGAAGACATTTGGAAACAACTTGCTGTCACAACATCTAGTATCAAGTAGATATCTAGGTCATATTTATTGAATGATTGAATGCCATCTACAAATCTAGACATCTAGACTCTAGAACTGTGAGAAATAAATTTCTGTTGTTCCATGAGTCACTCCGTCTATCATATTTTTTTATCATAGCCGCCTGAACAGGCTAAGATACAAGATGACTGGAAATGTGACCTTGCGCTAGGATGACCCTATTACCAGTTCATTCAAGTTAGTCTCAGATTATACTAGTAGTCCTGGAAATTATTATTTTTATTGAGATATAATTGACATATAACATTATATTAGTTTAAGGTGTACTACATAATGATTTGACCTATGGTATCTGCAAATATTTTCAAAATTTGTTCATGTTTTAGTCCTGATACAGTCACTCCCTCAGACTGAGTATATGCAATTTGCATGACTGGAAAATCAGTTGAACAGGCTGTTGTTGCAACAGAATGTTTAAAAATTGTTGCTTTGAAAAACTTATCTCTCTAAGGCAAGTTGATATAATAGTGAAATGTTAAGGCTCAGAGAGTTTAAGGGCTAATTTTAGGTTCCATATCGAATGGAAAACAAAAGCTGAAAGTTCAATATTTTATGTGATATTATTGCATAGAGAATAAATGACCTTTTACTCTATAAACAGAGATTGCTGGAGAAAATCATGTCGAGTGGATCAGTTTTAAAGTGCAACTATGAGATTAAGAGCTCCTTGAAGGCAAGGGCAAGCAGACACATGCAGGCATGCACACACACACACACACACACACACACACACACACACACAAGTGTCTACAATGAATGAGCATGCATCTAAAAGGGAAATAAAATTTTGTATCAGTTTTTTAGAATTCCAAAGAATCCATCTATGCTTGTACAGTACACATGTATGTACAGTACATATTTCTAAATACAGCTTAATGTGAATGTCCAAGTTTGCAAATATTTTATCAAACTAAGAGGATGCTGATAAATCAATACATGTGATTTGAAGATGTATGAGCATACATTTTGATTTTGGTTGCAAGTTGACCTTTAGAGAAAAGAAAAATTTTTCTTGGATCAAAATAAGAAACTAACTGGGCTTCTTAAAAATAATTATTGTTTTTGTCTTTCTCTTTAGTGACCTTGATTGTTTCCCTTTGTTTTTTTGATATCACCACACTAGTTTCCCCAGGGGACATTGATGTTGACAGAATAAGACGAAGGGGACCTTTGTGACTTCATCCAAATGTCATAACAAAAGTAAGTCTTAGCATGCTTCTGAGGGATTGACTTTCAAGCAGGAACTGGGCTGTTTTGGAAACTTAGCTAATGACATTGTTATTATTTCTCATGAGTGATTAGGTTGATAGATCAATCCCACTTGCATTTGGTGTAATCCCTAGGGATCTGAGTGGTGAGTCCATCAGTACAGAAGCTGTGTGGCCCTGAAGGTTGTCCAAGGCTCTTTTCTACGAGAAGGATGTGGCATTTGCCTCTGAAACTTTTACATTTAGTTGTGAAATCCCCAAAATAAGCACAACTGACATTTGTGAAAATTCTGACAAGACATAAATGTTACAGATGTTAGGATTCATTTGCCTTACACTTTTTAATTGTGCCCTGCACATGGTAGGAGTGCAATAAATATTTACTGAATATTGAATAAATGAAGCGAATTTGGAAATAAGCAGAGATTCTTTGTGGCACTGTAAATCATTTTAGAAGTATGTTTTTACAGATATCATTGGGACACAATCATATCTTCTTGACCTTCTTATGCCTTTATTGATGTGTTTTCACTGATACTAAAAAGACGCTAGTTTGAAAGGAGAAGCCTATAATTTAAAAACATGATTTTTACCGTCTCCTAACACTTTACAAAGGTCAAGAGGGTAGATAAACAACTTCCTGCAGCTGCTGCTACATCTGGCACACGCCTGTAGCAGAAAGTGTGCGCTGAAAAGATAAACACATCAGGTTGTATCTACTTGCATGCCTATGCTTTTTGTGTCTGAACTTGACCTTTAGCAATTAATATTAAAACCAGGCTTGACATTAATGAATAAAAATTCAAAAGAAGTTGTGCTGAATTAAAATTACTAGCATTCCCAAGAGGATATATTTCTCCGATGGTTTTGAGGTTAACTTTGATTTTGTAATCCTGGCTCAACATCTTATCATTGTTTCCTTCTGGGAACAATCTCATCTTGATTTCTGCAGTCTCATGTCCCTTGTGATTCCCTACTTGATTAATGTTGAGCATTAATTGTTCTGTTTCAGTCGATTTACTTATATATGGATATATTTGCTAATATTATTTCATTTTGTTACTGCTTAAGGATACTTCCAGCTCTGCAATTCTGTGACACTGGATAGATCTAAAATTAGCAGATGATTTTCTTTTAAGAAGTCATCACACAGAATTCTCTATTAGCTTTCAAGTAAAATAATCCATTGGTTGATTATCTTATATGCTTGTATAAATACTGCTCATGGCTCAGAATCTTTAAAAAAACAAACAAACAGAAAAAACCCACTTAACCGGGATCCTTTCATGGAAGATTTTACAAAGTAGACTGTAGGGAGGAGGTATGACTTTATAATGTTCACTCATTATATTTGTGGTGAATCTGGAAAGGCCTTCTATAAACATTTATTGAATCAAACAAAGACTTCTCAGTTCCAAGTTGATTTTCTATCTATGAAACCACAGCAACTTTCTAAAAAAGACTGTCAAACATAGTACTGTTGATTTTCTTACTTACTAACCAAGCACCCTGATGCCATTATTTACATTGTTTGGAAACTTTTATATAATCCTATCTCAAATATATTTCATAAAACCTGCATTATATCTCTACACATTAGCCTTAGATCTGTGAGCTTTAAATTTCAATCTCCCTCCTTTTTTTTGCACCACAGTTTGATTTTATTGATTTTATTGGTTTTAATATTATTTTATTATTTTTTATTTATTTACTATTATTGTTATTATTTTCAATATATCTTAAACTTCCAGAAAAATGTTCTAATATTCCATTTCTCTTTGTGGTGGCAGACTTAGCTGCTGTGGTGGTCATATCTGCATTGATTCTTGACCAACAAATGCAGGTATCCAGGCAAGATGTTTACATTCTGTTTTTACTGAATTGCTGGATGAGCACTTTACAAGATCACAGAATGTTCTCTGTCTCCTGATTAGCATTTAGAGAACCTTACCAACTGGGATGGAGCCACAGGGGGGAAGCAGGCTGCTATTTAAATGCAGGAAAGTCACTGCATGGCTGATAAGCGGAAGTGATAAATCCAAATGGCCTTTCAGCTGTAGGAATTCACAATGCATGTCTATCATAAACCCAATCAGCATCTGATGAACTTTTACTTTTCACCGTATCATCTGACAGCAGCGATAGGGGCAAAGAAATGTCCTCACGTGTTCTGCATTGGATACCTGTCAGCTGGTTTACAGATAATCTACAGACTGCAGAGTATTTTGCTGACATACTTAAGACCAGAAATACAGCAGGAGTAAATGTTAATTTCAGAAGGCTTCTAGGAATAGGAGTCCCCAGTCTATAATATAATATTTCCGCTTTAAAAAAAAAGCCAAAATATTGTTGATAAACACTAGGTTTTAGACTTGTGCAAAGCCTTATAAATGCATATTTGTTGGTTTTTAAACTTAGTAAAATCACATCTATTGACATGATAAATACTAGTAAAACTCCAGGGATGAACTGGGAAGCCCCTTTATTAGCAAGGGGAGGCATGGTTTGGGAGAAAAAGGTTTGTTGACCAGTTCAGTTTCCACTTATGTTCCATTGGTACACATTGGTGACTTAGACATTGCCTATGTGAGAACCTTTAGGGTTGTGATCATGGTGGAGGGTATCCCTAATATCTAGCACAGTATCTGGTATACCATAGTTATTAAATAAATATTTGTGAATAAATTAAAGGCTAGCAATATGTTTTGTTGAGTCACATGCCTGGTTATTCTCACTGATGCCTCTTTTGGGTTAGGTTGCTGTGATTGATCAACAAATGCCCAGCATGACTATGAAGTCATAATATGGCTTTTGGAATTAGGCTCACATTCCAATAGCTACTATGTGTTAAATGCTGGCAAAGGATAATGAAGTGTAAGAAGAATGATGCATGATGTCTGTCTTCAAAGAGTTTTTAATCTAGTTGGGGAGACAAGAAAGAAAGACGTTTAACAATAGCATATTCACAGTAGTCTAAATGACACAGCGCTACATTGTCTATTCTAGATTGTGACAACTTGGAGGCTATTATTCTTATTTTATGGTTTTATTCTACTTCAGCAGTTCATGGCATTAAGTAGAATTATAGAATGTTAGACTGAAATGGAGCTCTCAGAAACCTTTGATACCTATTCGTCCAACTCACTACTTTTTAGACGAGAATCACTGAGAGTTTAAGCGCCTTGCCTGAGATCACACGATCATACAGTCAGTGGCAGTGTTCACTGATTTTTCTAGGATTTCAGTTCCAAAGTATAATAGAACCCTGGCTCATGCCAGGAGTTCTCTTCATTTCTAAACAAGGTCTTTGTTCTGTGATAGCAAAGCCCCTATTGTGTGGATTCTAAGATAGATGCAACTTACACTGAATTCTACTCAGCAGAAATGTTAAAGTTAGTTTCTGTCTTGTATCTGTCCTGTCTTCCTTCCTTCCTTCCTTCCTTCCTTCCTTCCTTCCTTCCTTCCTTCCTTCCTTCCTTCCTTCTTTCCTCTTTCTTCTTCATTTTTTTTTAAAGATAGACTCTTAACATTATGCCCATAATCTGCATAGTGTACGAAATTTTGGAATTCATGAATGGCATCAGATATTTAACACTTAACACTTCTTGAGCCTAATGGCACAGTCCTCTGCTCTTTCCATGAACCACCTCACTTAATAGTTATAACTACCAAATGAGGCAGACATAGAAGCTTAGGGTTTAAGAAGCTTGTCTAAGTTCTTGGAGAGAACACGTGCTGGGGATATGCTGTGACTCCAAGTCAGCCTCTGGAGCCTGTGCCTTTAATCATAGCTCCATACTATTTGTGTATATTATTAAGTGCCAGACTCTGAAAAGTGGTATGATGGGCACCTATGACACCTCGGAGATGTTGAAACATTACAACATCCATACAAAAACTTGGCTGTGTCCTCTAGTTAGACTGTATGTCCATGAGTTTTTCCTCTTTAAATGTTTACAATTTTTCAAGAAGGTAGATGCCAAAGCTAGGCCTATCTCAGTGCACCATTGGGCTAGTTGAGAATTTAAACATAGGAGTCATGACCCTCCAGCTCTTATATTTGCTATGATTTTCTTTCTTTCTTTCTTTCTTTCTTTCTTTCTTTCTTTCTTTCTTTCTTTCTTTCTTTCTTTCTTTCTTTCTTTCTTTCTCTTTCTTTCTTTCTTCAGTCAAATTTAGTAAAAAATCTGGAAGGATTTAATTGATTTGAGCATTACAACATTTACGGAATTTGTGATACCTAGTAGAATTGGTGATTTGGTGAAAAGTTATTTTGTTTCGACTTTTTTTTTTAAATAAAAAAAGAATGGAGAAAAAGGAAGAAAATTCCATGGTTTCAGTGTAACTCATCCATCAGTGCTTCTAGAGGTGCCCATGCCCTGCAGAGCGCTGGAGTCTAGGACATTTAGTCCACCCAGAGGGGGCTTCAAATTTGATTAGCCTTGGAATTCAGCTTACAAAATGAGCTGTTAAAAAGTCAAGGCAAACTAGAGAGTGAACCCCTGACTCTTAGGGTGGGATGGTGGCCTCTCTGAGCAGGAAGTGTTCTGATGTGCTGACAATGAGGAAACAGGCCATGTTTTTGTTTATTTTCTCATAAAGTGCTGATGAACAAATGAGGGAGTTGCATTAAGGGACTCTGAAGGCAAGCTGTGAAAAGAGATTGGGGTTTATCAGCCTTTTAGCCTGGTTTCCTTTGGAAAGAATGCTTATGACTCTGCAAGTCTGCAAGTCCACTCCCTCATCTCTGCGCCCCTCCTCCTCTCACACCCCTTGATAACTTTGAATGTCTCAAACTGATGTCAGCCCTCTTTGGCAGTTGAGGAGAAGGTAGACCTCATGGATTCCTTAATAATAAGAAGCAAATGCAAGAGATATAAAGCCAATTTCCACACACTAAATAACCCCCTTTTTATTTTTTGTATTTGTGCCTGATAGTTCTAAATTTAATTTTTGGACTCCTTTAAAGTGATCACTAGGAAGTTGGTGGGCGTAAGGGAGTAAGAGAGGGATTCTGTTGGGAGGAACATTCATATTTTTCTGGATCTAAGATCTTACCTGACACAAGAATGGAGAAAAGTCAGAAATATGAGGAAAGCTATGAATAAATCTGTCACTTGGAAGATAAAAATTCTTAAGTAACATATCTTAAAAAAAAAAAAGTATGGACTCTGAATCCTTGGTGGAACAAGGATCATAAAGAAATAAATGATCAAATAAATTTTTTAAAATTAAATAATCCAGATGCTTGCTTTTCTGCTAAACTCTGTGTCCTTAGAATCTGTTTCATAAAAAGTAATTATAGAGTGGACATTATATTATTACTACTTCTCAGTGGCAGTCACATCAGCTTCCAAGGTCATTCTATCTTCCTCTAGAGGAGAAATGAAATCTGCTTCCCCTGATCTACAGCTGACATCTCAGAAGTAAGGTAATGTCTGGTAAAATAACTCACTAAAAATCAAGGTTGACCAGTGTGCTTCTGAGTCAGAGATTTAAAATGTTTAACAGATGATAACAATTTTAACCAATGTGACCTAGAATAAATCTAAGAAATAAAAAATGGCAATAAATGGTTCAAAGTGGATTTGGTCCAATACTAAAGGCTTTATCAGGTGTCTCTTCTTTTTTTTCAACTGGCTTGCAATGCATGAATATACAATGAAAATCATAATGAGAATTTAGAAATGATTGGATTATATATTGGAAGGAGATGAAATGTTTGATGTGAAACTTAATTTGCTCAGAAATAAAGACTATCATACACCTTGCTCTTTCTTGTATATTTTAATAAGATGTGAGGATCAGATATCTGTCAGCCAAATTAGATACAAAAGATTAATGTGGTCAAATAGAGTCTTCAGCTTGGTACTCACTAAAATTAAAGAACAATGCAAGTTGGTGGAGCCAGTCAATGATATTATTGATAGATGCCATTTATTTCTTTCTGGAGTGGGAAAACTGATGGAATGTTACCATGGGGTCATGAATGTATGGGAATTACTTGCAAGTGTTCCAGTTATTACTTTGATAAGTCTCAGTTTCCCCATGTGAGGTTGGAGGTGACGACTGTAGCTCTAGAGTCAGATTGCTAGAACTGAGTTCCTGCTTTGTGGGTGACTAGCAGTCTTGAACTAGGTTACTACCTTCTCTGTACTTTGTTTCCTCATCTATAAAATGGAGATGTCACAACTTACTTCACTTTTAAGACACTTAGAACAATACCTGGCACAGAGTAGACATTTAATAAATGCTTACTGCTATTACTATAAACATCACATATATCTGGATTCTTCTTTAGAATCTGACTTGATTAAATTTCTCTACCTGTAAAATACACAGAGTGATGAAACACTGTTTAAAACTAAAAGGTTTAGCATTTCCAGGATGTAAGGTACAGCTGAAGCAAAAGCTGAGTTTAAGTGTCATTTGTTACTTTGAAGAGCTCCCATAATATCAGACATCCTAGTACTTTAATGTGACCTACTCCCCTTCCCCAAAATAATAACACGTGGCTTATAAAAATATACAGGAAGACCTCAGATCAAAGATACTATTTAAATGTGAAGCATTATTATTTTTATTTTTGTTATTACTCAGACTTTCCTACATAAAAAGAAAAGGGTATGATTTTAATAAAAAATACCCTAGCTTTTGGTTTGATATAAGCTAACTACAGAAATAAAGGAGTAGGATCAGTATTATGGAAACTAAAATTATAATACTGTATTGTAAATATTATAAATTTGCTTGGAAAATTTCAACCTAAGCACCTTTAATTTTTTTTCCACATCACATTGCTTAAAAAGACTGAATTGATGATACTATATATTGTAAAATTTTGATTTTATGATTTCTATGTAAAAAAATTCAATGTTGGCTAACAGCTAAAAGCGCTGCTAAAGATTACCTAGTCCACATTCCTTGCCTCACAGATAGGGAAACTGAGGCCCAGAGAGACATAGCACTTCGCTTAGTTGGATGATGGTGGAGCCCAGACTAGAACCCAGGCAGGCCTCCTGATGCCCATTTCTGACTCAGTATTTCATTCTGCCTTTTTGAAACCTGAGTACAATTGACTATTGAACAACTCCGGGGTTAGGGGCTCAGACTCCCAGCTCAGTTGAAAATCCACATATAACTTTTGACTCCCCAAAACTTAAGTTACCCTCGACATCTATGGGGAATCATTTCCAGGCTCCCCTGTGGACACCCAAATCCACAGATGCTCAAGTCCCCTGTATAAGATGATGTAGATTAATGCATACAGTTGGCTCTCTGCATCTGCAGACTCCCAACCATAGACTGAAAACAGTATAGATATTTATTGAAAGAAAATCTGGACCCATGCAGTTTAAATCTGCATGGTTTAAAGGTCAGATGTATTTGCAACAATGTCCCTGCCTCTCCCATTCCCTTCCTCAACACTGCTTTTATCTCCAACTTTTTAATTTTTTAGTCAGTCTGGAATCCACAGTTAGAAGCTTCTCTGGGCCTCAGCTTCCTCATATTTAAAACAAGATTATTATAGCCTAGTTTGCAGAGTTGTTGTAAGGTCTAAGTGAAATGACATTTGAGACGTACCTGGCACATGACGAGCTCTCAATAGTGTCATTGAAAATATTATGGTCCTTAAAACCATTTTCTTTTTTTAGAAAAATATTTCTATTTTGGGACAGGCAAGAAATTATTTAAAAATAGTTTTTTGGGGGTCTGAAGATAGCAAGCCTGTCTCTCATTCAGAACAGGTGAACACGTAATGCTTTTATAGTCTGGCCCTGCTGAGTAGTAGCTAAACACAGGACAGAAGAGGGATAGAGCCTATTTGAATATAACCACTCATTCCTTCCTCCAGGGATAGGAAGCATTCCTGAAGCTGGGAGAGTGATGATAATACAATAACGATAATAGCAGCTACCCTATACTGGTGCCTTAGTGTGGGACAGACACTTTCTAAGCGCATCACAGAGGTTTCCCTTCTTAAATCTCATAGCCACCTCATGAGGTAAGTCCCAATTTTATCTATGAAAAGCTGAGGCTTGGAGTTTAGTAATTTGTACAAGGTAAATGGCAGAGTTAAAACCTAACCCAGATTTTCTGATTCCAAAGCCCCAACTTTTAACTCCTATATAATTCAAGTCTCTATGCTCAAATTGTCAGTGGTTAAATCCATCAAATAACTACTCAATTTTCTATTTTGCTAGTGATTCAGGTGATTCCCATCACCTGGTAGTTTTCCTCTCTTTTAGTGCCAGAGAAAAAGCATCTATGGCTGTTGTATTAGTTTCCTGGTACTGCAATAACAAATGACCACAAATCAGGTGGCTTAAAACAAGAGAAAAGTATTCTCTTACAGTTCTGGAGACTAGAAGTCTGAAATCAAGGTGTTGGCAGGGCCACACTGCCTCTGAAGACTCTGGGGAAGAATTCTTCCTTGCCTCTGCTACTTTTTGGTGGTTATCAGCAATCCTGGTGTTCCTTGGCTTGTAGTGGAATCTTTCCAATCTTTGCCTCTATCTTTATATGACCTGCTTCCTTGTGTTGTGTGTGTCTGTGTGTCTAAATTTTCTTCTCTTTTCTCTTATAAAGACATCAGTCATTGGATTTAGGGCCCACCTTGATCCAATGTGACCTCATCTTAAATAATTACATCTGCAAAGACCCTATTTCCAAATAAGGTCACATTCTGAAGTTCTGGGTGGACACGAATTTTGGGAAGACACAATTCAACCCTCTACAGCTGTTTTTATTGGAAAGAATATTACCTGGGTGAGAATCCACTCCCAGAAAGAACACATTTTTGCCTTCTCCAGGGCACTGTGGCTAGACACAGGCAGAACATAAAGCATTTTTCATGTTACATCCCTATTATTTCTGTGATCAGGTATTTTCTGTTGCAAATTGCAATGGCACATAGTTAGTCTGGAATCTATTTCATAAGCCTTTTGAAATTTTAATGAGCTGCAAGGAAAATCTATGTTTCAGAAGAAATAATGCAGCGGCAACTTCTGAAGCAGATTCAGAGAGCATGTGGCCATGAACCCTTTAAGGAGCTCACCCCGAGAAATGTTCCAAGGCTCACGTCTCCTTCCTTCAGAGGCCCAGGCCCTGGAAAGTGAGACCATTTGTCAGGAAGCCATTTATCTGTCTTCATTGCTGGTGGGAGTGAAAAGTGACAAAACAATGTTATCAGAGGCCATGTTCACATCTGTGATAGGCGTCAAGGAGACCCCAACTGGGCTTACATTTATTTATCAGAACTGCCAGTAAGATTTGTGCCCACTCAAACTATATAGGTATGTATCATGTTTATGTCACAATTGAGTTGAACTGGAAAGAAAAATCAGCATACTCTTAAGCTGACTTTTTGAGCACTCTTTCATGTTTAAAGCAAATTATTTCTTTGTTAGTTCTCTGGGCTCCAGCCCCCCTGTTATTTTTTCCGCCCCTGGAAGATGCCAAGTTCATTCCTGCCTTTATAGCTGTTGCTCCCTTTCCTTCAAAACTCTTTCTCCAAATATTCCCAATGCTAGCTCCTTCTTATCACTCATATCTCCCCTCAAGATGTCTTCCCTGACTACCCTAGTTTTATTTTCGTCGTAGCACAATCTTAACCTGACTTGTAATTGTTAATATTATTCTAATTGTTTATATATTTGTCCATTCAACTCTCTGTCTAGAATATAAACTCCATGAGATCAAAGACCTTGTTTCATTTCCTGCTGTATCCCTAGCACCTAGAGTCATACCTTGCACTTAGTAGGTGGTCAATTAGTATTTGTGACTGAGTTCTTCTACCAAGCCTAGATTCAGTCTTCATTTTGGACTAAAGGGTCTCCAGGAAATTTTTTCAAGAGAACTCAATGTCCAATCTCTCTTCTAAGACAAGCAAGGGCCAGACCACTAGACATAGGCTGTACCAAGCTCAGCTGGAACTGCATGGCTAGGTACAGGGAAGGGTAAGGAAGACTGTCCATGGCTGCAGGGCTTATTGTTAAAGATCCAATATGAAGCGAGGCAAGCCAGGAGCCCAGTTATCAACCCAAAGGGAATAGGCAAAGAGGGGAAATCCAGATTCAAGGAAACAGGAAGGAACTAGGGAAACCAGACCAAAACAATAAGGTTCAAAGTAAAGAATGGGAGGCAGACCCTGGAGGAAGTCCCAGAGCCATAGAATCGTAGACACAGCTGCTTATAGGATCTCTGACCAAGTGCACAGGTGGAAAGGAAACTATTAAGAGCAGTGACTTAGACCCATTCACTCAGCATCAAATCAGCTTTCTGTTGGGCCAGTTCTAATCTTGCACCAATCCTAGTTATTAGATCTTGATCTTATCCCCCAAACCCAGTGCCTTCCATGAAAACAAGTTCTAGAATTGAACATTAGTCTTGTTCCCAGTTATGAAGGAATGAGGTGAGAAAAGGGTGAAACTAGGAATAGAAAGACAAATATTCTATTGTGAATATATTTGTCAAGCCTGGCTTCTTAATATAAAGCGTGAGCTTTGAATTGTTAAAATACTTATGAAAAATAATTAATAAAGGAGGAACTTAGAGTGAGCCTTGGGGATAAATGGGGGTCACATGTTGCTGATTAGCTAGTTATTCCTATGGATAGGCAGTTTAATCTTTGGCTAGAGCAAAACTGAGGTGTTTATGAGCTAACCTATTAAAGTTTTAAGTGTGCTTCTTTCATAGTGACTTCTTCAAAGTCTGAAAGTTATTTGTGGCTGGAGTTATATAGGGCAGAGAGTCCTCAAGGTGTAGCAGAAGTGCTGGGAGGAAAGACGCCTTGGTCTTGCTGTTAAGTAGTGGTAAGACTTTGGGTCTCCCTCACATCACCTGCCAAATGAGCAGATTTCTAACATGGTTGATTCTCTATTCACCTGTAATATGTATAAGATCAGAATTCATTTGATAAAATATACGTGTAAGTAAATATGTTTTCAAAATATATCTCCAATTAGATTGATGTGATACTAAACATAAATTTGCCTGGTAATAGTCACATCATCTGCTTATATTAAATATAGTGTCAAAATGCAAACTCCAACTTGTTTATCTTGCCTCTGTGCTTCTACAATAAGGCCATAGTGGACATCTCAGTTGTTTTGCAGTTTAAGCACCCATTCTTTCCTCTTTTAGTAACAGCCTTATGATTTTCCTTGGGGGAAAATCTCTCCTCCACTTTTAATTCATGTTCATGGAGGCTGTATGACCTAGGATTGGCCTATCAGAGCATTAGGTTCTTCAGGCCATGGTGAAGGGTTCGGGAATGAGTACGTGATTCTGTCAGAAAAATTGGACTAAATTCATTTTTTTTTTTAACATTGGAAAGACAGTATCTATATTTCTGCTTGGGTTCTTAAGGACATTGATTATAAGTCTGGAGCTGTTGACAATCATCCTGATACTGTTGGGAGAGCCTGACTGATAATGGAGCAATCCTAAAGAAAAGTAAGCTGCAATTTTATGAGTTATCAAATTCTGAAGATTCTAAATGATCTAGCTAAATGTGAAGTTGGTTGCTCATGGACTTTAGTTTCATGAAGGCCTAAATTTTCTTTGCTGAAGCCAATTTGAACTGGATGTTGTTCTTTGCAACTGACAGTCATGATATAAAGGCACTTATCATTCCCACTGACTGAGCAATAAAAATGAAATCTCCTAAATTTTAAGTCCCATGAGAGCAGGGATATTGACTGATTTCTCATCACCTAGATCAGTGGCTGGCCCAGAGTAGGTGATCAGCATGTATTTGTTACAATAATTAGAGCAATGAGGTCCATTAACTACTTTTAGTTTAAAGGTACCCCCTTTCTTAGTATGGTAGTAAATGTTTGTTATAGAAACTTTGTGAAAAAAGATAAAAAAGGAATAATTATCACAAATTATCTTACCCTTCAGAGACTAGCATTATTAACTTTAGTATATAGTATAGTTTTTCAATCATATATCATATATTTTTTAAAATGATATGTATTTCATATAATGTTTTGCTCACTAATTTTCCAATTAATCTATAATAAGCCAGTTTCCAAGTCAATACCTAATGTTTTGCAGCATACTTTTAATTGGCTACATAGTATTTCATTGTATGGTTGAACCGAAAGTTATTTAAGAAATCTCTAATTACAGACTTTTGGGCTATTTCCAATTTTCAATAATACAAACTCAATATTTACAAATATCTATGATTATTTCTTTAGGACCGTTTCATAGGAATGGAATTATTGAGACAAAGAGTGTGAACAATTTTAAGACTTTTGATACGTATTGCCAAATGCCTCTATACCCTCATTGACCTGAGTATTAAAAAAATTTTTAAATATTTGAAAAATGGATAAGTAAGAAATGTTATCTTATTTGTTTTCTTTGTCAGCAAGGTTTATATTTTTAAAAGTATTAGAGGTCATTGATATTTTGCCTTTTGTTAATTCTAAAACAGTTCTTAATTTAATCATCTGTTTCTTAATACATTTATCATATTTTATATTTGAAGATGCTGCTCCCGGCTTGTGACTTCCAGAATGACTGTTTTCCCTCTGGAGGTGGATAATTGGCCCTTCCATTAAAATCCATGTCAGCCTTTCAGAAAACCAGGCACTGTGGATTGCAAAAACATTTTAGATCCCACTGCCATAACTATTTGAGATGCTCACACTTATATTTCTACTTTATTTAATCAATTTTAAGTTATCGTTGCTTATTCTAGACCATCAATGTCAGTGGCAGTATCATCAGATGTTTCTACTTCACTAATTCAAATCATCATCCTTTTTCTCCAGATTACTGCATTACTCTCCCAAATGGTCTTACTTCCTCAGTTTACTCCCCACCCTAATCTATACCCTGCCTTCTTACCTGGAAAATAAACAATTAACAGATTTAAAAATCATAAGTTGGATCACATTCCTGCCCATAAACCTTCAACAACTCCATATTGCTTACTGAGTGCAGACTGAGCTTCTTGCACTCAAGCCTAACTGAGCTCAAAGCCTTTCATAATTTGGTCTCAGTTTTCCTTCCATTCCAATTTTGCATTACTCTCATAACTTATGAATCTTACCCTTTAATCAAAATTAACTGCCTCTATGCCTTTATTCATTCTTCTCTGTTTTCCTTGAGTGTCCTTCACTCTCATCTCTGCTTGCTAAAATCCTTGAAGACACAGTCCATATGTCCCCACTTCCCACCCCCTCAATGAAGTCATTCCACTCTCCCAGCCAGGAAAATCTCTTCTTCTGTGTATCAAACACATATTACATATAAATCTTAGAGAATTTACCTCCCCCTGTTGCCTCCTATGGTTATTTTTATAGATGACTTGTCTTCCTTAATGAGAGGGAGAACATTTATTTAAATACATAACTGTATCTCTGAAAAGTTTGGGGGGGAAATCAGTCAAAATATTTGAGGGGCCTATGTTTTTTCCCTTTACATTGCAAATCTTGTCCCTGGCATTTCCTGCACTTTTATGTTAGTATCCCTCTTAATGTAGAAACTTGATTGTTTCTATAGCTCTGACTATCTCTGATTTTCATCCTGAAATTTACATCGGGTTTTCTGTAATGCACTTCAGGATTCTATTTTGTTTTTCTTCTGTGTTTAGGAGGAAGAGAGGCAGGGAGTTGGTAAACACAGCCTAGAGAACTTCCCCAAACAGGCAGCCAGATACTTTGATCATTAGTTCTGTTAAACGTCTTCCTCTCGGCTGCCTCATGAAGATCTATTTCCCAGGCCTGCTTTGAGGAAGCAAGGAGCCATGGGGCTGTTAAATAGAGTGTTCATTTCTTGT
>NW_006442508.1:9917602-9921281 GCF_000325575.1 Pteropus alecto | reverse complement strand
AGCTTAGGTTACCTGGGCAGAGGGGCTAAGCTTCTTATCCATAGTGCCATATGGTTGAGAATTACCTGCCCATCTAGATCTTAGTGTGATTATAATTTCACTTTGCATCACCCTGTTAAAAATCCTCTCTTATATCACACTGATTTTTTAGATTTCTAAAATAAATACTACTAAAAGCATCACAATATATTGATACAGTAAGGGAGATAAAGACATTCCATTTCTCCAACCTTCTCCTCAACCCCATTTTTGCTCACCAAAGTTCACATCAGCAAGGTATGATGGGTGGTTGAAAATGAATTTAATTTCCCTCATGTCTTTGACTATATCTTGTTCTAGCAAGGGATGGGTTGGCTTAAGTTGTGATCCAAGTCCTTAGATTGCCAGAAGTCATCAGAGGCCACAGGGCATGTGCTCAGGAGCCCGGCATGAAGCCAGCCTTCAAGTGTGAGTTTCCACAGCTTATCAACTACCACAGAGGAATCTCTGTGAGCCTTTACTATCTGCCGCCCTCCTGTCCTAGTCTCCTCCATGATTTCCACCACCTTCCTGACGCCTTTGTTTCTGTCCAGCATTTCTACTGGGTATGTTGCAGCTGCATGGGTCCCTGGCACTGGAATCCAGTTGTGGAGAATCCTGAGCCCTTCACACAGAACCTCTTGATCTGAGAGTCACTGCCGACTGGGCTTTAGGTCCAGGCCGGGGCTGAGGCAAATGTTTATTAAGCACCTCCCATGTTCTGGGCACTGATCAAATTGGGCCAAGGGCAAACACAGTATGAAGTAGAGGCAAAAGGAAGAGAGAGCAGTATGCTTTCATTAAATATTTAAGGACCAGATATAAGGATGAGCCATCATCTTCACCAGGAGACACCCTTCCCTTATTTTGAGAAAAATGTGTATTTTCAGTGAAGCTCATCTATTTGTTCTATTGGCTCTAAAGGGGCTGAGCCAAGTATTTCAATTCAAATTTTAATGTTTCGCTTAATTGATTAAGAAACTGCTGTTGGTTCACTAACTACATTAAGTCATATACTCATTCATTTATTTTTTATTTATCAGTCTTCTACTCTGTGCAGGACTGTGGGCTTATCACCACGAAGGAAACAAATATGAATAATAAATTCATGATTTCTGGTCTGGTAACAAAGAAAACCACTAAACGATCAATCATTACAGTACAGAAATACATAGAAAATAAGTATTTATTAGTTGTGTATAGTACAGTGGGAACCTAGAAAAGGAATGATAAATTCTACTTGGGTATCTCTAAGGTGGTTTTATAGACAGGTGAAACTTAATTTGGGCGTTAGAGAATGAGTTGGATCTTGGGAGATGAAGAAGGAAAAGCAGGGTAATCTTCTTCCAAGTTGAAGAAATAAAATGAACATGATACTGAGGCTTGAAAATGCATGGCCTTTTCAGCTAATGGTAACTTGAGCTTGGAATGTGGGGCAAATTGATAGAGCTAAGGTGTTGAGATAGTAAAGTTAGGCTGGTGTTGAACTTTGGAAGGTCTGGAATACTATACCAAAGACATTGGAACTTTATTCTGCAGGCAGGAAAGACCCATTAAAGTTTTCTGAGAGGGAGAGTGACCTAAACAAAGTTGTATTTTATAAACACCACTCTGGCAGCAGTGTAAAAGATGAGTTGAAGGAAAAAAGTTGTGAGCGGAGAAACCAGGTAAGAAGCTTATCCAAACAAGAGATAAGGAGAGCCTAAACTACAACAATAAAAGGGACTCAAGACTATTTTATCAACCTAATTTATTCAATTCTTTTCTTTAGTTTAAAAAAAGTTGACTTCCAGAAACACTTGGAGAATGAGGGTGATAATTTAATTTTTTAAAAGCATACCTAAAAGAGGGCATTTCGAAAGTCTATGTTAGACTGTTAGTATCAATGAAGCATTTATTGAATCCCTAGAATTTGTAAAGCCTGCCTGTGGGACATGAAAAAACAAAAAGACTCAACAAGACACAGTTCATTCTGAAGAATCACACAATATCATAAGCAAATAACCAAGGATACTAAGCAATACATATGATAAAGGATTTAGATAATAAAATGCTGCAGAAGAGTTATTTTCCTCCACCTATTTTTTTTTTTGTAAGAAGAATTCTATTAGCTTTCTTTATCCTGATGGCATCGATAAATCTATTAGCTTTCTTTATCCTGATGGCAAGAAGCCAAAGGCAGGAGAAGAGGTTAGATATTTTCAGGGGTACTTGATTGAAAAATGAGAGCTTGTCATATCTAAGGCCTTAAACTTTTGTTTGATGTTATAAAAAATGCAATGTGAACATTCTTTAGTAATGTGTAACCTATTCAATTAAATTAATCTAATTTTTCTGATATAGCTATTATGCACAAGCCACTGTTCTAGAGTACAAAGATGAACAAGAAATGAACTTTATCTTTACCGACAAGTGGGAGAGCTGAGGTATTTACTCCCACAACTGTATTTGATTAGAAACCTTCTCACTGACATACTGCTGATGAGATAAAGACCATGCATGAAGGTCAAAAGAAATAATGGTAATGAATTATTTCTTTGTCTTTTTTTTTCTTATGTTGTCAGAGACTTGATGGAATTTTTGTCCTAATCACTCTGTAAGGTTTATTTAGTCACTGTTTATTTTCCTCATCTGAAGTATAGGGGTCATAATTATAAATGGGGAAAGTACCCAGTTTGGGGACCCTAATACTCAGTAAGTTAATTTTCTTTCCTTCCCTTATTGGATCTGATTCCTCAGCATCAGAACTTTATCTCTTTCTGAGATGAATTTATTATTTCCTCTGAGGCTCCATGGTTGTTTCTTCCCCCCACTTTTCTTCATTTGGTCTCTCTTTTTCTTCCCCTCGAATGTTTTTTTTCCCCCTCTGACTCTTTTCTTTCTCAGTTGACTTGCTACTTTATTCTTTCCTCTGCTTCTTGATACTAAGTGTCTCCCTGTGAACTCTAAGAGGGAATTTAGTTTCCATTTTAAGACTGTTGTATTTATTACATAAACTCTTATGTTCCTGATTCTAAACTTAAAAATAGGTGAACATAATGTTTTATATTTATTTCAAAAAAACAAGGTGGTACCTTTTATTTTATTTACTCTTGTCATCTCTCATTCTCCATGGAGAGATGACCTAGGGTAGCAAGTCTCTACCTCAGCGTCTGTTAGAGATAAGACTGGCCCTAGGAAATTTTATAAACGGATTAATCTGTATCTGATTATTGTCTCAGGTAATTGGCCAAGCCAGCTTTTGTCAAGGTACCTCACTGTTCGTTTTTAGTTTGATGTAGTTCCCTTCATGTATTTTTGCTTTTACTCTCCTTGCCTTTGAGGTCAAATTCATAAATTCCTCTTTAAGTCCAAGGTCCACGAGTTTAGCTTCTATGTTTTCTTCTATGCATTTTATTGTTTCAGGTCTTATATTCAGGTTCTTAATCTATTCTAAGATAATTTTGACATGTGATGATAGACAGTAGTCTTAGTTTCATTCTTTGCAGGTGGCTTTCCAGTTTTCCCAGCACCGTTTATTGAAGAAACTTTTCTTTCTCCATTGTATGTTTTTGGCTTTTTTTGTCAATTATTTGCCCATATAAACATGGGTTTATTTCTGGACTCTTGATTCTGTTCCACTGGTCCATTGTGTCTGTTCTTCTGCCAATACCATGCCATT
>NW_006442508.1:9884469-9916239 GCF_000325575.1 Pteropus alecto | reverse complement strand
TGTCTCACACCTGTTAGAATAGCTATAATCAACAGGACAAGTAATAACAAATTGGAGAGGATGTGGAGGAAAAGGAACCCTCATACACTGCTGGTGGGACTGCAAATTGGTACAGCCACTATGGAAAACAGTATGGAGGTTCCTCAGATAACTAAGAGTTGATTTACTATATGACCCAGCAATCTCTCTGCTGTGTATTTACCCTAAAGACTTGAAAACCCGTATCTGAAAAGATATTTTCATACTGATGTTTATAGCAGCATTATTCATGGTGGCCAGGACATGCAAGTAACTGAAATGATTGTATAAAGAAGCTGTGGTACATATATACAATGGAATATTACTCAACCATAAGAAGAGATGAAGTACTGCCATTTGTAACAATAGATGGACCTCTAGATAATTATGCTAAGTGAAATAAGACAGATGGGAAAAGTCGAAAACCACATGATATCACTTATATGTGGGATATAAACCTAAAAGCAACAAACAAACAGACTCATGGACATGGACAATAGAATAGTGGTTGCCAGAGGGTAGGGGGGAGGGGGAAAAGAATGGACATGGACAATAGAATAGTGGTTACCAGAGGGAAGCGGGGAGGGGGAAAAAGAGAGGTAGATGGGGTAAAATGGGTCAAATATGTGGTGACATTAAAGAATTTAAAAAATAAATAAATAGATAGATAAATAAATAAATAAACAAATTTAAAATATACTTTAAAATTCACAATTACTCCTCAGATAAAGCCTATACTTTTTCATTTAGTATTCAAGTCCTTCTATAACTGGACACCTGATCTGCCTTCTTAATCTTACCTTCTACTCCATCTCAAAACTAATCTCTTTAGTGCTTAAGTTCAAGCCATTATTCCAGGGTCCTCATCTATAAAATAGATTAATAATCTTTATTTCTAGTTGTTGCTAGGTAAATTAAGCATTAACTCACCTAGCATGTAGGGTAGCAAATGGTAAATGTTCAAAAAATGGGAGGAGGCATAGAGGTCATATAGAGTTGGGCCTAAATCTCAGAGAACTATTCATGGTAACATCATTACTTTCTCTCAGCCTCAGTTTCCTCACCTATAAAATAGAGTTTTACTATTAGATAGGGTCCACACACAGCACCTGGCAAAAATAATGAAATGTTAGGAAATTCAAAAGAAATACTGACCTGATAAAAAGCAAACAAATCTGTTTCAAAGAAGGGCCTCACTTAGAGATGTTTCACTAGAATCAGGGGCAAGGATACCTACAAAGTCAGAGTTGAGAAATGATGAAGTCTTCTATGATTGGGATTTTACTCTAATCTGAAGACATTCTCATTGATTGGATACCATGGATTTCAAATTCATGGAAGTTTACTTTTGTAGCTATAAAAAGAATTTTTTCAAATAAATTAATAGTCTAAGCAAGATGCCATGAAGATATTTAAAGTGTTTGAGAGCACAGATCATAATTAAGTACCTCCAAGTGTTTCAGAAAAACATTTATATATAATTTATACACTACCTACAAATTACTTTTATTGTCTCTAAAATAGTTTCCTAAGGCCATCTTTTAAGCTTCACCTTAATTAATTTGGTTTTAGTATACATTTGAAGTTAAATATATAAAATCTTTTAAAATATTCTTAATTAGTACAAAATAGAGGTTTTTAGTATTCAGAATATATGTGCACTTTTAGCATATTATACCAAAATAAATCAGGTAGCTTTCAAAATGTAAGATAAATTACATGAACCAAGTATATTCATTTGAAGAAATTGGCAGAGCCGTTACTTAATTTTAGACTTGCAATTTGCCTAATATATTTGCAATTAGTATCTACTGATTAGAACTAGAAATTTCCTCTTACTAATGGTGTTCAGAATATTTTGGAAGATAAAGGGTCTGAATCTTATTTCATAAATTTGTTGCATATAATTACATATTGAAATTACATATGAAAATAGTCATTTTTAATTTGACATAAGATCTAGGGGATTATGTGGTCCAGACTGAAAATATCATAAAGGAATAGTGTAATAAATACAGTTGACTTTAATCATCATTTTTTTTCCTTTGTAGAACTTTATGTCTACATAGTAGGGTAGAAAGGGGATTGGTAGCTATTATCTTAAACAAAAGCCCTCCATTATGCATTATCTTCAATTACCTTTGTATTTCAGGTAGAGGAAGTTTTTAATTTTTACCTGTAATTTCAAGATATTTAAGTAATTCTCAGTTCAAGTTCCAAGAATACTATTGACTTTTCATTTGTTCTCAGACTAGCTCTGATATTCTCAAGAATAAAGAACTTGAGTTTTACATACTTTTTTTTCCCCCAAATGCCTACCTAGTACAGTGTTCTGCATACACTAAAAACTTAATAAAGGTTTTAAAATGATGGTTGATAGTGATGATGATAATAATGATGATGATGGTGATGATGGTGATGATGATAGAGATAGTGCTATATTGGATACATAGAAATGTCAAAATATCAAAAACATAATGAAATCCCATTGAAACATGAAGCCAGTCAGTGTGCTATTTTATTTTTTGTTTATTTTATTTATTTTTCCAGTTTCATTGAGATATAATAGACACTTAGTTGCTCATGTTTATACTGTACAATTCAGTGAGTTTTTTGTCAATTATAGTTGGCATACGATGATATACCAGTTTCAGTTGTACAGTATAGTGATCAGAAATCCACATAACTCACAAAGTGATCATCCCACTAAATCTAGTACCCTTCTTCACCCTTACATATTTATTTCAACATTATTAACCATTTTCCTCATGCTACACTCTACCTCTTCATGTCTATTCTATGACTATCCATTTGTACCTCTTAAGCCCTTTGCCTTTTTTTTGCCGTCCCTCCAACCCCTCTCCCATCTAGTAGCCCTCAAAATATTCTCTGTATCTATGAGTTTATTTCTGATTTTGTTGTTGTTGTTGTTGATTTTGTTGTTTTGATTCCACATGTACATGAAATCATGTGATATTTGTCTTTTACTATTCGACCCATGTCATTCAGCGGTATATCCTCTAGGTCCTTCAAGGTGATATATTTTTCTATCCCCTTCCTTTTAGTCTGTGTGTGTCTTTTAATTTGAAGTGAGTCTCTTGTAGGCAGCATAGAGGGGTCTTGTTTTCTTATCCATTCAGCCACTCTATCTTTTGATTGGAGCACTTAATTCTTTTCCATTTGAGGTACTTGTTGATAGGAATGTAGTTATTACATTATTTATTCATGTTTTTGATACATGTTTCTCTTTTCATAAAGAAGTCCCTTCAACATTTTCTGTAATACTGACTTGGTGTTGATAAATTCTTTTAGTTTATTTTTGTCTGGGAAGCTCTTTATCTGTTCTTTGACTCTAAATGATAGCTTTGTTGGATAAATTATTCTTGGTTGTAGATCTTGGGTTTTCATCACGTTGAATATTTTGTGCCAGGCTCTTCTGTCCTGCATTAAAAATATCTGATACGATATTTTTACATTTAATTGTGTCCCATAGGCTCCTTAAGTTATTATTATATTCTTGGATTTTTTCCTTCTGCCATTCTGATTGAGTGTCCTTTGCTTCCCCATTCTCTATATCAGTCATCTGATCCTCTTCTTTATTCCCTCTGTTTATGCCATTTAATATACTTTTCATCTCAGATAATGTGTTCTTCATTTCTAGCTGGCTCTCTTTTATAATTTCCATTTCCATTTTTATGTTTTTTATCTCTTTATTATAGTTCTCACTGAATTAATATATACTTCCTCTAAATTCATGGATCATCTTTATAATCAGTGCTTTGAACTCTGCATCTGATAGATTGCTTGACTCCATTATTCCTGGATCTCTGTACTGTTTTCTCATATGGTTTCTGCTTCTTTGTTTTCCTATTTTGGCTGCCTTTCTGTGTCTGTTTCTATGTACTAAGAAAAACTCTTAAGTCTCTTGGTCTTATTAGTGTGGCTTTGTGAAGTAGGCGTCCAGTGGCACAGTCTTGAGAGGGGTTCAGCTGCAGGTCAAATTTAGCCCCAGCCTGTGCCCCTCAGGGGCCACCTGTTAAGATTTAGCAAGCGATCCTATATGCTAGGCTTATAGTTGTCTCAAGAGAGCATGCCAGAAACCACAATCAGCTGCCACCAGTGGGCATCTTAGAGCTGCTCAACAAGGAGCACCTGACTTGCCGAGGACACTCCTGGATGTGGCTTGGGTGGGGCCACAAGTTGGGGGAGGCACAGTTTCAGGGAATATTCTAGGCAGAGCAACCTCATTATCCTATTTGATCATGGCTCAGCTATGGCAGTGCTGAGTTCATGCACTGTGGGGGGTAGGGAGGCTCAGCAGAGTAACAATGGATACAGCCTGCACTTCTGTACCAAGTGAGCCTCGCCTCTAGCTCTCACTCTGACAACTCAGTGTCCTCTTATAAGTCCCTGGTGCTCCCGGAGCAGCCAGCCTAGTGCTAGTGCTCAGAGCAAGCAGGTCCGCCCCTGTGAAAGTTCACTTGTAGATGTGGCCCCTTTAAGAGGTGTCTGCTACTACCACAGTCTCTGTCTCACTCAGCTACTCCGACAGGGCAGCATTTTGTCTTTGCCCCTTCCTACCTTCTACTGTTGCAGGTTAATTAATTATTTCTCTCCCCAGTAGTAGTGCTTCTGTTTCTCTAAATAACAGGCAACTTTCCTTGCTGTTTGCTCTTTGTTTTTGTCACAACTTTGATTTGGTCGCAAGAGGATGAACAGAGCCTGTATCATCTATGCCATTTTTTTTCTCTATCCCTAGTGTACTATTTTAAAATAGTTACAGCTTAAATATATTTAGAAAACATACTCTTTTTTTTTAAGTATAGCATATAGAGTGAGAACGTAGACTCTAGAGTTAGACTGCCTGAGTTAAAATCCTTGCTACTCTACTTATTAGATCTATAACTTTGTACAAATATCTTAATTGTTCTGTGCTTCAGTTTTCTCATCAGTAAAATGGGGATAGTAATGGTATTTACTTTTTAGAATTATTAAAAGTAAGGATTAAATGTTATAAGATTATATAAAGGATTTAGTCTTCTATAGTAAACAATTGATAAATGATAGTTATTGTTATTAAATAGCATCTTAAAATAAAAAGGTACATGTTCATTATAGGAAATTTAGGAAGTACAAAAACAGAAAGAAAAAAAATCACCCAGTGTCCCATTACCCAGAGCAACCACTTATTAATATCTTGACATATTTACTTTTATTGCATATCAAGTTGTACAACTTAGTAGTGTAGTCTTAGAATAAATAAGAAATCCAGTTGACATTACTGATGACAAAATTTGCTAAATTTTAGATAAAAATATTGGACAGTCATTATAAAAATGAAATGTTAAGACTAAGCAAAAACGTGGGAAAATTTTTAGCATAATGTTAAGTGAAAAAACATGAATGTAAAATTAATATGCATATGCAGTATATTCAATTTTGTAAAATATGCAAAATAAAATTAGTGTTAGTGGGTAGGACTATGTACAATTTATTATAATGATCATTATTGAACTTATTATTAATGTTGTTATTGTTACTTTAACTTTTCTATGTCAAATTTATATTTCGAAACATGGTGCCTAGTTGAATTGTAAATATTCCATGGCTAAGTTGTTGGATGATGGTATGAATTCTGCTATCCCTTTGCACCATGGGCCTGGAAGGGACATGTAAAGAACAGCAAAGGTAATACTTGCTTGCTACTCACAAGAGACCAATATGTTGGGTTACTTTGAGTAATTGTATAACCTGAACTTGTTAAGGTATATATCAGGTAAATCTATATCTATACCTATATCTATATCTATATCTATATCTATATCTATATCTATATCTATATCTATATCTATATCTATAATCTCCATCCTGAGGTTGTTCAGATCAACAACACCAGTTACATATGGTGTCATTGTGATGTGAAGATGCTCATCCAGTGCAGGAAAGGAGCGTGTGTGTGTGTGTGTGTGTGTGCGCGCACGTGTTGGGGGAAAGGAGGGAGAGAAAAAGAGAGAAAGTGCAAAAGAAAAAGGTGAGGGGAGACAAGATCTAAGAGGTTAAAGAGGTGAGATTCCTTGGGCTAGAAGTTGTAGGAAACATTCAGACAACTACAAATTACATGTTTTGTTTTAAATGATAATTAATGCAATTCCCTAAATATCTATATTTCCATTGCCACCTTTTTGATATTTAATTAAAAAGGCATATTTGTGTTGGATATTACATGATATCTTTACTGGGAATCCTGAGAGGTAAGTGACTTGGCAGTGGAGTTTGGGCGGACATTTGTAAAACCCATACAAATGTCACGGGACAAATAACTTTATTTAAACCGCCTGAGGTTATCCTAAAGAAACAGCCAGATTATTACGCTGCACATCTTGCTCTGCCAATGATAACTTGACCCTTGGCCCAGGATGAATAACAATGTTTGCCATGTTTCAACAGCACTCATTTTGATAACTGTGATTTTGAGAGTGGGAGACGGGAGATGTAGGCTGCTGAAAACCCTTAGAGTATTCAGAAATACTTCTTTGTTGGACTCATTTAGAAGTATCTCTTGACATGGAAGAATGAGGTGCCTCTGTTTCACAGAATGGCTGCCTGCTGCCACATCAGAGTTTTTCCCATAAAATCTCTCTTACTGAATAGGGTAGCAACAGCAAGTAACCCAGACACATAGAGCTTCTCTCAATTGTAAGAAAATCTTCTTTGAAATCAAATGGATGTTTAAATTTAACCTCTTGGGGTAAAAAAAAATTATATATATGTATATAATTTTGCATATATAGTATATGCACATATATATTTTACATTTTGCATATTTTTATAAAACTTTATTTCTAGGAGTTTTACGTTACTTCTAGCTCAGAGAGGGCTATGGTTTCAGTCTTGCAGAGGGCTTCTTTTGGAGGTGGTTGCTGACACTGTCTGGAGCCAAGGTTTTATTAAAAGCAACATCAAAACGCAGAAAATAGTTCCTGCAAAACAGCAGAATGTGGTCTGTGCCATGACACTCACTGAAATAAGTACAATAGCGGTGAAACATTTAAGACTCAGAAAGAAAACAGGAAGGACAAGAAATTCACTTTCAGGGAGAGCTGGAGAACTTTGGAGGACTTCCTCGTAATACTATCTTCCCTCCATGTGTTTGTGTAACTAATACCCTCCATCTGCGCAAACAGATCAAGGGACATGCATCTTTTGGGATGTTTCTCTAAGAGGTGTTTTTGTCTCTGGGTTGAGGTGGAGGACTTCGGCACTAATTGATTCCACCTTAGAAGGCAGGGTGGATAGTTAATAAGCCCGGTTTCTCATCACATTTCAGAACAAATCTGCACAATGTTACAGGGAAGAAAAAGAGAGTTGAACTTTGAAGATTTTCTAGCCTATTAAAATTTTCCAGCAGTTTAATGATTAACCAAATACTTATCAGCAAATTAAAAACCTAGTACCACAGGCAGATAGATGCTACTGTGCTTTTGGGCAACTCAGTGGGGACTGAGGAATGTGGGGAACTGATGTGAATATCCCACCTTTCTTTGGTGACTGAGATGTTGACAGATCTAGGATAGGCATGTGTCACCTCTAGGTTGGAAGAGAGGTAAACATAAGAATCTTAAGCTCTCTTCCTCAACCTTGCTCTATGAATGCAATAAATATTTAACTGTAACTATAATCAATATATTGTGCATATGGGATAAGACAACATAGAGATCTGTGTTCAAAGAGCTCAAGTGTGGTTGGGAAATGGACACATAAAAATAAGAAAATAGCATAATCATTGTTGTAATTCAGAGATGTTTAGCATTACATGCTCAAGTAAAGCATATACCCTTATGACCTAGCAATTCCACTTCTGGATATAGACCCAACAAAAATCAGAGCATATGTCCACAAAAAATATATGTGCACGAATGTTCATGGCAACTTTATTCATAATAGCCCCTGAATTGAAGCAACCCAAATGTCTATTCACAGAAGAATAGACAAACAAATTGTGTCATATTCATAAATACACAAATGAGTACATACTGGGTAATTCCATTTATATGAAGTTTGAAAACAGATGAATTCATCTATTATGCTGTAAGTTAGAATATCGTTTACCTTTCGGTGGTAAAGAATTGATTGGGAAGGAGTATTAGAGAATTTGCTGAGCTGCTGGAAAGTTTGATATCTTGGTCTGGGTGGCGATTACGGGTGTCTATGTATGTAAAAATTAATCAAGCTGCCCTTTACTATATATAAGTTATATCTGTATATAAGTTATATCTCAATAAAATAACTTATATGATGATTATGTTAAAAATAAAAGAAACGGACCTGGTAACATCGATGAGGGAATCATTGATTTTTCTTGGGGAAATGAGATGCACATATGAGGGACATTTGACCTATTGTGTTGAAGGGGTTTGTACATGAGTCAAGAGGCAGTGTTAACAGTTCAGAGAGGAAGTTGATTGGAACCAAAATTAGGGCAGTGGGAACGGAGGTAGGCAGAGATGAGAGTTTTTCAGAGGTAGAATAAGAAAGAATCTCAAGTGATTGAAGCCCTTTATGGAAGACGAGGGAGAGGGAAAAGGAGAGAGTAAAGACAAGAATGGCCCTAAGTGTTTTCTTTTTGGTGATTGGATTGCTCATGATGTTACTAACAGAGAAGTTTGGAGGAAGAACACATTTGGAACCATCTTAAATCATATATCAGTTGGCTTGATGTGACAGCAGTCAGAACCAGCATTTAAGCACCTCAAATATGACTTAAATTTTGCTCATTTTTTTTTCTACACATACAATCACAAAGCACAAATCCCTAATACTACATCTGTATAATGTAGATCTTTTGTAAATTCTTTTTAGTGCCCTAAAGGGAAGTTTTAAAATGTTTAATCATATTTATACATTAATCTAGTTTGACACATTTAATTTGACTCCTCTATTTCTAAACTCAGGTTCATTCTGGAGTATTGTTAAATTTTGTGAAGAAATGCTAATATAAATTTTTCAGCTGTGGGTACAAGATACCAAGTCCAGGAGGCTAGGCACAGCAATATATATGAAAGCATGGCTTAGCTTCTCTTATTGTTATATTGTAATTCACCTAACTGTGTATGCTCATTTGAGTTCTTACAGTTGAACGCTATGGTGATTTATAGTGGTGTTCACTCAGAGATGTTTTGGGCTCAACAAAAGACTTTTGAAGATGGTAAGTAGCTTGTCTCCTACTTGTTGACAAAACTCTTCTTTCTTTTTTTGTTTAAAACCTTGATGTGTTTTTAGTAGACATTCCTTTTAATTTCCTCAGTATTAGCACTGAATGGATGTCATCTGGCTGTTAGAGAGAGCTATGTGGGTTGCAGATACTGTCTGCTATATACCTACCAGCCCAGGTCTACAGACCGAATAAACCATTTCACTTCCTGGGCTAGGTCAAGTAACTGATATGGTTCCTCTTATTACTTTTCCTGCTCTGGGGACAGGGTAAGAATGGCTGAGAGAGAGCTTCCAGTTTCCTGTTTGCCTCTAGGAGAGCACAGATCTAAATGGCCCCATTTCTCTGCCTTTACAAAGGCAATTGTCCTCTGCTCTTCATCAGCTCTCACGGGAAGTCACCTGTGATTCTTAAGAAGTCCTAACATTCTAGAGAAAATACTGTTGTTAAAAATTCCCCACCATGCTGCTTGTTAGAGGAAAAAATGAAAATGGTAAAATTGCTGATATATTACAGTGATTGTTACAGCTAATTTGAGGAAGACTTTCTAAAATCAAAATTTTATTAACCAATCTTTTGAGTATTTTTATATTTTATTTTTAGTATATAAGAAATTATGTCTTTAATCTGGAAATCCTTATAATAAATTTTTGATTTACATTTTTAAAAGTAAGGGAAATTATTTTTCTAGGTCAATCTGTTAAATTTGTGAATTTGAACAGATTAATTTTATGCCTCATTAAATCAATGTGGATTTTCAGTTTAGTAATTTATTTTGTGAAATGTGTAAGAAGGTACAAAATTCATATTTGGAAACAGAAATTTATCTGTGATGTGACCTTTCACTTGAGATTCCAGGCTCTCCATGCTCTGGTACCATCTGTGTAGTCTCAGTGTTCTTATGTTATAGAAACTCTTTATCCTTTGAAATCCATCTACTCACAGCCCTCTGAACCTGCTTGGCCTTTTCCAAACTCTAGAGCAATGGCTCCCAAAGTAGTTTAGTGTGCAATAGAATCACCTGATGGGCTTGTTACAACAGATTGCTGGGCCTCACCAGAATTTCTGATTCAGTAGGTCTGAAATGAGGCCTGACAATTTACATTTATAACAAATGTAATAATGAAATGAGGCCTGACAATTTACATTTATAACAAATTGCCCCTGACAATTTACATTTATAACAAAAGGTGATGTTGATACTGATGGTTCAAGGACCACACTTTGAGAACCACAGCATTAGACCTTTGCTTGAATCATCTGTGATAGACAGAATAATGAATCTCCAAATATGTCCACATCCCAATCCCCAGAAACTATGAATATAACTTACATGGCAAAGGGATTTTGCAGGAATGATTAAATTAAGGATCTCAAGATGAAAAGGTTATCCTGGATTGTCCGTCCAGAAAGGCCCAGTGTAATCACAATGGTTCTTATGACAGAGAAGCAAGAGGATCAAAGAAATAAAAAGGAGACATGATGACAGAAGTAGAAGTAGAAGTTCAAGTGATGGAGGAAGTTAAAGATGGAGGAAGAAGCCACAAATCAAGGATTTCAGGTAGACTTTAGAAGACAGAAAAGGCAAGGAAACATTTTCTCCTGAAGCCTCTAGAAATAATACTCTGCCAACACATTGAGTTTAGCCCTGTAACACTCATTTCGAACTTCTGACCTCAGAACTATAAGATAAAACATATGTGTTGTTTTAAGCCATTAGGTCTATGGTAATTTGTTTCAGCAGCAATTGGAATCTAATACAACATCCTACCCCATATTGCAAGCTACCTAAATCCTACCCATTTTAGCTCAATGTTAGCAGCAGTCTACCCAAACCTGCATCTTCATGTTTTTACTCAATGCTCTTAGTTTAGAATTTTTTATCCTCCCATTAATTTCTAGAAAATTTATTGTCTTGACCAATTATATAGATTCAAAAGATTGCATTCATTTAACAATTTGCTGTGTTGAAGATGAAGAAAAGCTAGAATTCTTGCTCTTAAGGAGCTCCTAATATATCATGGGAGGCAGACATAACATGACTACCTTAATCATATATATATCATAGACATAGTTATGTTACATAACTACATGTGATTTATGTGTGGAGCATATATCATATATCTTATACAACATATACTGTATTAGAGTATGATCATTCCTTTACGTGTCTGTCCACATAGAGATTGTAAACTTCTGGTGGAAAGGAACAATCTACTATACTATAAATTTTCTGAATATACTAATGGGTCTTCTTTTGAATTATGTTAATTATTTTAAAAGCCTGATAGAAAAATTATACTTCTCTTATATTAAGATTTCATGAATTATTGTTTCAGAAGTACATTTTATTTAGTAAAGTCTTTCAAAAGTTTGAGTCCATAGTGGAGGAAGGGAGAGAGATAAAAAGGAATCTTTTTTTTTTTGAACCAAAATGTAATGCTTTATTATGAAAAGAATATTGAATGAGAGTTAAAAAGTGAAATTTCTTGTTTTGGAGCAAATAAGTTTTCTGTAAAATGAGTGAGTCCAGTTAGATAATATCTAAGATTCTTTCAGATCTAAATTCTTGTGGCTCTATAATCTTTTCTCACAACCAGAACACAATGCTTTGCATGTGAGAATGACCGGATAAATGAAGTAATCTGAGTGCTATTTTGGAAGTATCAGACTGTTTTATATTCCACACATTGCTAAATTATAAGCATGTCTGTTTCTGGAACAAAGTGTTTTTTTTTTTTAACACAAACTAAGAAGAAAGTTTTGACTTAGGTTACAAAAATTGCTTATTTGAAAATGAATTCAGGTAGGTTAATGTACTGTAACAACTTAGCATATATGTAACACTTCCTGTTTCTATTAACTCAAAAAAATGTCTTAATGTTCTAAATACCTTTCAATATAAGGAACAGATTGTTTAAATAGCACAAAGTGAAATGGAGATTTGGCCACCAGTGGGTCAATTTGTAGGTTATGAGAGATTATGATTCACTCTAAAACAATTCATCAAAAATCATCAATAGGATATTTCTGGTAACTGAATTGCAGATCAGTTCTTCAACTGACAACATATAAATGAGGGGTAAAATTTTAAAAAATATATATTTTTGAAGGCATTTGAGAGTTATCAAGATAGAGAGAGGCTGAGGAGCCAAGATACTGGAGAGAAGAAAAACGCAAAGATGAACCCGACTTTTTGTTGCCAATTTTTCTGTCAATACATTGGGTGATTCACAAGTAGAGAATAAAACATGAAGAAGCTTAATGGAAAATGGTGGCTGAGATGTTGACTTTCCTCCATGTTAGATAGCTAAAGGAATTATTAGAATTTAGGGCCCACCAGAAAGGAAGGAGCTCTTGTAAACATTCCAGGCTTTCACCTACGAGTAGAGATAAAATAGACAACTCTTACAATAAACATGTCAGCTCAACTCTTGATTGGATTATGGTGATCTGTTTTTGACTCTGCATAATTGCTAGAAGCAAAAGTAAATCATCTCGGGAGGACTATAGTATAACACAGAGTCTCAATTTATCTCTACAACTCTTATCCTCAATGTCTGGCATGCAATAAAAATTTGCTAGGCATGCTAGTAAAAGACAAAGCCAAATGATCAAAAATCAACAAAATAATACAATAGACAATAGATATAGACGGACAGACTATCCCGATATTTGAGGTAGCAGACACAAGGCTTTAAAAGAATATGTTCAAGAGATTAGATGACAAGGTGGGAAATTTCAGGAGAGAACTGAAAACCATGAAAGAAAGCTAAAAGATAGTCCTATAACTGAAAATTTCAGTAATTTAAATTAAGAACTTAATAGATGTGTTAAAGAGCATATTAGACAGAGCAAAGAAAATGTTAAGAAATTGGGAGATAAAAAATTATATGTATATATCCTGACTGAAAAATTGAGAGAAGAAAGCATGGAAGGTACAAAATCAAGTGTAATAGATACAGAGACATAATGAAGTGATCTAATAGAGTACCAACAGAGGAAAGAGAGTAGAGCAAGAGCAATATTTAAATAATAATGAAAGTTCCTTGAAACTAATGGAAGATATAAGCCACAGATACAAAAAGTGCTATGGACCACAAACAGAATAAATACAAAGATTCACTCTGGGGCCTTGATTATCAAAATCAGTTACTCAATTTTCAGACTACTGGGCACTGAAGAATGGCCCCTAAGACATAGACAGAATGTGTTGATTTGGATTGCTAGAAAAGTTCTTTAAGAGAAGTAGACATTGCCACCTGCTCTTTACTATTGCCTACTACCTCCTTCCTGCTTCTTGGAATGAGGCATGATGGCTGAGTTTCAGCAGTCATGTTGGTTTATTATACCACTGTAGTGGTTAATTTTATGTGTCAACTTGGATAGGCCACAGTATCCAGATAGTTGGTTAAGTACTAGTCTAGATGTTGCTGTGAAGATATTTTAAAAATAAGATTAATATTTAAGTCAGTAGACTGAATAAAGTACCTTTCTGTCTATAATGTGGGTAGGCCTCATCCAATCAGTTGAAGAACTTAAGAAAAAAAATCTGACATCCTTCAAAATAGAGGAAATTCTGACTGTAGTCTGCCTTTGGACTCAAGCTGAAACAATGACTCTTTCCTGGGTCTCCAGCCTGCCGACCTACCCTACAAGTTTTTGAACTTGCCAGCTTCCACAATCACATGAACCTGATCTTTAAATTCTCCTCTCCTCCCCCATAGATTATATATACATCCTATTACTTCCATTTCCCTGGAGAACCCTAATAAAGCCATGAAAATCATGTGACAAGGACAGTGGAACAGAAAGATATAAGAAATATGTTCTCCCATACCAGCTCTAAACTGCCTACCTATAGACTTCTTTTATGTAGGAGACAAGTAAACTTGCACATGTTTATGTGTTTTTTTAAAATGAGATATAATTAAATATACAGCCTGGAAAAACACTAACTGAGAAAACGGCAATTAAAAAGTACCTGAATCATGATCAACTTTTCTTTTTACTCATACAATAGCATGAGTAAAAAAATAGGGCAAAAGTCCAAGCTGATTCTATTTTCTTCACTTGTTTTATTAGCCTCTATTATTTCAAAATATGTGAAAGGACAAGGAACATGAATTCTGTATAATGGGTTATTAATAATCAGGCCAACTAAATCTTTCATGTTTATCTGGTCCTATCACATGAAGAGAAATTTCTCCTGACTGATGTTAAATGCTCTATATATGTAAAAAAAATCTAATTCAACTTCTACTAGGTTCATGTATGACAGATGAAGTAAGGCATTAAAAACACTTATAAAATATTAAAGATAACATTTATGGAATAATTATTTTAAGACAATTACTTAGATATTTATTTTTTAATCCTTTTGAAATAGAAAAATCAAACTAGTTGAACATTACAAAATAAAACAGAAACATAATTTAGACCAAACCTAAAACAACGAAAGATTGATTAAAATTATTTGCTTTATTCAGAGACCAAGTAAAGGCTAAAAATTAAACTGTTGTGTACTGGATTATCTCATCTCTGTAGAATCAAAATAATATAACTGAATATAATTTTTTCTTTCATCTGCCTTGTCCCCCTACTGTAGCAGAGTTCTTAATTTTATCAATTATGACAATATTTTTTTTCTTGTTTTTAAGAAAATATTTGATTTTCCTTTAAGGACATTTTTTTTTCATGATTTCTGTTGGAAGGAATTTATAGATGTTCTTGTGACACATTTTGTCTGGATTCTGAGAGAAAATTCCACATAAATTGTGATATGAATGAATCTTGCGCCATTGGTTCGAAATAAGTTATGTTAAACTTTAGCAGTCACAAATAAAAAAGATGTTTTGTAATTAATGATTAATGCACTACTTAAGATAAGCTTTATCTGATACCTCATATCTATAATTGGAATAGCTGGGAAATGCATAGGTGGTGATTTTTTTTTTTAAAGTCCAATAGTAGTATTTCCTAAGGCTGACAATAAAAATTTTAAAACATTTCTTTGAAAGCAATACATTTTCTGGACCTGAGAGCCTATTTTACTTTTGTCTGTCATGATCTTGAGAATTAACAGGAATGTTCAAATTGCAAAACCACAATGCTCAGAAAGTGTGAAAGCCAAAAAAAGAAATGAATTTGAAAATCAAATACCAATCTGAAATTGGGTTTCTTCATTCTCTCTCCATTTAAATCTTTCAGAGATTTTAGGAAAGTCCACAGCATGAGCCAAGAAAGGCCATTTGTATGGAAAAGCCACTGGAGGTGGCTTGGATGGGCTCACATGTTGGATTGGGGCGGGGAGGGTCTCAGGAAATTACCTGGGCGGAGACTCAAGTATGCTGGCCCCTGCATCTGCATGCTAGGAGGAGGGAGGGCTCAACAAAGGAAGGGTGGATTCCACCAGCACTTCTGTCTGGGAAAAAGCTGCCTTTCCAGCTCTTGTCCTGAAGCCAGACAATTTAATTTCTCCCCACAGTTCCCTGATGCCTTTCAAACTACTACCCCAGTGATGGAGCTCAGAGTGAGTGAGTCCGTAAGCAAATAAGTTGCCATGGGCCCTTTAAGAGGAATGCCTGAGAGTTCAGCCACCCTTGGTTTCATTCAGCCAAAATTCCACTTGTTTTCACAGCCAGAAGTTGTGGGGACTAATATTCCCAGCACTAGAATCCCGAGCTGGGGAGACTGGTTGGAGCTGAGACCCCTTGCTCCTCTGGGGGGAACTCTGCAGTTGAGATATCCCTCCCAATTCTCATTAGCCACAGCTCATTGCTAGTCTCTTCCCCTCCTACCAGTCTTGAGGTGGCCTCTTATGTATGACCCCAGGTGATGCCCAATGGTAGTTCTTTAGTTTAGTTGTAATTTTTGATGTGGTTGTGAGAAGAAGCAAGCACAGCATTTACCTACTCTGCCATCTTGGTAGTAGTAACTTTTTGAGTTTAACATTTTTCACTCAGCATCATTCTCTGGAACCGAACATTTTTTTCAGTACTTATTTGCCATTTGTGTATCTTCTCCAGTGAAGTATCTCTTCATGTATTTACTCATTTTCTAATTTCCTATTTACCTATTTTCTCTTTGTTTTGTTACTGTCAACTTTTGAGAGATTTAAAAAAATGTATTATAAATACAAGTCCTTTTTGAAAATTTTGTGGTTTGCAATCATTTTTTCCAGTCTGTAACTTTTCTTTTTGCACTACTGACAGAATTATTTGTTTGTTTGTTTGTTTGTTTATTATTTTCAGTTACAGTTGATATTCAATATTATATTAGTTTCAGGTGTACAGCATAGTGGTGTAGACATTTGTATTTTTATGAAGTAATCCCCTAATTAGTCTAGTACCCACCTGGCACTATACATAGTTATTACAATATTATTGACTTTATTCTCTATTTTACATTCCTGTGATTATTTTGTAAGTACAAATTGTACTTCTTACTTTCACCTTTTCACCCAGTGCCCCAAACCCTTCCCATCTGGCAACCATCAGTTTGTTCTCTGTATCTACGAGTCTATTTCTGTTTTGTTTGTTCATTTATTTTGTTCTTTAGAGTCCACATATAAATGATATCATATGGTATTTGTCTTTCTCTATCTGACTTAATTTGGTTAGTATAATACCCTCTAGGTCCATCTATATGTCACTAATGGTAGATTTCATTCTTTTTGATGGCCAAATAATAATATTCTGATATATATATATATATATAGTCTCATTTGTATATTTGTTTGTTTGTTTCCCTTCCCCAAGGATATATACCAAGGATATATATATATATACCATCTCTTCTTTATCCAATCATGTGTTGATGGACAATTAGATTGCTTTCATATTTTGGCTATTGTAAACAGTACTGCGGTGAACATAGGGGTGCATATATCTTTTAAAATTAGTGTTTTACATTTCTTTGGGTAAATACTTGGAAGTGCAATTGCTGGGTCATAAGGTAGTTCAATTTGCAATGTTCTGAGGAAACTTCAACCTGTTTTTTATAGTGGCTGTATGAATTTGCAATCTCACCAACGGTGCACAAGAATTCCCTTTTCTCCACATCCTTGCCAACACTTGTTTGTTGATTTATTAATGATAGCTATTCTCACTGGTGTGAGAAGATATCTTATTGTGGTTTTAATTTGCATTTCTCTGATGATGAATGATGCTAAGCATCTTTTCATATGTCTATTGGCCATCTGTATATCATCTTTGGAGAAATATCTATTTAGGTCTTCTGCCCATTTTTAATTGAATTGTTTTCATTGTTGTTGTTGAGTTGTATGAGTTCTTAATAAATTTTGGATATTAACCCCATATTGGGGTATTATTGACAAATATCTTCTCCCACTCAGTAGGTTGTCTTTTAATTTTGTTGATAGCTTCCTTTGCTGTGCAAAATCTTTTTAGTTTGCTATAGTCTCATTTGTATATTTGTTTGTTTGTTTCTCTTCCCCAAGGATATATCATAAAAAGTATTACTAAGAACAATGTCAGAGAGTTTCCTGCCTGTTTTTTCCTAGGAGTTTTACAGTTTCAGGTCTTACATTTAAGTCTTTAATTCATTTTGTTTATTCTTATATATGGTGTAAGAAGGTGGCCTTGTTGCACTTTTTTTTTGCATGTAGCTGTCCAGTTTTTCCAATATCATTTTTTGAATAGCTGTTTTCACCACACTGTGTATTCTTGCCTCCTTTGTCATAGATTAATTGACCATATGAGTGTGGATTTATTTCTGGGCTCTCTATTCTGTTTCATTGATCTATGTATCTGTTTTTATGCTGGAACCATGCCATTTTGATTACTGTAGCCTTAGAATATAGTTTGATATCAGATAGTGTGATAGTTCTAACTTGTTCTTCTTTCTCAAGATTGCTTTGTCTATTTGTTTGTTGTTTGTTGTTGTTGGTTTTTTTTTGTAGTTCCATATCAATTTTTGGATTATTTGTTCTAGTTCTGTGAAAAATACCATTGGTATTTGATAGAGATTGCATTGAATCTATAGGTTGCTTTGGGTAGCATGAACATTTTAATGGTTAATTCTTTCTATCCATGAGCATGGTATCTGCTTTTATTTATTTATATCTTCTTTTATTTCTTTCTTCAATGTCTTATAATTTTTTGAGTACAGGTATTTTACCTCTTCAGTTAAATTCATTCCTAGGTATTTTAATTTATTTTTTGACGCAATTGTAAATGGGATTGTTTTATTAATTTCTCTTTCTTATAGTTTGTTATTAGTGTATAGAAATGCAACCAATTTCTGAATATCAATTGTTTATTCTGCTACTTTACTGAATTCATTTATCAGTTCTAATAGTTTTTTGTGTGTACTCTTTAGGGTTCTCTCTATAAAGTATCATGCCATCTGCAACTAATGACAATTTTAGTTTTTCCTTTCCAATTTGGATGCTATTTACTTATTTTTCACGTCTGATTGCTTTGGCTAGGACTTTTCATACTATATTGAATAAAAGTGGTGAAAGTGAACATTCTTATTGTGTTCCTGATATTAAGGAAAATGGTCTTAACTTTTCTCCATTGAGTATGATGTTAGCTGTGGGTTTGTAATATATGGCCTTTACTATGTTGAGATATGTTCCCTCTACGCTCACTTTGCTGACAGTTTTTATCATAAATAGATGATGGATTTTGTCAAACTCTTGTTCTGCATCTATTGATATAATTATATAATTTTTATCCTTCATTATTTAATTTGGTATAGCCCATTAATTGATTTGCAGATTTTGAACAAATTTTGTGTTTCAGGAATAAATCCCACTTGATTATGGTTTATGATCTTTTTGCTAATATTTTGTTTAGGATTTTTGCCTCTATAGTCATCAGAGATTTTGGTCTATAATTTTCCTTTTTGTAATGTCTTTGTCTGATTTTAGAATGAGGATAATGTAGGCCTCAAAAATGAGTGTGGGAGTCTTCTCTTCTCTTGAATTTTTTGGAATAGTTTGAGAAAGATAGGTGTTAATTCTTCTTTGAATATTTGGTAAAATTTACCTGTGAGGCCATCTGGTCCAGGACTTTCATTTGTTGAGAGTTTTTTGATTACTGATTCTATTTTATTAGTAGTGATGTGTCTTTTTATAGTTTCTATTTCTTCTTGATTCAGTCTTGGAAGATTGTATGTTTCTAGGAATTTATCTATTTCTTCTAGGTTGCCCAATTTGCTGGCATATAATTGTTTGTAGTATTTTCTTATAATCTGGTGTCAATTGTCATTTCTCTTTCATTTCCGGTTTTATTTATTTGGATCCTCTCTCATTTTTTGATAAGTCTTGTTAAAAGTTTATCAATTTTGTTTATGTTTTCAATGAACCACACTTTAGGCTTTATTTGCTATTTTTTTCTAATTCCTTTAGATTTTTCTTGTTTCTTGATGTAAGCCTGTATTGCTATGAATTTTCATCTTGTATTGCTTTTACTATGTCCCATAGATTTTGAGTCATTGTGTTTTCATTTTCATTTTTCTAAAGGTATTTTTTGATTCCTTCCTTCAGTCTATTGTTAATCCGTTCATTGTTTCAAACATATTATTAAGCCTCCATATGTTTGTGTATTTTACGGTTTTCTTCTTGTATTGATTTCTACTGTCATATCATTGTGGTCAGAGGAGACAGTTGATATAATTTTAAATTTATTGGTACTTGTTTTCTGGTCTAACATGTAGTCTAGCCTGAAAATATTTCATGTGCTCTTTTAAAGAATATATTCTGCTGCTTTGGGGTGAAATGCTCTAAAAATATGAACTACATCCATCCAATCTAATATGTCACTTATGGCTGCTGTTTCCTTGTTGATTTTCTGTCTGGAAGATCCATCCATTGATATCGATTGGGGGATAAAGTCCTCTATTTACTGTATTAGTGTCAATTTACTGTATTAGTGTCAATCTCTCACTTTATGTCTGTGAATATTTGCTTTATATATTTGGGTATTGTATGTTGGTGCATAAATGCTTACAAGGATTATATTCTCTTGTTGGATTGATCCCTTTATCATTATGTAATATCTTTTGTCTCTTGTTATAGCCTTTGTTTTAAAGTCTATTTTGTCTTATATAAGTATTGATTCCCCAGTTTTTTTGCTTTCAGTTGCATGAAATATATTTTCTGTCCCTTCACTGTGCTCTTGTAGACAGCATATATATGGGTCTTATTTTCTTATCTATTCAGCCACCCTATGCCTTTTGATTAGAGCATTTGATCCATTTACATTTAACACTTATTAATATATATACTCCCAATTGAGGAGCCCCAAAATATATAAAGCAATTACTAATAGAACTAAAAGGAGAAACAGACCAAAACACTATCATAGTAGAGGACCTAAATACCCCACTGTCAGATATGGACAGATCATCCGAACAGAAAATGAATAAGGAAATAAAATCCTTAAATGACACATTAGACCAATTGGACATAATTGACATTTATGGAGCCTTCCATCCTAACACAGCTGATTATACATTCTTCTCCAGTGCACATGGAACATTCTCAAGAATCAGCCACATACTGGGACACAGAGGTAGCCTCAACAAATATAAGAGGGTTGAAATCATGCGAACCATATTCTCTGATCATAATGCTTTAAAGCTAGAGATCAACTGTAAAAAGAAAGTGGGAAGTACCACAAATATATGGAGATTAAACAACATGCTACTGCAGAATGACTGAATCAGAGAAGAAATAAAAAGATCAAGAGATACATAGAAACGAATGATAATGATGGTATAGCGTATCAAAACTTTTGGGACACGGCAAAAATGGTCAGTCATAAGAGGAAAGTTCATATCATTACAGGCCTATCTCCAAAAACAAGAATGAGCCCAAATAAACAACCTAATGCTTCATCTTAAAAACTAGAAAAGGAAGAACAAATATTAATAAGCGTTAAAGTCAGCAGAAGGAAAGAAATAATCAATATCAGAGCAGAAATAAATGAAATTGAAAATAAAACAGAACAAAAGCAATAGAAAAAATAAATACAAGAACGAGCTGATTATTTGAGATGTTGAATAAAATTGACAATCTCCTAGTTAGACTCACTAAAGAAAAAAGAGAAAGGATACAAATAAACAAAATCAAGAATAAAAGAGAAGAAATTATGACAGACTCTTTCAATTTTAAATGATAGTCTTGCTAGGTAGAGTAGTCTTGATTATAAGTCCTTGCCTTTCATCACTTAGAATATTTCATGACAATCTCTTCTGGCCTGCAAAATTTCTGTTGAGAAATCATTTGATAATCTTATGGGAGCACCTTTATAGGTAACTAACTGCCTTTCTCTTGCTGCTTTTGAGATTCTTTCTTTGTCTTCAAACTTTGGCATTTTAATTATGATGTGTCTTGTTGTGGGCCCTTGTGGGTTCATCTTATGTGGGACTCTATGTATTTCCTGGATTTATGTGTCTATTTTCTTCTCCAGGTTAGCAAAGTTTTCAGTAATTATTTTTTCAAATAAATTTTTCTATACCTTGATCTTTCTCTTCTCCTTCTTGTATCCCTGTGATGTGAATGCTTTTACACTTGATGCTGTCCCAGAGGTCTCTTAAATTATCCTTTTAAAAAAATTCTCTTTTCTTTTTGCTGTTCTGATGGGGTCTTTTTGCTACCTTCTCTTTCAAATTGCTGATTTGATCCTCTGCTTTATCTAATTTGCTGTTGATATTTTCTAGTATTTTTTTATTTCGGTTATTTTATTCTTTATTTCTTACTGTTTCTTTTCATGGTTTCTATGGCATTTTGATAGAGTTTTTTACAAAGCAAAATTTTAATTCAGATGAAGTCCTATTTATCAATTTTTCCTTTTATGGTTCATGTTTTTGGTATCAAGTTTCCAAACTCTTCGCATAGCCTCATATTTTGAATATCCCCCCCCTTTTTAAAGTTTTATATTTTACATTATATTTATATTTTACAAATCTGTTATTCTGAGTTAATTTTTATATAAGGTACTAGACTTAGCTTAAGATTTTGTTTTGTTTTGTTTCCCTCTCTCTTTCCTTCATTCCTTCCTTCATTCCTTCCTTCTGTTCTCTCTCTCTCTCTCTCTCTCTCTCTCTCTCTCTCTCTCTCTCTCTCTCCTCTCTTTTTTTCTCTCTTGTCTACAGATGTCCAATTTATCTGGCATTATTTCTTGAAATGGCTACCTTTCCTCCATTCAATTGTTTTGCGCTTATGCTAAAAATAAGTTGGGCTTATTTATGTGGTTCTTTCTCTGGGTTCTTTGTTCTGCTTAATTGATCTGTGTGTCTATTTTCCCACCAATATTTCACAGTCTTTATTACTAAGCTATACTACATATTGAAATAGAGTGTATTGAACCTCCCACTTTCTCTTTCTTTTTCAAAATTGTTTTAACTATTCTAGTTCCTTTGCCTTTCCACATAAATTTAAAATTAGCTGTGTATCTCCAAAAATAATTTTATTAAGCCAGTATATCTATTTGGAGACAATTGACAGCTTCACTGTATTGGGTCTTTCAATCCATGAATATGGTATCTCTTTCTATTTACATAGATCTTTGATTTTTAAATTAGCGTTGTATAGTTTTCATCATACACAATTTGTACATGTTTTCTTAGATTTACACTTAAGCATTTAATTTTATGGGAGTGATTTTAAATGGACCATATTTTTAATTTAAGTGTTTATGTGTTCATTGCTAATATATAGAAATATGATTGAGCTTATTTTGCCTTGTATCTTGCGTTCTTACTGAACTTAACTATTATTAGGTCTGGGAATACTTTTCATAACTCCTTGAGATTTTTCTATGTTGATAAATATGTCATTTGAAAAGAAAAACTTTTTATTTATTCTTTTATCATCTGCGTGCCTTTCATTTCTTTTCTTGCCTTATTGCTCTGGCTAAAACTTCCAGCATTATTGAATAAGAGTGATATTAGAGAACATCCTGCTTTGTTCCTGATCTTAGAGGAAAAGCATTTTATTTCATCACTAAATGCAATGTTATTTGCAAGTTTTGGTAGGTGTTTATCAAGCTGAGGAATTTTTACTCTACTCTTTCTTTTTCTTTCTGAGAGAGTTTAACATGCAGTGTATTAAATTTTGTCAGATGCTTTTTCTGTATTAATTGATGCAATTATGTGATTTTTCTTCCTCAGCCTGTTAATATGGTAAATCACATTGATTTTTAAATAATATACCAGCCTTCATTACTGATATAAACCCTACTTGGACATGATGTATAATTATTTTTATATATTGTTAAATTCTACTTGCTAGTATTCTGTTAAGAATTTTGTGTTTGTTCGTGAAGGATATTGGCCTTGATTTTCTTTTATTATATTGTCTTTTTCTCATTTTGATGTGAGAGTAATGCTAGCTTTTTAAAAATGAATTGGAAAGCATTCTTTCTTTTCTTTTTGCTAAAAGAGATTGTATAGAATTAGCATTAATTTTTTCTTTAATTTTTTTTTTGTACAATTCTCCAGTGAAATCATTTAGACCTAGAGATTATATTGTTGGGATTTTTAAAATTGTGAACTCAATTTCCTTAATCGTTTTATGACTATTTAAGTTATTTCTTTCATATTGTGTGAGTTGTGGTAGTTTGTGTTTTTTGAGGAATTTTTCCATTTTGTCTAAGCCGTTAAATGTGTGTTAGAGTTTTTTGTACTATTCCCTTGTTTTCCTCTTAATACCAATAACCTCTTTATCATTTCTGATATTTATTCTGGCAATTTGTGTTTTCTTTTTTCTTTGTCCATCTTGTTAGAGGTTTGTCAATTTTATTGATCTTTTCAAAGCACCAGTTCTCTGGTTTTTTTAAATTTTATTTTATCTACTGTTTTTCTGTTTTCCATTTTGTTGACTTCTATTCTTTATTACTTCCTTTCTTCTCTTTCTGCCTTCTCTCCATCTTTTTTGGAGTCTTTTTATTTTTAATTATTTTTTAATACACGATGTATGTGTTTTTAGTTGTAGTTAATGGAAGGAATAGAGAAAAGTATGTCTCTTCCACCTCACCAGTCTGTACATTTTGTTTTTGTGTGTGGATGATGTCCTTGGATTTTACTTATGGATCATAGGCTGTGTTCAACTTTATCTTTGTTGTGTTAAGGGGACAGCAACCTTTGGAAATATGGGGTGTGCTGGGATATAACTTTTTGTGATGATTTTTCATTCTTGTTATAATGCATGTTTAGTGAGTAATTATTGGAACTGTGCAAGCCATAGGACTTAGGGCGGGGCACCTAATTTAGTGAATATTTACAGCAGACTTAAAATTTACCCTGCACTCTTGTTAGATGGTTACTGCCATCGGGACTGCCTCCAATTAGTTGACTTCTTGGTGGAGAAAGGAAGGAGCAGTAGGCTCAGAAATCTTGTTGTCAACTTCCTTTCTCTCTTATTTATCTTTCTCTTTTCCCTTGCTTCAAAATGATCTCAAATCTAGAATAGGAAAAGTTATAATTTTTCATGATAGAGATAACAAAAATCATGCTTGGTATATATATATATCTACAAATAGGTCAATTGTAATCATTTAAGGTTTTACATTAATTGTGGGTCAGTTTTATGCTGCAATGGTTCTTACATTTCAGTTACCCTTTACCATTCTGACGTGAAAATCATGTTGAAGGGGAAATTGTTTCTGCATATGGGTATAACTTGCATCCTGGGGGCCTTGAAATGCAGTTTACTAAACTAAATACAAAACAACAACAACAACAAAAATAAAAAAAAAGCAACACAACAGTCTAAACATAGATTTCTCCATAATCAAATTCTTCCTGTGGAGGCTTAAAAAAAAAATACTTGAGGAATTGTCACACTTTCCATTGTTATTCACAGGCTTGTTTGGGATTGATGGTGGCAGCTGCCAGAGGCCTGACATTTCAGCAGAGAGAAGAAGCAGGGCAAGAGTTGGAAGTCTTTGGATCTAAATAGCACTCTCAAATTCACTGTTGTCTTTAAGCTTTCTTGAAAATGTGATAATGGTTGTAAAATTTAGACAGATGATTCCTGTGGGAAAACAAATTCAGTTAGCTAACAACATGTATGAACACTACAGAATACAGGATTAAAATATGGCTGAATCCTATAAGTTGCTTTAAACTCTGCTTCTTAAATGGCTTGCCATCCAAGTAAACAAATATTTATCAGGAAATGACCATATACTAAGCACTATAATAGGGGCTGTTGGGGAAACAAAGACAAACAAGCCCCAATCTCTGAATTTAAATAATAAACAATCTAGAAGGGAAATAAAATGCATACAAGTAACTGCTGTACAATGTACTTGAAATGAGGCTTTCTGAAGGAGCTGCAATTTGAACTGAATCTTGAAGGATTGTTTAGTGGCTGCAAGCAGCAGAGATGGACTCTTGATGACTAAAGAACATGGAAAAAGGAAAAGAGTGGAATCTGTAGGGGATTGTGGGACTAGCTCCGGAATTGAAATAAAAACAGAACCTCTAAAGGAATAGGCATTGTGGATTGTGTATCAGGACTGGTGGCAGATTTTTCTTCAGAGCATGGTCTACAGGATGGGTCAATACTAACACTGCTCGGTTAGTTCACTCCTGTCAGGTACAAATTTCAAGGCAAGAGGGCCTGGCAGGAATGGCTTGCATTACGCATCCTCCTCTTGGCCAATGCGATGCTAGGGGAGTCATTCCTTAAAGGTAGATTATGAGCTCCAGTCAAAAGTCAATGTTTCTGATGTTGGGCAAGTACAAACCACAAATAGGTGGAGGGATAGGGGAGTAGAGACAGATTTGTAGGAAAATAAGGAAAATGTTTTAACATAGCAAAGAATCTAGTCTGGCTGGGGTGTAAGGTGAAGGAGGAGCTAAATTGGCAGGGATAAGGAAGGAAAGGCAGATTAGAAGTGAGCAGTGAATGGCCTTAGCCATCATGTTTGGAACTGGTTTTAAAATTAATTGCTGGGAGTGAGAGGAGCAGTTCTGGTAAGATCTATGCTATAAGAACAGTTCTCTGGAAACAGACTTGGGTTGTGAAAAGGAAAAGCTGGGATCAAGAAAGTCAAAGAGGAGGTTGCTTAGGTGAAAACAGGGAGAGAAGGCATATAATGATATTATACTTGCGTACCATTAAATCAGAACAATGGTGAACACTTTTGCATGCTTTACTTTTACTCAGTAAAGAGGACAGATATTCATGATTTACTCCTTCTAACAGATATAGTACCAGAAGCTTGAGAAGCTAAGGGCTTGTTTTAGATTCCATGATGGGTCAATAGGAGCCAGGGCTCACCCTCAGGGTGGGGCTCTATCTAATGTGAAACTTTGCAGCCAGATCCAGCTGACTTTGCTTCACTGCACCACAGGCTGTGACTCATTTTTTTTTACCATTAGGACGATGAGGTTGTGCTTTTGAGTAAATAACTCCAGTGCATCTGACTCTTGGCTTATGCTTGATGTGCTTTTGTGTACTGAAGGGGTTTTTCTTTCTTCCCTTTGAGAGAGGAGTTTCAAAAATAATCTGTGGTCATACTAAACTTGTGCTCAGCAGCTAAGTGTAAGAGGAAACAGAACAGTGGAGTGATTAAGAACATTAGGCTGTGGAAAGTCAGGTTGCCTAGGTTAAAATCCCTTCTCTGCCTCTTACGATCTGCGTGAACTTCGTCAAGATACTTGACTTTAAAGGTCAGTTTTTTCATCTGTAAAATAGTGATAGTAAGGGATCTACCTTAAAGAGTTGTTGTGAACATTAGATGAGATAGATAATGCTTGCAGAAATTTTGGGACAGTACTTGGCACATAGTAAGAGTCTATTATGGTTATTGTTATTATTTTCTTAACCACAACTACCATAATAATATGTCAGAAGCATTCCAAACAGTTCTGTGACATTTGAGCTTCAGTGCCATCTAGTGGCCAGGACATTTCAGAATGTCTAGATAATTTACCCACAGGTGACTCAAGGACCTATTATTTTGTATCCAAATGAGTTGCTGCTGATTTCGTAGGTGAGTCTTGGGCATGCAGGCTAGGAACAGAAATGTCATGGGACCACATTACTGGCCTGAGTTACACAAGGAGGATAGGTTTTTTTTTTTCTATAGATAGAAAAGAAAGTGGAGCCTCTGGTGTCTTCTCCTTTGGACTGGCCACACAATGGAATGGTTTGTGTTTCCAGTGGTTGTATCAGCCTCTTGGAGTGAGGCAGACTACAGACTAACTTGCCAGTGTAGTGGTTAGGAATGTGATTATGGTGATACTGTGGTTTGTGACTTATCAATGGAATGACTTCAGGAAGTTACTTAAGCTATTTAAGCCTCTGGGGGCATGTAAAGTAATAGTATCTACCTCACAGGGTTTTCATGAAAATGCACATATGTGCTTAGCACAGGGCCTGATGCATAAGAAAGTGCTCGGTAAATATTAGCCATACTTATTTTTCACTTTTGCAATAGATTCTTATGTTAAAAGGGGACCTCTAATTCATTCATTCAATCATTCAATTGTTGTCTATTGGGAACATATTAGGTGCCAAGGACTGAGCTAGACGAATTCATACATAAAACAGATACAGTTCCTCCTGGTTGGGTAATGGGCATTGAATAAATGATTCCCAAGGAAGCTATATATCATTGAGCTTGACTTGTAGACTGAACCAAGGACCTTCTATGGAGCATCATTCACATCACAGACATTGTAGATCTGAGCAACTTTACTTGGCACTTTTTAAGCAGATGGCAGTTAAGTTTCTTGTTCTTAAAAACAAAATCAGTGTATTACAATGATTTTTCAGAAGATGAAAATAAGTGCCTTGAAGAATGAGTTCTTTTTCCTAATTTGCCTAAAAGCACTGTATGGGCTGGTGGTGGACCTGGCGATTACATTAAAGTGTATTTGGATTCATTCAATGTTATCGCCTCTCTAGTGACTCAGGTGATCACTTTCACTTTGTTGATGGGCTAAAGACCATAGTATTTACTTTTTACTTGTCTACATAATCACTCTAATCCTCCTCTTCCTCTAACTTTTCTCCATATTTGTCTATGTTCCTGACAATTTTCTTACTTCATTTCACCAGAATTCAGCAAGTTCCCAAAGTTCTACTTCTTTTAGAAAACCATTCTGCAGTATGTATTGGAGGTGGAATAATTCTCCCAGACCAAGTCCTAATACAGTGATTTTTATGAAGGGCTTGGTGAAGAGTTGAGGAGAGGAGAAAGTATCTTGTGTATGCTTAGGAAAAACATATTTGATATGATAATATATAACTAATATATAAAGCAGTATAATACTATAAACATGAAATAATCTGTATTATACCAAACCGGAGAAAATATATACTCTTCTCATAGTATAATCAACAAAAAAGTAACGCTTAACAAATTCCTTCTGGCTGATGAACCTACACAGAAGATAGACTCTTTGGGGATTCCCAGTGATAGTCCCACACAGGGAACAATCCAAAATCTAATTGAGACATCAGGGAAAGATTTTTTTCACTTATCATAATGGAAAATGGGTAAAAGCAAAATTGATCAAGAAACCTAAAGCCTGTAAAATGGCTGTTTATCTGGTTTCAAATATCTTCTAAATGAACACTTCTTGGGAATTCCCAAATAATAACAACAACCATGATGGAGATGGCATTGATTTTGTGCTAGGCTCTGTGCTTGGAACATACCACAGAGCACCCGATTTACTCATCACCAGACTGAAGAGGTAGGTAGGTAAGAAAAGTTTTGGTACTGAGGCTGCTATTGTTGCTGCATTGGTGACTTCCTTGGGATCAGTTGACTTTTCTCTTTCTGAGCCTGTACTCCTGCTTCAGTGCTGTTTGCTTCCTGCATAGCAAATACCTTCCTTGATCCTACTTGGCAGCCTGTTCCATAAATTAGTTTCCTTTCATTCAGGTGTGTTCTGCAGCCCCTAGAGGAAAATAAAAAAGTTAATTTTATAATAGTTAATATTAGTGTAGCTCTCCAGGGTCAGAGTCTTTTACCCACATCCCATCTTTTGTATTTCCTTTTCAGCCTCCATTGTTGAGAGGGTCCACAAAAGAGAGTTCTGTTTATACACTGCTGGCAGAAAGAGAACAGAATCTTTACTACATATCTGTTTTTTGACTTTAAAAAATTTGGCTGAAAAAACTGAAAAATGTATTTTTCCCTCATAAAAGTGGGATCTCTTTTTCATTTTTTTCTATAGGAGTAGTTTATTGCTACTGTTAAGTTTTACCTACAAGTTCCTATTACTGAATACGTTTCCAGTCGATCCTAGACTGAGAAGGCATAACTTCCAGAATTTCTTTTTAGGCAGTTTAGAAAAGAAATATCTATATGATTAGAATAAAGCTGTTTAAGTGTTCCCTTAGCTTGTGTTCTCCAAAGCATATAATTATCGAAAATCTCACTCCTCTTTATGCTTTAAGTGGGTGCCTTTGTTGCACCAGATGCTATGGTATATCTATGCATCTCAAACTATAACTCTTGTTTCTGGATATTGTAATATGCCATTTCTTTATTCTGCGAAGGTTGGCGTTTTAAAGAAATGTACTTGAATCTATTTTTTGGTGGTGGTGAGGTGAGGAGTTAACATCCCTTCTCCCTTTGATGACTTATACAGGAAACTTAAGGTTCAATTGGACTATAAAATTCTGACCAGAGAGGAGACCGTAATGTCAGCTACAGACGAAGCAGATAACAGACGTCAGCCATTCACTAGTCAGAAAGATAAGGGAATGAGTTTGATTCCTCATTAAAAGCTTCATGGTTTAAGTCTTAAGAAAAAAGCTCTGGGTCTTGGCTTATTAAGTTACATAAACAGAGTGTAGTGCCATGGGAGAGAATGGAAACTCTTGGTGTGATCTATAATTAGAAAATTTCCACACAGAGAATAAAAGCAGGCTGTATGCCACTTCCTGACCCCAGTCACCCATAGAGACTAAGCCATTGGTGGGAGATAGATAAGAAAACACCAAGGAAAGGAAACCTGAGTAGTCAATCTGCCTATTTGCTCTGATGGGACTCAGCCTGAGAGCCTTGCAGGGAACATGCCTTTATAGTTTACATCACTTCCAAGGCATCGGTAAGAGGGAAAGCCTTTCCAATGCCAAACTCTATGTTAGGGAAGAGCAGATGGTGGTGTGGTCTCTGGGAATAAGGCAGGGAGTCAGAATCCCATTCTCCTACTTATTTGTTATGTGACTTTGGGAAAATATAGTCACTTTTCTGAGCCTCCATTTCTTCCTATGTATATTCAGTAAGTCCTCACTTAATGCCGCTGATAGGTTCTGTGACTTTAAGTAAAACAATGTATAAGGAAACCAGTCTTATCATAGGCTAATTGATATAAACAAGTGTTAAGTTCCTATGGCATCTCATCAACCTTATAATGAAACGGCATTAGACAAAACGATGTTATTTGAGACATGCTTTATCTTCCTATTTATCCTCATATATCCTAAAATGGAATCTGAATATTTACTCTGGTGGTTTGTTGGTAGGTTCCATAAGTCAATAGATTGGTGAAGTGTTTGAAGGCTGGTGTTGATTCCAAAGCACACAACACAGTGACTGGCACGATAGATTCTCAATAAACAATAACTACATAAAAATATGTTAAAAAAAAAAATCCCAGCACAGTGACTGGCACATAATAATTGCTGGTTATAATTTGGTTCCATTTCTCCCATACTTCTTTTTTCCCTTAAAAAAGATGTCACTAATTAATCGAGTTTAAACAAATCCTTTAACTTCTCTGGGCCTGATTCTTCATCCGTTAAAGAAGTTAGAGTAGTTAGTCTCTCAGGTCTGCTCTATCTGATAAAGATTTGCTCCTTTTGAAAATCAATTCCTCTCCCAATGGAGGCCAATTTGTCTTTAATAAATAAACTGTAGGTTTGGAGCTTGGCTTAAAAGCAGTTGGTATAAATAAGAAAAGCCTTAACATTTTAACTGACTTCAACTTTCTCCTGAGACACTCTCTATATTTCACCTTGAATAGTCCCGGTTTCATTATATACCACGCAGTTAGTGTGCTTTCCATTCTTAAAAGTGTTGGGTTTGGAATAAATTATATGGTCACAAAACTATGAATGATGACGAAAACTGGCTGCCTGGCAAATGAGTACTATAGTCTCCTAAGTTCTCTGGCAGAAAGTAAGGCCTGGTCTCCTGTGCCCGCACTGGTCCGAGCTGTCTTGGACATGCTGTTGTCATGTGGGGAGCCAGAGAAGCTCTAGCAACTTAGAGAAATTTAGAACTATGTCACATAAGGAACAACATTAGGAATGTGGGATGTTTAGCTTAACGAAGTTCTCATGTGAGAGCTGACTTTGTTTTAAAACCATCAAGACTCTCTCCAAACGGCAACAGAAGGCCAAACAAGGGCCAGTGAGAAGCCCATGGATGAGAAATGTATTAGATTAATTGTGGCCATGCGATGATATCAGTCTTTGTGTCAGAATATGAGACTATGTTCGTGATACACTAATACCTTTTTAAAAAGTTGATGGCACAAGTATATATAGAGTCTGATTCCACTTATATAAAAATGCATTTATATATATATAT
>NW_006442508.1:9882597-9884420 GCF_000325575.1 Pteropus alecto | reverse complement strand
CCTTGTGTATAAATAGAAAATGTGTGAGAAAATAGAATTTTAAAAAAAACGCTATTATGAGGAGTTAAGAGAGGAAACTTTAATGCTTTACTTTACAAACTTTTATAATACTTTACATTACAAATTCTGCATTGTTTGAATTATCATGGCTTTTTAAAAAGAATAAATGAGAAAAACGTATGAGAGAAAGTAACATAATGTAAGGAAGAGAATTAGAACCATCAGAACTCAAAAGAAAAAGACAGTGCATTTTGAAGTTGTGAGTTCCCCTTCTTGGAGATATCCTAGGCTGGAGAATAGCTGGTCACTGCTGTTAGGAGATACTAAAGTTTGATGGGATGTTGAGTTAGTGATCTGTAAGGATCTGTCATCTCTGTGATTATACTACATTTTGAGATTCAATGAGGTAAAACCATTCAATGGTTACACTTATAACCATTTTAAACCACAATCCTGGTCCAAAAAGCAGGAATTAGGCTATTATGATTACTCTCTGTTTTAAATTTTCCTCTGTTTAATGTGGTTCTTATTCTTTTCGGTCGTAGTATTATCATGGATATTTCTTGAGTGGCTACCGTGTTGCAGACATTTTGCTTTACATATGCAATTTCATTCAATTTTCGTAATAGTGCATGATTGCATTATTATTTCCATTTAATGGATGAGGAAATGGAGGCAGCCAGAGAAGTTTCAGGGAGTCTGAGGGCTGGGGCCTTGCCCTTACTTCTTGGGCATAGCCTGGGACAATTGTAGTCTCTCTAGAGAGGTCTTAAATACATCAGACTCTGGAAAAACTGGGTGGCCTGCAGACTTAAGATAAGAGATGGCCCAGAGGGTAGGGGGGAGGGAAAAAAATTTAAGTAATTTCTTCAAATAAAAATAAATAAGTAAATTAATTAATTTAAAAAAAAAAAAGCTAAGAGATGGCCGAGGGATGCTTATGATGGAATAGAATTCCCAGTTTCCAGAGGTGCTGAGGCTAGAGTGACAGATAGTCAGGAGGATACTATGGACCTAGACTGCAGAGTAGGTCACAAAAGGTGCTCCAGTGAGGGAATTTGGCTGACTTCCTGCCCTACTCAGGCCTGCTTGTGGACTGGGGGACCGTGTTAGTAAAATGAACAAAGAAACAGCCTCTAAGAAACCCCTGAAGTCAGGAAGTTGAAGAGGAATATTTGTATGGGTACCTGAAGACTGCTGAAGAGCCCAGGGTCCAGGCAGCCTGAGCTCACTGAAGACCAGCACCAGGCCTCTGGACTCCTGCCCACCCAGGCCAGGAGGAGGGGAAGCCAGAACCCCTCCTCCATACAGCGAGATCCCCTCTGACCTCACCCAGGCCCTGCCATCCAGGTAGGGGCCAGACGGCTAAGAAATCTGAGATTGAGCATTATCTAGATTGGCACTGTACAACAGAACACTCTACAATGATGCAGATGTTCTGAATATTCAACATGATAGCCATGAGCTATACGTGGCTACTAAACGTTTGCAATGCGGCTAGTGACACTGAGGAATTGATTTTTTTTTCAATTTTAGATTTTTTTAAGTTGTATAAAACAATATAACAACATTAAAGGAAAATTTTAAACAAAAAGCAGTTTCACTCAGTCTTTACACCCTAATATAAGTTATTCATGGTTTTTCTTTGAGTCTTTATTCTCTTGTATCTCTATTTTACATTTTTTTAAAAATCATAGAACACATACAAGATAAAAATCAACTTTTAATTATTTTACCTCTGAGGATATTTTGGATGGGGCTAAAATATTTCTAAAAATAAGTAAAGGGCAGTGAAAATAAACTTTCATTTTGTATCTTTTTGA
>NW_006442508.1:9835572-9882534 GCF_000325575.1 Pteropus alecto | reverse complement strand
CTAATTAACAGTTAAAATCAAATAGCCACAAACGATTAATGGCTACCATACTGAACAGTGCATAATCTAGAACAGGGGTCCCCCAAACCCCAGGCTGTGGACCGGTACCAGTTCGTGCCCTGTTAGGAACCAAGCCGCACAGCAGGTGAGCGGTGGGCTAGCTAGCCAAGCTTCATGTGTATTTGCAGCCGCTCCCCAGCACTAGCATCACCGCCTCAGCTCCACCTTAGACCATCAGGCATTAGATTCTCACAGGGACACCAGTCCCTGGTGCCAGAAAGGTTGGGAACTGCTGTTCTAGAGGATCTATTTAATGTATTGGATTGAACTATGTTTTAAAGAGGATGAAAAGTTAATGTTTCCTCTTTAACAAGTGGGTAATGTAAAGAACTTATTAATTACATATCAAATAAAACTATCTCTTCTCTGTATATACAGTGGTTTTGAGATAAATTTGTGATTCTCTCTATATTATTGCTAATGAATATATGCTCATTGCTGAAAATTCTGGAAAATGCAGATGAACTAAAAGGAACAATTAACATCTATAGTCCCACCACTTCCTTTTGTATTTTAATAAATATTCACCCAGTCACGAGTATGTAGGTACATACGTGTGTAGGATTATTTTTAAGAGTGGAATTATAGTGTCCTATTGTTTCTGTAACTTGCTTTTCCTCCCGAATTATATCATAAGTAATCCTAAAATAAAAACACTGGGGCTGTCTTCAGTGTTTCTGGGTCATGAACATTGTTTCGATAAACATCCTAACGGTTAACTGTACATAGCCACAACCCGTTTCTTGGATACTGCTCTCCTTGATTCCATGTCCCCCTGACTTCTGTGAAATTTTCTCCCCAGCACATTCAATGTCCGTTTCCTTCAACCAACAATCTAACCTGCTTTTTCCCCACCCCCTGAACCACACTCATCCCACAGTGAAGGAATTAAAGGAAGATAATTTACCTCATTTCAATTCAGTTGAGTATTTACCAGGTTTAAGTCTGGTTGGGAGTGGGGTTCCCCTCTTGTCTCCACATAAGATTTAAGAGGTAAAGAGGCCATACAGTTATTTCCTGTTTATGGAAACCTCATCTTTCTTCACCTGTCCTTCCTGTTCCCTTCTTCCTGTCTTTGCCTTCATGTAGCCCCCACAATTTCCTGCTCTGTGCCCTCCCATGGAAGCTTCTCTGAGCTCATGGTGGGAATGTTTGAGAGGCTCCCCATCAGATGGGATCATTGTGTATTCCACTTACTCAGCTATAAATTAGTTATAAAACCCTATTTCTAATTTGACTGATTTTCACAGTGTAGGAATATGTCCCCAGCCGGACTCTGTTCTCTCAGTGGCAAACCATTGCTCTATGGTCACTTCTGTGAGAGATTCTTTAAATTACTAAACAATGACAGTAAAAGGAATGGGAAAAGAGTCATTCATTGCTGATAATTGTCTTCATATTGTATGAATCATCTGTCCCTATTTGTCTGCCTGAGTGAATAAGAAATTACTGTAAAGAATCATAAAAATTATTTTATTCATCTTCTGAATAGGTGATACACACACAAGGTAAGAAATTTAAAAAGCACAACAAGATAAAAGTAATTAAATAATTCTTCCTTTTACCCTATCCCCAGAAAGGTTTGTTCTCCTTCCCATAGGCAACTACCAATGTCTTGTAGAGATAACTATACCTGTGATGTCCAGTATGGCAGCTGCCTGCCACATGTCCAAAGTGAGATGTGCTATAAGTATAACACACACCATATCTTAAAGACTTAAGAAAAGAAGCATGTAAAATATCTCATAAATAATTTTTGGATTGATTGCCTGTTGAAGTGATATTTTGGATATTCTTAATCACATTTTACCTGTTTCTTTTTACTTTTTTTGTAGCTACTAAAAAATTTAAAGTTACATACATGACTTACATTTGTGGCTTACATTATATTTCTATGGGACAGTGCTGGTATATACAGAAATAAATACATACATATACATATTTGTGTGTGTGTGTGCATGCGCAGCAATGTATGGTAGCATAATACAAACTTTGTACTGCACTCTTCCTTTTTCCACTTAGCAATATGTCTTGGAAATCATTTCACATCACTACATAAAGAGATTTTGAAAAAGTTATTTATGATTCTGTTGTATAAAACTCCATTATATAACCAGCCCCTTTTGGTGGATCTTTAGGTTGTTTCCACTTTTCCCCTCAATTTTTACAGATGATGCTATAATAAATAGCCTTGTATATTTCATAGTTATGCAGTTGGAAAAGAATATTTATGTACATTTCTGACAAATTTGCAATTTTAACAAGTGTTGTCAAGTTTATCTCCTTAGAGGATGTGATCATTTACACACCCATGAGCAATGTATGAGCAAGCTCATTTCCTTTAACTCCCTCAACACAACATAGTAACAATCATTTTTATCTTTGTGAACCTGATAATTGGCAAACTATGTGGTTAAATTACCTGCTCATATATATTTGTTTAAAATATATCTTAGAATAATAATGATGAATTTTATGTAACAAATTACGGTTTCCAAAGCATTTTCATGCACATTTTCATTTAATTCTTACAGTAACCCAATGATATAAGTATTTTACCTGTAAACAAGCAAAGCTGAGGTAAGGAAGCGAAATGAACCTTTGTGTGAGGTAAATACTTTTTGTACATAAATTCATTTAATTCTCAACATAATCTGAAAGCAGATTTTATAGGTTTTATTATTCGCATTTTACAGATGAAGACACTGAGGTTCAGCATGGTTAGGTGACTCACAGAACTCACACAGCTAGAAAATAAAGCAATTAATGGAGAAGTTTTGTTGTCAGATAAGTGTGAGTGAACTACTTTACCAGCTGTGCGAACTTGGACAAGTGTATTAATTTATAAAATGGGGAGAATAAAAGTACCAACCTTATGGGATGCAGGTGTCAAAATTAATTAAGATAATGTATATACATACTTAGCACAGTGCCAGACACATAGCAAGTTCAGTTAAGTGTGTGTGTGTGTGTGAAGACTTAAACCTAGGTTCTTAGTTTTCTGAGCTACAACCTCTTCATTTTCCGCCTCCTGGTGACTGAGTCCCTTCTGGACAGCAAAATTCAATTTATCTGAGCCAGCTATCATCTTTGTGTGAGTTGGGGGCAGGGCAGAGCAGAAAGAAAGCATTTTCAGGTCATCGTGCTCCTGCTACGTCCTCTCCAGCTAGGGTGGGTGTTGATACTCTCTGTACCTGAGCATCTTCTTCATCAGAGGCATCATGGGGTAGTATTGATAAGGCAGAGACTCTTACAAGCTTTCTTTGACCTCTTGGAGCAAAATAAGTTGTAGGCCACATAGACTTGTAAGTGAAAACAAGGTGACCCATGTGGACTCATGTGGAAATTGCCCATGGCTCAGGAACACTATTGATTAGGTTAGGCAAGTCATTGTGTATTTAGATGGCCTCTAAATCTAATTATTACAGCTAACTAATATTGTGAAATTGAGCAGATCCGCTGTGATTTTAGAATGGTCTTTCTTTTATTCTTTCCCTTTTGAAAAAAAAGTGACAGGAAGTAAGTTATCAGGAAATGCAGGAACAATAGCCTTTTCCTGGAAAAGTGGCTCTGAAGCGATGACTAACCATTTAGACATGCTGGGTTTAACTGGCAGAGGCTGAGGGCACAGGCCACAGTAGAGAGAGGGGGCCAGAGGTAACTTATGAGAACTGGACAGAGCCACCCAGTTAGCAGAAGTATATTATTTACTACTCCCTGTCTGTTGAAAATAAATGAGAGATTCTTCCCATAAGGTTACATTGGACCTGGAGACTGTCAAGTTGTTAACTGGCAAAATTGCTACCTGACTTGAAGCCTTTCAAAAGTTAGTATTAGGCAGGAACAGCTAAGAGGGACTGCCTTCATTTGCTTCAGTAAAGAAAACATTCTAGAATTTTTTGAATGCTTAAAAATGGTAGCACTGCCGGCAGACAGCAAAGGTTTGTTGGTCTTCAGTTTTTTAATCCACTGAATTCTGTGTTTTAAAAGTATTTGTATGACTAACAGTATTTAATAAGCCAAAAGCTGATTTCTCTTTAAAAATAATCACAATTTGTAAGAAGTAAAACTACCCTTCTGAATGTCTTATCAGCCTTAGGTAATCAGAGTTAATGACCCCGAATTAATGAAATTCCAGGCAGGAGCAAACACACATTGCTTTGGCTATGCTAAGCAGCCTTATTATCAGCAAATGCATGATTTTTCCTAGGTTTTGTGAAATGTTGAAAAACCCTGCTAGAGTCTCTCTTTTTATTTCCTCAGATGCTTTAGGTGACCAGGCACTACAGCATCTGTTTTGCAGGGGTTACTAGGAAAGGAGAAAGTCTCTTTCCAATGGAGCATCACATTTAAGTACTAGTCATGCTTTTATTTTTTTGGAAAATATTTAAAAATGAGAAATAAAAAATTATTCATAATCCTACCACTTAGACAAATTATGTAAGAAGAGTGTCTTCTTTAACTCTTGACATGCCATGCCCCAGAGGTAACAATGTAAAAAAAATGGTGTATATTCTTCCTGTTTCTTTTCCTAACTGTGCTATTATGTGTGTGTGTTATACTCACATTCTTAAACAAAATGGGATGCAATTAGCTGCTTTTTACTTAGATTTTCCACATCAGCACCTAGAATTCTTCCTTTTAAAAATGGTTACAAAATAATTGACATTTAGCAAAGTTTAGTATGTGCTATTTATTCTTCTAAGCACTTTACAAATATTAACTCATTTTAATCCTCACGATGACCTATGCAGTACCACTTTTATCATTCCCATTTTACAGAGGGATAAGACTGAGGTAATTAGAGTAATTCGTCCAGGATTATACAACGTTAATGTGGCCAGGATTCCAACTCAGACAATTTAGCTCTATCACCCCCACAAAAATCAGCTCTACCACTCACATTTGCAGCCAATATGCCATGGATGGACCACCGTTTAGTCAGCCATTCTAATTATTTTCTTCTTTGTTATTTTAATGCTTAATGAACATCCTTGGACATACATCTTTATGCAATTGTGCTTTTCTTTCTGAGGGATTATCTGAGAAAAGTGGATTGCTGGGTCAAAGAATAGGTGTATTCGAAATTTCAATTAAATTTCCTCCTTGAGCATCGACTAGGTGCCAAATATATTTTCTTGTTCACCGTCATATTTAATTTTCATGGCAATCTAGTGCCTATATATTATGATCTTCCTCATAACCCACAGAGATTAAGAGATTTTTTTCGAATCCCACAGCTAATCAGTAAATGAAATCCCAACTCTGATCTCCTGGATCCACATCCTGTGTGAATTCCACTGTCTGCTAGCTTTCAGTGCTATAATTGCCAAGGGTTTTCTCTTTTTCTTTTTTTTTTTTCAATTTATTCTTGAGAACCAGAATTTAAGCCTAAACTACCCAGCCAATCACTGAGATAGGGTCTCTGTTCTCTTTCAGCTAAGAGAGGAATTTGTGCCTCTAGAAAAAAAAACAATTTCTTTGAGGTTCAATTTTACTAGACTATGTTGGTCTTGAAAAATAATTTCTATAGTTTTAATTATTAATGTTTTAACATGCCTTCCATTAATGAATAAAGTCTATACAGTTTTTATTGTTTGCTTAGTAGACATTCTAAAAAGACAATTATAGATTTACCTAAAAATATAAACAGAGTCTGATCAAGTAACAACTTGTTAGATCATGTGTGAATTTTCTAGGTTTCTTTTTTCTGTCCTTCATTTCTGAGTCATGGCACTGCTTTGCTACTTACTAATGAGTAAAACTTGGGCAAGCTATTTTTACGTTTTAAGCCAAATTCCTCGTCTGGAAAGTGGGATAACAAAAGTATCCCATTCTGAATTATTGTGAGGATTGAACCAAATAATTCTCGCCCAACATTTGACACTGTGCTTGGCACACAGGAGGTCTGAATCAATGTTAGCAAGCAGCAGTGGCAGGAGCACAAACCACCATTAAGACTGGACAGTTAGTTAGCAAGCAAACTGGGTACAATATGTGGTTCATGTGCAAATTTCCCAAAGAGAGTGTGGAGTGGCTTCTAGTGAAGTAAAAGAGGTTTTTTGGTGGTTGGAGTGAATGGGGGTGATGAGTTTAACATGAAATAAAACTGACCACTGAGCCTGCCACCACTACCCAGCCCTTTCTAAGTTGGTCTTCATTGTAAAACCTGCTCCATGTCCCTCCCAGCTTCTCTGACCACTCTTCATTTTACTCAGCTGGCTCTTCCACACCCTCCTGCCTTCAAGGCTCTATCTTCAACCTTTTCTATTTCTCATCTATAATCTTTCTGTGGTGATCTGTTTATGCTTAGGTAGTTACAGAAATTTACAGAATAATTAAGGGTAGATGAGAAATAAGTTTTGTGTTATGAGGATGGTAGGAAAGATGGTTGGGAGCCTTGGCTAGCTTGGAGATGGGGGTAGAGCAGGAAGGAATTCAGTTTAAAGTGTCAACTTTTGTGCTTGATTTTCACCATTGGCTTTTGAGCTCTCGGTTAATTAAATCTTTTTGCCAGAATGATAAAATGCACTCTTCTACATTTGGGGTAAGTTGATATGAATTAATCAGACTCTGTGAAGTGTGTTGAGGAGTGTATGACCTATCTAGGTATGTGTGGGTGTAGTCCCACCAGATGTGAAAATCATATTAGTTAGCGTTGCTGCTCCCTGCAGCTGGGGTAAAGGTTTATCTGGGAAAGAGGCTGAATCTGTTGGCTAAAATAAGACTTTGGGTTTTATCCATGGTTTCCTGTATTCTTTGTCTTTTAATAATTAAGAGTTGGCTCTATACCACTAATGTGGGCTCCTCAGAATTAATATATGGGAGTTTGGGTGAATAAGGTTTTGATGCTTAATATTACCTAGAGGTGACTATTGGGTCTGTAAGACTAGCCAGGAAATCTCATGAAAAAAGTTCCTGTGTTGATATGTTGGCTTCTGTTTTATTGTATTTGGTACAGTGATCCAATGAAAATAATAATTTTTACTTTTCTGCTTCATTTGTGGATTGAACTCAGAAGCTAAGGAACTTGATACTGAAAAAGGACTGGGAGAAAAATGAATTAATGAAGGCTCCCCAAATCTCTGAATGAAGAATGCTATAGTGACCATCTGTGGTCTGGCCTGCCCAGTACCCCTCTTCTACTCACAGAGTCCATCTCTTTCTTTTAGAGAATCGTATTTCTCTGAAACTTATCTTATGGTTTTGGATGGTGATGGCACTACCCCCTGGCTCTAGTGGGGACTCAACTTCAACCAATGAAAACACCACATCCTTCTGGGCACAGTAATTAATTCTGGGGTGGGTCCTTGAAAAACATCAGATCAAACAGACACAATCCTGAGTCTCTCGTTCAAATTCTTGGGAGAGAGATCATTTCTTTCTATTGGCTTGCTAAGCTGGCAGAATGTATACACAGACCTCCTAGAGGCCATCTTGCCACCATAAGAGAGCCTGCCAGAGAAGGAAGCCAAAATAAAGGAAAGCAGAGCCAGGGATGGATACTAATTCCTGATGATACCATGTACGTATATGGATTCGGCCATACTTTAAGCCAGAATTTGTTAGATGAACAAATAAAGTCACTTTTTTGGTTAAGTCGGTTTGAGCTTTTCTAATCCTCAATAATTTGAAATCTAAGTATTCTATATCTAGAGAGGAAGAATTTATCAATATATAAATTTATACCCTAGAGAAATAAAATGTCAGAATATTCTGTTAATTTGCATGGTGTTAAAAACAAAATAATATCTCAGTGATGAAATAGTTTCCCTATTGGCTGGCTTCTAAAACATGTCAGGATGAGAAATCATGTTATTCTTTTTCTTGTTCCCAAAAGTGTTTCTGACAACCACATGGTGTTCAGATAGCCAACATCTGTGTACAAATCCCACCTATTCAACTTTATTGAGTCTAATGTACCTCTGTTTTGCAAAAACTAGGTGTCCCTTCTCTCTCTTGTGTCTTTGTTCTACACATGACATTTCTTATCTGAAGCTCTGTAGAAGCCCTTTCTCTTTTCAAATGAGCATCTCCCCACATTAACACATGAATCACACTGGTATTATAGATTGTCCTTACCCTCCCCCTCTCCACCCCAGGTCCTGAGGAAAAGAAAAGAATAGGTTTGGAAGGCTTAAGTAGATGCTCTGTGGCAATCTACAGAGAAATGAGACTGCTGAGAACACAAATGAAAATGGAGATTGACTTTAGCCCTATGTTAGAAGGATCATTTTCTCTAGAGAGCAGAGTTAGTGTCAGTCATCTGTTACCAAGAGTCATATCTTAGACCTTTGATGTAGGATTGTAAAGTAGAGTTGGCCTAATGCCAAGAGGGCAATGAAATGGGAAATTCCCAACTCCAAATGTCTAGATTTATGTGTTTTTCACTGTAAAAAATAAAAAACATACTCAATTGGTAAGAATTTATTTCATATTTTGACTAGTTTGCAATGGTCTGATGAGACCCAGCACTGGCTTGAGCATCGCTAGATTAGGCATAGAAATTTAAATGCCTGCTGGGGCCAGGTAGCTGATTTGATAATAGTAACAGTGATTGTGCCAGGTGGCTGGATTTTGGGTTGTGTTTAAACCTAATTTAGTTCACTTTGAACAGAACCCAGTGTCCTGGTTTAGAGCACAGACTGGTGTCAGGCCGACCTGGGTTTGTGGGCTGGCTTTGACACTAATGTCATGACCTTAGCCAAGGAACTTAATGTCTTGGAGATGCAGCATCCACATTTGTAAAATGGCTGCAGCTTCCACATCTGACTTGTGTTGGGTTGGGGGTGGCAGAATTTGAGGTTAAATGACATGATGCTCTTAGAGCTCTTACACAGCGGTTGTGTAAAAGTGCAAAACTTTAATAAATTCTGGCAACTCTATGACTAGAGCTGACAGAAATCCCATGTAAGATATTGTTTTCGTATTCTTCAGAAGCAAGTCAGAGAGATAATATTGAGTAGTGGTTAAGGGTGGTACAAACCCTGGAGTCAAACGTGGCTCTCTTTCTAGCCATGAGCCTTTGACCTCGTTTTTATCATCTGTAAAATGGAGATCTAAAGTTGCCTGTTCCAAAAGATTCTGAGAATTACATGAGTTAAGACATATAACTGAGTTAACATTATTCAAACATTTAGAATAGAGCTTGACACACAGTAAAGACTCTAGGAGTAAAAGGTTATAATACTATTTTTAATATATATTATGATTTCAATTTTTATTATGCAAATTTGATCCATTTTTGTTTGCTTTACGGAGATAGGAATTTTTATTTTTCCCAAGTAGTTACATTGACTGAATAATCCCATAGATTACAAATGATCCTTATCACATTTCTGTGATTCATTCATTGTCTGGTCCTTTACTGTTCTAATTACTAGAGTTTCTCCTAGGACCATGCAACCCTAAACAAGCCCCATCCCATCTGATCTCAAAAGCTAAGCAGGGTTGGGCCTCGTTAGTACTTGGATGGGAGACCATCTATGAAGACCAGGTCTTGTAGAAGTAAAAAATAAAATAAATAAATAAATAAAATAAGGGATTGTAAAATGACAAGGTCCTTGAAATCTATGAAGTCAACTAAAGGTTGCCTCACCTAAAAAAAAAAAAAAATTAAAAAATTAAAAAATAATTACTATAGTTCCATATGTTTTCATGTGCAAAAGGCAAACCAAACTTCATTATTTTCTATTTTTAGAGTTTCTTCCAACTATCCTATAATATGATCTTTCATATGACCTTTTAAACTATTTGATCAAACTACAAAAATAAGGTATTTTTTTTGTTTACGATTGCATTTAATTTTGTTGATAGATTTAGAAAGATGTGATATTTCTACAATGTTGAATTTTTTGGACATAATCACAAGATATGTTGATAATTTTCTTAGAAGAGGTATATTTTAAAAATAAAGAAATATACATACTTATTAATTATATTATTTAGTTATAATATAATTTTGTCTACATAGTCTGTCAATGACTGAAAGAGATTTGTCTCTATGATTATGTTTCCTTCGCATTCTCTTATATTCTAGCAGTTTTTGTCTTAAAAGTAATCCTTGACTTTACATTTGATTTTCATAAAAAAGGTTATAATACTATTATTTGCAATAAAGTTTTAACAGCTCTTATGACTTCATCATTTGCATAAGACTGTATACACACCCTTGAGCTTGTGGTTTACATTATGTTAACTTTAATAACACCTAATGCAATTAAAAAGTTGGAAAAGTTTACTTATTATTATAAGGGCCACTTCAAACCCACAGCGAAAGGTATAAAAATGTAGAATATAAAAAATGAATGCAATCATGTCAAATTCTTTAAAAGCAGGTTTACAAAACTGACCTAGAAAAAAGTCAGGTAGACTAGGAAAAAAAAAAAAACAGCTTGTTGATAGTTTCTTATACAACGCACATTGCTAGGCCTGGAAACAAAGCTAAAACGATAAATGGAGGAAGGTAAGCACCTCTGCTTCAAGCCAACGTTCTTGCTCACACAAGCTGGTACATGGTTGACGTGGGGTTATTTTCTGAGACTTTTTCCTCCTCTCAGAGATTACCTTGTAGTGCAGGTGTACAGGGGATAAAGATCAGTACTGAGTTAAGAAGCAATGCAGACGCGAATTGCACACGGGGCGGGCGGGCAGTTCGTGTACCCTGGCCAGTGTGGGGAGCGAGAGCAGCCAGGTCGCCTCCGCTTTTAGGGGCGGTGGGGTAGGGGATCCGGGCAATTGGCGGGCGCTCTCGGTAGGTTCTTCTTCTCAAAGCCTAGAGACTGCGCGTGAGTCTCCAAAAAATTTCGGTTTGAAATTCATGGGTATCTGAAAAAAGACGAGGCTGACGCCTTCTGACCTGGCTGGGGAACGCGCAGCTCCCGCAGCGCGTGCAAGAGCTCGAGAAGAAACCGAGTGAAAGAGCGGCCCCGGGGTGAGGGACGATGAGGTTCCATCCTGGCGAGGGCCGTAGGGTTCAGCTTCTTGGATGCGGAGAAACCAGGCTGGCAGGCTTGCGGGGTGTTGCAGGAGTCCTGTTGGAGAGGCGCATCTCCAGCCCGCAGTGACGCCGAGGTCAGAGTGACTGGGGGCACCCGCCCAAGGCCGCTCTGGCAGAGCCCTGACGCGGTGTGGCCGGTTGAGACTTCCACGAGGACACAGCAACCCGCAGCACTGATGGCCCATAAAAGGGGATTGCCACCTCGCCGTGTGCGGGGAGGGATGTCTCCCAGCACTTCCACCCTCACTCTGTCTCCAGCTAACTCCAAGGCCAGGGTCATCCTGACTGCCTGAGAAGAGGAAGGGAGCTAAGTGAAATGAGACTGTTTGGTTAACCGAAAAAAGTAATGGAAAGTTATGGAATGAGGCTGAGAGGTGATTAAGGGGTTCGCTTTCCAGTTGGAAAAGGAGGTTGTCCACACAGAAGTTGGTAACAGTCCGCAGAGCAGTCAATAAGAGTCATGTGAAAAAGTAAAATCGTTTCATGTAGTATATGCACCTCTGTTAAGAGTCTTGGCTCAACAGTTACAAATGCACAAGGTGTGAAGCCTGAGTGCTGCTTTTGCAACTCAGCCATTGGGTGGTAGTGTCAAAGAGCTGGGTTAGCTTGTGAAATGACCTCAGGAGAGTATAATCGTTTGACTTCTTTGAGACTCAGGTTTTTTCTTTATGGGAGGATTACACTAAAATCTTAGCTACCTCCAAGAGTTTTGTTTGGAGGCAATGAGACAATTTCTTTGAGTGAAAGTTCTTTATGAATGATCAAATATTGTTTAAACTTTAGCTGTTGTAAAATGAATTTAAAATTCATTCTTCCATGTGCCAATTTATCTCATGATTTAGGGTATAACTGCTTAAAATGGAAAGTTGAATATTTAGTTTAATTTGATAACTATTTATTGAATGACTCCTGTTGTTAGGAGCTGTCTGTATGATTTGATCAGTATGGACAGCTTGTCTGAATAACTTGAAACTCCTACATGATTTTGTCAATGGCCTTTGAGAGGCTTGAGGATATACTACCGACACTGTCTTCTACTATCCATTTCATTTTCTCCATGATTGCTTGTTACCCTCCCCCGCTTTTTTTTAAACTATGGAAAACATTTGTGTTATGATGAATAATTGGCTTTGTTTCTGTATTATTTCCTACACATAATTTATTTTTACTTAGAATTGTAATTAAACACTATTAAATGGTTTAATGTGAGGTTTCATAGTTTAAGCAAACTATTGTGCAGGGGGGGGAAATATAATCTTATTTACTTTATTTCAGGTCAGATTATTTTCAAATAGTTGAATAAAGTTAAATAGATTAAGTATGTACATAAACTTAAGAATTCCAAAGAGAGAAAAATCCCCAAACAACAATATAAGTGAGTTTGGAGGAGAAAAAAAAGCCCAACATTGTATTTCAAGAAAAAGGAGTATACCGTAACTAGAATAATTTATAACTTAAAGAACTGACCCTGTAGCTTGAGTTCCATATTATAATCTCATTACAATTGAATCTAAAGAATTATTTTTTCCCTTATTGGAAGTCCAGTTGCATGTATTATCTCTGCATAGTTTTAATAGAGTATTTATATACTGCCTTCTATTACTTTAACTTATTGCCTAAGTAGTATTCTAACAAGAAAGACAGTCTTTAGAGAGGTGAGGTTGTGAGGCTCGTTCCTATGCCTCTCCACCTACTGTCTTTCACAGAACTGAGCCTGAAGTTATTACATAATATCCAGATACTTTTGTTGTACTGTAATTTGTTTCTATTGGGCCAGATACTGTTATCCTTAATTTAGCTAAATACCTCATTGTCAATTTATGCTCTTTGCAAATTTAAACTTCTTGTAAATTACTTTGGCTCTCAGACTTCTGTAACAATTTCCAGGGGGTTATCACTTCTTTAATCTCTATAATATTAAAAGAATAGAGTCTCTTAGAGATAGTTCCGAAGGACACTCAGTGTGAGTAACTGAAGAAATAAAGCTGAAGAAATACCTTGCAATTATGTCCAGGAACACACCTACTGTCATTTGCTTTGGTCTGAGACACATAGAAAATCATCTCCTTAAAGAGAGCCATCTTGGATGATATTTAGCCTCTATTTTCAGCGTATGGAAGGGGTGAGGGGAGAGTAAGAATTATGTTTCTTTCATCACTGATCACTTTGGTCACATCAAAGGATTAAGAGAAATGTTTTCTTTTTTCTGAGTCTCTTGTCCCTTCCTCTTCACTCTCCATAAACCTTATCTTAGAAGCCAGGCACCATTTGCCATGTCACAGTAAGGTGTGTGCAATACATGCTCTGATAAGTTTGTGTTTATAACCCAAATACATGGAGTTGTCACTGAGGCAGGAATTGCTTGCTATCTGGAGATGCACCCTGAATGGGGATTACCAAGGCTGGCCTGTGGTCAGATTGTCTTCCCGAGATAGCTTCTCTCCCCTTTAATATCTATATCTTCATTTTTGAATTCTCACTTTGTTGTTGTTGTCGTTGTTGTTGTTGCTGTTATTCATTTTCTTTTCTAATCTTAACCCATCTGTACATAAACTTTTGTTTCATCCCGAGTTAAAAAAAAATTCTTTCAATTTGGAGTGTAGAGGTAAAAACAAAATGAAACGGAAAGCTGTTCAGATAACCCAGGAGGATTTTTAAGACCCCTTTGTTATAACAATCCTTTTATGTTTGAAATATTTATTGAGCCTTTTCCTGGTCACGATTGGAAGGGAAACCTGAATTGGTGGCCTGTAAGCTGCTTGGGTGGACAGAAGAGTACATGTTTACAGTCAAGATGGTGCTTGATCTTGGAACGACAGGAAATGATTTTGCAAATGCAGATAAACTATTTTATCCTAGAAAGCATACATGCCGAACAGAGTTTAAAGTAAACACACAAGAATCCTTATGTTGTGCCCCATGAGTGGAGTGTTGGGAGAAGCTAACACTTCTCCATATTAAGGACAATTTGGTACAGTATTCACCTTCCAGTGACTTGTTCTGTCTGTGTGTCCCCTTGCAGATGTAAGCATTTAGATTTCATAATGAAGCAATGCATAGTGAAATAATGAAATTTGTTTAAGTGAATGAATGAAAGGGATAGCTCCTCATCCACCCATCAGCTTCTGGAGTTTGCATCCTCATGCAAAAAGTTGCGAGTGCCTTCGAGTAGATCACAATAGACTTGACCTCCACTTTTGGTACTAGTTTTATATTAGTTTGATACTAGTTCCGGACAGGGTAGAGCTGGTGTCTTAGTTCCATTCCTCCATTCATAATTATTTTAAAATTATTTAAAATTTATATTGATAAATATTATGGGACAAGATTATTTTGAAGTTTATATAGATGAATACTATGGAAAATTGCCAAGAAAATTTTGAAAAAGAAGATTAAGGACAGGAACTTGCCCCACCAGATTTTAAAATTTGCTATAAAGCTAATAATAAAACAATATAGTATCCATATATGGCTCAATGGAACACGAGAGAGTCTGGAACAGATCCAAATATAAATACTGACTTTATATTGCTAAAATGGGCATTTTTGATTGAAAAAATTGTTTAACAAATGGTGGCAGGACTTTTCAATTAAGTCAATTAACATCTAGCATTTACTGGGTATTTACCATGTGCCACATACTATTCTAGAAGTTTTCATGTATTAACTCAATCCTCATAATAACTCTTTGAGATGGAAACTATTATTATCCTCATTTGAAAAAAACTGAAACTCAGGGAGGTTTAGTAACTTGTCTAAAGCCACACAGCTAATAATAATAAGTGGTGTCAGGATTTGAACTCGGGCAATAAAATTAGATCATTCCCTGGTTTATGCTATATAAAAACTTAAATTCCAGATGTATTAAAAATCCAAATGTATAAATATCATTTTTATTATAACATTATTGCACTATTAGAAGACAATCCAGAAGAACAGTTATATAATCTTGAAATTAGAGAGATTTTCTTAAGCAAGACAGAAATTCCAGAAGAAATAAAGGAAAAAAACATTGATCTGACAACATAAACAACAATAGCAACAACTTCTGTTGACAGGATACCATAAGCAAAATCAAATGTCCACTGATTAGCCCCTGGGAGCAAGGTAGAGGGCTTCCTCACTGGACTGGACGTGCCTTTCTGTGTTGTGTTCTACCCTGCGCTCTTCTGTACATTAACATTTCCTGTAATGTGTTTCTTCTCCCTCCACCTATCACCAATATAGGTCTATGTTGCTCAGAGTGTCCTTCCCTCTAACCTCAGCCCCAAACTGATTTCTTATCTGGAAATGGTGCCCTTAACAAAAAAGTCCAATGATTAACCAATAGGAAACGTATTTGCGACCCATTTGACGTAAGAGTTAGAGTTTGCATTTGTACTCTATAATGAACTTCTATAAAACAACATAAAAAAGTCCAATGAAAAATGAACAATTAATATGAAACGGCAATTCACAGAAGATAAAGTGTAAACGGTCAATAAATATATAACAGTGGCAATGCATATGTTGTTAATAGGCTTTTAAGGAAACTCCCAATTCTTCTGTTTTGTTTTACTTTTGTCAGAGAACTAAGGTGTTCTTTTAAGTTCTTCAGCCCCTCTCCACTTTCTGACACCACCTCTATAATTTTTAAAGCTGTATAATTTCTTTATTCTCTGTTCAGAGGGTCCAGGACTATTTGGTAGAAGCTTGTCAGTGCCTGGGGAGTGAGACGTTGATAGTGCACACCTGAGAACTACCTGGCAATGATTTTGTTCTGTTCTGTTTCCTGGTCTTGGCAGAAGATACAGAAGATTTTCAACTGTCCGCTTTGTGATCTGGATCCTAGTCTTTCCATCCCTTTTTGTCTCTAGTTGGGATGGGTCTTCTGCCTCCAATTTTTATCTCTTTCTTCTTCTAGTCACAGTCCTATCTAGTCTTTGGGAAAAATCTTCCTATTCTTCATTTAGGCTTGAGGCTTCTTTGAGACTTTGTTTCAGCTTAGAATGAGGCTGAGGTTGAGGTGATAGAAAAATAGCCACCAGAATTCAAGTCAGAGAACATGGAAAATCTGTAGGTTAACATTTTAAGATATTATCTTGCCATAGGTCTATGTTTTTAACTTCTCTAGTTAGTACTTAGGAAATGCAAATAACAATGGAATAACTAATTTTTTTGCTCATTAGATTGGTCAAATTTTAAAATATTGATAACATCCAACATAGGCCAGAGCTGGGAGGAAAGATACTCATATTGTTGGGAGATGAATTGCTGAAACTTTCTAGGAATTGCTAAAACATATCTGTATCCATTAAAATTTAAATTGACATAGGCTTTGACCTAGAAGTACATGTCCATGAATTTAGCCTGAAGAAATAAAAGCATTAGACATAGAGATTTAGTTACAAGGATATTTATTGCAGAATTATTTACCAATGGGCTGAGGACAGCCCAAATACCTTTCAAGGAATAATTAAATAAATTATAACACATTCATATAATAGAATATCATATAGCTACTAGAAAGAACATCTTAACTTTATGGTCCCTTTTATTTTGTAAAACATAATGTTAAGAGCTTTAAATATGGTATGTTTATATTATATAAATGTAAAAAGTATGACAGATATACACCATGCTATTAACATAAGGCATGCATCATAAACTTCATAAACTTCATTGACTTCAGGGACAAGGCAGACTGCCAATGAAGCAGAGTGGGCATTGAAACACCTGTAAGAGTAAAAAAAGAATTATTGTTAGTGTTAGTGTCCTAAGAAGGTGGCAGAGGATGGATTCCAAAGCACAGAAGAAGGGATTATTTTTAAAACAGAAGAAACAAAAATAGGACAGGAACAGCTATAGGTAAGTTGACATGATAGATAGTAGGAGATGAGGCATTCCAACTGATGGCTTTTCTTTTTTCCATAATGTTGGAGTAAAGGGATTAAAAGAAATGAAGAAGGCTTGAGGAAGGTTTCTTGGAGAATGAGAAAGAAAAATAGTAGGATTGCTTGGGTCCATCTACAGTTAGTGAGCATTAATTTAGAGTGGAATCACTATATACTTTTTTTAGATTGGTATGAGCACAAGAAGCTGTATTAAAAGTGGGTAGAAATTCCTGGAAAAACAGAAGTTAGGAGTTTTAGTTTTCTAGGAGAAAAATCTTAAAGTCCAATCTTTCTTTCTTTCTCTCTTTCTTTCTCTCTCTCTCGCGAGGCAACCCTTGGTTAACCTCACAGATTGCAAGGACCTTGTCAACTTACAATCCCTTATTTTTTATTTTTTACGCCTACAGCACCTGGTCTCTTCCTTAGTGGTCTCCCATCCAAGTACTAAATAGGCCTGACCTGGCTTAACTTCCGACATCAGACAGGATAGGGCTTGTTCAGGGTAGTATGGCTGTAGACTACTACAATCAACTTTAGAACATTTATTTCTTCCTTAAAAAAATCCATACCCTTTAGCTATCATCCTACCCCACAACTTTCTCATCCCCCACCCCCTAGACCTAGGCAGTCATTAATCTACTTTCTGTCTCTACAGATGTGTCTATTGGGGACATTGCATGTAAATGGAATCATACAATATGTGGTCTTTGTGACTGGCTTCTTTCACTTAACATAATATTTTTAAGGTTTGCACTTGCAAACAGTCAGTACTTCATTCCTTCTTATTGCTGAATGATATTTCATTGTATGGATATACCACTTTATTTATCCATTCTTCAGTTAATCGGCATTTGGGATGCTTCCACTTTGGGGCAATTATGAATAATGCTGCTATTAACATTCTTGTACAAGTTTTTGTGTGGATATGTGTTTTCATTTCTCTTGGGAATATACCTTGGAGTGAAATTGCTGAGTCATATAGCAACTTTATGTTTAGCCTTTTACAAAGTAGCTGTCGTCACAGAAATTTAGAACTAGATGGAACTGTGGAAATTATTTGAGATATTTAACTTATCTTTAATGACTGTTCCAGGCCAGGTAAGTAATTTAACCAAAATTAAAAAGCCAATTAATGGGAGATAAGAATGTAGATTCTGATATTTTAAACATTTTAAATTTACATGTGTACTCATACATACACATTAATTCCATTCATATAATTACAAACATGATATTTTTAGAATAAACTTTGGATTTTCCTTTCCCTTTTTTGTGCCTATGTTCTTTCTCCCTCTCATATTACCTTCATTCCCTCCACAAGGTAATTAATACTAACAATCTAAAAACTAGTCTCTTATATTTTCTCTATGATAATATTTTCACACACTCACACAAATGAAATTTTTGTCACTATTTTACAAAAAATGTGATCATGTTATATAATTTTTCTATATGTTGCTTGTGAAATTATTTTAAATGCCTGCATAATTCTCAGTGATGCGGATATTTTATAACCTATTTGGCCTATTAATGAATGTTCATTCATTGTTTCTGGATTTTTACTTAATTTTTAATGGACAATACTACAATAAACATTCTTGCTACTCAGGTGTGGTCCATGAGACAGAAGTATTGGGATTGTGTGAAGCTTTATAGATAAGAAGACTCTCAAGTTCTAGCCCTGACCTATTGAAATAGAATCTGTATTTTAACAAGATCCCCAGGAGATTTATATTCACATTGAAGACTGTGTATTGACCTAGTACACATAAAATTTTATACTAATGCTATTAGTTCTATAGTTAGATTCCAAGAAATTAAATTCTGAGGCAAAGAGTATACATATTTTCAATTTTAATAGATGCTTAAACACATTATTTTTCCTAAGGACTGCAGCACATGAATTTTTACCAGCACTGTTTGAGAATACCCCTTCCCTCCGTGTTCCCATTAGCAGTGAGTATTAACGTTAAGATTTTTAAGGAAATTTGCTATGATAATGTTAGGTAGTTAGGTAGAAATGAGCGATGGGGGAACAAAGGAATGAGTGCTCTCCCAAAGACCTCCCTTAAGACTTTCCTAGAACCTCCATTAATGGTTATAAATTACCCCTACATCCTGAGGTTCAAAAGAGTGAAGAGCCAGAAACTAGTAGCCAGTTTAATATGGCTGCAAGTGTGTGTGTAATTAGTCCTACACTAACCTCCCCATGACCTAGCTTCATTATACTATCATTATAATACAATGCCTATGCCCAGAAATTCATGAATCTAATTATAACAGACTGAATTCTGGGTAACCTCATGTGCAGTAAGCAAAGGGTTATTTAACAACCAAATGTCAATCAAAATGACCTCACATGACAATCATCTAGCACCACCCTTGTAACCTCTCTTTACAGCCTTAATAAAATGCAGACCTCCCGACATACAGGGTGTTATAGCCCTCTTCACTGTAACCTGCCCCTCCCTCACGGCGTACTTTATTATTTATTTATTTATTTGTTTATTTGTTTATGTTTTAGCTTTCATCTTGTTCTGATGTTTATTGTTCGCACTGCAGGTTTTCACTTAAACAAAAGAAAAGATAACACGTCTTCGATCAGGTAAGAATGGCCATCTCTCCACTCTTTTTATTACTAAAAGCAACTGTCCTCTTCTCCTGAGTCCTCTCCTCCTCCACCCAAGTCAAGAAGAGTCCAGAAGAGGACGGCCCCCCGCCCCCAACTACACCCAGGAAACTCCGTAACCCAACCCCCAACCACTGGGTGCCCAAGGTTGACATTGCCCATGACAGGACTCTCCCACACAACTTTCCTCTCACATAGCCTTCGGATCAACACTGGGGCAGGCACCCACCGCACCCTGCGTAAGTGCCGGCATCAGCCTGCCCCCAGCCTGCGAGCTAGAGCACGACCCACCCACCCCGCTGGCTGCCCGGGCTCTCCTGTGGGCCACACTCAGATCATCCCCAGTGACTAGCTTGCTCAGCAAGGAGTCCGGGTTCTGAGAAGGCGCACTCTGGCTTAACTCACATGGTGAGCGCGTGGCTGCCAGCAGCAGGCAGAAGGTCAGAACCAGGTCAGAGGGGCAAAGCCAACAGCCAGGGCAGGGAACCCACCTGTGGAGACCGCCATCTTCTCCTGCCTTGGAATGTACTTTAATCATACCTTTTGTTTCTGCGTGGTTACATAACTCGCTTCCCTCTTGAAGCGTGCTTTAATAAGTCTTACTTTTTCTAAATCTCGCTGACCTGTAATTCTTAATTGCATCCGCGAAAAGCACTGAGGAGCCCTCAGTGCTACCAGGGCAAGGATGAATTTAGATCACCCCAATGATAACAATAGGAGCATTTATTTTATTAGTTTTTTTCTATGTAACTTAGCAAATTGGTCATAAGATGGTATTAGTACAATAGTGCCAATTTAGAATTTGGATTTCCAAGTCAAACGATAGAACGCAAAAACAAAAAATGACAAGAACGAGGATTTAACGACTTAACAGAAAACTACTCTTCTCTTATTCAACCTTAACGTGAGGAAATGGTTACCTAGAACATGATCAATTGACCAGCTGTGTATTGCACAATGCCTCGTTCACACTTACTGGCTATGTTTTCAGGTAAATATTTAGCAGAAAAGGTAAAATCGAGTAAGGGTTTACACAAAGCCTGCTCAATCTCAAAACTAATCAGGGACTTGTAAATTTTTAAAAAATGCCATTATGTGCCCAACAGATTGACAGCTTTTAAAATACTAAAGATATCCAATGTTAGTAAAGGTGTGGAAAACCAGACAAGCTTACAAATTGTTGACGGGAGTATAAATTGATAAAGTCCTTTTATGGGATGATATAAGACATTCCAATGCACATACTCTGTGACTCAGCAAGATAGGAATCTGTCTTACAGAAATAGTCACACATGAGAAAAAAGAAATATTAAAAAATGCCCACTGAAAACTCGGAGACTGCTTAAATGTCCATCAGTAGGAACATGAATTAATATATTTTGGTGTATTGATAACGTAAATATCTCATGTGGAATGCTCTATAAGGCTTATTGCTCTATAAGCAGAAAAGTCAAGTCTCAAAACAATACATTTTGTACAACCCACTTATGGAAGTAATAATTCTAAATGTGTGTGTATGTGTATATGTATGTATGTATATAATAGGCAACACCAAACTTCTAGCAGTGTGTGAGGCAGGGGATTGGTGATCAGAGTGATGATGAAGGAGTAGCATACATACTTTATCCTAAGTAATAATTATAATTGTTAACATTTATGGAATACTTATTATATGTCTGGCACTATAATAAAAGCTTCACATGAATAATCTTCCTTAATTCTGACAATCACCTTATTGGGTTAAGTATTATTGTTATTATTATCTGAATTTTGCCAGTAAGTTAACTGAGTCACAAAGAGGTAAAGTAATTTGCTTGAGGTGATATAGCCAGAAAGTTGTGATGCTGTAATCTGAAACAAAATAGTCTGACTCTAGAGACCATACTCAGAACCTTAATTCTATCTAGCTCCCCATCTATCCATGTATCCATCAATTCATCTATCCATTACCCACCTGCCTATCATCTATGTCTGTCTGTCTGCCCGTATGTCTCTGTCTATCTATCAACCATCTATCATCTATTTATCATCTATCTATCATCCAACTATCTATCTATTTATCTATCTACCTACCTATCATCATCACCATCATCTTCTATCTATCTCTTCTATCTGCCACACTAAGTTTCCCAGGTTACCATGGAGAAAATTAAATCCATTTTCCCATTTACATCACTGAAGTATAATATAATTTCTGAAAATACACTAAGTTTTTCAGAGAGTAGCACAATCAACAGGTAATTGGTTCTGATTCTTTACCAATGTGAGGAAGGTTTGCCTCATTCTAGGACATTTGTGTGATAGCCTAATTGTAGATCTCTGAATGAGGTAGAAAATACAACCAAGTATAATCTATTCCCTAGCTGGCCATTGATCCACAGAATCAAACATTCATAACAAGGAAAAGAACTTAATGATCCTCTTCATTTTGCTAATGAAGAAACAGATCCCGATTATGTCAATGGCAAAATAGGTATTGAAATCAGGTTTTCTGACTCTCAGTTCAATGTTCTTTTCACTGTATTAAGATTTTGGATTGTATCTTTTATGACACACGTTTTACTTCCTGTTGGCTGTGACCAGACCAATGGACACAGGGTGCTGACCCATTCTTATATATGGAACTCCCCAAATTTGTATATCTTTATCTAGAAAGAAAGTAAGGACTGAACAGCCAGTGTTGAGCAGATGGTTCAAACATCAGACTTAAAGATTTGACCATTATATTTCCTTTAAAAATTATGGAGGTACAACTAATTTCCTTGAGTTTATGTTTAACTGTGTGAATTAGATAGTTGGTTTTTACAGATACTTACTCTAACACTTTCATTTTAAAGATTTCTGCTGCTGTTGAACAAGAATACCATTTTGATGGTATGGTTAAAAAATGGTGTGGTCAGACAACAGTGGACAGGAAGTGGGTCATCTGCAGAAGACCTGGACAGACCGATGAGGTACAATGATGGGTCCAGGACATGAGTTGGGCAGGAAGTCATTGTCAGCTAAGCTCATGTGCAGGTGATTGCCCCTGGACCAAAAAAAAAAAAAAAAAAGAGGTCAAGGGTCAGGAAACATGTGGACCCTGAGGAGAGCAGAGAAAGTACTGAGTCTAAACTACTTTTCCTGATTTTTTTCAAGCCAAGCGGAAAACAAAGGGCTGCGTCAACTAACTCCCTGAACTGGTGCATCAGCAGAACAGGCTGAGCCTCTTCCACTCACTCTAGATCCCAGAGTTTATGGCTATCTGGCTGCTCTGCCTGGGGCTCCAGCAGACAACAGAGAAGAAAGGTCACATGTACATCTAGAACTCCTCAGTCTTGCTCAAGGATGGCAGCTGTCACAGAACATCATCAGCCAATAGAACATCATATCAACATATTCTCAACTTCATAAGCCTTTAGCCTCTCACACTTGTTGATCAATTCCATGTGTTATTTCAGCTTTGAAATTCGAGCTTCTGGGGCTTTGAACAGTTTATTAGCACCAAACAGTCAAAATATTCATCCATCTATTGCTTGAGGAAAATTTGATTTTCTGTGAGGCAATGATCAATACTCTTAAAAAAAAAAACTGTGTGTAATTACTATTCTTCATGCCTAATGGTTGATTTTTACAGCCCTTTTGTTAATATTCTACCTCACTTTGAGTGGGTATCTTTAGGTCACTTGTTAAACAGAGTATCTGAAAAGCAAAAAAGTTAATATTACATATATACATGTATGTATGCTAATGAAATCATTTTAAAAACTATAAATGTAATAATTTTTAAAAATATTCATTGGCACAGAGAATAATTAAATAAAAATAAAAGTCAGCTGCCAATCTCATCTACATCAACATTCTTAACAGTTTTTCACATTGCTTCCTGTAATTAGTTTGTGCATGAGGTGCATTTATGAGGTAGAGATACCCTTTTCTTTTTTAACTAAATGGGATCATACAAGAAAAACCTGTTTGGCAATTTGCTTTTTTCCATTAGAAGTATATTTAACTCTTCCCTATTGATAGATATTAAAGTTATTTCCATTAAAAAAACTTTTTAATCATATAATATTGTAATGAATATCGTTATTATAGGCAACTTTATAGACTCGTGCATATATACCTTCAACTCACTACATTTTGGTATTTGTTACCAACTCCATTAAAAGTTTTGAAAACTGGAAATGGAGTCTGAAAGCAAAAATAAAAGGTGTGACATCTCCCTAGATTTATCCTCTTTAATCTCTTTCTTCAATTGCTACAGATAATTGAAAACTGACTATATGAAAATAAGCAGAAAAGATTATATTTAGGAATTATGGACAGGGGTTTTCTTGGATGTCATGAAGTTCAGCTCTTAGGAGAGATGTAACTTGGTAATTTTCATCCTGGTATACTATTTAAAAGATAGTGATTTCATTTGCCACGAAAGAAGTTAATTTTTTCTTCTTTAAGTCTCACCACCACTAAGGTTTTCCTATCATCCCAGCCCTTAGTTTTTGCTTTTTCTAAGGAATGCCTATGATATTTACTGCTTGTCCTGTAAATCTGACATGCTATGTATTTTGCCTTGCATATTTATTTTCTAATGTACGAATTCTGACTTGCTAATCTCATAAACCTCTTCATGGCAAGACTTATACTTCTCTATATCTATATCCTTTGTAGTACATCTGCAGCAGTATGCAATGCTTTGGAAATAGTATTTACTTAGACACTTTAAAAAGATATTAGTTTAAAGTATACAGTACATTGATTAGACATTTATATAGTTTATGAAACAATCCCTCTGATTATTCTATCTTCCCTCTGGCTCTATGCTTAGTCACTCTTTGAATTGATTTCTTTAGACTCTATTGTCCTATATTCTATTCAACACCAACAGATGAATAAGGAAAATATTTTTTCCATAGCTCCTTCCTAAGGTAGACCAATACTTGGCACCCCATTTGAGTTTCCCAATCTGTGTTTCCAGGGTCTGGGTGGACCAAAACAAGACCTTTTGGTAGACAATGACCATGAACCTTTGTTTTGTTTCCTTTTATGGGTCAGGTGGCCTTAGCTGGCACATAAGTAGAAACAGATGTCGAGAACGGTAAGGAGGTACATAGTGCCAATGTCTCAGTTCTGGGAAAAGGAAACACTTCACAGAGAATAGGTGCCACCTGTAGGGACTGCAGTCTGCCAAGCAAAACCAGTTTGGCTTAAATATAGTGAAAAATAATTCCCAAGGGTATAGGTAATGTTTGTTTATATATGAAATTGAATGAGGGTGTGTGTGTGTGTACGTGTCTGTGTCTGTGTGTGTACCTGGTGCATGCTCCACTCCAATCAAACCTATTGACCTCTTTATGAATCTCAATTGCTGAAAGAACACTTTTTATTTAATATTTGACCAGTTCAGAAGAACAGAGCTGTTAAATCTGTTTTAACAGGCTTAAAAGAAAGAATTTCAAATTTCCTTCTGATTTCAACTATCACACTGAGATTTGTGAAGATCTCCAAAAAAACTTTTTTTTGGGGGGGGGGAGGTTAGAAGAATTATGTGACTCTACACAAAAATTAAATATTATTTATATCTTCCTCCTAGCAGAATTTTGTTGCCTTTGGGGGATTAATTTTACCCAAAGCTATTAGATGGAATTTAATGCAAAAACCTTGTCTCTTTGGGAAAATTACTAAACTTCTTCATGCTTCAGTTTCCTCATCTGTAAAATGGGTTTAAAAATGTACACATCTCATAGGGTTATTGAGAAGAGTGGATGTTCTAAGAAAGTCACAGTATATAGCACATAAGAAGTTATCTATTACTGCTACTACCTTACTACAATTACTAATACTTTTACTATGGTACCACAACTTCTACCCCACCCTTCATATTTCTCTCTCCACCTTTCTCCTTTAAATCACAAAAGTCTTCCATAATTTAATTTAATTGTGAAACTCTACTGAAATTTGTGGAATATTTCCTAGATATGGGAATCCATAATTTTCCTTGGTGTTGGAATTTAAATCATGAGGCCTGATGTCATGGAAAAAGTGCTGTATTATGAGTTGTATTTAGTTGCAATTCTGCCACTTACTAGCTTAGTGACCCGGAGAAGTTGCATCATTTTTCTGGGATTTCTGTTTCTTCACTATAAAATGGGAGTGGGTGGACGATTGAGATGATTTCTAAGGTCCCTTCTGAAGGAAACTTGGGAAAATTTGGACTATGTTATAAGACCAAGATGTAGAAAATATTTTATATTACAAAATGAACTCAACTGTTAATTTGTACAGAAGCAAAGTTAAAAATAACCCATTACAAATGAAATAGTTTAGAATTGAACAAAATGCTTTCTAAAATTAATGAATAGGACAAAAAGTAAAAAGGTCAGACTATAAAATCTTCAATGGCAGGAACAGTGCATTAATATGTATCTTTGTATCTTCAGAAGGCAGCAGAGGTCCTGGTACATAGTAGGTGTCTAAACAAGTTTGCCAAAATGAATTAAACAGAATTTAGAGTCAATGTAGCTTGTGAACTAAAGAGTATTCTATTTGGATTGAATCAAGGGTTTAAATTGTGAAAAGTTTGAAATTTCTGAAATCTGAGGCTTTATTTATACTATAGCAGAAATTTTCTTGTGATTGCTGGGCCAATATCATCATCACTTGCGAAATTGTTATAAATGCAGATTCTTGGGCTTTTCCCTAAACCTACTGCAAATTATTTTAAAGCAAATCCACATTATTTCACCTTTAAATATATATGGCCCAGAAAAATAAGAGAAAGGAACACTTCCTGACTAATGTAATGAAGCTAATGGTACCATGATAACAAACCAGAGAAAAATATACAAGGAAAGTAAACTGTGGACCATTGTTCCTGATGAACATAGATTCAAAAATCTTTAGCAAAATATTATCAAATTAAATCTAGTCATATATAAAGAAGATAATACAGCATACCCAAGTGGGATTTAACTCCAGGAATGCAAGGTTAGTTCAACAATCAAAATTAATCTGTGCAATTTGTCTGAACTACTATAGAATTATCTCAATAGATTCAGAAAAGAACAAATTCAACATCCATTCTTAATAACTTCCAATAAATTAAGACTAGAAGGGGACTTCCTCAGCCCAATAGAATAAATCTATGAAAAACTTGTTACATTTCATGATACAAGACTACATGCTTTCTTCTCAAGCACGGATTTAAGACTCTCATCACTTCTATTTGACATTATATTGGAGATCTTAGCCTATGTAATAAGCCAATGAATAAAAGCAACAGATTGGAAAGGAAGAAATAAAACTGTTTATTTACAGAAACATGTCTATCTACATAAAAAGTCCCAAAGAATTTATGAAAAAACTACTAGAACTAATATGTGAGTTTTGCAAAGGTAAAGACTATAAGGACGATATAAAAATAATTGTATTTTTATATAGTAGCACAAAACAATTGGAAATTAAAACTTAAAAAATAGTACCATTTACAATGTTTTCAAAAAACATGAGATACTTTGGAATAAATCTGCTAAAATATGGTCAAGATTTGGATGCTGAAAACTATAAAATACTAATGAGAGAAATAATAGTCGAATCCACGATGATCCCTAGTGGCCCCTGTCTTCTGGTGTTCGAGCCCTCGAATTAATGTCCTCCCACAGTGAATTGGTCTGAACTGTGTAACTAACAGGATGTTGTAGACATAACAGTGTAGGACTTCTAATTCTAGATCATAAAACACATTTGGGCTTCTACCTTGCTATCTTAGATCACTTGTTCTAGGGAAGCCAACTTCCATGTCATGAGGATACTTGAGTAGTCCTGTGGAGACTCCCAGCGTTCAGCAAGAATCTGAATCCTTCTGTCAAAAGTCATATGAGGAGTCACATGAGAATAAGTTCTTCAGCCGCAATCTGACTTTCACATAACCAAATTCTTGGCCTACATCTTGACCACAACCTCATGAGGACCTGGAACGAGAACAATCCAATAAACTGCCCCGATTCCCAAACCACCCTCATGAACTAAAAAAAACTCTGTGATAATAAGTGCTTACTGTTTGAAGCACTAGGAGTGACTTTTTATGCAGTAATGAAAAAGTACCTGGAAGTGAGGTGCTTTTTGAACATTTTAAAATGTGAGAGTGGCTTTTGAATAAAGTGGTAAGAAGAAGCTGTTGGGACTTTGAGAAGCATGTTAATAAGAGCTTAAAAAATATTGAAGAGATGATAATGGGATTTTTATCCTTCATTCTGTTCATGCGGTATATCATAATAACTGATTTTTGTATGTTGAATCATTCTTAGTTACCCGGGATAAATCCCACTTGGTCATGGTATATGATCTTTTTAAGATACTGTTGAATTTGGTTTGCTAGTATTTTGTTGAGGATTTGTTCATTAATGTTCATCAGGAATATTAGCCGCCTGTAGTTTTCTTTTCTTGTGGTATCTTTGTTTGGCTCTGGTAGCAGGGCAATGCTGGCTTTGTAAAATGAATATGGAATGTTCCCTTTCATTCAATTTTTGGAAGAGTTTGGAAAGAATTGGTGTTAATCCTTTAAATGTTTCATAGAATATAATTCCAGTTATGCAAAATGAATGATTTCCAGAGATCTGCTGTAAAATATTGTGCCTGTAGATAACAATATTTTATTCTATAATTAATCTATTAGGAGGATGGGTCTCATATTGTGCTCTTAATACAATAAAACAACAAAAAAAGTAAAATAAAATAAAATAAAAAAGAGAAAATTGTGGCTCAGCATGGTTAAAATTGTCCATGTAACAGAGCTGCGATTCTAATCTTCGTTTGTCTGGCACAAAAGCTCTCACCACTCTACCACAGTATGTTTTTTCAAACAAATATAGAAGACTAGGAAAAGGAAAATGTCTTTAAGATAGGCCATTTGAAACTAAATACCACAGATTTTACTCCATAGGAAATTGATTTTTAAAATAATAATGGTAAGATTTACACATAAGGTAACATAAATTTCTCATATAATTTGAGGATTCTTCCCCCTACAAACTACATGGAATATATTTTGAAAGATTTTTTTCCCCCTTTCAGTCATAGGAATGGTTATTAAAGAGCTTATTATGAAGAAAGGACCTATGTTGAAGAACTGAACAGGCATCAATTTTAAAAAAATGCAATCAATCGATCAATGTAAAATAAAAATGTAAAATAATATGGATCAAACCCTGTATATCAAAACTTCTCCACATAGAATTTTTACTAAACCATTAGAATATGCATGTGTAGGAGAGACTGTATATATATAAAAAAGAATATTGATAAGATTACTAGCAAAGGCATTATGGCATTTGAGCAAAACATAATGCCAGTGTGGGCTTTAAAGAAAATATTATTGGACACCGGAGGCAGAAAGTCTAGTAGAGTCTAAGATATTTCCTCAGAGCTCATTCAGTAGACAATTGGACTTCTAAGAAACTTTAAAGCCATTGTTCCCCAGCAATCTCAGCAGAAACCCAAGGTAGAGAAATACTTACCTCAGAGAGATTTTTAGATGTGGATTTTGACTAATAGAGTGAATCTCAAGGAGAATTGTAGGAGAACTACAAAGTCTTTAAGAGAATTACATCAGCAGAAATAGTACCAACTTGGACTGCTATCCAGTTATTGTTTAAATTTCCTGATTGTCTCACAATTTTAATCTTTTTCCATTTAAGAACTTGGTTTGTGAAGCCAAAAATAATGTAGGTTTAATCCTGGCTCTTCCATTTGCTAGTGGTATGAGCTGTCAAGGATGCTTAAATTTTCTGAGCCTCATAGAATTGTTTTGAAGAGGAAATGAGATAATGTACAAGAAAACCTTTTGTACACCAGGAGCTTAATATGTTTTACCTTTTAAAATAAATTATTGATAACGTATGACTTCTCTGAGATCAAGATCTTGTTTTGGCACCACTGTGAAACCCATGAGGAAGCAGGGAGTATTATAAGAGAACTACTTCATGCTCTTTAAGCAGGATAGAGAAGGGCAAGCACTGCTTGCTCTTCCCCTTCTCTTACCCACCTGGGCAAATGAGATGTTGAGTATGGCTTTTAATAGCTTTCTAAAAATTCAAAATTTATTATCATATGTTTATAATTACTTAAATTATTATTTCAAATTATAAATCATCAGTGAAACTATTCAAAAACATAAAAGCGTATAGAGTAATAAATGATATTTCTTCTACCCTCCTATCCTAACCTTGGTCCTCAGGGGTAATTATTTTTAAGTTTCATGTGTGCCTTCAAGAATTTTCTTCCTTGCTACATGTATAAAAAGTATTACATAATTCTTGCAGAAAATTTAAGTCATCCATATTTTTCTCACCAAGGAATAATCATTGTTAAATTCTGATGTGTATGTCTAGTCTATTTCTGTTCACAAGCACACACACATAGATGTTTTTAAACTTTTTGAAACATGTGGTCATAAAGAATTTTAAGGACGATTGTAGGTCTGGGGTCTTCATTTTAGACTGTGAAGTATTTTTGTAATTGGATATAAAAGCAAGCTTTACATATTACTCCAATTCATTGGAATTTGGCTTTTGACTTTAGGAGCTAGGAAGGATGAAAGGCAACATCAGGTACTACATTGATTTCAGCAGTGTTTCTAGATCAGAGAAACTGATTTAAATGATTCATCTTTCTTGAAACTCATTTTGGTGTCTTCCCAACCTCCCCCAAGCAGTTCTTTCATTCAGAATAGTATTTCACAAAAAGCATAACTCAGAAAAGTGGGAGAGTTGCTTTAATAAACATAAAAGCTTATCTTCTGTTTGAGGCTAAGACGTGGAAAGCTGAAAATCTTTCTATCAGAATGAATTGTTGTTACCAGACTGTTGACTTCAGACTCTTTTACTCCCTTGACATTTTCTTCAGCAGTATATAGCAACATTTCATACTATAAATATTGAATTGTGATTTGAAATACTGGAAGATGCTATAAGACTTTTTATATTTTAAGTACTCTTACTTTTGGAAGATTCACCCTGAATCATGGCAAATACATTAGAATGAACTCACATTAAATATATTTCTTTTGGTTGAAAAATATTTGAACTGTTTTAAATAATTTTGAGTTTGTTAAGAATAAATTATTTTGTTCTTATGAGTTATACTTTTAAAATTTCTCACATACTTTTGGTACCCTTTAAAGTGCTCACAGTGACTTTAGTACACAGTAGATAAAATAGTCTCAGAGTTACAATAAATGTTTTTATTTCTAAGTTTTGGAAGGATCTTTTTTTATTCTTATGAACAAGAGTTTGACAAGAGTTTAATGTGATTACAATCACATTAGAACACAAAAAATATCTGTTGGTTGAGTTTTCCTCTCGGAATATAGGATGGATTCTAGGTACTGCTATTTTTTCGAATCTCCTCAGACCCAAGTGATTCTAATGTTTAGCCAGGACTGAGAACCACGGGTTTAACATTAATAAATAAATTCTCTAATAAGTAAATAAAACAATAAATGTTTAACAAATCCTCTAAGAAAAACAAGAACAGTATATCTAGTTCATGGGTAATACTTCTTAAAAGTCTAATATTCTGGTGTTTGTATAGATATATCATAATTATCTTGCTATTAAAAATAAATTAATAATTAGCTGAATAAATAGGGATTGCTCAGCAATCTGCCACCTGTACTTAAGGACCAGAACTCTGGCACTACAGCAAGTTTCTGGATACAGAGTGTGGGGACAAACCTCATGATATTGATACTTTGGGAAGACTCTGTAACAGTCACATGCTAGAAGAAGTTCCGTATTGCCAAGTGTGATTGTAGAGAATCTTTTCAATACTTTTTTTAACATGTAAATAATCAAGATCTGTCTTTAGTGGCTAATGACTTGTTGTTTGTAGACAAGAGACTGGTTTGCATACTCTCTTAAGGGCTCCCACAGGTCTAGGATCCATTTCAGGAAGGACAGCATCGGTGAGTCTCTTGACACACTGTCCCATAAGAATTATTGTTAGGAGCAAATCCAAATATGACCCAACATTAGTTCCTCATGGTTTCACTCTCTTATGATTATGAGCTGAAAGACATTAAACATTTGATATTGAAGATCAGGTCAGGAAGAAGAGTATTGAGGCTAAGAGGATAGTTTTGGCTAAAGATATGAGATTCATTCTCAAATATATGATTTTAAAGTCTAGCCAAGTTATGGTCAGAACTTGGATGGTCGATTTAATATAAGAACAAACTAGAAAGGACATATGTTAGGAAAGAAGAATTGGCAAGATTGAATGATGTTGTGAATGGGAGGGCTGAAAGACAAGAAGTAGCTTTTTAGAGACTATTTTAACCAGGAAGTATATTTTATTGAGAGATGAACCACTTAAGTTTGCTTTAGAGTGTAGCATTGAATTTATTATTCCTTGGCTTAAATCCTGGCTCCACTACTCACAAGCTACATGGCATTGGGCAAGTTACTTAACCTCTCTGAGCCTTAGTTTCCACATCTATGAAATGAGGATAATTATAGTACCTACTTTTTAGGGTGGTCATGAGGATTAAGGGATTCAACATATGTAAAATGCTTACAACAGGGCCTGACATATGATAACCTAATAAATGCTAGTTATTGTTATGATGATGCCAGTGGATGAAGGGAAAGTATTTCAGAGGAAGAATGATAAAACTTGTCTCCAATTAATTGGAAGTTTAGAGAAAACAATTATAAAAACTACACTAAACCTGCTCTCTAACTCATGGTATAATGAGGAAGACAGATCCACATATCCACAAAAATCTGATATAAAGCTGGATATCATATATGCTACAACAAATATTGAACAGTGAGTTCTTGGAGTGTGGGGAGTATAGTGATCATTGGTTGTTTGTCTCCTTGTCATCTATTTTCCCTTGCTTTCTACAAAAACCTTCAGATTTTTCTTTGAGAAATAGCCCCTTTTTCATTTTAATGATGTGATTTTGATGTTATCAACTTCATTCTTAATTTCAGAAGAGAATTCTGATTGATTTAAACCTATCGACATCATTCTGTTTGCTATGATCTGAATGTTTGTGTCCCACCTCCACCCCCACCCCAAATTCATATGTTGAAATTCTAACCTTCCAAGGTGATAGTCTTGGTAGATGAAGTTTTTGGGTAGTGATTAGATAATGAAGATAAAGACCTCATGAATAGGATTAGTTCTTATAAAAGAGATCCTACAGGGCTCCCCAGCCCCTTATGCCATGTGAGAATACAATGAGAAGACTGCAATGAGAACCCTAACCTGACCATGCTGGCACTCTAACCTCAGACTTCCAGGCTCCAGATCTGTAAGAAATAAATTCCTGTTGATTATCAGCCACCTAGTCTGTAGTAACCTGTTATAACAGCCTGACAAGACTAAGACTACCCCCTGGTAATTGATGTAGGGATGAGCAAATGAGATGCAAAGAGATGTTTGTTAAAGACAAAGAGTCTTCCTCATTATTTCTAAAGATCTTCTGGCAAAGAATTTACTCTTTCTGTGGGCAGTGAGGTATGAAGATGTACAGCCATTTTTTTTTTCTAGTATGAGGAAAGCCTGAGGGCAGAATTGAGAAAATCAGAGAGAAAAATAGAATGACACACTGAGTGAGACTCTGGACAAAACTAGGATGGATGTTGCGGAGATGCTGGGCAGAGTCAAGACTGAGAAGAAGCTATTATATTTGAGGAAACAAGGTGAGGGATGACTTCTCTTTCAAGAACTTTCCTTATGAAGGAAAGGTAAAAGTAACAGACAACTAAATAGCTTTAGGGAAAAGCAGGGTCAAATTTTCATATGATAAAAAAATGTGTTTTTGTATATAATCCAAAGATCATTTTTAATGTCTAATATTTTCGATGTGCTGCTTTGTTACTGGACTCATTTTCTCCACATCTGGAACTTCTATTTATATTATGTGGTCAGATGCATGAAATGACTCCCTTCTGGGCTTTCATCTGCCTATAACCAGCCTGACCAATTTTTGGATGATTATCAGTTAGATCTGAAGTTGTAATTTTCATTTTATTTATAAATTTCTGTGTGAGGTGTTCCTTGGTGAGTTGTTTCATTTGGTTTTATTATACGCACCAAATGAAATATTAGAAATGAACATTCAGAAACACTCCCAGAGAGAGAATTTTTATTTGTGCCTCAAGGGACTACTCACCAATGTTTTGGAAACTCTGGAGACTAAATTTATATACAAAAACATAAAACTTTTCTGTTGTCATTGACTGGCTCTCAATGCTGGTGAAGCAACATTACTAGAAAAACTACCTTTATTCTATAATATTGTAGACAGTGCTGCAAACTAATACAACTAAACTGGAAGTGAATACCTCCTTCTTGTGAGGGACAAATGACTTGCAACAATTTGCTGAGAAACAAAAGCATTTTTCTTTTTTCATTATTTGGTTCTTGGAAAACTTGATAAGCTTTTAAGAGGGGAGATAGTATTAAGTCACTGGAAAATGGTTACAGTCTGTAAAAGGCACAGATGTGAAATTCAGGTCACACATTTCTTATATAGCACATGCAAATCTTATAAATGCTCTTTTTTTTTGTCATGCAAAATCAGAAACAAAACTCCCATACCCACTGCTTAATAAATTAAGAAGGTCTTTCATTCTGTTTGTGTGTATTGCTGTTGTATAGTACTGTTTATTCCAATAAGTTGCTCTCTGTAAAGATAATTGTGATGGATACACAAGAGTCATGTGATTCTGGGGGGAAAAGTGAAGGAGAAACAGAGCAGCAGAAAGGGAAATGACAAAGATTATTTGAAATTCATCAATGTATTGAGAAATGAGTGTGCATAGAGACTGAGTTAGGCACTGAGAATTCAAAATAAATTTGACCTAATCCCTGATTTTCAGGGAGAATCATTCACATAAACATATGATTATATTGTCATATTATCTATCACATATAGGTATAGTAAGTAAATAGGAAAAGGAAAGTTATTTCCCAGGTCTGTGAATAACAAAATAGCCCATACTAATTTATCTAGGATAAAGTATAAATTCAGTACAGTTCTGGATATATTTATTAAATATATTATTTATTTAAATGTAATTTTAAGAATGATCATGTAAGGTACATGACACATAGCTAGAACATGTAATTTAACCCCATAATATCTTTGATAATAGCTCTGTTTAATTAATATATCATGATAAATCTATAGTCTACAAAATACATTTTATTAAATAAGCATCATCATCATGCATTTCATCATTCTTATTATAACTTAACAACCATTCTTTTAAACTCAGTTACCTACTTAGGTAAGATTTAACCTCTGCCTATTTCTTCTGGAAGGGACTCAGTTGAAGAAGACAGCTGAATAAATAACTAAAATGCATCACTTGGGAAGGGCATTTGAGCTGGGTATTGAAGGTTGAATAAAAGTTTTTTAGGAGACTAAAAGACCCCACCAGGGGAAGAAAAAGGTCTATGGCAGAAAAGAAATTCCCCATATGCACAATGATTTTGTATATAGGAGCAACTGGTTTTCTTTGGAGGAAAAGATCAGTGGTTCAGGGGTTGGTTAGAAGGCGAAGATCCAATCAACCTGCAGTTTCTGGGGTGGGTGTAGTGGAGATCTAATTACCTGCATACTTCTTTGGGCATTCATCCCAGAGTGATTCTCCTGAGTGACTCTTGGCCTTCCACCACCTAGGAAGATGGAAGTGATTATCATAGAGAGACTGAGGAAGCCAGTGGCATCAATGCACACAGCCTCATTCTTTAAAAGAGACCTGTCCTGACAAGAAACTGTATGTTCTGAAGGAGTCTCTCTTGGATATTTAATACCTCTCTGCTATTAAACCTTGACTCCACCACTTATAGTTGTGGGACTCTGAAAAAGTTAAATTTATACCTTCTAAATCTCATCTCACCACCCACCCCTGATGAGAATAATTATATTATCTTCTCCAATGAGTTACTGTGAACATTAAAATAAGATAATCCAAGGTACGTGGCACATATAATCTAATTCTTTTATTATTATTTATAAAACAAAGTGTTTCGATTAGTATTATATTATTAACTGATGGTGAGAAAACTGTGCATTAATTATTTGCAAACAGATTAAACAAGTTTTTTTTTTGACAAGACTTTTAGGAAAGCAAAGGAACATTTACTTAAATTAAGAATAAATTTTTGTCTTTCTTTACTAATAATTGCTAATAGTGCTTACTGCTCTTATGGGATGTTGTAGGATGAAGGGAAGAATAAAGTGAAGCATTCAAAGCAGTGACTGCTCAAAGGATGTGCTAATAATTTTCTAAAGCTCTCTGGCTTAAATTAGGAATTACCAATTTTTTTCCTTATATTAACTTTTATGTAGTTTTTAAATGTTTATTTTCAATTACAATTGATATTCAATATTATTTATATTAGTTTCAGATGTATAGCATAGTGGTGAGATATTTAGGTAGTTTACAAAGTGATCCCCCAATAAGTCTAGTACTCATCTAGCACCATCCGTAGTTATTCCATTATTGACTATATTCTCTGTGCTGTGCTCCCCATGAGTACTTTGTAAACACAATTGTACTTTTTACTCCCTTCACCTTTTTCAGCTAACTTCCCAACACCCCTCTTATCTGGCAAAAATCAGTTTGTTCTCTGTGTCTATGAGTCTGTTTCTGTTTTGTTTGTTTGTTTACATTGACATTTAGATTCCACACAAAAGTAAAATCATATGATATTGGTCTTTCTTTGTCTGACTAATTTCAGTTGGTATAATACTCTCTAGATCTACTCGTATTGTCACAAATGTTAAGATTTCATTCTTTTTTTATGGCTGAGTAATATTCCACTTCTTTTTTCCTCTCAATTACCTATTGATGGGCATTTAGATTGCTTCCATATCTTGGCTATTGTAAATAATTCTGCAGTGAACACAGGGATGCATTTATCTTTTTGAATTAGTGTTTTGGATTTCTTTGGATAAATATCTAGAAGTGCAATTCCTAGGTCATAAGATAATTCTATTTCTAATTTTTTGAGGAAACTACACGTTTTCCATAGTGGCTGCACCAATTTGCAATCTCACTAACAATGCACAAGAATTCCCTTTTCTACACATCCTCACCAACACTTGTTTTTTGATTTATTGATGATAGCCATTCTGACAGGTGTGAGATGCTATTTCATTATGGTTTTAATTTGCATTTCTCTGATAATGAGTGACATGGAGCACCTTTTCATATATCTGCTGGCTATGTGTTATGTTCTCTTTGGAGAAATGTCTATATAGGTTCTCTGCTTATTTTTTAATTGGATTGTTTGTTTTCATTTTTGTTTTTATTTTCTTGGTGTTGAGTTGTATAAGTTCTTTACAAATTTTGCATATTAACCCCTTCTCAGATGTATCATTGGCATATATCTTCTCCTAATCAGTATGTTGTCTTTTCATTTCATTGATGGTTTCCTCTGCTGTGCAAAACCTTTTCAATTTAATGTAATCCTATTTGTTTATTTTTTCTTTTGTTTCCCTTGCTCAAGGAGATATATCAAAAAAATATAAGAACAACGTCCAAGAGTTTACTGCCTATGTTGTCTTCCAGGAGTTTTATAGTTTTGGGTCCTACATTTAAGTCTTTCATCCATTTTGAGTTTATTCTTGCACAAGGTGTAAGAAGGTGGCCTTGTTTCATTTTTTTGCATGTAGCTGTCCAGTTTTTCCAACATCATTTATTGAATAGACTTTTTTTTACCCTACTGTATAGTCTTGTATAGATTAATTGACCATATGGGTATGGATTTATTTTTGGGCTTTATATTCTGCTCCATGGATCTATGTGTCTGTTTTTATGCCAGAACCATGACATTTTGATTATTGTAGCCTTAAAGCAGAGTTTGGTATTAGGTAGCGTGACAGCTCCAATTTGTTCTTCTTTCTCAAGATTGTTTTGTCTATTTGGGGTTTTTTGTAGTTCCATATCAATTTTTGGATTATTTGTTCTAGTTCTGTGAAAAATACCATTGGTATTTTGATAGGGATTGCACTGAATTTATAGACTGCTTTGAGTAGTATGAACATTTTAATGATGTTAATTCTTTCTATCCATGAGCATGTATATGCTTTTATTTATTTGTATCTTCTTTTATTTCTTTCTTCAATGTCATAATTTTTAAGTTCAGGTCTTTTACTTCTTTGGTTAAATTTATTCTTATTTTTTTTTGATGCAATTATAAATAGGATTATTTTCTTGATTTGTCTTTTTGATAGTTCATTATTGGTGTATAGAAATGCAACCAATTTCTGAATATCAATTTTGTATCCTGCTACTTTACTGAATTTATATCAGTTCTAACAATTTTTTGGTGACATCTTTAGGGTTCTCTATATGTAGTATTATGTCACCTATAAATATTGACAGTTTTATTTCTTCTTTTCTAATCTGGATGCCTTTTCTTATTTATTCCAATACTATGTTGAATAAAAGTGGTGAAAGTGAACATTCTTGTCTTGTTCTTGATCTTAAAGAAAACGCTTTTGGCTCTTTGGGTATGTTAGCTATGGGTTTGTCATACATGGCATTTACTATATTGAAATATGTTCCCTTTATTCCCATTTTGCTGAGAGTTTTCATCAAATGGATGATGGATTTTGTTGAATGCTTTTTCTGCATCAGTTGATAAAACCACATGGTTTTTACCTTTTATTTTTTAATGTGGTGTATTGCATTAATTAATTAGAAGATTTTGAACCAAACTTGCATTCCAGAAATCCCACTTGATCATGGTGTATGACCTTTTTAATGTCTAGCTGAATCCAGTTTGCTAATATTTTGTTGAGGATTTTTGCATCTATGTTTATCAAGGATATTGGCTTACAATTTTCCTTTTTGTGATGTTTTTATCTGATTTTGGAATCAGGATAATGCTGGCTTCATAAAATGAGCTTGGGAGAGTTCCTTCCTCTTCAATTTTTTTTGAAAGAATAATTATTTAAGAAGAATAATTGTTTGAGAAGAATAATTGTTAATTCTCCTTTGAATTGTAAAATTCACCTGTGAGGCCATATGGTCCAAGGCTTTTGTTTGTTGGGAGCTTTTTGATTACTGATTCTCTTTCATTAGTAGTACTGGATCTTTTTATATTTTCTGCCTCCTCTTGACTCAGTATTGGAAGACTATATTTCTAGGAATTTATCTATTTCTTCTATATTCTTTTTTTTTTTGGCATATAATTGTTTGTAGTATTGTCTTATAATCCTTTGTATTTTTGTGGTGTCAGTTTTCACTTCTCTTTCATTTCTGACTTTATTTACTTGAATCTTCTTTTGTTTTTCTTGATGAGTCTATTTAAAGTTTCATTAATTTTGTTTATCTTTTCAAAGAAATAGCTCTTGGTTTCATTGACCTTTTGTATTGTATTTTAAGACTCTATGTCATTTATTTCTACTCTGATGTTTATTTTTTCCTTCCTTCTACTCACTTTGGGTTTAGTTTGCTGGGTTTCTTTTTCTAGTTCCTTTAGGTGTAAGGTTAGATTGTTTATTTGAGATTTTTCTTACTTCTTGAGGTAGGCTAGTATTGCTATGAATTTTACTCTTAGGACTGCTTTTGCTGTATCCCATAGATTTTGGTCATTGTGTTTTATTTTCATTTGTATCAAGGTATCTTTTGATTTCTTCTTTGATCTCATTGTTAACCTATTTATTGTGTAGGTTAATTAGCATATTATTTAACTTTCATGTGTTTGTGGTTTTTTTTTTTTGTATCTGATTTCTAGTTTTATACCATTGTGCTCAAATAAGATGCTTTATGTGATTTCTATCTTCTTAAATTAATTTAGACTTGTTTTGTGGACAAACATGTGGTCCTCTTGGAAAATGTTCTACTGGCACTTGAGAAGAATGTATATTTTACTGCTTTGGGCGAAATGCTCCAAAAATATCAATTAAATCCATCTGTTCTAATGTGGTATTTAAGGCCACTGTTACCTTGTTGGTTTTCTTTCTGGAAGATCCATTCATCAGTGTCGATGGGATGTTAAAACCCCTTACTATGGCTTTATTACTGTCAATCTCTCCCTTTATGTCTGTCAATATTTGCTTTATATATTTAAGTATCCTGATGGTTCATAAATGTTTACAAGGGTTATATCCTCTTGTTAGAGTCATCCATTTATCATTATGAAATGTCTTTCTGTGTTTTTTTGATAGTCTTTGTTTTAAAGTCTATTTTGTCTAATACGAGTATTGCTAGCCTAGCTTTTTTCTGTTGTTTCCACTTACATGAAATATCTTTTTCTATCCCTTTACTGTCAGTCTCTGTGTGTCTTTCAATCTGAAATTAGTCTTTTGTAGATAATATATATATGGGTCTTGTTTTCTTATTCATTCAGCCACTCTATGTCTTTTGATTGGAGCATTTAATCTATTTACATTTATAGTGATTATTGATAGATACATAATTATTGCCAATCTATTATTCATACTTATGTTCTCCCCCCGCCCCCCGCCTTCTTCTTCTTAAAAAATCCTTTTAATATTTCTTGTAATACTGGCTTGGTGATGATAAATTCCTTCAGCTTTTTTTTTGTCTGAGAAACTCTATCTGTCCTTCAGTTCTAAATGATAGACTTGCTGGGTAGACTAATCTAGGTTATAAATCCTTACTTTTCATCACTTTGGATATTTCATGACAATCTCTTCTGGCCTGCAAAGTTTCTGTTGAGAAATCAGCCGACAGTCTATGGGAGCTCCTTTGCAGGTAACTAACTACTTTTCTCTTGCTGCTTTTAAAATTCTCTCTTTGTTTTTAACCTTTGGCATTTTAATTATGATGTGTCTTGGTGTGGACCTCTTTGGGTTTTTTTGTTTGAGACTTTCTACACTTGTATATCTATTTCCTTCACCAGGTTAGGGATATTTTCAGTCATTATTTCTTCAAATAGTTTTCAATCCCTTGCTCTCTAGCTTATTTTTCTGGTATCCCCATAATGTGAGTGTTGGTACTCTTGATGTTGTCCTAGAGGTCCCTTAAACTATCCTTATTTGGGGGGGATTTTTTTCTTTATGCTATTCTGATTGAATGTTTTCTGCTACTTTGTTTTTCTTGATTCAGTCATCTGCTTCATCTAATCTGCTGTTGATACTTTCTAGTGTATTCTTTATTCGAGCTGTATTCTTCATTTCTGATTGGTTCTTTTTTATGGTTCCTATGTCCTATTTTATGTTTGCTCTCTCTTTGTTGCCGTTCTCACTGAGATCATCTATTCTTTTCCTAAGGTCCTTAAGTATCCTTACAACCAGTATTTTAAACTCTATATCTGGTAGATTGCTTGTCTCCATTTCATTTAGTTCTTTTTCTGCAGTTTCCTCCTGTTCTTTAATTTGGGACATATTTATTTTTCTTCTCATTTTGGCTGCCTCCCTGTGCTTGTTTCTATGTATTAGGAAGATCTCCTGCCCAGTTGGTAGGGTGACCTTATGTAGTAGGTGTCCTGTTGGGCCCAGTGGCACAGTTTTTCTGATCACCTGTGCTGGGTGCTCCAGGAGTATACCTTGTGTGTTTTGTGTGTGCCCTCCTATTCTAGTTGAGCCTTAACTGCTGTTGACAGATAAATGAGTGGGTTTGACCTTCAGACTGACTAGCTGTGAGGACTGGCCATAACCACTGTGTTTGACCTGCTGTGTGGGGGCCGATGCCATGGAGCAGGATTTGCTCCAGCAGATTCTAGTGCCTGCCAAGACCACCTTTTTGGTGTGCTGCTTGTAGGGCCAATCAGGTGGTGCTCCATTGTGGTGTGAAGCTAGCCACTGGATGTGTTGGATCTGGGGCCTCTTGGGAGAGGCTTTGTTGCAGGCCGAGGCCAGTTGTTGCCTGTGACCAATCCAGGGCCACCTGGTAGGAGCTACGAAGTGATCCAAGTTTGGTCACTGACTGTGCTGGACCTGAAGGTACATGGGAGAGGCCACACTGTGAACCAAAGCTGGCTGTCACCAGTACCAGGTCTGGAGCAGCTCAGCAAAAGGCCTAGTGTACCCTGAGGCCTTCTACTGCCTGCTGGCTGCTGGTCTCAGCCACTAAATGAACTGATAAGTTCTGGGTGGTAGGCAAGTTGGGTGAACCAAGGACTCAGGGAGTCACTAGGGTGGGGTGAATGGTGTTTACCAGGTAAATGTAGATTCAGATTCGGCACCAGTGCTGAGTCTGAGGTATAGGGCATACCAAGGTCAGCCGCTATCTGCCTGCGGCTTACAGACACCCAAGAATTGTCCAAAAGAGACTGTAGCCTGGCCTGAGGCTGGCTGCTCCTCTTTAAAAGGGCCTCCGGAGGCACGAGTTGGGTTTGGCAGTCACCAGGTTGGAGCAAGCAGAGTTTACCAGGCCAATGCAGATTCAGATTTGGCCGTGAGGGTAGAGGGTTCAACACAGGGACAATGGCAGCTGTCTCTCTAGTCCTTGCTCTGAAGCCACACAACTCAGTCTCTCCCTATATATCTCTGGCACCTCCCTAGCCACCATCCCTCTGCTGGAGGCCAGGGTGAATGCCTTTTAAGAGGATACCTGGGTATCCAGCAGCTTTCCATCTCAGAGATGGAATCCCCACTGATTTTCACAGCCAGATGTTGTGAGGCCTCCTCTTCCTGGCACTGCTGCTCCAGGCTAAGGAAGCTTGATGAGGAGCTGGGACCCCTTGCTCCTTAGGAGGGACCTCCACAACTAAGATATCCCTCTTGATTCTCAACTGCCACATGTGGGTATAAGGCCAGCCTGGTTCATGTCTCCACCCCTCCTATCAGTTTATGTATGGCTTCTTCCTTATATCATTAGTTATAGAACTTCTATTCAACTAGTATTCAGATAGTTCTCTGGGTTGATCGTTCTATAATTTAGTTGCAATTTTAATATGGACATGGGAGGAAGCAAGCACAGTGTTTACTTACTCGGCCATCTTGACCAGACCCTCAAAGTAATTGAAAAATTTCCTTTGCAGGTAGAAATAATGAAGTTCTGTTTCTCTGTTTCACAAAAAGGATGGGAAGTTTGTTTTATATTTATTAGAATGTAAGAATAAAACCAAACACTGATAGACATATTTAAGGCAAGCTCAGCTTTGTGGTGACATAGCCTTCTTTTTCTTGAACATACAAATATATTTTAAGTTTAAGTTAAACATATAAATCACACAGAGTAAAATAAATATGGGCGTGTAAAGAAGGCGAATAATGAGAGAGAAAGTGTATACTCATAATCTCTCAACACTTGATAGTCATGAGTAGAGACCAGTTATGAAATAGAGCCTACATAAAGTAAGATATAGACACAGGTTCTGGTAAGTTACAACATTAAGAAATATTGGAAACAAATGAAGTAAACACAAGAAAGGAGAAAGTGTCATGCAAATAGTAATCAACAAATGGCAATATTTGAAAATATAACAGATTAACTCTAGAAAACAGAGTTAATCTTGATTTATATTTTTTATTTGTAAAAGCGACTCTTTCTTGTTTTGGCAAAATGTTATAGAAATATATGAAGTCAAAAGCAAGTTTCCGTCCACATGCCTTTCTGCCTCAACCATTTCCCGAGGCAACATCAGGACACTGACATTGGAAAAGTCAGTGTATTAGACTAGACTGGGTGTCACTTAGACTATAGTTATTTAAAACATAAATTTTTTTATTATGGAAAATTTTAAACATGTTAGAGAGAATAACAAAATAAACTTTTTGGACTCATTATTCAACTTCCACAATTATTAACCTTTTGCTAGTCTTCATATTTACTTTTTAAGCTATGAAGTCCAAAATACTGGAGGTGATGGAACCAAATTTGGCATCAAAGAGTATAATTTATGCAGTGTGCTTTGGTGAAATGAATAGTGAACATCCTTCTTTTGGCACTCAAAGCCAAAAGAAGTAGCTGAAGATACAGAGTATTCTGTGATTAAATTAAATTTGCCCTGGGTGGAGATATGGTCAAGACTGCTCATTTATAATCTTATTGCCTTTATTTTCACTACTATTAACCTCAACCTTTCATATAGTGCCTATCACACAGTAGGTGCTCAAAAACTATTGTTGAATGAATGAACCTTATTTACAGTTTAGATCTCAGCAGCATGAAGGAAAGGTGCATTGTGGTATAAATAACCTTTGCAGAATGCTCCCTAATATATATTAGGTGGTTACTATGTGCTAGGCACCTGTGCTTACCAGGTGTTAGGTCCTAGTCTAGGTTTCTTACATGCAATACTTCATTTAATTCTTTCAAAAACTATGAAGTTGGTACTATTATCAAATTTTGTGTTTCATAGATATGCAACTAGTAAATTAGTCAAGATCACGTGGATAGTAAGGGGTAGATCTGAGATCAAACCCAGCAAGTGTGACCCCAGAACCTGTGCACGTAGCATAATTCTTTGCTGTTTCACCTCTGAATGTGTCTAAATTCCATCTATGATGCACTGAATAGATTTGGGCATTTAGATAGGTGGTAGTTGCACCTGTATTACAAAATTGACTCACTAAATCACTCCTTTGCAGTGGTGACTGATAATGGAAGGGCATTGTACATGGAACAGATTTTTTTTTGTTTTTTAAGCAGACTGTCATTTTTCATGAACACAAGGCACTTCTAAGCACTGTGTGGGAGGGAATGTGGTAGACTGATTTCATTGAGACCCTGCCAAATTCTGGTCTTGTGGCCATCAAAGATGCATCATTTCCTCCAAGACTTCTGAAGGGGGTTATTACCATGGCCTGCAGGTTCTGGTTTGCATTCAGAGGAGACTCTATCTTCTTAAGTGAGATGTGGAAGAGGAAGTGTCACAAATTGTAAATAAGGCTAAGAGAGAAGAATTGTTTGGAGATAGAGATGGAGAAAAATTGCTTTCTCCAAATCAGGTTCCATCTCCCTCCCCCTTATCCAACTTTGCCAGAGCCCATCCTGTTTTCTTTGCTAAGTTTACTAGCAGGAAGCAAGGAATTTCTTTTAGGATACTTCTGCCCCTGACAAATAAAAAACTCCGAGATTAAATATTAGTACATGTATACAGTGTAACATCATGCCACTATTAAAAAGAACAAGATGGAGCCCTGAGGGTTGATCTAGAATGATCTCCAAGTAATATTTTAAAGTGAAAAAAGGCCAGCACTCAAACAGTATTTATACTAAGGTTACTCTTTGAGGAAGTAGGAGGGTGATATTGCTATTCTTATACATGTACACAATTTGCTTGGGGAAAAAAAGAGTGGTACAAATGCTTGCTTCTGACAAAGGAAGGGCTTTTATTCTAAACCTTTTTATACTAAAAAAAATGTAAACTGTATACATAGATTATATTTCAGAGTTAAATTATTTCAAATGTCAACCTGGCAAGGTAGAAGAGTAAATACAGTAAAATGTTTTTAAAAATTAATGGAACAAAGCAACACTTTACATTAATCGTGTGTTTTAGAAGGAAGGGTTTGGACTAGAACTAGAAATAATAATTTTACCTCTTCATCTTCCTGAAAGATGGTCCTTAAGTTGTCATTCAGAAGCACCCGGGAAGTAGGAAACAGAGATCTGGAAGATCCCTATTTAATGAAGTTAGGAGACAGTTGATGTCACTCTCCAGGTGTGGGGAAAACTGAGAGAAAAGAAGGAACAAATGTGATCAGAAAGGAGTTCGAATTCTCCCGACAGTGCCGCAAGGAGTCTACAGATGCGGAGAGTTGCAAGGTTTGGTACGGAGTGTTCTGGGTGCCCAGGGTCTGGGAGCTTTCGGTTCATTGCTTCTCCAGTGAAGCTGCTTCTGGGCTTCCTTACCTTCAGCCTAAGGGCATCTTGGCTGGAAGCTCTGCTTTGAAAAGGGCCTTGGCCTAAGGCCCAAGAAGAGTCACCCTAGGGGCTCCTTGTGGGATAGCACTGCCGATAAAATCCCTTTATCAAGGACAGCCGCACTCGATGGATGGGTGACCCTCACGCCGCGGGTATCTAGCCACCTGGAGGCCTGACGTAGGTTTTTGCTGAAAGTCAGTTTCGGAGGGGGAGGGGGCTCAAATTTAAATGCCTTTTGGGGCTAGAAAGGTAACAACAACAACAACAACAACAACAACAACAAAAACACTTGAAGCAGCCAGATACAAGAGGAAAGAGAGGGAACTTTGGAGAATTGGGCAAGTATATTCCAACTAAAAGCATTCAGATTCAGGTTTTTAAACTACAATTGTAGTGGCCAAGCAAAACACTAGCAGAGTTTACCAGCACTGCCAATTTGCCATCACTGCCAATTTGCCATCCTGCGTTCCTCTCTGCTCAAAATCCGCTTCTCCCTAGTTGCTTCAACCTGCTCCTGATCCTCCACCTGTCCCCACTTCAGCCTCTTGTGGTGCCGAGGACCAAACTTTGGCGCTCCTCCTGAGGGCGCAGTGTCCCTCGTTGTGCTCGCAGTATTGCTCCCCAATATCTCTTGGGACCAGCAACCGACTGAACCTTGGTGTGGCTCAGAATCCTTTACAAGCTACATTTTATTTCAGTCAGAAACGGGTTGTTGTGCCCCAGGGGTTCTCCTTCGGACGATTCCGGGCCTGGCGCTGTCCCGGGCCAAGTGGGAAGATAGGCAGACATAGTGGGTGTGGGTATCCCGGGATCCAGGCCGGGTACCCGGTTGAGGGGCGGGGCGGGCCGTAAAGGGGGTGCCCCGCCCCCAGACCCGCCCCGCATGGTCCTGCCCCTGCGCTCTAGAGTTTCGGTCCCTGCTCCCACCCTGCTCTGAGTCTGCGGACCCCGGGAGAGCAGGCGGTTTGTGGTTGTTTCCTCTGCCCGCGCGGGGCATCACTTGGCGCGCTACAGAAAGCCCAGAGCTGTCCCGCAGCCGGGATACTTACCGGCACCCGCAGACGCACCTACAGCTGCTGTCCGAGCCAGGGCACCCTCACCCTGCGCTCCCCGGCGTCCTGCTCTGCGGCGCGAGTTCCACCTCCGCGCCTTCTTGGAGGGGCGGGCCGGGGGAGAAAGAACCGGCGCTTAAATTCTGGGCGCTGCGCCCGGCGCGAGGTGCGGGATGGGGAGCAAGGCGCTGCTGGCCATCGCTCTGTGGCTCTGCGTGGAGACCTGGGTTGCCTCTGTGGGTAAGGAGCCCGCTCCCTAGAGGAAGGCAGAGAGGTCGGGTGCGGGCGGAGAGATGGGGATGCGGAGAAGACCTGGAGGTCGGGTCTAACTCAGAATCATAGAGCTGGAGGGTTGAAAGTGATCTGACATTTTGTTCCTTCATTTACCAAAGAGGAAACTGAGGATCAGCGAGTGGCCTAAGATTGATTACCTAGAGAGCTGGTGGTCTCCTGAACCCAGTTCATTTTCCACGACTCTAGTCTCCGATGGGGGTGTCGGCTGGAGCGTGTCCTGAGCAACCAACACGCCCTCGGACTCGCGGGAGGGGGGGGGCGGGGG
>NW_006442508.1:9800964-9833684 GCF_000325575.1 Pteropus alecto | reverse complement strand
GTGGGGGTAGGGGTGGCCAGGCGCCCAGGGGCTGGCAGGAAGGAGGTACTCCCTCAGGCGGGAACAGGCGGTGAAATGTTGTCCCGCTGCGCGCACGGTCCTCGCCAGGTCGCAGGATAGGAAGTCTTGCAGGGAACGCAAGCCAGTTCGCTGGGATTTGCACCGTGCACTCAGCTCTGCCTCTATAGGAGTTGAGTAGAGACCCGGGTCTGCTGTTTTCTGTTGGCTCGAACTCACATACAAAACCAATTCTATGAGGTGGGGTCCAGGGGAAGGGAAACTTTTTCCTTCCTCGATGCGGGACGCCGCTCTCTTCGCAGAGAAGGGGGAAATTGGGGCGTGGACCCAGGACTTTGACAGCTTCCCAAAGTGACTCCAAGTAACAGTCACCTTCCTATGTAAAAATTTAATTTCTTTCAAAGCGCCTTGGTCCTTGAGGTAAGCGCATGGTCAGAAGTTCAGGTTCTGAAAACTTACTCTGTGGAACTTGGTACCCAGATTTAGCGCCATTGGCCACTCTCCTTGCCACCAAATATTTATCTCTTTCAAGATTAGGAACACACATGTTCTTGATGCAATAAATTCTTTTTTTTTCTTTTTTCCTTTCTTCCTCTCCCCACATCCACCCCTGCCCCCCCCTTTTTTTGTAACCAGTTTGCTGATTTCCAGATTTCCACTCTTTAGAGGGTGAGAAACGGGACAGGATGGAGAAAGGAAAAACAAAGTCAAATAATTCAGGGAAAAGTTCCCTATATCAACAGAAAATAATTCAGTCTTGTAAAAGAGACACATATAGTGACAAGATCATCTGTCTATAGTTATTGAATTTTCTTAATGACTTGATTCTTCGGGGCCAGTTCCACAGTGGACACTCATTTGTTCCTGACAAGACCTCTCTCTGCCCCTTTATGGGGAGAAAATGAAGGTCTGGAACATGTGCTTGTACTGTATCCCACACACAAAAAAGTGAGTTGCTTTTAAGCCTGGGGTGTTTCATAGCACAGCAGTAGTAAACTAATCGGGTTGCCCTGAATATAATGATGAGGTTGCCCTTTTAGAGTGTGTGACTTGCTTAATTGGATTGGGCTGTAATTGGTGCCATCGAATTCTAGAGACAGAGGCACTGTTGTTTTTCCTTCCTGTCTTTGAGCTGGAAGGGTAATAGTGCACAAATTAATTAATTTTGGTTATGGGACTTGAACATAGAAGGGCTTTTTATTGAGGAGCAGCATATGTCCTTCTTATAGTTATTTCTTTAGAACTTTCTGAAGAGTAGAACTCAAACTTGCCAGTGAAAATGAATGAAGCTTAATGGAGCAAAAAAAAGAATGTTGGTCTACAGAAACGAATTCGAACTTATCATTATTGATAGTCTCGTTGCATAGTTTTTTTGTTGTAGATGTGTCTCTAGAATAGTGTGGTTTTGTTTGGCTTCCCATGAATGGAGGGCATATCTTAACTTTCTTTTTAACACAGGAAAGTGTGTCTAGAGTGTGAGATAATCTGTAGCAATAATTTATGAGAGATCTTTAAGAATCTTATTTTGGTGGTGGGGTGAGCAGAGCTTAGTCTTTACTACCATTTTTTTCTCACATGAATATACCCAAATAATGGATTCTTTCTCATTTGGATCATTGTGTGAATTGTATCAAGTTACTGTTTTCCACTTGTTTCTCAACCTAGTGTTTTGCAGTCAATTTTGATATCTGTGCTTGTCCAAATGAATTGTTTTCATTTTCCTTTTTTTTTTTAGACAAAGTTCAACTTCATTATTGGAAGACTTTTCTTTTGCTTTTAAACATTTTGTTTTATTGTTTGCCTACTTTGAGAGTAGTTATTTCCTTCATATTGAAAAGTGCTGTGCTAATTAACTGAACATGACCACCTAGACCAATAACTGTCCAAGAGTGACTCTTAGACCATGTCTGACCAAGTCACCTGAAATGATTGTTTAAATGCAGATTTGTAGGCCCAGGGATATTCTGATACATCCTAAAGCCTAAGAACCATTGTCCCAAACACAGGTCAGAACCAATGCCAATTAGTTTGAGATTTATTGACATAACATAATTTTCAGGGTTTTAAAATATTTTTAATTATTATTATTTTTTACTATGTTATTGATGAACAATCTATAGTTATGTCAGCAACCTATTTTGCACATCTGGGCGAGTATGTGAGAACATGTATGATTAGTTTATTTTGCTTGCAGCTGTTCACATTTGTGTCCACAAATTCAATGCATTGGATATTTGCACTGGATATTTGTTTATACTCTGATTATTTATACTCTCTCATATTTGGGATGTTCTCTTATTTGCACAACAAAGCCAATGCCAGTTTAGGCCTAGGGAGTCATTTGTTCCTAGTTAGGTGCTTACCAAGCATTAATCTTTTTTTTAGGTGGTGTTTGAAGATCTGGATATCAGTTAAGATTGTAACATTATGGACAGTTTTTCTTTCTCTTATGCTTTTTCAACACTTGATAGGTCTTCACATTTAGTTGACAGATAACTCAGTTTTCTTGCTATGGAGCACCCATGGTGGGGAATCTCTCCCATGGTATTTTTAGGAAAAGTCAGGTTTCTTGTGTTCCAAGCTTGATATCAGGAGGAACTCAGAGCTTTTATTATTAAGTTGAGATTTCCCAATTGTAATTCATTAGCATTATGCTTTTTTTAGTTGCATTCTCTGAGAAAGAATATATTAATAGGCATGTAATATGACATTGGAAAATGTTTTCTTTTACTTAATTCTTCTCAACTAGTTTTAATGTACAGTCTTTCAACCTTGGCAATTCAGTTACCAGAGGAAGTGCACTAGAAAATTGATAAAGAAAAAAGAGACAAGGTCATGGATACTCCCAACCCCTTCAGGGTACATAGATGAACTGTATAGAAATAACTCTAAGTAGTATTCATTAATCAGCAATTTAGTCGAATGTGTGCATCCTATGTGTTATAAGAAATGTCAGTGGGTCCTTTCCCAAGGGACTGAGATCATCAGATGAAGGTTCATTTGGTTTCAATGTCCCATATCCTTTTGTAAGACCTTGAAGTTGGCAATGCAGGAAAACAGGAACTCCACCCTAGCTCCATGAATTGCAGAACTGTTGTGTTGGTTTATGACCATCTGCCCATTCTTCCTGTTATGACACAGCTTGTGAACTTTTACTGGGAATGGTGAAAAGTAAATTCACAGTTTTATACAATGAATTGCTGAAGAGGTCTTTTAAAATATGGAGTGTGCATTGTTTATGGAAGGTGTTTCCTATTGGGTCTGACTCAGTGGCAACTATATTCATTTATTTAATTTGTTTCTAGGTTTGCCTGGTATTTCTCTTGATCCACCCAGGCTCAGTGTACAAAAAGACATCCTTACAATTATGGCTAATACAACTCTTCAAATTACTTGCAGGTAAGGAATGATTTCAGATTTATACTTCCTTTGTCAAGTAATTCATTGTTCATTGAGTGAAAAATAATTTCCATACAAGAGAATTATAATAGTTTTATAGTAATTGTTTATAAGTAGTGAGGTTTCTAAGAAATGATGCAGTAATGAAAAAAAATGAGAGAGGTCTTCTCTCAAAAATTCTGGACAATTTTGCTGGCATTTTTTTCTACTGCCCTCTGGCAACAACTCCACACTCCAAAAACTGGTGTAGCACCTGGCATATAATACATAGTAGATAATCAACAGATATTGAATGAGTAAATAAAGTTGAGTGCATACCCTTAAGGGATAGATTTGAAGAAGTTTTAAGCCATATTTATAATACTCAGATTGGCTCTTGGGTATTTATTCAGCCTTTTTTAAGAACTTTATTTTATGGTAAAATTCTGACTTATAGTAGCAATTTAATATGCATCCATTAATATTATTGAGTGCACATTCTGCACAGATAATGAACGTCACACTTCGGCCTGATATTCTGGAATGTCTCTTCTTATTTGTTGGCAAGAACTCATGGTTTTGATTTTTGCTAACTAGGGAAACAGGCCTTTTTGACAAGTAGAGGAAGACTTGAAATTTTGCCTTTCAGCCCCTACCTCAGGGGGAAAAATAGAAGACTCTGGGTTTAATATAATGATTACACAGAATTTTGTCAGGACCAGTGTGTTTTTGGCAGAAGTGATGGTGGGAAGCAATGTTGTCCTCTGAGAAGAGTGCTGGGGGTCCACAAAGAACCTTGGGCAGCTCGTTGCCATTATTTATGCTTGTCGAATACCAAGTGTTTAACACAATGACACAGATCATCTCAGATTGCAGAGTGTAAAAGATACCCTAGTCCTTTATCAAGGGTAGGCCACTGATACCCAGCTCTTGGGGAAAAAAAGCACACTAACAGGTGGTGTTTCTCTAGCTTTGCTATTTTAAGACACATTCTCAGTAGATTTTCCTCTTACCCTTGGTAACAAAGAATATTTAAAATCTTCAAAGATTCCATACTCCTTTTTTAAACTCTGCATAAACATTTCTTACGTCCTGAAAAAGCTATAAATATGTTAAAAGTAACTTCATGAACATAGCTACAACTTCATATAAATTTCAAATTCTTTGAAAGATAGTTCAATGATGTTACATTCTTCTTGACATTGACTGTCTTCCTTTGGACCTTGTCGAGAAATGCTACAATGAAAGTAATCTATGTTTTAATGCACTCTTGACTAGGTCCTAGGTCCTACGATGCTCTTAGACAGTCACACCCCTTTCTTCCTAACTTCACTTCTTATTCTCCCGCTTGCCCACTCTTATCTGGCCATTCTGGCTACCTTGCCATTCCCCTAATGCTCCAGATATGTGCCTGCCCTAAGGCCTTTACCTTTGCTGTTCCTGCTGCCTGGAATATTGTTCCTCTAAATACTCACACGGCCCCTTTCATCAAGTCCCCTCCCTCAAGAACTCTTCACTCTTTTCTTTTTTGCAGCATCTATATTTTGTCCATTGTACTTATCACCATCATTTACAAAATACGTTTTAATTATTTTTTAAATGTCAGCTTTATTGAGGTTTGTTTACTTGTTTATTGCCTGTCTTCTCTAAGTAGACTGAGCTTCCATAAAGACATGGATTTTTGTCTGATTTATTGTTCACTGCTGTATAGCTAGTCTTTAATAATGTTTGCCACATAGCACTTGCTTAATAAATATTTGTTGAATGAATGAATGAGTTAATAGAAAACAAAGGGGTTCCTATAAGTGATTTCTGAAGCTGAATCTGTGGCTTTTGTCATTCGTTGACATAAATTGTCATCTCTGGTAGAAGTCTGTGACTCTGCTGAGGAGTTTATATAAGTTTGAGAACCAAACCTTCTGTTTTCTTAGAAACAACCTCGTAGTGTGGCATTTCACATTAATACTTTCTTGGAATTAATTTTTCAGGGGACAGTGGGACTTGGACTGGCTCTGGCCCAACAATCGGAGTGGCTCTGAGAAAAGAGTGGAGGTGACTGAATGCAGTGACAGCTTCTTCTGCAAGACACTCACAATTCCGAAAGTGATCGGAAATGATACTGGAGCCTACAAGTGCTTTTACCGGGACAGGGACTCGGCCTCGGTTGTTTATGTCTACGTTCAAGGTAAGTGGTTAAAAGGAATTCATTTCCCACGTTGATTTACCAGCTATAAAACACAATGGGTGCAAAGAAGAATTGAGTACAACAAAAGGTTTGCCCTAAAGGCTTTTTGCCAACAGGAATACAGAAAATTCTTCTTTCCCAAGGCTTCCCTCTGAGGATAAGACTCATTGATTTGTTCTGGAGTTTGGGCCCTGTTATATCTCTCTTGCCCAATTAGTTTCGTTCTGATCTTTGTTTTTGAGGGAAATCTGTGTCCACAATTGGCTATGGAGATTTATAAAAAGCCTTCTGATGTTTGAGGAAAAAAAAAAAAACCCTGAAATACTTGAAATGGAAGATTCAGCGTGAATTATGGAGAGATTTCTGTGGAGAGATAGGTTATCTAGGGCAGAGTAGGAGATTTTCCCAAGAATGCACAGGGAAACAGCCAAGGGCTCTGGAATTTTTTGTACATAGGAACTTTTCTTTTTCCTCTTATACTTTATAATAAACAATTCTCATACTCTGGTGCAAATGAAGACTGCCTCAAAGTGCCTTTTGAAGACAGTGTTTCTTTCCTTTGCTTGTGTGGTCTGAGATCTTGGATGATATGCCACATCTTTCTAGGATTTGCAATTTGGGATTGACGCCATGGAGGCCAACTTAACATTTACGTAGGATAAAATACAATAATATTACATGTATTTATAATATGAATTTATAATATGAATTATTATATGAATCAGATTTATAATATGAATTATTATTTCTTTTGTATTTCAAAAATTTTCTACTACCTGAATTTCCCTGTGAAAACCTGACTTAATTAATGAGACACCTATTATACAATTTAGGAAAATGTAAGTGTTGTATAGTATTTTGCTTGGATGGATTAAATATTTTTTCTCTATGAAGATGAGCTTTTTAGACATTTTATTTATACATTTATATACCTCTTTACATCTCAGAGGATTTGAGGCAGGTTAAGATGGCTTAGACTTTGTTCCAGAAGCATCTTTTATAGAATGGGAATTCAGTCAGCTTTGGGAAACACATTTGCATGTCTCCATTTACATATCAATTGTGCAATATGGTCAGTGCAACAGAAAAGTGGAGACCACATCAAAATAATGTATGTCACTCCTGGATTGCATAATATTTCAGAATTATTTTTGTCCGGGGTAAGCACAACCAAGATAGAATTCTGTGCCCTCCTCCTCCCCTCTACAGAATTTGAAAGAGACAAGGCTCAGATCTTCAAGAATTTCTGGCTCCTTTTGATCTGGCAGTCTTGGGAGACCAGGCTTTCTCAGAAGATTGCAAGGATTTCCTGCTTTCAGCCTGTCTGGAAATAGACTGCAAGATGAACCTCTCCCATAATATCTCGTTATTTCCTTCTCCCTGGAGTCAGGAAACCTGGAGACATGTGAAAATCCATTTCATGAGTTTCAGTAAATATTTTATTTTGAGAGGATGGGTGGTTGTTTAGGTTTCTTTTGTTTATTTCCTTTTTTGGGCTACTGAAATAGAATTGATTTACTGAATAACTTTAGTCTTACGTCAAGGGGTTAATTTAGCTTCCAAAGGCTTCTGTGAAGCAAGCAAAAGGCTTGCTCTATAAGCAAACTATGTAACATTTCCTAACGTATGATTGAAAGGTAGGTAATATTAAGGAATAGAAGGTCCCTGCACTGTTTATTTGTACACTGCCCATCATTGGGCATAGCATCAAATTCTGCTTCCTGTCTAAGAGGTGCTCTAAGATTTTGGTCATGAAACTTAACAGTAGGAAAGAAACACTAAAGTGTTCTCTAGGGACAGCCCTTTAATGTTCTCTTTGGTCCCCACCTTACTTCCCTAGTTTTCTGACCCCATTCCCTTTACCAATGGATGGAGCCAGGAAGTGGGTCCTGGCCTTGCAAGATAATGGCCATGGCATGTGGTGGGCTGGATTGGTTGCCTTTCTGCGCTTTCCAGCTTGGAAGGAAATCAAACTTCTACTGTTGCAAAGAATTAGCTGCCTTTCCCCCTTTTGGTTTAATTAACCCTTCCTTCACTTGGAGCAACCATCCTGAAGAGCTCTGAAAATGCTCAGTCAGGTGTGTTGGGCATAGCAATCTGGACCATTATCTCTCTGAGATTTCAAGCATGACCTCATACCACGTCAGTTCTATCTCTGGGGGATAGAGTAGTTTCCCAGCAGTGTATTAAAGTTGTTGAACAATGTTTGAAAGACATTAAACTCTCTTTTGTTTTCTTCTTTTTGCCATGGTGCTTTCTCAAGTTTTTGTCATCAAAGATATTAATGGCTGCTGAATCTTAAACTAAATGCAATAACTATTAAACATTATTTTATAAAGAATCTTATACTTAGTCTTCACAATTCTAAAATACTCACAAAAAACTTTCTCTGGAATAGTTGAATTCAAAGATTGTTAGTTAACGATAATTTTAAAGGTCCTTTGGGATTCATTAATTTATTTTCATGGCATTTACATTATTTGCCTAAAGAAAAAGAACATGAATTTTTTTAACATCGATAAAACTCAATAGATAAAGTGTACAGATTTAACTTTAAATTTACTTTAAAATTTATATATATGAAGAAATGTAGTATATGTGGAAAATGTATATGTGTATATGAAAATGTAAATGAAAAATGAAGAAGTATGCCCCTTCATTTTGAAAAAAATATAATGATTGACTTGCTTAAATGTGGTACCTACAAAATATACTCTATTATTAAAAAATATAAATACTTGACTTATTGATAATCTTGCAAAAGGAGTCACTTCCATTCTGGGAGTTTTCTTTCAGATTTTTTATATGCGCACGCTCGTGTACACACACAGAGACACATATACACACCTCCTGTAGCATTCTTGTAGCATATCTTTAGAGCCAGATATCTACCAGCAGATTGACGTGTGGATCCTTTTGCCTAGTGTGAAATGTCATTCTAAATCATTCATTTCTCTGGTCAGAGTTTAAGAACCTGAAAGATAACCAACTTTTCGAGTAAATGCCATTAACGAAATGGAATTAAATTTTCTTTTAGATTACAGATCTCCATTTATTGCTTCTGTTAGTGACCAACATGGAGTTGTGTACATCACAGAGAACAAAAACAAAACCGTGGTGATACCATGTCTTGGGTCCATTTCAAACCTCGATGTGTCACTTTGCGCAGTAAGTTATATCTTCAATCATCTCTTAAATCTTCCTAATTTTAAGCTAATAGTAAGATGAGTAGTCTGTTTAAAATATAACATCAACAATAAGATAAAGATCCTTTAGGAAGGGTCAAAATGACAATAAATAAAATCAATTTGTAGTCTTAAAAATATTAATTCTTTAGTGATCATTTTACATGGTTTCACTTTTGGATAGCAAATGATTAAATATTTGATATTTCTTTTTCTACCCAGAGGTATCCAGAAAAGAGGTTTGTTCCCGATGGTAACAGAATTTTCTGGGACAGCAAGAAGGGCTTTACTATTCCCAGCTACATGATCAGCTATGCTGGCATGGTCTTCTGTGAAGCAAAAATTAACGATGAAAGTTACCAGTCAATTATGTACATCGTTGCAGTTGTAGGTAAGAGGAAGTTCCTTTCTATATCATTGTTATCAGACAATAAAGATTGGCTTTCTATATTAAGATCCTGGAGATTAAGGTATAGGGTGAAGAACAAGGGATTTGAAAATACATTAATTCAAGATACGGCATTGGGCAACTCATTATATCTACTCTTCTATCAAATAAACCTATGTGCAATCAAGGTTTTCTGTTTTCTTGCCAAGACCAAGGATGAGAAAGAAGCATATTTTATGGAAAATTTAATGTTCAGAGTATTGCTGGCATGTATTCTTTTAATTATACCAATTTTATGGGAAGTTAAGCAGTTTACTAAAGCTGGCCCCATTAGCTATTGACATTGCAAATTTTACAGCTTTTCTATCTACTAGGCTACAACATCATTGAGATCCCCTCAGGTCTGCTTTGTAAATCTCCATAGGCCATTTGTCTGGGAGTTTCCGAGTATTGGTGAGGTTTTCAGGGAAAGATGGTGTGGCATATTTTTGAAAAAATTTGTGCCAAGTTATAGATTTGTTTTCCCCCTCATTTTCTGTGGTTTTTTTTTTTTTTTTCAATTTACTTGCTCTAGGGTACAAGATTTATGATGTGGTTCTGAGCCCTCCTCATGGAGTCGAGCTATCTGTCGGAGAGAAGCTTGTTTTAAATTGTACAGCAAGGACTGAACTAAATGTGGGGATTGACTTTACCTGGGAATACCCTTCTTCGGAGGTAACACTAACAAGTTAAAGCCAGATCTCTAAATGCTTTGATAATCAGCCTCCACAGAGTTTGCTTGAGAGAGATAGGGACCTTTCTAGCCAGATAAAAGTAAATGCCTTAACACACAGTAACACACACACACACACACACACACACACACACACACACACACACCTTTTAAGAGAATTGCAGAATTGATAGCATCCATGAAAAAAAAGATATAATGCCAGGAACTCTGTCCCACAGTACTAGAATCTGGCAACGAATATTAGTTTTCTCTGGGTGATTACATCTTCCCAGGTTGTATTATTTCTCTGTTCTCCAAAATCCTTGATCTATTTTCCTTTTAAGGGAGTTTCTCTTCAAGGAGGTGCATGAGACACACTTCTTAAACAGTAGTCCTATTTGCCTATATTCCTACAGTCCAATCCATCTCATTCCCGCCATGTGAGGTTTTAAAAATCCCAATTCACTTGGTTCCATTTATTTCTCCTGAAACCAAATGTATTTGTTGTCGACACGTGTTAAAAGTTCTGAAGTCTCTATTATTAGCATTAAATAGTGTTCATTGAGGGCCAAGACCTGTTGTTGTGGGTCTCTAGAAGCTAACAGGTAATGTTAAGCTGAAATTTGGAAGTTCAGTAAACTCTTTTTCAGCATCAGCATAAGAAACTTGTAAACCGGGACCTAAAAGCCCAGTCCGGGAGTGAGATGAAGAAATTTTTGAGCACCTTCACTGTAGATGCTGTAACCCGGAATGACCAGGGGTGGTACACCTGCGCAGCGTCCAGTGGGATGATGACCAGGAAGAACAGCACATTCGTCAGAGTCCATGGTAAGCTAAGATCTTTCAAATTATGCTGTGCTTTGAAAAGTGAGATGATTTAAATAAATTTGGGTTGGCTTGTGATTTCTGTTTTGTTTATTCAGAAGATATTTTTGAACTCTTGCTAGGGAGACCATATGACCTAGAGGTCTAGAGCACAGCTTTGGTCCAAATCCCAACTTTAATGATGAGAAGAGCCGATAGTATCACTAATGCTCACTAAATAGTACTTGTTGTATTTGATGTTGCTGCTATTACTATTACTACAAGTGGAGTGTTATTATCTAAGATAGTTTTAAAATTTTCATTTTTTTGCAAGGCTGAGAGTCCCACTGGAATCAGCATGGGCTTTGCAGTTGGAGATACCTGGATTTAATTACTTTCTTTGTGGCTTTAAACAAATAACTTAATTTTTCATTTATTCTCTTTCGCTCACATAAATGTCTCAGCTTAGATAATAATGTATGTGGCACCCAACTTATGAGCCTTGGTAAGGATTTTGAGTTTTATAATATGGGAATACATAGAAGAGTTTTGAACAGAGAGAGAGAGACATGTTCTAATGTATGCTTTTTATAGAATTATTATGATTTTTTTTTAACGTGGCATACTTTAGGAAAATAAGGGCAGAAGTAGGGAGAGCAGTTAGAAAGCTAACTGCAATAATCCTTGTGACAGATGGTGGGTAGCTTGGACAAAAGTGGTAGAGGAAAAAGTGGGAAGAAGTGATCTGATTTTCGATATATTTTTGATGATAGAGCCAATAAGATCTACCTATTGATTCATTGGCTGCGGAGTATAAGAGAAAAAGATTGGAAAATGACCTTTGAGTTTTTATCTTGAGCAGCTAAGTGAATAATGATTTGATTTACTGATATAGGGAAGATTGAGAGAGGAGTAAAATTAGGGGAGATAGGATTGGGTATGTTCATTTGGAGATGCCTATTAAACATCCAAAAGGAGATATTCAATCTATAAACCTGGAACTCCTATAAATTTAGGAGGATATAAATGGCACTTTATGCCTGAGACTAGAGGAAGGTGTAGATGGAGAAAAGATGTCTGATAACTGAGTTCTGGGGCACATGATGGGCTGTATATAGAATGTCATAGGAGCAGAGGAGGAGGAGCACCCAGGCATCCCTGGGGTACTTAGAGAAAGCTTTACAGAAGAGAAAACACTTGAATTGAGGTTTGAGCAATCAGTAGGCTTGTGGAGCGCACTGGAGAGAGAGAAAAGCAAGGTAGCATGGGGGATCTCTGAATTCAGACCTTGGGCCTTGGGCCTTTACTCTTCACAGAAAATGAAATAATAAACCAAACGACCACTTACGATAAGTTGACATTTATGAGAATAATAATTTTTATTTTCTTTCAGAAAAACCTTTTGTTGCTTTTGGTAGCGGCATGGAATCTTTGGTGGAAGCCACAGTGGGAGACCGTGTCAGAGTCCCTGTGAAATACCTTGGTTACCCTTCCCCGGAAATAAAATGGTAAGTCTTGGAAATAAATGCAAAACATTGTTTTACATGAAAGCGAATCCTCAGCTTGTACTAATTCCTGGGATTTTTTTTTCCTAGGTATAAAAATGGAAGACCCATTGAGTCCAATCATACAATTAAAGTGGGGCATGTACTGACTATTATGGAAGTGAGTGAAAAAGATACAGGAAATTACACTGTCATCCTTACCAATCCCATTTCAAAGGAGAAACAGAGCCATGTGGTATCTCTGGTTGTTAATGGTGAGTCCATGCAGTTTTCCTCCTCTGCCCAAAATTTATTATAAAGAATATGATTATGTCTTCCTAAACAGCCAGGTCACCATTCTTTTGTTGCCTGCTGATTGGCTCACATCATGAATGGGCTCCTATGTATGAAAATGGTCAGCAGAGTTGAAATGAGATGTAGAACAGTGTGCCCTGGACATGTTTGCTTACGAGACCATGGGAATGAACTCTTTGGTGGTCAAATGCAAAATAAAAGTAGATGTACCCTCGATGGCTAAATGCTGTGAAATAAGAATGCCTGTGGGGACAGTTAACAAGCTTAAGTTGCACTGCTTTTGTTCCTGTCTCATGGAATTACGCACCTGGCATGCAAATGTGTAAGACTCTTCTTGAATTTTGTGGGAAGCTTGTAGTTTGACTTTGTAATTTTTGTATCAGTTATGCCCAGGCAGGTTGGCACTGCTGGCTGGTTGGAAGCTTTTCAGTTTTTTAAAACAGGAGTCTAGGATCTGACTCTGAGGCTGTAAAGGGAAGATATTAAGTTTTTGATTTAAGGATGATTTGAACTTGGTTTTCCCAAATTGAAAGATATAAATAAGTGCTCTGGGTGGCGAAAACGGGTGTCATGGTCAAGTAACTCTGGGAGATGCTAAATTGATGTAGAACAGGTGTCTTTATTGCAGGACTTCTCAGGGCCTTTAGCATGCTAATGTATTTTGCCATTCTCCAGGGGGGAGGCATAGAGTATTTAAGGTTTAACAAACTTATTTGACCAGAGCATACTCCTCTTTAGTAAATTCATTAATATCTTAATCTAAAAACAGTTTGGGAAATGCTTCTCTGTTGTAATTCTTTGTTCTCCCTATTGGCATGGCATGTTAAAACTTCAGAATCTTCTCGCATGACATATATCTTCCTACTGCTCTGTCTGTTAAGATTGGCTTTATTTCTTTACTGGGGCAACAGCTTAAGGGAGTGTTTTAAAGATAACAGCTTCCAGAAATGTGGCTTAGAAGCCACTCAGGAGCAGAGGATTGAGGAGTGGAGAGAAGTTGGAAAGCTAATAAGTAAAGTGAGAAGAAGGAAATGAATAAGAAATAATGGTGTAAAGATGGACAGTGAATAACCCCATCTAATTAATTCATGAAGTCACTAAGCATTTAACTTACCCTAACAGTTACCCTGCTATATAAACTAAACATAAAAAGTCAAGTTTTGAAAGTATAATCTAAGGCTTTAGGTTGAAAGTGTTGAGAAAATAGTTTCACATTTATGACTTTGGAGCCAAAAAAGAAAGAAAAAAGAGAGAGAAGAAGGGAGAGAGGAGGGGAAGAAGGAAAAGGAGGAGGGAGAGGGAGGCGATAGAGAAGGAGGAGAGGCGAGTGACCTTGGGCAAGTCATTAATCTTTTCTATGTTTCATTTCTCATGCGTAAAATAGAGAGCAATAATAGCGGTTGTATGGATTAAGTGAATTAATTAATGTAAAGCACTTAGAACAATGCTCGTTACATAATAAATGTATTTCCTATATTATTCACGACTCTTTCCTTTCTGTTTTGCCCTTTTCTTGTGAGTTGATAGGACAAGGAGAACTATCCCTGTAATGTAGAGGAGAAAGACTGAGGCACAGGGTGGCGAGATTTGCACGGTCATTCAGTTTATTAGATTATTATTATTGTTGTTGTTGCTGTTATCATATCACTAGAAATCAGGTGTCCTGTTTCCAAGTCTAGATGTTCTTTGAAAAACCAAATGGGGGAAAAATCATCTGCATAGAAAAATGGAGGCTTTATTTGCTCAAATTTATACCTTCCATTCCTCAAAGCTGATTGACAATTTAAAAGTTGTTTTTCCCATGTCTAGTACCCCCGCAGATTGGCGAGAAATCTCTGATTTCTCCTGTGGACTCTTACAAGTACGGCACCACCCAAACGCTGACATGCACAGTTTATGCCATTCCTCCCCCGCGTTACGTCTACTGGTATTGGCAGCTGGAGGAAGAGTGCACCTACAACCCCACGTGAGTAGGGCCATACCCCCTTATCCTGTCATCTCGCATTTCTTACAGCCCAGCTCTGATATGACTCCATTCTAAGCTGAGATGGCTATCTCTAAGAAAGTTACCTCTCAGATGGTAGTCTTAGTTTCCATCCACCTTTCTCTGTGTCTGTTGTTTTAGGAGATGTCTTTCCTTGGGTGTCCTGCTAGCTAGCTCTCCCTTCTTAGGTTAGCCCTGATGTATAGCTTTACAAAGGCAGGCTCTTTGTTCACTTTGCTAATTGCCAGTCTTGGTTTTTCTTCTTATACCAATCAGTTGATGAATACCACATCTCTTCTTATCTGTGAGAAGTTTCATCTCAAGGAAGTGCTGCTGGATGCAAGGGATAGACCTAGCTGCAGCCCTCAGTCTCAGGCTCCGCTTATCAGGTTCTAACACAAGTCCAGACATCCTTAGGGAAAAAAAACAACAACAAGCCACCCACCACCACCCTAAGCAGTTCATTTCCTGTTGTTGTTTTTGAGATGGCCGCTACTAGTTTCTTCCTCAGATGCTGATCATTTCCTACACCAAGGCCATAGTCCCAGAGAGATTACTTTAAGAAGCCCAATGGCTTCTTAGTTTCCTTACCTTCCTTTGAACTAAATTAACTTGAATTGTCTTGTCGATCCAATTTATGAATGGAGGTTTGTTCCCAGAATAGCTGCTTCCCTCCTGTATCCTGAATGAATCTACCTAGAACCTCTTCCTTCATTGCTGAGGCCTATTTTTAATTGGCACCAAGTCTTGTTACATGGATTGAAAGTTATTCCTAAGAATATAACAACCAAATTCTGACTCCTTTCCTTACTATTGATTTGAACTGAGAAAAATTAAATCATAATATGATCTGTTATCTCTTTCTTATAGTCAAGCTGTCTTAATGACAAACCCATATACTTGTAAAGATTGGAGAAATGTGGAGGACTTCCAGGGGGGAAATAAAATTGAAGTCAACAAAAATCAATTTGCCCTAATTGAAGGAAAAAACAAAGTGAGTCTGAAGTTCTTTAATTTGAAAATTTGTCTCTCTTTCTCTCTTTTATGGAAGGATGGAAGGATGGCAGAGAAGCAGGGTTTAATAATGTGTAAAGGATATTGGAGATTGATAATCAAATAAATTCATGATAAAATACTTGCATATTAAGTTGGCTTGAAAACACCATTGACTTTTAGAAGCACCATTGACTTAACAGCTTAGAGAAAGATAAAACTCATGTGCTATTAAATCTATACATTTGTTGTAAGGTGATTCTGATTTTACAAATATGAAAATAAGAAAATGTGTTATATTAAAACACATGGTTTCCAAAACCCATTTGTGCAATGTGTGATCTACACCAGCATAATTATACCTGTATGAATTTGAGAGTGGTCAGTGCAGTAGTATGAACAGAGTAGGCAGGTTGTAGCAGTTGGGGATGGCTAAATTTTAGTCTGAATGCATGTGCATAAAACAGCCTCCATTATTTATGGCCTTGGATTTGTTTTTTTCACAGACTGTAAGTACTCTTGTTATCCAAGCAGCAAATGTGTCAGCTTTGTACAAATGTGAAGCGGTCAACAAAGCTGGGAGAGGCGAGAGGGTTATCTCCTTTCACGTAACCAGTAAGTACTGCTCTCCAAGGGGTGGGCTGGTCTTCTTGCCAAGTGGGTGCTAAGCTGTCTGTTGCTCTCTAGTTCTTGTCATTCCTGTGAGTGGCTTGGTGTTTAGGAAGAGGACTTGGATTGATAACTGATGCTTTTGTTCATAAATCAAAGTTCCTGGGCTCATGTGAAGTCACTGGAGACTTCACTGGAGAGAGAATGATTTCACACATGCTTTTTAATTACAAGTCATGCGTTATATGTATGTCTTCATCATCCGTGTCTAGCACAATGATTGGCTTATTGGGGTTCAGTCAATATTGGTGGGCTTGCTGCTGACCAGTTGGCAAGGTTGGGTCTTCCGGATGCAGTTATAATGATAGGAACAGTGCCCTCCCAATGCTGCTGATTGTGTCTTTTTATCTTAGTTTTATGGCTAAGCTTTAGCTGATTGGAGATTTGATAAATATCTGAAGAATTCATTTACATTTCCGAATAATATATTTTGGTAAAATAATACATGTTGGGACCTGAATCGTCCATTTTAGTTGTCTCCCTGTATTATATCGTCTGGGACTGTGGAGCTTCCCTTTTCTTGGTGCTTTATAGAAGTCTGAAGGCAACAAGAAGATGACAGTGCGCTGCCCAAGTTGAGTCACTATCTTCTAACCATGGATTTTACATTTTAGGGGGTCCTGAAATCACTGTGCAACCTGGTGGCCAGCCAACTGAGCAGGAGAGTGTGTCTTTGTGGTGCAGCGCAGACAGAACTACATTTGAGAACCTCACATGGTACAAACTTGGCCCACAGGCTGTGCCCACACCTGTTTGCAAGAACTTGGATGCTCTTTGGAAAATGAATGCTACCATGTTCTCTAATAGCACAAATGACATTCTGATCATGGAGCTCCAGAACACATCTTTGCAGGATCAAGGAGACTATGTCTGCTTTGCTCAGGACAGGAAGACCAAGAAAAGACATTGTGTGGTCACGCAGCTCACAATCCTAGGTAGGGAGGCAACTCTGGATCATTCAGAGGCCATTGGAATGCCTTAGATGTAGTGCTTTCAGGTGCTGAGTGAAGATTACTATCCTGAGCTTGTGAAGTTAACTGGTACATACTTGTCTTATTCACTGAAAGTCCTTGAGGCAGAAAGAAGCTAATAATGGTGAAGAGATACATTAAAAAGAGAAAATAGTATGGTTCTTTCCAACTCTGATAGTGGAATAACTTACTAGCATCTGCAAGGGATAAGCCTGAACCAGGGAAATTTCTGCCCTGTTCTTGGGCATTTATTTACTTAAACAAACACATATTTATTGAATGTCTAGTGTGCGCTAGGAGGTTATGAGAAGTGCACAGTGGTGAATAGGTAAACAAGATAAGAACACAGACAACCAATGGGAAGTCATAGTACAATAAGGTCTCTGTGTCCACGTGGACAGAAAATGTTTTCTGTTTTTCTCCGTGCTGTGCTCTAGTCATAGAACACGTGCTAGGTGCTCAGTGAGATATCTGCTGCATGAAGAGTATGACGGTGGGGTTGTTTAGGACCTATGAGAGCCCAGGGGAGGGGTGCTACATGTAATGCCTGTACTTCTGTATCATCTCATGTGGTCCAGCATAGTTCAAGGTCCATGAGATAATTTTAGTAAGCAGATAGCTTTGTAAACTCCCCATGAAGCCACTCTTTATACCTCATCTAACCTTGTGCTTCTCTGTCTCTGAGGAGATCAGGCAAATTTAGAAAGTTTCTCTTTGTGCCATTACCCTCCATTTTCTCCTGTCCTTTGTGTCCCTTCCAAGCTTCTAGAGAAGCATGTGTTCTGTTTTTTATTGTTAGGAAGGGGAACTGCCAAGATAAACTATACCAAATTTTTGAGGATAATATCTTCAGAGGCCTTGGCATATTTTAAGAGTTATCTTCAGATAAACATTAGGATAGATTTTGCTAGTATAAGACTTAGGTATGAAAAGAAGAGATATTTTTGGGGTGAAGTCATCCCAGGGCTCTTCAAATCACACCACATATATGATCATGTTTTCTGTTCACCTTGGTGACTGGTCTTGTTTCAAGTCAATGGAAGAACTCAGAAAGAGATGTGAGGGAAGCTCCTAGCCTTGTTTGCTTCCCTAAGGTCTCCCGAGTTGTTTCCCCAAAATTATTCTTAGAAATAGACTAGAGTCCAGGACCATTTGTTTAAACTTCAGTGTAGTTGACCATTCAGGTAATCTCATTTTGCTAAGTAATTCTTTCAGGAAGATTCCTTTTGATATTCAATTGGTTTGGACAAGATATTTCTACAGCACTTTGATGAGTTACAGGAAAAGAATAAATCTGAAGTTTTGCTGTACAGGCAAACAAATACCCAAGGGCTTCATTTTCTTTAAATCTTTGACTTTCCTTAGGATATTGTTGTTTTTTTCATGTGTGTTTTAGTGGAAATAGCATTGGACTGGTCTCTTAGGCTCACACGATTCTATTAGTTCACCTGGTTAGAGAGTTATAGGGACTTGGGCATATTGTTTAACCCCCTGAAATGCAGTTATTTCATTGGTAAAATAAGGCAAGCACTCCTGCCCTGTCCATCATAGAACTGATAGTGAGTGACAGAAATAGTACAAATGAGTTTTATAAAAAGTACCAAAAAAATTAAAGTGTTCTTTGCTGAATTACACTGAGGTTTTGGACTTTCCAAGAGAAACATGGCAAAATTCTAGGGTGTCACTGGCTAGAACGTTCATGGGAGGGAAACTATATCTGGTTAGAGGAAAAAGCCATAAAGATGACAACCTTTATTTTGTGATGTAATTATCAGTTTGAATCACTAATATGAATGTTCAAAGAGATGCAGTAGTCTGTCTAAACTGTCCTGACTTACTAGTTTCATTTCATTTACTCAGTGACCAGTGGTACTATTATTGACCCTGGGTGTTTTCAGCTTAGTAAATCAACAGTGTACTGTTTACTAAGTTTAAATGGTTTAATAATTTACTGATACTCAAAGAATTTCAAAAGTTATATCTAAATGTTCTATTTTCTTTTTGTGTGCATAGAACGCATGGCACCAAGGATGACAGGAAACCTGGAGAACCTGACGACAAGTATTGGCGAAACCATTGAAGTTTCATGTACAGCGTCTGGGAATCCCCTTCCACGGATATCATGGTTTAAAGATAATGAGACACTTGTGGAAGACTCAGGTGAATGAACATGCCTATCTCTCTTTGGTTGCAGAATTTTCCTGGAGATGTTGTCTAAAATCTATATTATTTCTTGATTTGCCTTAGGTAGAAAAAAATAGCAATCTCAGTGTTCATGGTCTGGCTCATTTCATAGACTCAGAATCAGACAGAGTATTCAAACTTGTTGAATTCTCATGACAGCCAGGGGTGATGAGTCAGCAGTAGATCTTATATAACCCTTTAGAGTTGAATAATAGCCCAAATAAAGTGCAACATTTATATTTTAATATTTTCTTTTTCCTGAAAAGCTCTTCCAGACCACATCCTAAATAAAAATTTTATTCCTTTCTCAGGCATCATACTGAAAGATGGGAACCAGAACCTAACTATCCCTAGGGTGAGGAAGGAGGATGAAGGTCTCTACACCTGCCAAGCATGCAGTGTTCTTGGGTGTGCGAAAGTGGAAGCATTTTTCATAGTAGAAGGTCAGTGGGACTTCAAAGACACATCAGATGATTTTTAAGATTAGCATGTATTTTATATATATTCATATATTTTGGGTGGAAGATTATAGGTGATTTTTAATATTCTTTGTACTTTGTAAATTTTCTACTATAAGTATATATTATTGTAACCAGAAAACATAATTATTGTTATTTTAATTCTGATTGCATCACATTTCTGTCCCCATAGTTTTCATTGTGGAAAAATTCGTAGCCAGGCAGGCAGAATATGCTCCTTTCCCTGATTTTTTCATTTGAATGGCTCAATTAACTTGACATGGAATATTACTTCTATATTTATTTGGAAAAACATTAGAATTACTGCCTAGTTCTGAAAATCAGTATTATCCAGATAGTCACAAAGGTTCATAGTTTTCATTGGACTAAAGATATAGTTCATTTGTGAAAATAGACCATTGCTTCTCTGAAATGGAAAATTGGGGGTTTTTATCTAAACATAAAAGGAAACTTGTATGCATATGTAGGAATGATGTGAAATCTGGCATTTTCTCAGATGGGAAAGATAATTTTTGACAAAATATTTTATCTTCAGAAGTGTATTCTTATGTCTTTTTAAAAAATAACCCATCAAGGGGACAGTGGAAGTGTATTACATGGGTGAAGGAATGGTGTGCAAGGGGAAGAAAGAAGGATGGTGACAGATGGAGGAACTGACAGATTTCTATGAACTCATCCTAACTTGTCTCTCAAAGCCTAGATTGTAGTTCCTTTAATCTGTCAAATCTCTGTTGCCAAGTATTGCATCTTAATACCTTGACTTGTTTTCAAATCTGTAGGCTTATTACCATTTCACAAACTCCACTTGCAAATAAAGATTTCAAGTGCTTGAAATAAAGATTTCAAATGATGTGGTGGTTCGGCCACTGCTGAAGAGCTTCATGTCTTAGAGCAAATCCTAAGGCAGACTTTCAGTGCTGTCCTGTGCTCTGCCTCACCTCTTTTAGCTGTCTGTGGCTTGTTACTGATATCCAACTAGATAACACTGGCACAGGGATTATATTTACTTCTCACCCGAAGAGAATACTAAGAAAAGAAGTGGTAAATTGTAATTTTCCTGCTAAGTTCCCAGATGTTATTATGGGACTATTAATACACAAACTTATATAGACAATTGAATCTTTGAACTTTTTACTTTGTGTACGTGGACTTTTAAATGTCTATGTATAAGTAGAGAATTACTTCAGTAAGACCACCAGAGAAATAAAATCTACTTCCAAGTATCCTTGGTGCTTGTCTCTTAACTGTTAACTCTTATTTTGCTAACTAATTGATTACTTGTCTTTCTGTCTTTTTGAGGCTGCCATGGGTGGGCCACTCGCGCTTGTAGCCGGGTTTGGTTCACACTACCCTCATCCAGTGGGGACCCTAAGTGATAATCGCTTCCTTATCACCCATTTGCTAATCACTCTTAGTGGAAAGCCTCCTCTGGGCTTAATTTCTCCACTCAGAGCTGTCCTCTGGAGCCCTGAGCTTCTGCAGCTTTCCTTGTTGACCTCTAGCCTTTTCTCTTCTATTTCCTTTCGTGAGTGGTTTTAAACTCATATTGCCAGGCCATGCAGCATGCACTCATTTTGGCTCTCTCTTTTCCCCACTCAGGCTCCTGACACACAAGGACAAGGTGGTATAATGGTTAACTGGTATTGGATAGACTTTGTTTAACTCTTGACCATTCCACCAATTTGCTGTGTGTCCTTGATGAAGTAGCTTAACCTCTATAAACTTGTTTCTCCATCTGAAAACTGAAAGTTATTGAGAAGATTAAGTGAGATGACATATTGAAAGCGATGATCACCTAGTAGGTGTGTGGTCATCAATAGCTCTCTGGCCAAAGGACTACATTTATTTCCCTACTTAGTTTCTTAAATGATCCTTTCTGAAACTCTATACAGATCAAAACATAGACCATCAGTGTGAAACCAAATTTCTTTTTCTCTAAATGAAAACACTTCTCTATAGAAATTGATCTGTTTTCTTTCCATCAAAGTCAGTTCTTCTTCCAAACACTTTCTATGCTTGTCTTTGAAGACATTAATATTTTTATATTTAATTATTTTAGAATTTTGTTGTTGGATGTTTTCATGAGCAACATTTTACAAACTTTAAATTATCCATTAAGAATAGTAAAAGACTCCGTCCAAGTTAGAAGTTTGCGACTATTATTGTTTAGGATTTTTTCCATGTCGGTAAGCTTGAGATCTTCCTTTAGCATTGCACTTTGTCATCTAATATCAAAGGCGTTTCCAACTGCTGATGCCCATTCAATTGTGTATTTCCAGGTGCCCAGGAGAAGACGAACTTGGAAGTCATTATTCTAGTAGGCACTGCAGTGATTGCCATGTTCTTCTGGCTACTTCTCGTCATCATTCTACGGACCGTTAAACGGGTAACAAAATAATTTCTCATCCATCCAATGCACATTGGTTTTCATGATTGATGAAAGCTGACTGGGGCTCTTTGAGTTGTTTCTTCTCATTGTTATTGGCTCAATGGGCACAATTTATTTCAATACAATAACATTCTTGCCCACTTTCTTTTGGCTGAAACACTGGGCTTTAATTAATAGAAGCCACTAGGAGAGAAAAGGTTTAGACTGTCTAGTGTAATTAAGATTTAAGACTTTAATTCTGTGCTTATTTAGGAGTTGAGAGGACACTAGAAACAGGATTATAATAGAACTACTCTCACACTCCATGAGTTTATTTGAAAAAGAGACATCAGGAATGGGGCTGCCATCAAAACAATAACAAGCACACAAAACAACAGCCAAACAGAGTGTGTATGAGTTAAAGGAGTATTGCTTTCTAGGCCAATGGAGGGGAACTGAAGACAGGCTACTTGTCCATTGTCATGGACCCAGATGAACTCCCCTTGGATGAACACTGTGAACGCCTGCCTTATGATGCCAGCAAATGGGAATTCCCCAGAGACCGGCTGAAACTAGGTGTGTTTTCAAGTAATATTAATTTGATATTAGGTTTACCAGGCCATCTCGTCTTCTTTTAAGATGATGACCAATCTAGTCTATTCAAATGTTGGGTTCTGGTTCAGCAATATTCATTCCATCTCTTGAATTGGAGTAATCACCCTTTGGTCGTTTAGATGTAAGGTCCCTTGTAATCATCCAAAGTAGGACATTTGGAAAGTGAAGGGGGAGGTATTAAATAACTAAGCTAGGACAAGAAGGTAAACTATACTGTTCATACTAAACTGGGATGTGTGGTCACCCTACCTAGCTGGAATCTCTGCAAATCACTTTGGTGGTGTCATAGTCCAAGTCTGTTTTGTTGCTGCTGTCATTGCTCACTGTAGGTAAGCCTCTTGGCCGTGGTGCCTTTGGCCAAGTGATTGAAGCAGATGCCTTTGGAATCGACAAGACAGCAACTTGCAAGACAGTGGCTGTCAAAATGTTGAAAGGTAAAGCAAAATTATATGGTGATGTATTCCTCTATCTGTTTCATCTAGTCTTTAAAAATGATGAAAGACTTTTATCAGCGGCTTTGCTGTTAGGAAGGCCCACTAACCAGCATGTAGTCAGCGTATATACCTTTATGCAAATTGGAAAATAGTTCCTCTTTTATAGCCTCATGCCCGAGTGCACAGCCAGGCAGGCAAAGTCAGGGATGAGTTTAAGCCCACCTTGCCTGGGAGTCCTTATGCAAGGCACAGCTTGCACAACTGTACTTTGTGGCCTGGCTATAGGAAAAAAATATTTTGGTTATATAAAATTTTTAAAAATATATTATAGTGTGATAGTAAGATAATTATAGACTGTCTGGAAACATGAAAAAAAATTTGGCATAATAAATCAAAAACAGTAGAATACAAAAATAGCATGTTCCCTAGGATTGAAATATATAAAGATTTCACATATGAAAGAAAAAATGCAAAATAAAAAGAGTTGTGCTGGGAATAAGGGATTATGGGTGATAGTTAAAAAATTAAAAGCTTTATAACCAACTGCTAATCCTAATAGTAATGAAATTCTGGTCTTGTCATTTTAATTTGGGGGAGCTGATGAGCATAAAGCTCTTTGCTCCGGTTGTAAAGTGCTTTCATTGATGAAGACGATGCCACTTACCCTTTGCCAACAGGTCTTGTGCATTTGAAAGCCATCTCTGGTTTTTGGCCTGTTCTCCCTAGTGGCCAAGGGGATATGTAATTTTGAGGTGCCTCATCAGGACCTGAGGTGTGGACTGTGTGAATTAGAGGGAAGTATACCGGTCTGTACTGGATCAAACTCACAGTCTTAGTCTCATCAGTCTCTTGTGCCAGCTGGCCCTTGTTAAGTTTCCTTTTCAGCACTGATTAGTGGGAACTTCAGCATAGCCCCTAACACATGAGGATATTTAATACAAAGTGTTGCTTCCTTATGAGGAAGCACTGAAATAATCAGGCCCTAAGAAACGTAGTAAACCTGATATATGAAAATCCCCTTTATTTTTGTGAAAGAAGAAAGTCCGGGCATGATTCAATTTGAGGATGTATTCTCCACTTTGCAAAAGACTTCACAATGGATTCTTTTAAATATCAAACATTCCGAGTGCACTTAAAGTAGGAGTTTGATTTAGAATTAGAAAATATAATTTATATTTGACTTTTAGGAGAATACACCTACTCTGAAATTGGGCTACAGTTATATTTTCTCTGGAGGGCAAGTTGCACAGATACATCAATCTATCTAAGGTAATGCCCACGTTTATGATTTCCCTCTTTTCCCTGTATTTGTAGAAGGAGCAACACACAGTGAACATCGAGCCCTCATGTCTGAACTCAAGATCCTCATTCACATTGGCCACCATCTCAATGTGGTCAACCTTCTAGGTGCCTGTACCAAGCCAGGAGGTGAGTACCTGTGGTTGGTTCTGATTGCATTCGCTTCTCAGCTGGTATTTGAGGGAAACCGCTTACCTCTTGTTCTTGTGGCCTTGATTTCCTTAACTTAGGATACTTTGCCAGATTCCAAGAAATCAATACATTTCATGGAGATTAAATGGCATTATAAATTATTCTAGAACTTCCTGTGAATTAAAAAATGTCACATTACTATAATACAGTTTGCTACTTGTGTAATAGGTGTTCAGATGAGAAAAGTAAACTTCCCAAAAAACTTGAAAGCAAAGGACCCTTACAGTAGTTATCCCTGAAATGGCATCCTCTTAGGTGATTATGTTGAAAAGCAAGTAGGTTGGTTTTCTTTTTAAATTTTGTCAATCTTATGGAATTGCCTTTTGGAAAAAGAAAAGTTCCAATATCAGGGAATTGTGACCAGCTGATTTCTATGATCCTGTCTCCAGTGAAAGGTTGTGGCCTCTTCTGTGATAATCTCTGGTTTAAAAACATATTAACTTTAGTGAGAAACATGAGTGATAACTATTTTTTTTTTTTGACATAATGTGCTGTCTGCAGGGCCACTCATGGTGATTGTGGAATTCTGCAAGTTTGGAAACCTATCAACTTACTTGAGGAGCAAGAGAAATGAATTTGTCCCCTACAAGGTATGTCATTTCTTAACTCAGCTCTGATCACATTGTGAAATGGAGGAAAACTCAAAGTGATACAGGTTAATTTTTTTGTTAAAGTTCTGTGAAGAACTCGTAAAGAATCTTCTCATGTTACCTCTTGGCTGTCATAACTTCCTCTTTTACCTTCTGGGAGACACGTGCTTTTCATGTTTTATTTTTGTAACTTTAATCTACTTACCCATTATAAATGGTGCCTGAGGAGGAGAGAGAAGGATGGAGTGATTAAGGGAAGGCCAGAGAGAAGGAAAACCTTGGATTATTCTCTCTCTCCCCTAATCCCGTTTGGCCCTGTAAAGTGTAAATTACTCTGTAAAGAGCACCGTACTGTTGAAAGTGTGTCTGAGTGAAACTTGAAACAAGGCATTATCTACTGAAGCTAATGAAGGAGCTAGGCTTTATGGAATAAAATTTATTATGTAGAACACTCGTCCAAAATTTCAGCTCAGAGACTGCCTAATCCTGATGCTGATGTCCTTTTAGTCTGATTTTTAATAGTTACACTTACTTTTAAAGTTTACTAAATTTTAGAGATCTCTTTTGTATTCAAGGAGTTTGTTGGTTCATATGTTTCTTTGTAGACCAAAGGGGCACGGTTCCGTCCAGGGAAAGAATACGTTGGAGAAATTACCGTGGATCCTAAACGCCGCTTGGACAGTATCACCAGTAGCCAGAGCTCAGCCAGCTCTGGATTTGTTGAGGAGAAATCTCTCAGTGATGTGGAGGAGGAAGAAGGTACCTGCTATGAATGCCCTTGTAGGAACAGACAAGGTGACAGAGTGTTAAGATGAATTTTGCTGTGAGAAATGTCTGACACTACCTAATATTTGAAAGACTTGAATTTCTAGACTACTTTCATTCAGTCTCCCCCAAAGTGAAGTGTGGGTACTCCAAACAAGCAGCAGGCTAGGCTGTAAAGCAAAGTATGTCTAGCCTGAGAAATCTCAGTACCCCAGAGTTGCTAAGTAGTAGGCAACTATCAAACAAATGCCCTTAAAATATTGGTCAGCATATATTATCAGGAGAGGCCCAGCACTATGCTCCAGAAAGGAAAAGGAGGCTCTTTGGTGGCTAATTAGCCTCCCCATTGCCCTAAGCATTGCTTACCTCACCAGCACAACAGAAGTGTTTTAATTAATCATACCCAGCCTTCTCCAAAGCAATGTAGGGGCCACCTGTTGTTTCTACCTTACCCCAGTGGCTTATCAAGTCTTCTTTCCAACTATACTTCATCAAAGGAGTCTTGGCAAATATACTTTTCTTCATCCAGTTATACTTCCAGTGATATTTTAGGGCTCCATCTGAGTGTAGCTGTGTTCTCAGCCTAACTTCTAGAACTACTTCTGGCTCCAGGATATACTATCTACTTCCATCAGAAGGAGCAGAGAGAGCTCCATGGATATAGAGATGGAGCTTCCTGACATCTAGGTCCTCTTGAGGCATGAGCTTAGAAGAATCTAACCATGAAATGGTAGAAGAAACTCTCTTCTATTTCTCTTGACATGAGGCCATAGATAGTACTGAAACCTGCCTTCTTTCCCTTAGAAGCCAAGCAGCCAGTGTGAGGCTGGAACGTGGTCTAGAAGAGTATGGGGTGGTTGTGTAGACCTCACATAACTGGATTCACACGGAGTGGAGCCATCTGCTCCATCCTTCTTTCTCACAATATGGTGGCCAGGGAACTGGACACGCAAGGGATTGAGGTAGTAAGCTGGAGTAGAAAGGATGTTGGCCTACAATTTTGCCTACATTTCTTCATTTGGAAAACAAAGGGGTTTTGCTGATTATTCACTGAGGGCTCTCTAGCCCTAAGCATAAGAAATCATTAAGAAAACAGTTCGAGCCTTTTTAATACTTACAAGGTTATTACAACTGAGTCTTCATTTACTTTGGTATTCGTCTCCAGGAAAGAAGCCATCTCTTATCTGACTAAAATTTAAGAGATCATGCTGAAAAACCCATTAATGCCTTGGTATTTGTTTGTGTCAGTTGCATGAAAGTAAATACCATTGATTTACTAAATTCATCTTTCTCTCCATGTTCCTGTCATCTCTCATTCATATCCTTGAAGGAAAAAAGCATTCTCACAGGCCAGATTTAATGTGTTTACAGTACTTTCTCAATTCAAAAGTGAGAGAAGTAAATATATTTCTGGTATTTTTAGTTATCTGTTATAGATAATATTTTGACCTTTGGCCTTTGTCCCAGGACAAAGCCTGGAGAGAACAGATACAATAACCCTGAATACTGTTGTTTTATTTTTAGAGTTCTTGATATGAAACTATTGTTTATCCCTTTGGGTACATGAAAAAAACAACAGTTTTAAACAGCAAATTTGAAAAAGTCCTCTTCCACTTTATTACCTGTGCCAATTTTACCTCCATTCTGCCTTCTGGATTTGCTGGTTCAATTTGGCTGAAATAGAAAAACCAATATTTTTGCTAACGGGAATGATGAAGGCTAATAATACTGGAATTCAGCAAATTTACAGAAGATAGAGGCATTTTCTTTCTGATTCTATTTCATGAAATTTTAACTCCCAAGTTATAAAATGAAGATTACTCTAACAAACTTATAGACAAATAGTTTCTAGTGGAAATACTGATCTCTGTCCTCCTGCACCTTCTGACAGTTTCTGAAGATCTGTATAAGAACTTTCTGACCTTGGAGCATCTCATCTGTTACAGCTTCCAAGTGGCCAAGGGCATGGAGTTTTTGGCATCACGGAAGGTAAAACAGCTCAAAGGGAAGCCACATATCTCTTCAAATCACAGATTTGGAAATAAGATGTCCGGTGCCAGGCACTGGTGTTTGTTGGGGACTATAATTCATTCACTACTTCCAGGACTATTAAAAGAGCTCTGTAAGGGAGGTTCCGATTATGTTAATTAAGGGGGTGTAAGGATTAGAATTTCATGAAATTAATTCATGTGATAAATACTTATTGAGCATTTACTAAGAGCAGGCAGTCTTCTAAGCAGTAACGATACTGTGTGAACGAACAAGCAAAACTCTCCAGCTTTATGGAGTTCACATCCTGGTGGACGGAGCAAACAGTAAATAATATCAACAAGTAAAATACATAGGAGGTGAGATGGAAGTAAGAGCTATGGGGAAAATGAGCAGGGAAGGGTTATAGAATATATAGGAATGGTATGTTTGTCACATGCATATGCTCCTGTGTTTGTGTATGTCGATTTTAAATTTTAAACAAAATGGACAAGGAAGGCTTTATAAGAATGTAACATTTGAGCAATGACCTGGAAGAGGTGAGGGACTGAGCCTTGTAAGAGAGTCTATTTTTAATTTATTTTACATTTATCACGATCTATCAAAAAGTATTTGTTAGTAGTATAATTAGAAGCCAGGAAGGACAGGCTTCAGATGAGAGCGATTAAAAGAGCTAAAATTAGAAAAATAGGCCAAACAAAGGCTGAGGTGGGGACATGACAAGTTACAAATATTCCAAAGATTGTAAACACTATTGAGGGAGCGAGGTTGGTTGAAGTCACCTTTCTGGAAAGGATATAATGGATGATTTGACATTAAATAAGAAAAAATCAAATTAAGTTTAAAGAAAAAGTATCTGTTGACAAAATGCATTTGCTGCAGCCTACGGAAGGAAGAAAGACTGAAAGTTTGTTTGGCTTTTTTTGATTTTTAAAGTAGACTGAAATCCCTAACCCAGTTTATTTTCCTGAAATTAAAACTCATCAGTTTCATAGTTTTAGGATCTTGGATGTTCCTGTGGGAGCTCTTGTCCTCTCTTCCACAGGCAAAGGAGAGAAGTAGGGTCTTACAGGATTTTCCCAAAGAGAAAGGCCCTTGGCTCTTCTTGAAGATTCTGATTTTTTCAAGTATTTTTTTTTAAGGCCAGGGCCTGCCATTTAGTCAGGGTTCCTTTCGGTGACTAGGAATGGAATGGGGATGGGGGAAGATCCTTCGACTTCTCTTTAATCTACTAACTGATTTCTTGAATACCACCTGGTTGTTGGGCTGAAAAAGGAAGCTCTTAGGTTGGGAAGGAGGTAGGAAAGGCTGGCTGTTTTTTGGAATCTCCTGTCTTGCTCAGCCATGCTAGACAATGTGCTTTTGAATATGCCTCATTGAAGGAAAGAGCTACACAGATGCAAAGTGTGAGATGGTCAGTAATGCTCAGCTCACACGATCACTTCTACAATGACGTAAGAATTCTCATCTAAACCTTTCATTCATTTCTCAATGTTCCTGAGACTCCTATTCTCTCACAAATCTACCAGGTGGAGCTAAAGCTGCTCAGTAATATGAAGTTAGATGAAGTTGGGGAATATAGAGAAGGAAGAAACTGGGGAGCAGAAAAAAAATAGAAAGAAAGCCAAGGAGAATTGATTTCCCTTTTTAGTGTGCCAGAGAATCACCTTGACTAGCGAGAAGCTGAAATTGCTTTGCAAACAGGATGAGCCCCACTGCGAATTGTTTATCAGGGCCAGTCCAGCTATGTATGGCATGGGGAAACCAACAAAGGGCACCAAACCAGTGAGAGCCCCTTGTTTCTGATTTCCGTGCATTCATTCAAAATAAATCCCATTCTAGGGCCTCCCTTAGAATAACATGTTTTAACCGTATATGGAGCCAGGCAAAAGGGATGTGTGGATGTGACTAGAAACACATTCTTAATTGTATCCAAGAGAAGTCTATTTATGACTCCCTCATCATACTATAACTTAATGTAACTCCAAAGTCTGAGGCTGTTTATGGAATAAGCAGATGTGTGTCTCAATGAAACTCAGACTTTTTTCCTGAAGTGTTGATAAAAGATATTAACCCGGTGCTTGTTAATCAGTTGGTTTTCTGATGTGGGTTTTTTTTGGTTTTTTGTTTTTTTTTAAGCATGAGGTCACAACAGATGTAGAAAAGATCAGCTGTGCCGAGACCTAATGCATACATGATTCTTTTTTCAGTGTATCCACAGGGACCTGGCAGCACGAAATATCCTCTTGTCAGAGAAGAACGTGGTTAAAATCTGTGACTTTGGCTTGGCCCGGGACATTTATAAAGACCCAGACTATGTCAGAAAAGGAGATGTAAGTTTCAAAGATGAATCCAGTGGTCTATTAAGTTGCAGAATTCAGACTCCTCTTAGTACACTTCAGGACCTGTGTTCAGGAGTAAAGGAAGTGTTTTTCTTCAGATATTTGCTAAGTCAGGTTCTGATTACTTGTCTTCTATCCTCTTAGGCACGCCTCCCTTTGAAATGGATGGCCCCAGAAACAATTTTTGACAGAGTGTACACAATTCAGAGTGATGTGTGGTCTTTTGGTGTCTTGCTCTGGGAAATATTTTCCTTAGGTAAGTCTCCTCTTGGTCTCTCCACCCAGACTTCAAGTAGAATGATAAAAGTCAGTGGCCCCAATAAAACTTTTTCTCTCTTGTATTCAACCTTTATTGAGTGAAACTTGTTTGGAAGGTTTGGATTATAAAATCTAAACAACAGAAAGTAGGAAAAGATATATAGATGATGGGATGTTAAAAAATCAGGCCATCATGGTTTTCTATAAGAGAAAATCGAATTGAATAATATCCCATTCCTGTTTTTCTTCTAGGTGCTTCTCCATATCCTGGAGTAAAGATTGATGAGGAATTTTGTAGGCGATTGAAAGAAGGAACTAGAATGAGGGCTCCTGATTATACCACACCAGAAATGTAAGGCTTTAATAATATCTTTGTATTCTCTTTCTTTGCTCACAAAATTCTCCCTGCTTAGAGACTTGGCATTATATACACCTTCTTTGTGGCCTAGTTTGTGTCCTTCTTCTCCCTTACAGTCCTTCTTTGATAATCTCAAGCACAGAGTCATCTCTTCTTCTTGAAATGACATCGTTTTATCTATACCAACCAATTACTTTTTATTAGTTGTTGATTTATAATTTTCTATTCTGTACACACTTGATGCTCCAAGGGGAGCATCAAGTGTCTAATGTTTCCCTGTTTAGCATCTTGGTTCATGGTAGACTCTTCGTAAGTATTTACTCATTCAAGTGCTTATTTTCAGCATCAGATCAGGAGGAAAGAGGTTGTGAATGACATCAGTGTTTTGCTTCTCTAGGTACCAGACCATGCTTGACTGCTGGCATGGGGAGCCCAATCAGAGACCCACGTTTTCAGAATTGGTAGAACATCTGGGAAATCTGTTACAAGCTAATGCTCAGCAGGTTTGTGAATTCCATCCAAGAAGCTTCCATAAAGAGCACTTAGGTGTCAAGGGCTCCTCTACTGCCTAGATCTTCTCATGGTGACCATATTATCCTCTCAACCAATGAATAAGGAGCCATATTTTTCTAGATCTGAGCAGTAATGATTTTCTAAAAGCTGTAATTATCTTTCTAGACAGACGAGATCTTAATTAATAACCTGGTCGTATACCACTCTTATTATTATGAATGTACCTTTTTGTTAAGTCTTTGATGCTCCTCTAAAGTAAAAATAATAACAACAAAGTAGTTGATCCACAGAATATCAACAAGAGATGGAATTTCAAGGAATTTTTAATACATTCTGCAGGCAAAAATGTATCAGAACCCTCTCTGCAAAATAGATGGCTTTTTTTTTTCTTTTTGGTAAAATTCCAGGCCTTCATAACTTCCATAGGAGAAATTTAGACTTGTAGCCTTTACCACTAGAAAGTTATTTAATCTCCACTCAACGCCTCTTACTATAGTGAATGGAAACCAATTTCCTCCTGCCTTTCTTTTGAACATCTGGGGGACAATGGGTCAAATCTGTTTTTATCATAATCCTTCCAAACATTTAAAGGTATCATGTTGCCCTTTATTTCTTTCTTTTGATAAAATAATGTTAAGTTGTGCAACCTTTTTTAGAAGACCTATTTTCCTGCACATTTATTGCCTTTCTCTAGACTGTCATCAGTTTTTCCATTGCCTTGAAATGTAAAGGTTAAAATTGGATGATATGTCCTTTAAAGGGCCTGGCTTGTGTAGACAGGGCTTTGTGAAGAGATGATTTCTGGGCTCTGTGGAGTTTCATGTGTTCTGTTGCTGTGACTGTGATCACAGCCTGCTTTGTCTCATTATAGCCACAGTGCTCTGTGTCCCCTACCCCTATCTTGTTATTCATGAACTTCTTTATTACACTTTAATGTACACACACCTTTTGAGTGCTCTTTTGTTTTTGACAAGCCATTTTTAATGTTATCTTAAAGTTTTACATTCAGGCATGAAGGCAACACACCCCATAACCAAGAAGCCCCCCTTGGTCTTTGTTTTTCATGGAAAGGCCCTTGAAGGACTGAAGCCATAACAATTGCACCATGTTTATTGCTTTAGGATGGCAAAGACTACATCGTTCTTCCTATATCGGAGACTTTGAGCATGGAGGAGGATTCTGGACTCTCTCTGCCTACCTCACCTGTTTCCTGTATGGAGGAAGAGGAAACATGTGACTAAGTTCCAT
>NW_006442508.1:9786778-9800891 GCF_000325575.1 Pteropus alecto | reverse complement strand
CATCCCCTGGGAGGGTGAGGGGCTTCAAGGTCATCGTGGGGAGGGAGGGTGGAAGAAAGACATTTTACAAAGCTGCTGCATCCCACTTCCACATTTAACCATAGCCCCAAGACTAACATAAAGGGAAGTGTTTCTTGAAGAGGGCCTGGGTAGGTGTGCTTCCTCCCATCTGTAGCCCACATTGCTGCCATAGCTCTTCCTTTCAGAATTCTAAGCCCTGCAGCTGCAAATAGCTGGAATGCCACAGTTTGTTAATCTCCAGAAAAAGAGACCAATTTTACAAAGACATCTGCATTTAAATTATCCCCATGTACTCTTTTATTAATGTGAATTAAATGGCTTAGGAAAGATTTTCATGCATATATGAAAACACACTTATGCCTCTGGGGCTAAGGTACAGTATGCCATGGGATGTGCCCTGAATTAGACTGGGCAGCACATCTTCAAAAGCTCCACCAAGTCTGATTTTCAGTATATGTGCATAATGGGACTTCTAGGCTTATTTAAAACACATGCACTGCAGTCCTTTCTTGATTTGTAAAGAGGTTCTGCAGGCAGCTTTCTTTTTTCTCTATCCCAGCACCTGTGCCTAAGGAAAAAGTGGATATGGTTTTCTACAATATAATGTTACAGTTGCCTTTCACTATGCCTGGGGCTACTTCCCTTTGCTTTGTTTCTTTTCTCACCCCTTTGAGTATTTTCTTCCCATCAGTGGACCCCGCTGATGGCATAGGCCTAGGTTGCTCTCTTGAGTGCTGTAGCTGCTGGGAGGGGCACGGAGCTCCAGCACTTGACCAGGTTGCCAGATAGCAGGTGAGAAAGCACCCTGAACAGTTTGTCTCATGAAATCACATAGGGCAGCAGGTTTTTGCTGCTCCTAGAGAGAGAAGAAAGCTGAGTGGTTGGAGGCCAACAAGTGAACTGCCTATTTCATTTGTCAAGAACTTTTGTCATTTTTCGAAGACCTTTTCCTTATATTATCAGATTTGCCTACATGGTAACTCTCAGTGTTATCTCAGTGCTAGGCAAGGTAGAAATTCTTATCTTTTTTGATGTAGATGTTGAACAAGATGCTCAGATTACTTGGGAGAATACAATATTGTGATTCAAGATCCAGATTTTGAGTCAGATAGAAGTGGCTTAGATTACCAAGTCAGCTTCTTAGTAGCTGTGTGACCTGGGGTAGATCTTTGCTGTGATCCAAGTGAGGTCACTGGTATTGTTCGAAAAGAATTGTTTCAAGAATTACTGATATAATGTATTTCTAAGTGCCTAGCACTTAAGAAGCACTTTTTAAAAAGCTGATTAAAATCATATCCCTCAAATGAATACAGTTCCTTTGATATCTAACTCAGTGCCGTTTTCTCCCATGAAATGAAAGCCTGTACAGTTCCCTTCCCATGTTTAAAAGTCCTAGTTCGAGTTCAGCTGGCCTTCTGGTGTGGTAATTATTCCCACAACATTATTGCCTTCTCTTTTAACAGAAAGCCATTTGATCATGAACTATATTCCTTGGGTTTCCTGTGACCAGGTGGAGTGAGAATCCAAGTCAACAGCATCCTGGCTCTCTTGGGTGCTTTGCATATGGTGCTGAGAGTTGATGAAGTCATGTTTGTGTAATGAAAGTGCCAAATATGATGCTGGATCTAAGATAGGGCTGCTAACATTTATCCCCAGAAGCGTGGACAAATGTGACATCACACTCCAAGCACAGGCCTGGCTTCTATTTTCTGCCTGTGATTTTTGAATTGGTCTTTCTAGTCCAGTTTCTCTTTTATCCAGCTATAATTGGAAAAATAAAATGGAAGTTTGAATCTTTTGTCTGCATCCCCTCGCAACCACTTCCACCTTTTTCCCTTTTATAAAAATGAGACTCCACAGTCACATTTTAATCATTGGCATTAAAAGAAAGGCAGAATGGAAGCATCTGTACACAGCACACTTTATTTTAATGCTCTCTGTGGTTTTGCTTTCCTGTGGAGAAAGAGATGAGGCTGGGGTACCTCTAAGTGGACTTTTTTCTCTTCTTCCCCATTTGTAGTCAGGTAGAAAAGCCACAGAGTCTTTCTTACCTGCTTCTTTTTTATAATTTTCAATTACATTGCATTATAAATAGAGCTGGACAGAGACATCACTGTGGGAGCCAGCCTCATGATTTGCTGCCTCTTTTAAAAATATATGTTCAACATTTAATTAGAGAAAGGCTGGGAGGTGTGTGGGGGAAGGATGAGGAGGAAGGACCACCAGGGTCTAGACTTAGCTTTGTCTCTCATTTCCCCTGCGAATCAGCTCTGGCCCTAAGTTTGCATGCTTCCTGCAAGAAAACATATTAATTGCACTCATCTTTCTTTGAAGGGAGTTTGGGGACCATCTGCGATTGCTCCATCATTTCCCCTGGGAGTTTCACCTCCCACTCCAAGCAGCTTATCAAAGACTTCTTTTCAATTCTCTCCCAGAAAAAGGTTTTAGCGCATACCATTTTCTTCATTTTGGTTAATTGTTAGTGATGACTAAATGCTGCATATAGATTGATGCCTGAGACAGCCTGCTGGCTAGATGTTCCTGAATTTAGCTATAATATTAGACAGCCTGAAGTGAAACTGTTCTTTTCCCACCTTTTGTATATCTCATGCCCCATGTACTCCCTTCTCCCCACCCCCTCCACCACACAGTCAGTGCACACATGGTAGAGAACAGTACTGTGTACATAGTAGGTGCTTAATAAAAACTTGAATAGTCATATCCACTGTTCTCTTTTTTCTTTTCCTTCCTGATACTTTCCCAAGGGAGTCAGGTTAAAATACAAAACAAAACGAAACAAAAATCTGCATTGGCTTTAGTGTCTATGACCAAAGTTTAAATTTTGGTTCTAGCCATCTCCTCCCTAAGCCTTAGCATCTTCACCTGCAAATGGGAAGTGGAAAAAAAAAAAGAAAAAAGAAAAACAACAAAAAAACTATTTTGTAATTTTGTGAGGAGCAGATGCAACAATATCTATGAAGATGAATTTTTAACTGTGAAGGGTCATGCAATTTTTGAGTTATTGGGCTCAGAAATCAAGGAGCTGTCCTTTTTAAGGCAGCTGCAGTATAGCCCGAGCTCACCAACTCTAGTTTATTCTACATCCCAGACATTTCTGTAATCTGTCCACTTCTCCAAACCGTGTGAGCCTTACCTTTCAGTAGTCAGGCTGCCCTTCTTTCTCTCAGATAAGTGGAATTGCTTCCTCATTGGTCTCACTGCTTCTGGTCTTACCCTCTTCAACCCAGAGTCATCTTTCTAAAGGGCATATCTGACCTGGTCAATCTCATGCTTAAAATCCTTTAGTGGTTATGCATTGCCATCAAAATAATAATCCAGATATTACAGTTTTGTGATTTGGGGCAAGTTCCTTAACCTTTCTATGCCTCAGTTCCTCATCTGAAGCTGAGATAATAATACTCTCCCATAGACAGGTGCTGTTTGTGAAGATGCCATAAGATAATGGTTGAAGAGCATTTAGGATAGTGCCTGGCAAGTGGAATATTCTCAGTATGGGATTCCTGAATGAGTGAGTGAGTGAATGATTGACAATGCTACCCATAGTTTTTAGTAACTGACACTTTTAGGGACTGGACTTAGGAGAAGTTTGCTTTCCTCACTCCATGTATATCATGTCCTCTTCCTTGTGGAGTTTCCTGAGTGAGGATGTCACTGGTAAACTTCTCCTCTCTATACGGGGAGGAACCAGCCTCCTGGGATAGGGGAGGGAGACACAGTTTCTATTCTTCTCCTTTGGCCCAAGTGAGTCCTCATTCCACTCAGTTACAGAAAACACAGGGAATAGGTAGCATGTCCAGAAGGCTGCCTATGGTGGAAAGTACACTGGGATAAGAGTAAAAGGTGAATTTGCTGTCTCTCCCTTGTGAAAAAGAGTTCCCTTCTCTCCAGTTAGGCTGTAGGTAATTTTAACCAAATCACTCAGACTAACCCAAAGCCACAGGACAGGGAAGGAGCACGCCCTGGGAATAGGTGATGTGTCATTTGCCAAGTCCTATTCTTTGGACTCCTAAAGGAAACTGACACCTTTTGGAATTCAAAGGAAGAAAACAAGCTTTAGTTGATAGAGCATCATTCTTTCTAAGAACACTTACTCCGTCCCCCCACCACCATTTACCATGTTATTCATTCTTCTGAGTGAGGGAAGGAAAGCTAGTGCCAGCACAGTTTAAAGATGGAGTATCAGAGGCATAGAAATACAACTGTCCCAAGTTTGTGTACTTAGTGGTAGACTGAAATAGACAAAATACCTTGTGACTCTTGAACCACTGCCTTTTCCTAAGACCAGCAAATCTCTGTGGGCTGAAAATAGGGGAAAGTGAGACTCAGCAATGCCCCCTCCCCACAAACCACCACCCCATGTTCACACTAAGCCTCTATTACATGTAGGCAGAGGAAGTTGTCTTCAGATCCTGCAAGGTTCAGTATCCTATGGTGAGATTCAGTGAGATCTACAGGTGTTTCCTCTGTCCATCTTTCATTGAACGGTTGCTCTGTGAGCATTATGTAGAAAAACTTTCTATCTGCTTTTCTGAAGATGGCTAGAAAGACGTGAAACAATAATATGTTGAGAACTCAATGGAGGAATTGCATGCAATCAGGAAGCCAAGCAGAAGGCAGTTGATCACTTAGTTTGCTGTTGTTGTCTTTAGTCCAGCCCTGGACCTCAGAAGCACAATTCAAAGGAACAGGGGATCATCTAGGCCCCTCAGTTATATTATACTTTTAAATGGACTTTCACAGGAAATTAAGCCTTCAATGTGTGCTAGCAGAGAAAGATTTTTGTTTTGTTATTCTTTTTCCAAAGGATGTTTTGAAGGTCGCTATTAAACTTGTGGTTGAAAGATAATGAACTTAGGTATCACTTGTGGTATCTGCAGCCAAATATACCACCGCTAAAGTATAAATATTTATTCTTTTTCAGTCAGTATCTGCAGAACAGTAAGCTAAAGAGCCGGCCTGTGAGTGTAAAAACATTTGAAGATATCCCGATGGAAGAACCAGAAGTAAAAGTAATCCCAGATGTAAGTACATCTTTTAAAAATAGTCTTAGAAATAATACAGAGAACGAAACATTAGTTAGATAAATATTAGCCTAAGCATTAGAGTCTTAGAGTCTCATTATAAGGCTTTCCTTGAGGGTCTGTGTCATGGAATCATTGTGGAAATGGAATTTACTAGGCCCCCTTGATTTTTCCGTAAGTAAAGCTGTTGGTCCAAGGCTCGAGATAATCTAGCTTCATTCCCAATTCTACTCAACTGTCAATAGTATCATTATGAAAATAAGGATGGAAATGGCCTCTCAGCTTCTTCTCTGTAAATTCCTTTCTTCCTCGCCTAGGTGTACTTCTAGGAAGTGATTTCTTCCTCTTGCAGCTTGCAATTTCTGGCTATGACACCTTTACCTCTCCTTCTGTAGAACAATGTGTTGTCTGATAGATGAGTTAGGAAATCAGTTTAATCGAGTAGTTGGTCAGTGTACACACTTATCAACTATGCCATCTCATTGTCTCTCAAGGACAACCAGACGGACAGTGGTATGGTTCTTGCATCAGAAGAGCTGAAAACCTTGGAAGACAGAACCAAATTAGCTCCATCTTTTAGGTAAGGCTCAGCCAAACAGAAAAGACAAGTTGAAAGAGGAATTTTTGAAAGGAACTTAGGACTTTTAGTGTAGGTGTAGCATTTTCCCTTTTTGTGTCTTTGTTGGTTGGACAAATTTGCGTCAACCTAATAAAGAACTGAGACAGATCAAGCAAATACATTAAGTGGCAAGTCTAAAAAGGAATCTGAAATAAGTTAGAGGAATAGGTCAGTTTTTATAAGAATTATGAATACAAGGAAATTTCTGAGCATATTTATTATGGTCAGTGGTTTATATGGTACTGGCTAAATAACAAAGAGGTCATTGGATGTGATCTCGAAAACAATTGAGATAATTAAAATCTTCATGGACTCCAGAGAATTTTCAAACCTGTGCATAAATGGTGGATCTGTCCTTAAGAAATACGATGTATAAAAAAGCCAGTATGTATTTGTTTAAGATAACTTAAATTTTATTGGCTGTGTTAAGTACTTAATTGTGGGAAAAACACTAAATTTGGTTTTGAATATAATTTCCCCCATGTGGTTCTGTAGGAATTTGTAGTTGTTTTGAATAGAGGTATCTGCTTTTAACCTAACAAATAAATGAAAATCTGTATTTATAAGAATAATAGGCTACAGAGTAGTTATTTATTTGCTAGTGGGTTCACTCTAGGTAAGAATAGAGATTTTTGACCTCATAATCTGTTGTATAAAATGGAAACACCCATGAGTTATTGAGTGATGCCCATGCTGAAAAGAAAAAAAACCAAAACATTAAAATGTGCTATTGTGGGATTTTATTATTTGTCTTAGGCCCAAGGTAAGAAATTATGAGAGCCAGTCATATGTTTCATTCATTGATTTAAAATATACTTATTCAGCAATGGCTGTGTGCCAGGTGCCATGCCATTGCTTAAGACACTCAACTTTTTGGGGTTGGATTGAAAGAAAAATTACATTTCTAGTTATTTGAAATAACTTTTAAACTACATACGAGAACAGAGTTAATAAAATCCCCTTTTGCAGTGTTTAATATGAATAATTTGGTAAAACACTTATTAAGAGGGAAAAAACCCACATTTCAGAATATCTTGAGAAGTTATAAGTCCTGAAGTTTTAGATCAACACAGCCTATACTCCTAAGCTTTGACGTGATTACCATCTATCATGGTTCCACATCATTGAAAACATTCTCTACTTGCTACTAAGTGATCCGGGTCCTCAGCCCTTCCAAAGAATGTGGTTTTGATGAGTAAAAAGCAGTTTTTGACATGTCTGGCTTGATTGCACACACATGCTTCAACTTATTAAAGTTTAATGTTGCTCGAGAACTTTATTAGCACCATACACATGCCTTGTAATCCCCCTAATCGACAGTGTGGGGAAAGCACGAGTGGAGTTTCAGAATATCCCAGTTTCCTTTCAGATCACAAAAGAGTCCTTTTGGCTTCGATCACTGTACAGAAACCTATCAGTCTGCAAGTTGTCATTGTAAGGAGTCGTTATACAACTCAGGAGAGCTGCCTTTCATCTCATCTCAGGCTTGAAAGACTTAGACCTGAGGAAGAGGACTCAACTGAAATGACTCATTCATGCTAGAACCTGAAAATAGACATTGTCTGAGTGAACCTGATATGTTGATTAATGAGTGGGAGAGATAGGGGCTGGTGTCTCCAGGGAAATTACAGCCCATATTTCCCTGGGGTTGGGAATGGGGTTGGGGTAAGAAGCAAAAGAACTGCCTTCTCTCTACCAACTCATTTGGTTGCCATTTGTTCCACAGTGGACTGATGCTCAGCAAAAGTAAGGAGTCTGTGGCATCTGAAGGTTCAAACCAGACCAGTGGATACCAGTCCGGGTATCACTCTGATGACACGGAAACCACTGTGTACTCCAGTGAGGAGGCAGAACTTTTAAAGCTGATGGAGATTGAACCACAAGCTGGCAGTGCACCCCAGATTCTCCAGCCTGACTCTGGGACCATATTGAGCTCTCCTCCTGTTTAAAAGGAGGTACCCACATCCCCCACTCCTGGAAATTACATGAGAGGTGCTGCTCAGATTTTCAAGTGTTGTTCTTTCTCCCACCAGGAAGTAGCCACATTTGATTTTCATTAAAAAAAAAAAAAAAAAGACTTCGGACTGCAGGGAGCCAGTCCCCTAGACATTTTCTGACAAGATGCTTGTGACTCAAGAATGTGTTTGTGTCTTCTCGCAGTATTGACCTTATTCTCTTTTTCATCCATGTAAAAAAACATGTATGATGCCCCCTACTGTGGGTTTCCCACAGTTAATAACAAAAGAAGTTCAAGAAATGGCTTTGTCCTCCAAGAAGTAGCAATACCTGGGGAGCTGACACCTCTGTAAAAGTAGAAGATAAACCAGGCAATGGAAAGTGCTTTAGGCGTCGAAGATAGAAAGACCTTTAGGGCTGAGTCCATCTAAGAAGCTTTGTTTAGGATGTGGGTCCTGAGCCAAGTCTTACATGTGGGGTTTGCATTGATAGAAAGGAAGATGTTGGCTTTCTTTGAGAGTGTACTGGAGCCTGCAAATGCATTGTGTTGGCTCTGGTGGAGGTGGGCATGGGGTCTGTGAGGAAATATAAAGGCTTCAGACGAGGTTACTGGTTTTAGAAGGTTGCGTGCTCTTCCCAGTTGGGCTAAATGAGAGTTCCTTATGCTGTTTCCGACTCCTAATGAGATTTCCTTCCGGACTCTTACGTGTCTCCTGGCCAAGCCCCAGGAAGGAAATGATGCAGCTCTGGCTCCTGGTTTCCCAGGCAGATTCTTTATTCAGATACCACAAAGAAAGGACATTCGGACAGAGGCTCCCTGTCGTGTTGAAGAGTTCTGACTGTATAAACCAGCTTCTGGTTTCTTCTGGATGAATACTCACATATCTGTCCTGATGTGATATGTCTGAGCCTGAATGCAGTAGGTTCAGTATCAAGCTGTGGCGTCAAAGCTTCAGGAAGGATTTTACTCTTTTGTTCCTCCTATCCTCCCCATGCCTTCCCACTCCCTTTAACTCCCAACTAGTCAGTATTTTAGTAATTTGGCCTCTATAATCTAGTAAAATCTGATTTGATTTGTTCACTCTTTGAATAATTATTAGTCAGACTTCAAAATTATTTTATAGCCAAAGTTATAACAACATCTATTATATTATGTAGACTTTTAACATGTAAAGCTATTTCTACTGGTTTCTGCCCTTGTTCTTTCCTTTTTAAAAAACAAAATGTATTTTTCGTTTGGTACCATAGTGTGAGATGCTGGGAACCATAACTATAAACATGCTATGGCACATATATTTATAGTCCGTTTATGTAGAAACAAATGTAATATATTAAAACCTTATATTATATATAATGAACTTCGTACTATTCACATTTTGTATCAGTATTATGTAGCATAACAAAGGTTATAATGCTTTCAGCTATTGATGCCATTTTATTAAAAAAAATGAAAAATGTGAAGAAATCTCTTTGCAAAGTTGCATTGCCATAACTATAATTTCTCTCACTTCTAAAATGGAGGAGGGGGAATCAGACATAATTTCCATGTGGTTGTTTTTCATTTTTACTTGTTCTTTTATTCTTCTTACAAAGGATATTTTCATAAAATGCTTATATACTTTTTAAACCAATAAATGTATTCTTAGTTAAAAAAAAAACACAGTAGTATAATATTATCATAACTATTTTGAGGGTAAATATTTCTGGCTTGAGGTATAATTGCTTCTCCCCTTCCTCTTCTTCATGACACAAATTATTTGCTCACACATGTACTCTCATTACATTCCAAGCACTTTGGGATTCTTAAAACATGGACTTAGAGATACAGATAAATACTCTAATAGTGTCTGTGGCCCTTCAGTAGACCCCATGCCTGTTAGAATAGGCAACCATGAAAATCAGAGGGTGAGAGATTCTGAGACAGGTGGCTAGACTCAGGCAGTTCTGGGAAGCATGGAGCATATTGATAGTTTTCTATAATGTTTTACTCTGCAGTGTCAGAACATCAGCTACAATAATGCCATTTTCAGGGATTACTTTTGCTCAAATTCAGCGAGTGAAATTATCTGACAAATCATTGGCATCAATGAGTGGCCCTACTCTTTGTAGTATTTTTTATGCAAGACTTTGAAATGTTTATATAGTCAAATATGCCTAACTTTTTTTAATGGCTTCTAGGATTTTTAATCTTATCAAAGAAGGTCTTCCCAATTCTAAAATAATCCAAAATTCTAAATGTTCTTCTTTTTAATTTTATTACATTTAAATCCATTTGGGATTTATTTTTGTATATGGAGTGAGGTAGGGGTCTAGCTTTGTTTTCTTCAAGCAGTTAGTTGTCAGTCATGGCTTCACCATTCATTAAACATACCTCCTTTTTTGTGGTTGACAAAATATACGTTGTATCATTTTTTAAGCCCTATCATCTCACTGAGACATTCTGTACAACCTTATGGTGGAGAAAAGAGTGGTTATGGGTGTGTGCACTTCCTGGTGACAGTATTTACAGGTTGGGCCATGGGCTGGATAGTGGATTAGGGTCTCCTGAGAGATGTTTTTAAACTATAGGTCAGACTTGGCCTCATCTTTCCCGTTAATACAGTGTTGTGCAGTAAATGAATGGAAGAAGAGTCTAGGTTATTTAAGATGGAGAGGACCACATAGAAAAACAGAAATTTCTTCATTTTAGGAAAAAGAGATTTTGTTTCTCATAAGCAACCCCTGGCACTGCTTCCAATGCCAGGAATTTGGAGTCAGTCGAAACTTCACACTTTATAAAGAAATGCTTCCAGCACCTCAGGCAGAATGATTAGGAGGTGAGGTTTAGCCCTCTCCTTCCTCTTTCTTCTGTCTTCCATGTCCTCGTTTTTAGCTCCTTTTTTCTCCTCATTTGCCCCTGTATTGAAGAGAAGTTTGTGGCTTTTTAAAGTGTTTCTTACATAGTCCTATTTTCAAAGCTTTGATGGGAGGCATTTGTTGTGTTTTAGATGAGGCCGCACTGTTTCCCCTTGGCTCCTGCCTTTCTGACTTCTTTTCCTTTTAGTTTGTTCTTTTCCCTCCTCTCACACCTCTGCCCCTTCACCTTTTATTTTTCTCTTTCCACTATCCTTCTACTCCTCTGCAGACATGGCCCTGCCCCCACTCCCACCCCCTCCCTCACCCCCAGCAGCCTTTCTCCTCAATCACATCAGCAGGGAAGATGAGAGTTGTGGGAGGTTTAAGTTCACTACCCCTGAATTAGGTTTTCCTATTAATATACATTGCTTTGTCCTCTTCAATGAAAGGAAAAAAGAAAAGTAAGAATCTCAAAGCTATAACTTTGTAGTTAACCCAATTTTCCTGTTCCCCTAGCATGTCTTTCTTTTTGCCTCTCACTCAAATATTTATCAAGAAGATAAAATGTAAGCAAACTCATAAAGTTAAGCCTTGAGAGAGTTGCTTTTCATACACATCTTTCCACATTTACATGCCCTTTGCCCTTAGTGGTTCTATAGTCATGCTGCACCTTCCTGGGTGTATAGTGAGCACAGGAGAAAAAGGGTTCTAATTGGTTCTGGTAAATTTTTAATTTCTGCATAAATCTTCTTTGTGTAAGGGCTTAGACATATTGAAAATCTGGGCAGTCTTTGTGAAAGCAATTTGAAGTCCAATTTTGGGGGGGAAAAGTTGCAGAGTGCTCTTAGGTAATAAAGAAATTAAAAATGTAAAATAAAGTCATTTACTTTGGTTTTGAATGAAGAGAAGTAGAGGAATCTCCAAGGAGCAACCCACAGAGAAATTTAACAGTGAAATTGGCAGGAAGATCTGAAGCTAAAGTTGCGGAACATACCAGCCCCAACAAAGGTCTGACTCAGAGATAAGGCCTCTGAGTTAAGAAAAAAGTATTCTAAGGAAGACTGCTGATAAGGGTTATAGTAAACTGTGATTGATAGCAAGTGAATGTTAGTGAGAAGACCCTAATTGTACCTTGGATTTTATTTTCTTTACAACACATGGACTTTATATAACTTCTTGACACCTGTAAAACAACATTAAATTTAGTAGCTTCAATCAATTTTATTGTTTAAAAATAAAGGACAGAAATACATGGTTTAGTTTTTTTTTTTTTTTAAATTTTCGCTTCACTTACTGTTTATTCCAAGTACTTTAGAATCTATCAGTGTACTTATAAATAACTGGTGACAATGTACCCTCATACCTTGATTGTTTGATGCTCTCAACTTTTAGATACATTGTAATAAAAAAAAATGGCAAGGAATAAGAAAACTGGACTTTGCTCTAGTTTGATCCATGCTTTGTTCTCTTTGTCCCCTCTTCAGGAAGTGACATTTTGGAGTAATAAGTTCTGGAAAGTGGGTTAAGTTCTTTGTAGGTAAAGGTCCTCTCACTGCCTGACTCTGAGCCCATGTGCAGCTCACAGGAAATGGGATATGGAATGACTCATCAGGATCCTTCTGAACTACTGATACCAAGAGAGATTTAACGGGAGCCTGGTGCTATGCTGCGTGGGTGATCACTTTAAGCTGAAATGACTTATCCTGACAAAGGGGATTGAAAAACATTCCTTTCATTGCCACAGAGAGAACATAAATGGAAATGAAAACCCAGATGCAAAGTAGAGAATTCAAGCTAGATGTACAGTGACCAAAAACATCCCACATTCATTTCTCAGGTTAACAAGAAAATTGGCAGACTGTATCCTGCAGCATATATTGGAGAAAAGCAAGGCCTTCCACAGAAATCAAATACTAAAGATTCAGCCCTTAATATTAAACTTTAAGTGAGTAATACATTATTTATTTGTTGTTTGTTTATATTTAACTGTACTTATAAAATGCTTACAATGTGCCAGATACTCTTTTAAAAAGTTTACTATTATTAAGTCATTAATTAATAGGGACTCTAAAGGAAGATGTAGGCATCGCAGTGTAGACTAGGTGGCAAGCCAGTAGGACATATAGAAGGATCCTTATAGATGGTTTTCATAAGTGTTAGGCACTTACTATGTGCCAGGCACCTTAACAGGCAATGGTCAGAACTATTTCCATAGCTGGTTAAAGGTTATCAACAGAACATCAGAGAGAAGGAACTCCAATCTTATTCAAGAACTCTCTACGTATCCTGACAATCTCACCTTAACAAATTGAGCATAGTTCTCATTATTGGCTCAGTATTCAGTCATTTTCGAATATAGATCTGGGTTCAAGACCTATTCTAGATATTATACTACATAGATTTCACCATGCGGGGACTTAACCTAATTTTAGAGTCAGGATGCTCATGGGAACAACCAAGTAAGAAGCCATTTTACAGAAGGTTGAGGAAATTAGGCTTATTTTTGTCTGTTTTCCCTTGTGTCACAAAATTTTCATTTCACTTGTAAAGCAAGATGAGATTCTAATAGTGCTCCAAGAATTCTATATTGACAGGCATTGTATGACAATGCAGAATAAATCCGGTTTTATCATAAGTAACATTGTGTTGTCGTTTATACTACTATTCTACATTTAAAATTTTTCCAGTGGATGCAAATCAAAATACAGAAAGAATAAATTCTATCATTGTCATTTGTTTTACTAGGAATTCTTCAGCAGGGATTGGTTCATATAATGACTTCTTCTTGATCATTTAAAAATATTATCAGGTAACACACTAAATACGACTGTTTCATAAATCAAAGTATGCTCCTGTATATACCACCTCAAGAATCTTTTAAACGACCTATACTTGAAGTCAATAGAAATGGATTTTCTTTTAGTTCAATCATTGTGGATAGATCATGATACATTGCTGTGCCTTTTTCCCTCCTCCCCTAAGACAGTTGGCAAAATGCCTTGAGGGCCTGTCATAAAAAAGAGAAAAACATCCTCATTCATCTTTTATCACCTTATTCATCAGTGAATTTCAGTGTTCTGCCCAGCTTTTGTCTTATGGTCTTTTGTACGAGAGGAGAGCTTATTGCTTCTTTGACTGAGCAGCGAGACAAAAGGATATCATGCCAGAAATCAATTCTAGGTCAGATCTTACAGAATTGGTTAACAACTTTCACTTAAAATGTACCAATTAGTATTAATTTTGAATGGCATATATTAGAGCAAGTTTAGTAATAATATAATAGAGTTTTTAGATAAATAATATATGTTATGGATTTAACTTTCATTATGTTTCTCTACTTCATAGTGATAGACATTTCAAGTAGCTCTGCAATCACTCAGATCTGAGCTCACTCATGCACTGCTGGTGGGATGGCAAACTGGTGCAGCCACTATGGAAAACAGTATGGTTTCCTCAAAAAACTAAAAATAGAACTACCCTATGACCTAGCAATTCCACTTCTGAGTATCTATCTGAAGAAAAGAAAAACATTAATTTGAAGATATATATGTATCACTATGTTCACTGCAGCATATTTACAAAAGCCAGGCTATGGAAGCAACCTGTTCCCATCAATAGATAAATGAATAAAGAAGATGGA
>NW_006442508.1:9724055-9786745 GCF_000325575.1 Pteropus alecto | reverse complement strand
TACACATATATATGGTAATATACATATTATATAATGAAATATTACTCAGTCATGAAAAATGAAATCTTGCCATTTGCAACACTATAAATGGACCTAGAGGGTATTATGCTAAGTGAAATAAGTTAGACAGAGAAGGACAAATACTACATGATTTCACTTATAAGTGGAATCTAAAAACAAAATGAACAAAACAAAATAGGAACAAACTCATGGATATAGAGAACAAACTGATGTTTGTTTGGCAGAGGGACAGGGGTGAGAATAGGAGTGAAAAAGGTGAAGAGGAGTAAGAGGTACAAACTCCCAGTTATAAAATAAATAAGTAACAGGGGTGTAATGTACAGCACAGAGAATATAGCTAATAGTATCGTAATCACTTTGTATGGTGACAAGTGGTTACTAGATTTATCATGGTGATCACTTTATAAGGTAAATAAACATTGAATAATTATGTTGTACACCTGGAACTCATGTAATATTGTATGTCAACTATTAATTTGATCTGTTTCTCATTCTGTCTTCTAAGCAGAATTTTATGAAATATTCAATTTTTCAAAAGTTATATAAGCTCATATTTTCCATGAATACATTTAATCACTTTCAATGATTCATTCAAATTCATCAATTTGAACATAAAGATTATGTTATATATTTGCCATTAATGTGGAAATTCTGCAAAGAGATCCAAATGAATCTCATCATTATGAAATGGTGAATTTTTCCTACCAACTTCTAGAAATGAAAAATTAAGGCTTATATTGTCATTTGAAGCATTGTTAAAATGACATTCAAAGGAATAAGAACTCAAAGGTGGCTGAATCAAGTCCATTTTACTCAGAATGTTAGTTCCATCAAGACAGGATTTTTTGTCTATTTTGTTCACTGCTTTATTTAAGTACCGAGAACTGTACCTGACAATAGTAAGCAATCAATGTCTGTGCAATGCAATAATAAAATCAGTCAGTTGGTTAATAAAATTTAGCCAACTGGCTCTTAGCAAAGTGATTTTTGGCACTTTAGCTTGCTCTCTTCGGCACCAGCAAGAGCACAAAAAACTCAGGGGCTTTTGTTGACTGTGTTTCCAGGGTATTTTGGGATTTCCAAAGAGGTGAGAGAAGTTTTAAGCTGTATAACTACTAGATAAATATGTGAAGAGTAAGGGAGGGTGTTTCGCACTGTCTCCAGGCTGGTCAGATCCACTTGGATTCTGACACTCCATTCTTGTAACCACATTTAAAAGATAACTTGACTAACTGCAGCATACCCAGAGAATGGTGACTAGGATGATCTTACATAGAGAATAGTTGGGAAACTGGAAATAGTTAAATGGAGAAGATTTAAGGGGTGCAAGGGCTCTCTTTTAAGATATGAAGGGACTTCTACAGCAAGTACTCTTTCCTTCGCCTTCCCACAGGGCAAATTGGATCAATACGTAGAAACCATTAGTGGCAGACCCTGGATCATTTGATTCCTAATCATAAGAAGCTGGGCTCTTTAGTAAGACAGAACATGTTTGGATTCTGACTCTACCATTTATTGGCTGTGTGATCATGTGCAAGTTACCTGACTTCTCTGAGCTCAGATTCCTCATTCATAAGATGTAGATAATACCAGCACATATCTCATAAGGTTGTTGTGAGGATTAAATAAAGTAATGGTTGTAAAGTGCTTAGTACAGTGTCTGGGACATAACAGACACCCAACAAATGTCTTACCTATTATTATTATGAATCAATAAAAAGGAATGTACTGTGTCTACTTTCCTTTTTTTCAAGTGACAACCAAGGTTTCAGTCTCATATGGTTAAAGTAGGCACTTCTAAGAGCTCACAAATTTCTTCTGAGAGCAGAGAAGTTATTATTTTTTTGTTTTGTTTTGTTTTCAAAATAGCTGCTTCCATAGATGACGCCCAAATATATACACACCACTTCAGTCTTTGCGGTGAACTCCAGACTTCTGCTTTGTTCAGAGGTCTGGGCGGAATGGAGACAGGAAGAGACGCTGAGACACGGTGGCCGGTGGCGGAGGAGCTGGAGTCCAGGCTGGGTTAAGTAGGGAAGTGGCTCCGTGAGTCATAAGCTGAAAAGCTCCAGCGGGCCCCTCTGGCTCTTGGCTCCTCACACTGGGAAACGTTTCCTGCTCTTTAGCTCCTCCGCCCCCTCCCCCAAGAGTTCCTTAAGACAAGGTCTTTAACCTAATTGTTATTACCCAAGGGAAAAAGTGTTTTTAGTGTCTGCCAAGGCACTAACTCTCCCAAGCTTTGAGAAAACTGTGTGTGAGGCAGGTTGGTTCTCTTGTTAGGGACTACTTTGCCATCTTGGCAAAAGGAAGACAGTAGTGTCAACTTGTTTTTTTTTAGGGGGCGGAAGGGGCATAGCTAGCTTGTGAATTAAAAAGCCAAGTGTTAGTATCAAAGTAGTTCTTCCTCGGGGCCTCTGAAAAGGCAAAGACTTCATTTTGACTTTGGGTAAGGAGCCCCACAATTGCCTGGAATTCGCACACTCAACGTCCATGTTGCATGAAGGTCAACATAGGGAGCCCTGGTTACCTGGGGAGAGGCGCTGATGGGGGTCATGCTGGTCCACTCAGCCTTTGACAGGTTTATAGGGGGGTGGATAGCAGGGAGGAAACACTTCTTTCGGCTTTGGCCTCCTGGCGGGATCAGGTTGGAACTCAGTTCAGGTCCCTCCTCCGGCCTGCAGACTGATTAGGCCCCAGACTTTCCTGGGGACATTTGGAAACTGCACAGGCCCTCTAACATATGGCCCTGATAAGGATCTCCCTCTCAGAGATAAGGAGCTGTTTAGGGGACTCTAAGGAAGCCCGGGTTTTGTTTCCATAAAGCTGGACAATGTAAAGTGTAATCCCCTACACAGATGTAATTAGCTGTTAAGCATATTAAGTCATGAGGAAGGGGGGGCTCTGCCAGTTCATAAGTTACTGTGAATTTGCCCCAGGGGAACTGAGGGCAGGTATCTTTCCTGCCAGATTATTAGAAAGGCCACTGATGATGATGGATCAAGAGGCTGAGCTTACGGTAGTTTTAGCAACCCCTGGGCTCCAAAGGAAGAAGGATCTGGGGGAGCCCCAGCCATGAATGACCAAACACCCTTGGGCCTTTTGTTTCCCTAATGTACAGGGTAAAAAGGAGGGTAAGAGACTTGTCTCTGAGGGAGGCTTTGAAGAAATCGTATGAAGACAGTATGGCAGCCAACTCACTTAGTGTTTTCTGCTAATACAGGGTTTGGCACTGTGGTAAATTGCCAGGTGATCTTAGTGAAAAGCTGAGTGCCCCTTCAGATCTGCCAGGTGGATGCCTGGCAAGGCCATTAGAGCTGCAGTCTGTTAGAAGGAAGGAGGCTCTTAGTCTTATTCTGGCCAAGTGCTGCTAAATAGCCCTCACCTCATGTACCAATGGCACCTTCATATTACTTCCATTGATTTAATAGAAATAATAATAACAATAGCAATAATAATAATTGATAATTATTAAGAGCTCACTGTGCTAGGCAGAGTACTAAGCAGGTATATATCTGTTATCTAATGTATGTCTCATAATAATTCTATGAGCTAGGTACTAATATTATCACCAATTTGCAGATGGGAAAACTGAAGTCCAAGCAGGTTAATTTATTTGTACAAAATTATACAGTTGGTAGGTAGTGGATTTAGGTTTTAATCCCAGAAGCTGATTCAAGAGCTTAAACTCGTAACATAGTTTAGTGCTCATTAGAAACATCTCTCCATAGCCCTTATGGAGAAATGTGCCATTCCTCAGACTCTAATGGATATCAAAATCAACCAAAAGTAAAATGTATTAGATAAATATGTTAACAGAGGCGATAACAATATGCTTTTTTATAGCCTCTCTCTTTGTCGGCCTGGTCTAGGCTGACCTTCGAAAATTTATTCAGAGCTTTTCTGTCGTAGTTGACTTTATGTTGTTAGAGAACTTCTTGACATGGCGGAAGAACAAAGCAATCAGTGAACAGCACTTGTAAAATCATGTCTTTGAGTGTCTTCAAATTTTACGAAGACAGGGCTTTTCAGGCAAATAACCAACAATTGGGGTGGCGTGCTGGGGAAACTGCTACAAATTAAAATTTGGGTTTTTAAAGCAAAATCTAGAGAAAGCCTCTTTTCTTTGAATTGACCAGCTAGAACTCCAATAACAGCCTCTCCAGGGTTTGTGCGCTTATGGGTAGGTGGGTGGCACAGTTCCTTTTGGGGAGTTGATATTCTTCTGTCTCTTTTGGCCTCCTCCATGCATCTTTCAATCAGAACTATTTGAACACTGAAAATGTCGGATCTGAGAATCCAATTTACATTCACTGTAGAGGCAAATTGTGACGTGACTGCTTAGTGTGACGTAACTGCTATTTTTATGTTGCTGGCTGGATCTTTGATCCACTGCCTTGTGCTGGGAAATTCCTAGAGCCTGAATAACTCTAAATGGAAGCTTTAATGATTTCTCTTAAATGACCAGAGATTCTCCCACAGGTACTTAATTAAAAGTTAGTCTCAGGCTACTTCTTACCTCTGCAACCTGCTGGGGTTCTTAGACCACAGTCTTCCTGGGGTCCTGTACTATAAAGTGTTGAGGGAACAGTGCGGCTGTCTTGAACATTTAGTGCACCAGCTGACAGAGTTTGTGCAATAGACTTAGGATGGCAAGAAAGTAAGTGTCCTGTGGCTAGCAAGAACCGGATGGGATGGGAGTAAAGAGTGACCAAGTCAGCCAGGCTATGCTGAAACAAAAACACCGCTTACTCCATATCTTATCAATTGCCATTTTGTGTGATTTAAGACAGCCGAGTATTAATTTTTTTGAAGTGTGTGTATGCGAGTGAATGTGTGTGTGAGTGTGTGTATGATGGGGCAGGAATGGAGGGAAATCTAAATGCTGTGGTACTCATTTCCAGAGTCTTCAGGAGATAACACCCCACCAGGAGCTGTGTGGAGGCACTTAGGTAGGGTAGCCTTGCCCTAAGACAAAATAATAATCACAAAGCAATCTTTACATTTTCTGATAAAGTTCTCCCTCTTGCCTACTAGCAGAGGCTGATGAACATCACATTTGAGTTAAGGGCTAAAAGCAGCAGGGAGCTTTGAGATAAACCACCTCAATCATTAACTTAATTGCTGTTTCATGGCACAAAAACCATCAGTTGTCTAATGGGCCTGACTGGGTTCCTACAATGATCCTGCCGTCTTGTGGGGCTGGCTTATTCTGTTTTATTGGCAGCCTGCAGCTTGTGTTAATTGTACAGTCATCTCCATGAAAGGTGCTGAGTTGTCTCTTAGCCCAGTTTGCTTCCTAGAGCCTGTAGATAGAGTGGTGGGTCAGTTTGAAAGTTGTCATTCTTATTTATGGCTCTCTGATTTTTTTCACCATTTATCTAAATGAGATTCCTGTGTCCACCTCCCTTCCCCCATTGTACCCACCAATTCAGACATGGTGCTTTTGATGATCTGTATTGAGAATTGATGCTATAGCAGGCTTCATTTCTGAGAGTTTGTTAAACTCTTTTAAGCTGGCACTATTTAAATAGCCTTCTTGCTGAGTGGTTCTTTGAACATGCTTGCATGAAAAAAATTATTATATATATTTAGAATATATATGTATAGATATGGGTAAAACCAAATAATAGCCATGTTAGGTAAAAAGTAATAAATGAATTACATATTCTAAATATATATATACAGTATATAGTTAAAACCAAATTAATAGTGTTATCAAGTAGAAGGTAATGTGATTTTAATTTCCTATATATACATACATGTATATTAAAGATATATACATACACAGTACATATACATATATATTTAGGGCATATATATATGGTTAGTAGACAAATAATATTAATACATACACATATATTTTGTGTGTGTATTTCATATGTGTATGTACATATATACATATCTAAGGAAATAATGGGATTATAATATGCATGGTGTTTTGTAAATCTGCTTTTTCACTAAAAATATACTGTGAGCATTTCCTCATGTTATTAAATACTCTTATAAATTCTGACTTTTGATGGGCACATTGTATTCTGTTGTTAATAGTACCATAACAGCCAGTTCCCATTGTTTGACATGTGTTTTTTTCCCCAAGTTTTCTTTATAATAAATCATAATTTGATAAATATCATTGTGTCACTCTTTTCTTTCTTTTGGAGATCTATTTCTAGAGTTGGAGTGGCAGACTTGAGGTTAAGAACATTTTTAAAAACTTCAATAACTATTGCCAATTTATCAATTGATATGAGTGGTACGATGTCTTAGGAGAGCAATTTAGAGAATGTATTAGGTCAGTTTTATTGAAAGCTTTAAAATATTTACATCTACTAATCCTGTTCCTGGGAATTTATTCTGAGGAATTAATCTGAATTAAACAAAAGTAGAAGGCTATCTGCACAAAGATGTTCCTGCAGCATCCTTTGTAAACAGTAAACTTTTGGAAATAATCTCAATGCTTTAGAAACACATTACTGGAAGGGTAGTTGGAGATCATCTAACTCTTATTTTTCAGGCATGGAAAACTAACATCTGGAGAGTTCAAGTGACTTCACCAAAGATCACACGGTAAGTTGAGGTGTTCCGATTCCCATTCCAGACTATAGCAGGCGATTTCTAAAACTTCAACTTATACCTCTCAAAATGTTACAGCCTTTTTCATGAAGCATACTCAACCTTTAATGACTAAATATCTTTTGGGGAGAAAAGAGAGAGTTTTCAAAATATAGTTTAAATCTTTTTGCACAAGTATGAAATAGTAAAAGTACATTAATTTCACAAATGTAAGATCTTACATTGAAAAACTGCATATCTTATCTGACCTTTGTTAGACAATGCCTACTGATACTATTATTTTTAAAATTAGAAAACATAAAAATACTTTTTTTGTATAAAAGGAATACTTAGAAACAATGTTTTATAAAAAAAAAACCTACCTGTTCTGAACAAACTAAAACATTATTCAGTATTTCTAGCTTCCTCTCAAGTAACACAGGAATTTAAAATATATTCATTTTAAGCTGTTCTTATCTCCATCTTCTATGTTAACTGGTATTGAAATTCTCTAAAATAAATATATTTTTCAAAAAATTAATTCTTATTTAGATTTAATAATATTTACCATTTTGGGGGTTCATTATTACCTATGCATTCATTTCTTACTTCTGCTTTCAATTTTTTCTTGCATACATTCCTTTCTATGAGAATTTATGCATCAAAAATTTTCTTGCCCTTTGTCAGTCTAAAGATGTCTTTATTTCACCTTCATTCTTGATTTTTTTAGCCAGTCACACAATTCTTTCTTAGCTATTTTTTTGATAACTATGAACATATTATTCCGTTATCTTCTAGTATTTATTGTGGCTGATGAGAAGTTTGCTATCTAATTGTTATTTCTTTGGAGATAATTGGTTTCTCTCCTTTGCAGCTTTAAGATATTTCTTTTTGAATTTAATGTTTGTCCTTTATTACAATGAGCCTAGGTGTAGATTTATTATTATTTATACTGCTCAAGACTTAGTGTACTCCTTCAAGCTTAAATGCTGTTTATTTCTTCATTTCCAGAAAATTCTCAGCTATGAGTTCTTTGAATATTGCCTCTCTTCTCTCTCTGTTCTCTCTGAAAATTCTATTAGATAAATTAGAGAATGGAGATTAAAGATTTTTATTCTATCAATAAAATGATTTTTCTTTTGCTTCCCTCATCTTTTGGCTGTCTATATGGCACTAAGGTCGTTCACATTTCTGTGTTTTAGTTTCCTCATATGCGACTTGTGGACCTGGTAGTTCTCACATTTCATGAGGGTAAAATGATTTGTGGCAGGCAGCCTCAGAGATGTTCTCCAGTGATTAAAGAGGAAGGGAAGGAGAAGGAGATGAAGAAGGAAAAAAAAAAAAGAAGGAAAAGGAGAAGAAAGAGCGAATGAAGTTTTCACCCTCAACACTTTCTTTTTAAAGATATTTCTGTAAGTCAAATGGGCCACAAAAATTTTCAAGACAGCATGTAGCAATGAAGAATATTCATGTTTTCTGGATATTTACCCAGAAGGACAATGAGCTCCATTTATTCCAATATATGAAAAAAAATTATAAAGGTGAACATTTACTAAATAGCTCAAAATTCATGTTTTAAATCAACTACAGATGTAATGTTGAGTGACAGGTGCAAGTGACAAAAGAATACCTATGGTTAGAATTCTTATAGTTGAAGTCCATTTATATAAAGTTCAAAAACAGGAAAACCCAAATTATATTGTGTGGGGATATAAATATTCAAAAATTTTTTATTCCTAAAAATTGAATAGAGATTACCTCTGATGAAAAAGCCGGAGAATATGATTGTGGAGGGTCATGTGGGAGCTTCTCAGACATTGGCTGTATTCAATTTCTTGAATTCAGTCATTGTTCTCAGAAGTGGATCTCTTTTGGGATTTGGGTATTAAGATGGGTAATAACCTTGTAATTATTATTTTAATTGTACATATTCTGGATTATGATATATCTATATTAAGAAGTAAGTACAAGGGAATTTTATTTTTATTTTTTTATCAGTTTCATATCTAATGTTATAACATGTATTTTTAGGAATAGAACTGTGATTTATAATATTGAACCTGTATGACATGAGAGTCTACTTGTAACAGCTTGACATTTTGACTATGGCCTAGAAATCACTTGTCCTAACTGAAGCCCATTTATTAATAGGTATTTATTTCTAAACAAGGTCTCAGCTGAGTAGGAAGGTTTTCAACATGAAGAGGGATACTAAAGGAGAGTGATGGATCACACTAAAGACAAATTTTAGGTATTTTCTGATTCTCTGCAGGATGAGCTTCTTCCCCAGATCTGTGGTCCCCATGTCCCTACATGCATGCTCTTCTTGTACTATTGTTTACGTATGGTCATGATCAGAGCAGGAACATTTATACATGTCCAGTTCAAATGGGCCTTCAGTGGGAAGAGAAACAGGGCTCTGGAGTGTCCATGAAACAGAGAAAAACAACAAATCCCAGGAGCAGTCCTTTCCTGAGGACATATATAAAAAATCAAAAACGAAAACCACTACCAGCAAACTGTGTTAGCAGAGAATGATAATGCTGGGGCAACTATTTCTACTAGAGATAGGCGGAGTTTTCTGTTTTGAAAAGGCTTGTATTTGCTAGAGGGTAAGGAAGGGAGAGGCCAAAGGCCAGGGAGGATGTGCTTCCTTCCTCCTTTTAATTGTTTAGGCAGTTACTCCATACACACAGCCATGATCTACAGTAGGTGTTTGCCAAGACTAAATTCTCCATATTTGCACACGGGGGAAAGCAACCTAACTAGATACTAGCCTTTCTAAATTTATTTATGTGTTGTATTGCACAGAACACATTTACGTTTTACTGTGCTAGGTGTTATAGTTAATAAGCTTTGGAATCAGGCAGATTATATTTAAATGCTTTGGATCTTACTAGCAGTATATCTTTTGCTAAATTATTAATTTTAGCTAAGCACTCATTTTCTCACCTCATTCTTACTTTTCAGGATTACTGCAAAGATTGGCAACCAAAATAAGATGCTTAATATAGATCCTAGCTTTACAGTACTTGCTCAATAAATGGTAGTAGCAGTTGAAAATATGGGAAAACATATTAGCAATTTAGACAAAGTTATAAAATTGTATATTTAATCAAGAACTTGCTGGGAAGTTATTTCCACTGGGCTGAGTAGGGGGCAGTTGAAATGTGTGGATCATTTATTTTGAAGGTTATCCCAAGATTTCCAATAGGAGGGATCATAATTCATTCACTTATTATTTCATTAAATATTTAAGAGGGATTTACTTCATGCTAGACACTGTACTAAGTGCTGGAGATAAAATGGTGAGCAAGACAGATACATTTCTGCCTCCATGAGGTTTATATTACAGGAGACATTGTTCTCCTTTTTTAGGGTCATATAGGAAACATTCTTTGGGCTATACTAGAGTAACAAGATCCTTTGAGATGTCCATTTATAGACCTCATCCTCTCAATAGATCTCTCAGTCTGAAGCAAATGCTTGCTGCATTTGGGATTCCCTACCTCAGTCCCAAACCAGCTACCAGCCATGAATAGGCCATGGCAAATTCAGGCAAGGAAATCTACAACTTCAGGAACCTGAGCACTTCCGACCTATTCTGGAAGGATTTAAAAACCACTTAATATAGATATCCTGTAAAATTCCATTCTACTGGGATCTGTGGTTTTTATAAAAAGCATTTTCTTCTATCTATAAAGCAAGAATCACAACATAGAAGGAGTATCTTCATAACTACCCATACCCTGCTTGCCTGCCTCCTTGCCCTTTTCTAAAAAATTGGTGGCTGCTTCTTTTTTTGTAAAAAAAAAAAAAAAAAAAAACTTTTTTCAGCATTTTACTATGAAAAATTTCAAGCTACAGTGAACACCTATATACCCTCCACCTAGCGTCTTCCAGTAACATTTACCTATGTGTGCTTTATCATGTGTCTATCTACCTACTTATCCTTCTCTCCATCCATTAATTTACCTTTTTTTTATTGAATTGCAAAGTAAATTGCAGACACCAGTATACTTCTCACTATATATTTCAGTTTGCATAACATTAAGTAGAGTTCAGTATTTGTTTGCAGTTTTTTGATGTAAAATATACAAACAGAAAATAAATCTAAATAAATATGAATTATATATTTGCTGATTTTTACAATTCATGAACCTGTGTAACCCAAACTTCTTTCAGGGATGGACAGCACCATCAGGCCCAGGAAGTTGTTTCATGCGCTTTGTAATCAACCTCTGCTAACCCTACCTCCATTAAAGTTAATCACCATGATTTTTTCCCCACCATATTAGTTTTCCCTTTTCTAGAATTTTGTACAAGTAGAGTCCTATAGTACACACTCTTTTTGTAAGACTTTTTCCACTCAGCATAATATTTTTAAGATTCAGTCATATTGTTTCATGTAACAGTGGTTCATTCCTTTATATTACTGAGTATTACATTTTATAAATATGCCGCAGTTTGTTTATCTGTTTTCCTATTGATGAACACCTGGACTCTTTCCAGTTTTTGGCTCTTCTAAATAAAGCCACCATGAACATTCCTGTATGAGTCCTTTGTGAATATATGTTTTTATTTCTTTGGGGTAAATACCTAGGTTTGAAAATTTTGGGTCAAAGATCGGTATATTTTTAACTTTATGAGATATTGCCAAACTGTTTTCCAAAGTGGATGTTTCATTTTACACTCCTTCAATAAATGCATGAGACTTTTAATTGATTTACATTGGGAGTTCATAAATTTTTTTCTGTTAAGAGCCAGAGAGTAAATAATTTAAGCTTTGTGAGCTGTATGTCTCTGTTGCAACTACTGAACTCTGCTATTGCCTTTGGAAAGCAGCCACAGACAATTTATAAAAATAAGAATGTGGTTGTGTTCCAATAAAACTTTATTTACAAAAACAGGTGGTGAGTTGGCTTTGGCCTGCTGGCAGTAGTTTGCCAAATCACCTCAGTTCTTGCGAGTGTTTGGTGTCAGTCTTTTGAATTTTAGCCATTCTAGTTGGTGTGAAATGATATCTAATTGTGGTTTTAATTTGCATTTCCCTGAAGACTATTGATACATTTTATGAAATGTCTGTTTCAGTCTTTTGCTCATTTTTTTTTCAGGAAGTCCAGATTATTCTACTGTAGAGACAGAGACACAGGAGTTGTGGGTGGAATCAGGCATGAACAGGAAGAGGTCAATGTGGAGTCCTGCTTGTCTAGCTTTCAGACGATTCTATTCTAGTACAGCCATTATCCAATTGCACTCTCATAAGAGACCCCAAAAAGAACCACCCTGCTGAGCCTAGACTGTGAGAGATTAATTACTTTAACCACTAAGGTTTGGATTAGCGTGCTACTACACGATAGATAACTGGGCCCCACAGTAACTGACATAATCCCCTCTCAAATACTCTAAAACAGAAGACTTCAAAATAATCAAAGTTGTACACCAACATTAAAAGTTTTGTATATCTCTCTTTTTTTTTTTATCATTTTGTTATAAACAATATATTTAGAGCAGTTTTAGGTTCACATCATATGAGAGGAAGATACAGAGATTTCCCATTTACCTTCTGCCCCTACCGTTAGCCTTCCCCATCATCAACATCACTCACCCAAATGGTACATTTATTGCCAAAGATAAACGTACATTGATGCATCATAATCACTCAAAGTCCAGAGTTTACTTTAGGTCTCATACTCTTGGTCTCATACATTCTATGGATTGGAACATATGTGTAATGACATATATCCATCATTGTTTTCATTGCCCTAAAAATCCTCTGTGCTTTGGTTATCCCTCACTCCCATTCCCTTTGGCAACCACTGACCTGTTTACTGTCTCTATAATTTTGCCATTTCCAGAATGTCTTATAGTAGGAATCATATAGTGTGCAGTCTTTTAAGATTGCCTTCTTTCACTTAATAATGTGCATTTAAGGTTCTTCCATGTCTTTTCATAGCTTGATAGTTCATTTCTTTTTAGCACTGAATAATATTTCATCGTCAAGTTGTAGCACAGTTATTTGTCATGAAGAACATCTTGGTTTCTTCTAATTTTGGCAATTATGAATAAAGTTACTATAAACTTCCAAGTGGACATAAATTTCAACTCCTTTGGGTAAATACCAAGGAGTGTGATTGCTGAATTTTATGGTAAGAGTATGATTTGTTTTGTAAGAAACTGCCAAACTATCTTTTAACATTACTGTACTATTTTGAATTCTTACCAGAAATATATGTGAGTTTCTGTTTCTCCACATCCTTGCCAACATTTGTTGTTTAGAGTGTTACAAATTTTGGTCATTCTAATAGGTATGTAATCGTATTCATTGATATTTTAATTTGCATTTCCCTAATAACATATGAAGTGGAGCATCTTTTCATAAACTTATTTGTCAACTGTATATCTTCTTTGGTTAGGTGTCTATGAAGGTCTTTGGCCCATTTTTTGATCACTTTTTTTTATTGTTGAGTTTTAAGAGTTATTTCTTTATTTTGGATAACAATCCTCTATCAAATATGTCTTTTACAAATATTTTCTCCCAGTCTGCGACTTGTCTTCTCCTGACATTGTTTTTCACAAAGCAGAAGTATTTAATTTTAATGAAGTTCAGATTATCGATTGCTTTCATAGATAGTGTCTTTGGTTTTTGTATCTAAGAAGTCAGTGCCATACCCAAGGTCATCTAGGTTATACCCTACGTCAATATACAGGATTTTTACAGTTTTGCATTTGACATTTAGGTGTATGATCCTAAGTGTCAAATTTTTTGTGAAGTTAATTTTTGTGAAGAGTGTGTGAGGTCCGTGTCTAGGCTAGGTTCTTTTTCTTTTTTTTGACATGTAGATGTCCAGTCGTTCCTGCACCAGTTGTTGAATAAACTATCTTTGCTCCATTATATTGCTTCGCTGCTTTGTCAAAGATCAGTTGAATATATTTATTGGGGTCTATTTCTGGAGTCTCTATTCTTTTCCATGCCTTGATTACTGTTGCTTTATAGCAAGTCCTAAAGTATTAAAGGTAATATCAGTTCTCTAACTTCGTTCTTTTCCTTTAATACTGTGTTGGTTATTCTGGAGCTTCTGTCTTTTTATGTCAATACCTATAACTTGACAAAGAAACAATTTGTCAAAATCTATAAACTAACTTGCTGGGATTTTGATTGGGGTTGCACTGACTGTATAGATCAAGTTGGGAAGAATTGATATCTTGATAACATTGAGTCTTCTTATTTATGAACATAGCATTCTCTCCATTTATTGAGTTTTTCTTTGATTTTATTCATCAGAGTTTTGTAGTTTTTCTTATATAAATTTGGTAATGTGCACAACTTTGAAAAGAATCTCCTGAGATGGTCTTGGCCATCTGAAGGAAGCAAGATAGCAGCTGGCTCAGCCAACAGGTTTGTGTGTGTGTGGGATACCACAAGCAGGAAGATTTTGTATAAGCTGCCTGACCATGCCAGCTCTATCAATTAAGTGGCCTCCTACCCCAATGAGTCTACCATTCTCTCATTGTCCAGTGACAAGAGATTGTATATGAGGTAGCTTCAGGGAAGATATGGAATAGAAAGCTCTAAGGCTATTTGACTTTGAGATCTTAGAATGCTTAATTAGTGGCATTGAATAATGCTCAGGTCAGCATCCTCCCTTCAGATGAAGATCATTATTAGCAAGAAACAAGGAGGTGGCCATATTCCAATAACCACATATATCCCTAACCACTAGAATGATTAAGACAAGTTTCCAGTGGCCTCTAAAAACCACCTGCCATATTTTAATAACTGTTTTTTTATTCCTCTCTCCTTTTTTAAATAAGATTTCTTTAAAGGGACAAACATCGGTTAGTTTGTAGTTTCCTGTTTTCTAATCCAGGCTGAAAACAGGGAATGTGACTGAAATTTGTTTGTTGTGAATTTTTTTCCGCTAAAGAGTGGTAAAAATCATGAGCTATAGCTACAAAGAGATTAGTGAAAGAAAGGTCTGTGGAAGTAAAATTTGTGTATGTTTGCATTTTTATTCCCCCTTATTCTTCATTAATCCTACAGTTTGGTATGGGAAGGAAGGCAAAAGTTATGAGCTCCTTCTAAGGCTGGCCACTTTCAGCTGAATCCAATCTGTTTGGCAAAACTCCTCCAAAGCAGAGAGCAGCTACTTTTTTGCTGCTACTCTTTTTTCCAGGATAACTCAAGCTCTGAGAGTATACTCTCTGCAAGAATATTGTTTTCTGTCAGCATCCTCTGTACTGGTGGAGGATAAAGCCTGTGAAACACTCATGGGAAAAAACAATCAAATTGACAGTGCTGAGAATATAACAGTGACTCAGGGTTTTCTCAGTTCGGTAGCTCCTACTCTCTGCATTCAGCCTAAAGGAAAAGAAAGGCTATCTGAGGAAGTTAAATATGGAACATGAAAGCACAAGTTTTCTGATATTCATATACACACAAACTTTTTTTTTTCAGTGGTTCACATGAACATTCAAGAACACTGCTCTTCTGAAAGCTGTTTCAGGATTTCACACATCTTGTTGACATTTGATTACAAGCTTAAGCAGAAGTGCGCTGGTATGCTGGCTGTCTGGGGGTGGGGAAATAACTTATTTGTGGCACCTGCTGAGTTCCATGATGTAAATACTGCTACCATGGCCCATTAGAAGCTACCCACATGACATCACTGAGTGTGGAAATGGAAGAGCTATGAATAATCAACTCTTGAATCGGTGCAAGCTGGCTCCAACAAAGTGCAGAGCATGAGACTCATGTTTAGGGATAATTGTTATTGGCAAATTCAACACTTGTTGAAAATAGATGTCATCAAGTTCTAGAATTCACTGCCTCCCGCTCTATAAGCTTACATTTTGGTCATTGTTTCTCCAGCTTTTTGAAGCAGCTCAGTAAATCTCACCACTGTGGACCCCTGATGCTTTGACTTAATGAAGATTGATGTCTTCATTAGATTTTGAAAAGGAATGCTTAGACATTTATTACCTGGTTGCTGGTGCCTAGTACTCTCTGTTCCATGGGCCATCTCCCCCACCTCCTGTGACACATTCCTGAAAGGGCTCCAGGAAAGAAATGTTACAATCTTGGCAGATCAGCGTTTTCTGATTATGCAATGTCCTTCCTGAGAAACCCCATTCTCCAAAAGCAGTCATTCTGAAATAGGAGCAAGAAATGGGGATACAGGCCTGTCACTGGGAGGGCAGCATAGGAGACTAGATGGTGGTGAGCTGAAACAAAATAAATCTATAGAAAGTGTCACCCATGTGCATCTCACCAGTTTTATGGGTTTAGAAAAACTATCAAAATTTTCATCTGAAACAAGAGAGTGATGAAAAGGTGGTTACTTTGCCAACTACTCTACTTTAATTTAAATTATTTTTTGCCCCTTACAAAGCAACTTCACAAACACTGTCTCATTTGCCCCTCACAGCAGGCTGATGAAACATAATAATAATGTTAGTATAAGAAATACAATATATTACATGTAATATATTGGTATAATATGTAATATAATACATAATAATAATAATAATAATAATAATATGATAAATATAATTATTTCCCCTTTATAGATGAAGACACGAAGACTCAGAGAAGATAAATGACTTGCTTAGAGCCACACAGATGTTAATGACAGTGGAGAAACTTGAACTGCATATGCCTGATGCCAGGCTAGAGCTCTCTTTATACCAGACTGTGTGTATGTGTGGTGAAATCAGAACTGTCAGAATGTTTAAACAAGTCTGAAGTAAGAGATGTTTCAGCAGGCTCCTGGAGGTCAGATATTCTCCAAGGTATAGTTCAGTAGCACCTCACTTATCCTGGACTGGCAGAGAAGAAGATATTCTGTAAAAATAAAATGTCTATGTAATTGTTTGCACACCTTAAGATTCCAAATTTCGAATGAAATCTGTTAAAATTATCTTGCATATCACTCTGTGTTTTTAAATACAGGATGCCAAATATAGCTTATTTAACCTTTTCTTATTGGCTTAGGACATCGCTGTAAATCCCAGTTTTTTTAGACTTTCTTTTATCTGCAACCCTCTAGGGCTCTACACTACAGGATTACAGACCGCTATGCTTTTTGGAGTTCTTCTTTTTTGCTTCAGTTGGTACACTTAACTTTGAGTCTCTGTTCCCTCTTCCATTTTGCTATTTCTAATCTGTTAAGGAGTCAGGAACCAGCCCAGATAACCATGTTGATTAGACCTGTTGCTCAATTTTTTCTACCTTTTCTCGTTGTTTAAGGGGTAACGTTAGGTTGTTTACTTGGGATTTTTCTTGTTTCTTGAGAAAGGCCTGTAATAATATAAACTTCCCTCTTATGACTGCTTTTGCTGTGTCCCAAAAGTTTTGATATGTCGTGTTATCAGTCTCATTTGTGTCTATGTATCTCTTGATCTCTCCTTTTATTTATTCTTTGACCTGATTATTCTTTAGTATCATGTTTTTAAATCTCCACATATTTGTGGGTTTTCCTGCTTTTTCTTTTGCAGATGATTTCCAATTTCAAAGCTTTGTGGTTTGAGAATACGCTTGGTATGATTTCAATCTTCTTAAATTTGTTGAGGCTAGTTTTGTGTCCCAATACATGGTCTGTCCTTGAGAATGTTTCCTGTGCACTAGAGAAGAATGTATAATCTGGTGTTCTGGGATAAAAGGCTCTGTAAATGTTGATTATGTCCATTTGGTCTAATGTGTCATTTAAGGCCGATATTTCCTTATTGATTTTCTGTTTGGATGATCTGTCCATAGCTGTCAACAGGGAATTCAGGTCCCTTACTATAATTGTGATTTTGTCAGTTTTTCTCTTTAGTTCTGTTAATAGTTGCTTCTTATATTTTGATGCTCTCTCATTGGGATATATATATATATTGATAAGTGTTTGCTTTCTTGATATATTGTCCCCTTCATCATTATATACAATAGAATACTCAGCCATAAGAAAAGATGAAATACTGACATTTGAGACAACATTGGGGGATCTTGAGATTATCATGCTAAGTAAAATAAGTCAAATGGAAAAGTCAAGAATGATATAATTTCACTCATATTTGGGATATAAAACTGAAAGCAACAAGACAATGAACAAGACAAACAACAAAAATTCATAAACATAGACAACAGTGTGGTGGTTACCAGAGAGAAAGGGAGTGGGTGGCAGGTAGAAAAAGGTAAAGGGGCTGAAATATATGGTGACAGAAGGAGATTTGACTTTGAGTGCTAAACACACAAAGCAATATACAGAATTGAACACTTGATACCTATATAATTTTAACCAATGTCACTCCAATAAATTTAATAAAATTAAAAAAAAATAATTTTGTAACCTAAAAAAAGACTTGTAGATCAAACAGTAGTAGATAGGCTTTCTTTCTTTCTTTCTTTTATTATTATTATTATTATTTTTTATGGTGACATTGGTTAATGAAATCCAGTAAGTTTCAGCTGCACACTTTAACAGTAAGGCATATATATTAAATAAAGTCTTCAATAATCCTTCTAAGAGTAAACACTTTCTATCACCCTTATTTTTAGGGGCTTTTGCTGCACTGCTTAGATCCTTTTACTAGATCCATCATCTTCTCACTCAGCAGCTGTGAGTGTTGGTGACTAAGACTTCTCTTGGCCCACAGGAACAATTCTACCCAGAAATGTCTGGGAGGTTGTCTCTCTACTTCCGGATATGGTGGGCAACCAAATACTAATGCAAGGGTATCAAAGCCTAGCCCCTTTGCCTCAAGGTGGGACAATTCCGTGAGGCTATTCTATCTCAGAACCTCACTTGGGATTTGGCTAAAGCCTGACTGTAGCTGAGCCCATATCCTCACTTTGCTTCTCTGGCATCCTGTTTTGCTTCCTTCACTCCCTTATAAGTTCTCCCTGTAAGCACTTGCGCAGGGCTCCCCATCCCAGCCTCTGATTCCTTACCTAAGACAGCACGCCCACACTTTTCATATTCTAAAAAGATAAGCTAACAAAAGACCCCTGTTCTCTTTACTCCCCTTCTTCCCAACCTAGCATTAAGGGAGAAAGGCAGCCTAATCATGAAAGAAAGAATGCGTCATGAGAAAAAAAGTCATTTTTGCAACAGATATATTAGAAATTCATTCAATTGTCAAACTTTGACTTAAAGCCTACCAAATGACTCATTGTACTAAGGTCTCAGAACACAGATATATAAGATACAATCCCCCTTTGCCATACACGTTTGAGTTTAGTCTGATGAAGAAACGAACAAGTTAGTAGGACAATTATCATATTTTATAATAAATGCTGTTACTGAAGTCAGAACTCATTCAAGAAATTTTTCTTAAACATCTATGCGCTAAACTTGTGGGGTCTTAACAACTCAGAGCAGCACACAAACTATGAAATGGTATATGACAGCCCTAATGACTTGTGACATCATGGCTTAGCTATGGCATCTGTGGTTCCAACCCATGTTTCTGCCAGGAAGAAAATAATTTTTTAAACTCTCACTTTTGAACATTTGATTGTAAAAGAACTAGAAATTCTTCTGCTGAGCTCTCCTTGTGTTAGAGGTCATTAGCCATCTATATATGAGTTCATAAGATCAAGAAACATCCAAGAGAATCTCTGTCCCAAGCCCCATACTCTGTCATTGGCCTGAAAGGCCACCATTGCAGATCCATCACTTATGACTCACCAGGCTCTCAGCCACTCTGGGAGAGGGGAGGGTAAAGGGAACATTGGGCAGAGGAGAGAGATTGTGAGCTTGCTGTGGCACAGCGTGGACATGAAGGTAGTGGGAATGAGAAGGGCATTGAAAGAGAGAAGCGAGAAATCAGAGCTTGAGGGAGATAACAAATATTCAATTTTCTTCCTTCATAGTGCTACAGTGGATAGGTTCTGTCTGCTCGAATTCACATAAATAACACTTAGTCCCAAGTATTTTGATTAATATACACTCTCTTCAAGTACAGACTAAGTAATCCTTGCCTTTGTCCATGTTTTTTTTTTGTCCTAAGAATAATAATAATAACAATAACAACAGAAAATAAACATTGTTTGAAGAGTTACTATATTCCTGGTATTGTGCTAAGGGTTTGCCTATATTTATTTCATTCAGTTCTCCCCAAAACCTGTGATTGAAGTGCTCACTTATTATTATGTAATAGGAAGGTAAAGTTTAGAGAGAGTACTTAACTTGCTTAGTGTCACACAGCTGGTGAGTGGCATACCCAGGTCAATCTGCCTCACTCCGAAGGTAATACTTAAACTACTGTGCTATATGGCTGAACTATTTGTTCCTTCCTCTACCTCTTCCAATGTGTTTTGTTATTCAAGGCCCATTTCAAGTTTTCTTTTTCACTTAATCGATATAATTGAGCACCTTCCACGTATATTGCGTCCTCATCCTCCATGAAGCTTTCCCACACTGACTTCAACCTTTGAGCCTTTAAGGTAGGAAGTGAATCATATTATGAATAAATTTGGATTATTCTCTAAATGTGTTCAGTGAATGAATTTATTTTGTTTTCTGTCCGCCAAAGATTTTAAGCAATTGCAGGGTCAGGATCAAGAATCCAAAGTCGCCACCATCTCGACAGCACCAAACAGAGTGTTGGGTGGATATGGCAGGAAGCCCCTGACTCTTAGCCCATCCAGTGGCTGCATTTTAAGGAAGAAGAAATGCATGTGTGGATCTGATAAGGTCTTAGTGATATCTGGAGAAGATGCCCTACGAGTGAGAATCAGCTATGTTTACCACTTAAATCCACAACAGCAAGCCAAGATAACTGTCGCAGTCTGTGGACAGAAGTTCATGAAGATCATTGCTTGACAGGTCAGGGTAAAGGTCTCTTTCTTTCAAAATATGTGAAGGGACAGGAAACGTGTGCACCAGGTGTTTTGTGTTCATGGCTGCCTGGGAAAGATAATTCTGTCTGCTCGATAAGAACATTGTGCTCTACACATCAGGTTGTTTTGCCAGCAGCTATTTTCTGCCTATAAAAACGAGCATCGCTGGCTCTCAACTTCTATCTGCAAATCCCTTGGGTTACAAACAATAACAAAAGGTATCTTATATTTATACAAAGCTGTCCTCAGAAAAGCTCAAGGACCTGAGCAAAGCTTATTTTCATATATAAGAGTTCTTACATAATCCCCAAAGGGAAAAGGAACAGAGAGTGACAATTGAGTTAGGAATGTTGTCATTCCCAGCTAACAAAACGAAAATTGAAGCCCTATGGCACAGCACACTCACAGTCATAACCAGGACAGAAAGTCTGTCTTCCCTACTTCTTGCACACTGGGCCATGCTGCCTTGTCAGAAATCTGAAAACCTAGAGGAGAGAACTGGAGAGGAAAGACTGGGAAAGAAAGTTCAGCCACATGACATGGGATGCTACAGTCTCATTGCCTATGGTGTCTGTTGTTTTCACTGGTTAGGATTCTGTAGCTCCTAGAATGAGAGACCCTGTTGTCCTTGATCCTGGGGAGAATTTTCACCATACTCATTAGGAGGTATAGCTGAATTGCAGTAGATTTCAGAAGTCTGGGTGGTTTGGGGAAGAAGAACAAGGATATTTTGTAAATATTTATTGTATGCTTGGATACAAAGATGAGGAAGGCATAAGCTCTGCACTCAAAAAGTGCATCTAGTGGAGAAATAAACACAGGACAGAAAAGCCTATGAGAGTTGGATGAATACAGTAATGGAAAGGCAGTATTTTTGACTGATTTGAGTCAGAACTCCATGGGGCTGGAAAGCTTGCATTTAAAAGATGCATAGGAATGGTTTAAGGAATATCTTTTACACCAGTGGTCCCCGACATTTTTGGCACCAGGAACGGGTGTTCCTATGAGAATCTAATGCCTGATGATCTGAGGTGGAGCTGAGGTGGCGATGCTAGTGCTGGAGAGCAGCCGTAAATACAGATGAAGCTTTGCTCGCCAGCCACTCACCTCCTGCTGTGTGGCCGGTTCCTACCAGGCCACGGACTGGTACTGGTCCTCAACCTGGGGGTTGGGACCTGTGTTCTAAACTACGCTGAGGCAGTAGCTCTGTAATAAAATCACCTGAAGAGCCTTTAAAAAACACCCATCATTAAATAATCGAATTAAATTGATCCGAATATAGCTGGACATTGGTATTGAAGAAGAGCTCTTGGGTGATTTAACTGAGCAACCAGCATGGCATGGCTTTGGAATTAGACAGCCCTGTTCTAGTGCCCTGTGACCTTGAACAAGGCCTAGCGGATGGGGGAGCAGTGTGAGTCTCCCACAACTCCATTGTTTTCTCTCACTTCTACCCATGCCTGTGAAGAAACTGCCATGGGAGAGTTCCTCCTTTTTGACAAACTTCCCTTGACTGAAAAACTCTGGGCTGGGAATCAGGAAATCTAGATTCTATCCCAGCTCTACCACAAAGGTGCCACATAGGCGATAAAGCAAAGACACTTAGGATTACTATTTTCAAGTCACAGTGCTAGATACTCAGTGCATCTCTGGGCCTCAATTTTACCATCTGTCAAGATTTCTAGATCAGTATCATAGATCATAAAGTATACTTAATAGACTATGACCAGAATTATTTTATAAGACAGATATAAAGCATAAAAAAGTAGAGTTCACTGCACAGAATAGGGCAAGTATTGCAAAGTAAAATTTTGTCTCAGTTATGTGTGTGTGTGTTTACTGGGTCATGATGTAAAATACATTTCATGTTATGTGCCGTAAGTTAAAAAGTTTGAGAGTGTTCCCTTCAGCAGAACATATACTAAAATTCAAATGACATAGAGAAGATAAGCATGGATCTGTGCAACGATAACATGCAAACTCATGGAGCATTCCATGTTTTTAATAATTTTATGTGTTTTTTTACCACAAGTAAAAGAAGTTTGAGAAATATGAGATTAGATTCTCTCTGTGTGGACTCTGTAGCATATGACTACTCCAACTTAGTGTGAACGTACCTTTTTGTGACTTCTTTTTAGTTAGTACCACATAATTCTGGCCTATTATTTATTTATTTTTTAAAGAAGGAAGCAGGATGCTACAGTGTTTAAAAGCACTCTATTGAGTTGGAATGAGTCTGTGTTTGAATTTAATTCCTTCACTTATGAGTTGAATGACCTAAAAAATATATCCAACCTCTCTCAGCTTTGGTTTTTTTGTGGAGATGATAACACCCAGGATGCATATGGTTATAAGATTAAATAAGATTCTGTAGGTTAAACTCTTAGCATGAATCACCTTGTTCATAGAAAGTGCTCAGTGCATGAAAGCAATTATTATCTGACTTTCTGTCCCACCCAGATTTTAAAGCACAATGCCAGAAACATCTGATTGGAAAAACAAGAATTCCAGCCTCAAGGAGATCCTTGTACTGGAGAGCAGCTATTCTTGTTTGACATATCCCATTGGCACACAGGTTTTGGAAGGAGAGGCCGGGCACTCAGTGTCCTTTATCCACATATCCTTTTTGGTCTTTCCTCTGACATGGTCAGCTGGACCTGGGAAGACAAGGTGAAAGGAAGCAGATCTCCACTACAATTTGCTTCAAGGGTCCAAATGACCATGATATTTCAGTTCTATCAAACTCAACAGATAGATGGAAACAGAATCAGCAGTGCTGCAAACTGGGCATCTACCTGAGAGGGACTTAGAAAACAACACAGGACAAAGAAATGAGAAAGAGCTAGTGGCCAGGACACTGAGAAACTGAGGGTAAGATTCAGACATTACATCAAGCATAAACAGTCACCATCAAACAATCAACAAGTGAGCAACTCGCTAATTGTTTCAGAAATAGGCTAAGAACCAAGGCAGTGTTTTGTAAATGACTCATTTCAGGAACTACCCACTAATCAATTAGTGAGGCTTCTGTGTAATAGTTTCCCTTGATTTATATGTGGTGATCATGTGAATTGGATCATTGATTCTAGAATGAGATAAGCAGCAATACTGGTAACTTAATCTACTTACTCCAAGGAGCTACAAAGAAATTAGCTGCCCTCAGTAAAGCCAGCCTATTACTGAGGAGTGAAAAGAGAAACTCATTCATCATGGTGGAGCCTCACACCAGCCCGGTCTCCCTGGAGCATTCAGCTATGCTGAGAAGATGTTGATGGAGAAGGGGATAATGATCCATAAATAGATATATGGGAAAGGGGTGGAGTGATGGGGATGGTGAAATTTCAGGAAAAAAAATGGCCTTAAAATGATAAAAATGATAAAAGTATAGTTATAGGACCATGCAAATTATATTACAAAGGGTAGGACTGCTGAAAGTAGCACATGAAGCTAGTGTGTGTTTTTCTTTTCTGGAAGAAAACTTGATCTGAAATTGTATGGTGAAAAAGAAAAGAAAATATATGTGAATAATGTAGCACCACCTAAAAATATGTTGCTCACACAATGGTTTTTTGGAAAGAAAAGGCAAGGATGCCTGGAAATAGCTGCATCTAATCAGTCCCCATCCCAAGCAATCAACTGAAGTCCAGGAAATTCCATATGTAACCAGAAGAATAGACATCCTGGAGCATTTTGCTACAGTTAAGATTAGCGGAAACAGACCCCCATCAATGCTCACAACAAAAAAGCACTAAAGGTGAAGAAACTGCTGTGGGTCCCTGTGCCTCCCTTTTGGTGGCCATGGGGTAAGAAAATGGGAGTTAGGACATAGATTGTAGTGAAGCTGTGTAGACAGCCTTTTGTTCTGAGACCACCTCTTCAACAACAGCACAGAGTAGTGTATTTCTCCAGGGAAAATAATGAAAGGAACTGTGGCTCAGCCTATCCTCCTGATTTATCCTAACAATCTTTAAAAATGTTTGTTAATGTAGTAATATAATGTAACAAGACCCTTTTTGGGTCTTGTTTAAGAAATCCTTCCCTACCCAAAGGTCATAAAGATATTCTATATTTTCTTCTAAAAGTTTAAAATTTTTCCCTTTCACAATGAATTCCCCTTCTCTATGAGATTTAAAGACATAAAAAGCACAAACTAAAAAGGAAAAAGTAAATATATTTTACTTCATTAAAATGAATAACTTCTACTCCCTGAAAATATCATAAAGAGAATAAAAAGGTCAGCCACAAACTGGGAGAAAATCTCGACACCACATCTAACAAAGGACTAAGATCCAGAATATATAAAGAATACCTACAACCTTTGGAAAAATGTACAAAACCATGGTAAGGTAATTCGCAAAAAGAAATATAATTATTCAAGATAAAAGATTCTTAACTTAAATAGTAATCAGGAAAATGCAAATTAAAATCATAAGGAGATGACATTTTACATCCACTAAATGGACAAAAAAAATATGAAGTTTGACAATGAGAAGTGGTGAGAATGTGGAAAAACAGAATCTTATGTTGGGACTGTGAAATAGTACAATCTTTTTTAGAAAAAAACTTGACAGTATTTAGCACAGGTAAAGATTACATTTCTATGGCCCAGTACAATTCTTCTCCTAGGTGTGTACCCCAGAGAAACTCTTGCACATGTGTACTAAGTAAAATGTATAAGACTGTTAGTAAAAGAACTATAAATATTAGCAAAAACACAAGCAAAACTGAGCTAATAGTATTTGGGGTTACTTATATTATAGTCAACTATTTTTAAAAAGCAAGACTATGATAAACACAAAATTCAGAAAAGCAGGAGAATGGAAATTACAGTGGAGGACACAGCTAGTTTCAATTATATTGTTAGTGTTGTGATTCTTTAGTTGGTCAGTAGATTTATATATCATTGTACATATTTCATTGCAGGCACAGAATATTACACAATAAATTGCTTTTAATTTGTTTTTTAAAAAGTGAGTCTATGGCTATGCTACCCTGAACAAGCCCGATCCCATCTGATCTCGGAAGCTAAGCAGGGTTGGCCTGGTTAGTACTTGGATGGGAGACTACCTAGGAAGGCCAGGTGCTGTAGGCATAAAAAATTAAAAAATAAAAGATTGTAAGCTAACAAAGTTCTTGCAATCTGTGAGGTCAACCAAGGGTTGCCTCACCTAAATAAAAAAAAAGTGAACAAAGAACAAAAACTCTTCAGCTTTTTTTCCAGTTCACTAGTTCTCTCTTTCATTGTATCTAATGCTGTATCCATCTTAGTTTCATTTATTATGTTTTTTTTTTCACCTGGAAGTTCTGCTTGGTTCTTTTTTTCAAATCCACCTGATCATATTTTCTGTGAACTTGTTATACTTCAGATATTCTTTTTTTTAAAAAATTAACTATATCAAAAGTATATCAAAACTACTTATTTTATATTTCATATTTGATAATTCCATTATCAGCCAATATTTTGTAGCTATAATCTTTTTGTTTGCTATTTCTACTTATTCTCATTCGAATGACTTATTTCCTCTTCTGTTTTAAAATTTTTATATTTTAGTGAGTTTATAATTATTTGATGAAACTGTTTGAGTCCCTGGTGTAAGGTATATTTATCTAGAAAGGCACTACTCATCATGAATCACTTCAAATTAAATTATAAAGTTAGATGTTTTGGGATCATATGAGCAGAATGAATTCTAGATACTGGCTCTAAACCCTCAGAGGACCTCTCACGAATAGGAATTTTTAAAGTAGACTCTATCAAGAGTCAAGGTTAAGATAAAGTTTATTATTTTCCTTTATGAGATAAATTTTCTTCTTTTGGTTTAGCCTTGCATTAAAGATGTCAGCTTCTGGGTCCTGGCCTGTTTAGGGATATTTTCTGCCTTCATCTGGTTCAGGTCCTAGGCATTGTATCCTGACCCCTGCTTGATGCCCATTAAAATGAAGGCTCTAGGCCACCATGGATAAGTTAATGCCTGCAGGGACCTGTTGCTTCAGGGAGGTTACCTCTGAAGATTTGTGCTTTATTATATTTTTTTGCCTTTTGTGATTTCCATTATTTTCCTGAAAGTTCAAATAAACATTTTAATATTTTTTATTAAGCATTTTTAGGTGTTGTGAGCAGGGGAGGTTCCTTGTGGCATTTTTTATTTAATATTGTGAGAAGTGAATGTTTTGGCATTATTCTTAAATACTCCATAAGATTTCTCTTGTGAAGTAAAGTGAATTGAGGAACTGTTATAGCTTTCTCCCTGTTCCCTCCCACAGATAAAAATCTTCTGAAGGCATCAGACTCAAACACCTGAGCTATTGGGCCAAGTTATCATTTTACCACATAATAGCATGGCTGCTGCCCCGGTACAATCCTGGCCAACTTCTTCCAATAAAAGACAGAATGAACAATGTCTGGTTCATGGATAGGCACCCAGCATGAAGTACTTATTTTGAGCCTCACAACAACCTAATGAAATGAGTAGTGTTGCTTTCATTTTATAAATAAGAAAACTGAACCTCAATGATGTTAAGTAATTCATCTAAAGGACACAGAAGGACCTATGATGTTAAGAAAAATCATCTACGTATATCTTCCTAGAGTATCTTCAGAGGACCCGTGGGTCAACCATTTACTCATCCATCTACCCATCTAGAGGCTTCCAAGGGAAGGGGGAAGGCAAGTGGAGGGAAGCACAGACTCAGGTCACGGTGGCCTGCCCCAGCGGGAGCCACAGATGCTGCCACCCTCCGCAGGGCAGGTCCTTCACACACAGCCTCAATTTCTGTTCGGTTCTTCTTTCTCATGGCTGAACGATATTCCATTGTGTATATACACCGCATCTTCTCCATCCATCCATCCGTCCATCCATCCATCCATCCATCCATCCATCCATCCATCCATACATGCATCCATGTCCATACATCCATACATCCATCCATCCATTTGTGAATTCATTCAGATTGCCTTTCTTGAAAACTTGCCATGTGTATGACACTGTTCTAAACATTTACATAAAAAAATGAATAAGACAAAGAGCTTAACTTCTCATGTGGGAAGACATATAAGCAATAATAACATAGCACATCAAGTTAAATGATAGAGTAATGAGAATATTGGAAATAATGTCACCTTGAGACCAGCTCATGTATAGCTTTGGGATTAAAAAAAAAAAGGTAAGGTGGTTGCTGACTGAAATGGGTGGTGATATAAAGGTAGAAACATCAATAATGAGTGAAGATGGAGTAGTCTCCCTTCTTGAAATTTACCTTTCAGGAGCTGACTGTTCTTTTCTTCTAAAAAGAGAGAAATAGCAGTTCAAAACCACTGTCTATAAAAAGGATTTATTCTTTCCAGTTACCAGGAGCAAAAGCTCTTGCAGACCAGGATCAGCTCACTTGCTAGATGCAACAGATTAGTGGTGGTTTGGTTATCCAGCTTGTGATCTTTTCTGAAATTGAAACATCTCACAGAAGACTCATCTGGTACAATTGCTTATAATTGCACTTTGCTCTTGATTGCTCCAATCCTTATATCAAGAGCTCTAATCCAATTTTCTCAGGCTCCATCTCCCAAAGGTTCGTTCCATGCTGGGTCTTGCAAAATTAAGCCATAAGTTTTTCTTCCACCAAAGGTTTGAATCTAAGCACAAATGTCAGAGTTAATCCAGTTACCCCAGGTACTCTTAAACCCCTAGAAAAGTAGATTTGTCTTGCTGCCTTTTTAATGGCATGGATTTTCCTCTACTCAGCAACTTTCATCACATTGTTGGTTATGCTTAATTGAGTTTACCTTTGTCTGAACCAACATGATGGGCAGACCTTTTGGCAAGTGGACTATGTTTATTTCTAGAACTTAAAATGTGGGACATAGACACTGTTAGAGACTAAATATCCACTGGGAATCCTTATCCTACTTTAGCTGTTTGTTCTGAAAACAAAACTGTCATCAATGACCCTGAAAAACAGAACCTGGCGCTTTAAGGATGTTATAGCAGTTACATGATAGTAGAGCTAAACTGAGTATGCCCAGTGGTGTTAATTGGGGTCAACTTCCAACATATTTTTGAGGTCTGTGATTGCTACCACTACAACTTAAGTCTCTTAAAAGCTGTATACTTATCAGTAGTTCAACCCCTGGTCTCTTAGATAAGTCACCTTCCATTATAGTTGAACTTATAATTTGAGATTAGGGTCTTTCCTAAATAAGTTTTTGTTGCGTGATCTCTAGTGAGTCCCCTATATCCATGATTCTTGGCCTTACAATTTTGACAGGACGGAAAGACTTGTTTCAAATCCTGACTCTAACACTTTTTAAAAATGTGACCTTGGGCAATTTTTCCAACTCCACTAGTTTCTTTACTTGCAAAATTGGGACAATAATGTTGTCAATAATGTTTATCTCAAAGGTTCTTTGTGAGGACTAAGTGAAATAATGTACATAAAGCACCTGGCGTGGGACATGGCTCAGAGTAAGTGCTCAGTAGATAGTAGTTGTTCTGATTACCTTACTGACAAGGGCGTCATGGCCCCATTCTACCAAGGATGGTTTCCTGACTTATGGCCAAGAAGAGAGACTACAGAATTAGGTTCAACATTAAATGGAGAACAAGTCAAATTGGAGATCTGTAGACTGATTTCCTATACTCATTTTTGCCCAGTCTTTGGACAACATTTCACAATGTTGCTGGAAATATGAAACCAAGGGAGGACTGGAAGATAAGACAGGTAGAAATTATGAATTGTTTTGCAGCCGTGATCCTTTCTGTGGTTACATCCTGAGTCCATCATTCCTCATTGTGTACCAGATCTCTGCTGCTTGCAGCTTTTTTTTGATTCTCATTCCATGATTCATGAGATCACTTTGTGCTGTGTTTCAGAGGTTGGGTCCTAAAGCACCAAACAGAACCCTGTTGGGTGTGGTGATGAAGGGTACATGCTGAAAAATGACCATAAGAGATGCTGTCTTAGGAGCCTAGGCAACAATGGCCATGAAACAGCATCTCTGTCCTCAAATTGCTCACCACAGTGTAGTGGGTGAGACAGACAAGCATACAGGCTGTGCCACTGCAGAGCAGTGAGTGCCACATAAGTTTCTGGGAGGGTTCTGGAAGCCACAGCTAACTCTCCTGGGAGGTCAGAGAAAAGGATGCCAGCCCTGAGAAATAAAGGGTAACTAAGGAGTCCGCCAAAAGAGAAGACGAGTGTACACAGGTGTATATGATCCTGTGTGTTTAGTGGGATGTAGGGTGGTGGCAGGAATGTTAGGAAGAAACAAGAGAAGAAGCATTTGCAAAGTGCTCTTGGTGTGAAGATACTCTTTGTTCTGTCCTTGGATGTAAGAAGAGCAAGGGATATCAATTCCTTGTCCAACTGCTATTGGTATCTCTCTGGTGTCTAGTAAGAGGCTTTGCCATAAGGAAGATTGTTTGTTGACCTGCACAGGGATGCAGAGAATTCTTCTGCACTGTGAGAGCCAAATATTTTCTTCCTTTCTTCTCATCTCCTTTCCTCCTCCATTGCCTCCCTAAGTGTTTCTTCTGCATCCCCTATACTTCGTCAAGGAGTTTTGCTGCAATGTGAGACTCAGGGAACAAACTCACAAAGGTAAGATCTGGCATGCAGTCTATGACTTTCCACGCAAGGTGTACCCATTCATCAAGCACAAACACTTACTGTCTGAGCCTTCATGTTTTCTAGAGCCCCCACTTTGGCCCTGGACCCTAATCCCTGATGGCTTCTTTGCTGGCTTCCCTCTAAAAAAAGGTTTTTCTTTCAGCCCCTCTATTCAGAAAAAGAACCATAGCACTTTATCACTGAATCCTAGTTCTTTCAACTCCTGACTGAACCTGTTTTACAGTCACCTGAATCCTAAGAAAAGCATACTTAATCCACTATTTATAGATATATCTGAAACAAGTCAATCTCTCTCTCTCCTCATCCCCTCCGTCCCTCCCTCTCTCTTCTCTCCCTTGTCTTTCTCTGTCTCTTTCTCTCTACTGACCCCACTCTCGCCTCTCCCTGTCTCTTCTCTCTCCGTCTCTCGTTCCCCCTCTTCTCTTCTCCCTAACCATGCCTTTCAACACCACGTGCAAAGCAAATCTTTTGGTTGTCCCTCTTTTCAACTTTCAAAACTTTTAGAATGATTGTTCTCCAGTTTTCCAGTCTCTCAGCCTTTTCTGTGTAATTTCAAATTTGTATCCCTTTCTCAAAGTGTAACTAATATTTATTGAGAACCTAATATATGCTAAAAATATATGCTTTATATATGCATGAACTTATTTAATACTGAAAAGATTATGTGAAGTAGATATGATTATATCCATTTTTTTAAAATGAGAAAATCAAGGGTCAGAGGTATAAAGTAATTTGGTCAAGATCACTAGCTAGTGTGTAGCAGATAATTCAAGTCAGTTCTGACTCAAATCCCATAAGTTTCCTTTAGTATTTTCCTAATTATGAAAGTTTATGCAGTTTTAGATATATATTTGTAAAATTGAAACACATATATATACATTTTTATACATTTTTTTAGTTCAATTGAGATATAATTGACTTATAAAATTGTATAAGTTTCAGGTGTATCTATGATGATTTGATATAAGTATATATCACTAAATAATGACCACAATTAGGTTAGTTAATAACTTCATCACTTCACATTATTACATTCTTTTTGTGGTAAAATATTTAAGTTCTATTCTCTTACCAACTTTCAAGTCTATAATACAGTATTGTTAACTATAGTCACTATGCTGCATATTCAATCCCCAAAACTTATTTATCTTTAACTGGAAGTTTATATTCTTTGACCAACATCTCCCCATTTCCTTCACCCTGCCCGCAGCACCTGGTAACTACCATTCTAGTTTCCGTTTCTATGAGTTGGGCTTTTTTTTTTACATAAAAGAGTAAAATACATTTTTATTTTACAGAATTTTATCTTTTTAAATTTTATTTTCATAGAATACATTTTTAAATTAGGTTCCCACCATGGGAAAATGACAATTTATTGCTTAAAGTTTAATATTTGTGGACAGACTATTTCAGAATAAGTAAAATGAACACATTTGAGGATTAAGTCTCAGTTTAAAATCTGTAATATTTTGATATATCTACTAGGGGTCTTCTGCCTTACATGGAACATCTCTATATTCAGAAGTTCTTCATGCCCCTTTTCCCAGGATTTAGATATTAGTAATGGGAAATATCAGTATTTCCTCATTTTAAAAGTTTCCTAAGAACATAAAACTATCAGTAACTGGTATAACTGAACAGAGGGGGAAGTTTTCAGACATTAAGCACTGCCTAAGATTCTGTAGTCTTTACTTGTGAATCAACAGTCTTTCTCTTTCTCTATCATTCCCAGGACAAATAAAGAAATTTGATCAGGTATTGATATTAATAAAGATGAATTTAAGAGTTTGGTATTTAAAATGCAAAAGTTCACATGTACTGTTTAGTTGTACTGTGAGCCTTGTGAGAAGCTGGGAGACAGCCCCATTAAGTCACCAGAATATGGAACTCAGTCTCACAATTTCTTGGATACAATTCCACTCGAACCTTTTTCTCAAAGTTTAAATTCTAAAAATAGCCAGGTGATTAGGAGAAGAGGTTTATCTCACCAATGGCTTTAGTTATTTCCTGCTTATTGTGAGTTGAATGGCTTGACAGAGGCAAAGAGGTGTATAGTCAACTCTCGAGGGATGAAGTAAAAGAAGTCAGAGCTTCCACAGCATGGCAGCAGCTTTGCAGATGCCCACATCATGATAGTTGAAATAACAAAACCCACCAAAGTTGGAAGCTGAGAGTGCCAAAATGCCTGCCTTGGCAGCTTTCTGCAACACATCCTCTCAAACAAAATCACAACTGGTCCAAGGCCCCAGTGACTACGGAGAGTGAGGACTGTGGCCAGGGAGTAGTCGAGCACAGTGGAAGGATTCATATAAGCAGCTGGAAGTAGGCCCAGGAACAAAACACTGACAACCTTCTCAGCAGTCCAGTGGAGAGATGCAGCCTTGGAAACAGAGAAGCAGCCTTGTTTGACAGGTTAATGTGCTGTGTTCCACACCATCCTGGGGCAGGTCGGTCCTGGAGAAATGTTGAGATGTGAGCAGGTCTGACCACTGGGGTTCAGAGAAAGTGATCTTGGCTTCCTTGGATACTGAAGAGAACAGTCAGCCTTCAGATACATGCCATCTCTCTCCTGAAGGATTGAGGTCATTCAGCAACCCTATAAGTTTGGCTTTTTTAATTCCACATATAAGTGATATTATACAGTATTTGTATTTTTCTAACTTATTTCACTTAACATAATATGCATGTATATATTTTATATATGTAATTTTCTACAACAAATTAATTTCAAGCTAAATTATATTCAAGTTATTCACTTTCTTATCAGAAATATAAAATCATTCCATTGAACTTCTTCTAACAATAAGTTCTTAAAAGTATTTAACAGTTTGTCAATAAATAATCACATCACTCTTAAGATTTGTATTTCTTGGATTGCTACCAAATTAAATATTTTTCAAATGTTTATTGATCATTTATATTTCCTAATTTTCTTTTCTTTAGAGTGGGGATTGGCAAATTATAGCCCATGGGTCAAATCTGGTCCACAGTTTATTTTTGTAAATAGAATTTTATTGGGGCACAGCTACTCCCTTTCATTTGTGTATTGTCTATGGCTGCTTTCGTGCCTTTCTGCAGAGTTGGGTAGTTGTGACAGAAGCAGTATGGTCTGTAAAGCCTACAGTATATATCATCTGGATCATGACAAAAAAGTTTGCCCACCCCTGCTCTTGAGAGTAGACTCCATATCTTCTATATCTTATTCCCTTTAACTTGGTTTCAGTACTTTTCCCAAATGTCTTGAGTTGATTTTGTTTTCATGCTATTTATCCTCAGCAAGAGAGATATATCTAGACTAGATGTTTGCCTATAAGCAGGATGCAGGAATTTCCCTTGATTGTCCTTGCTGAGCACTGGTTGAGTCCCTTCTCAAGTCTACAGAAATGTGACTACACATTTTCCTGCCTAATTCCCAGTGTCCAGCTTGTGCTCATGTAACCTGGCTCTAGGGCTCCAAGAGAGGATTTACCATCTCCACACACAGTTTGTTTCTCTGGTAGAAATCACTAATGAAATCATTGATATTTCTACTACTACTTTTAAAAGATAAGATAGTATAATTTCCAGAAGCACAAATGCTGGAACCAGATGAAAATATTAGATCTACCACTTACTAACCGTGAATTTGAGTAAATTACTTTATCTTTGTGCCAGTGTCTCATCATCTGTAAAAATCATGGGGATTATGCTATTGCTTTCCTCATGAGGGATGTGAAAGGGACAATTAGGTTCACTGGGATATCTATGAGCTCCTTGACGTTTCCCAGCCTTTCTTGCTGTGACTTGGGCCATGGACTAGTTCTGGCCAATGTATTGGGAGTGGAAGTGCTATGTGTCATCACAAGGCTAAAGCAGTTAAGAGCTGGTTTGCTTTTCACATCTCTCTCCTTCTCTACCCCAGTACCTTAGGGTAGTATCGTAAGATGTAGGATCCTGAATTCCTGAGTTACCAAGTGGAGGATAGCCTCTGCTCACCTAAATTGAACTTTTCATGAGCAAGAAATAAACTTGTGTTAATTATGAAAATTTTGGAGTTATTTATTTTATCTTTACCACAACATAGTTTATGTTATTCTAACTAATACAGGGTTGTTCTAAATACTAATTAATAAATCACTTGGATTTTAGACTAGCATATAAAGTGCTGTAAAAGTGTTTTCCTTCCTTACTCTTCTTGTTACTATTAAAAGGGCCATAATTTTTGCTTGGACTCTTGTTTTCCACTCACACCTTTATCACTCTACATATTACTCTATTTATAATGAACAGATCTCATAAGGATGCATTTACTACACACACACACACACACACACACACACACACACACACACACACACGTTGTTTTAGGAAGTTTAATAATTTCCAAATAGATTAGGAACTTGGAGTTGGGTGAGATGAGGAACACTTCTGTCTCTGTCTCAAAAGATAGCCACCCACATGTCAAGTTCTGCTTAGATGGAATCTGTGTCTCTGAGCAAGAGAAATAAATCTATGTGTATTTCTGCATCCTCTTGGGTTGCTAGGGCTGCCCTGTTTCACGAGGAAAAGCACTGACAGACTATCACCTTGTTTTCTCAATATACTCCCATTCACCTTACGGTTAGTAGAAATTTTCTCCAGATTCTGTGGTAGGCTGTTTTTATCTTTCAGTGTTAATCATTTTCATCTTTTTCTGAGTGTGTATTGATTTTTTTATCAAACCATCAATCTTGTTTCAGACCTCTATTGGCATTCATTCAATAATGCCTCTTACACAAATTACATTCAGTCTGTACATTCCTAATGAAGCTATTTTCATTCCAAAGCTGTTTGCTTTGATTACTCTTTCATTAGTTGGAACATGGAACACAGGAGAATGGATATGATTAAGAGAGTTGTTGAAGTTTGTATTCTCTATCTCCCATATTTTTGCTCAATTCAAATAGCAAACCATTCTTTGTTTCTTTTTTGACAATCACATACACATGATCTAGCTTTCTTACTTGGTGAAAACATAACTCTATTATTCACTATCTACATCCCAAGCCCCAGTGTGTATTCTCTCCCCACGCTGTTTTGAAGTCAGTAGTTTTAAGAGAGTGTAAATGAGCCAGTGATTCAGTTTTAGTGGAAAAATGAGTAGGGGGGAATATCACAAAGGTACTTAAATGTCAAACTTAGGACTTTGCATTGTCAATAGAGTGGTAACTTTAATGTTACATATATTTTACATCTTAAAGAAGCCACAGATAAGACAAAGGTCTCACTCATACTTACCTCTTCAAAGCATTATCTTGGTCCTTTTCCTCTTTAATCCGCATAGAGACCATTGTCCTAAATGGAGGTAGTATGTTGGGGAAAGAAGAGGGACTCTAGAAACTTTCCATTCTAAATTTAAATTCGGGGTAGAAACTTACTCACTACTTTGCTTCTCTGAGCTTCGGTTTCCTTTTTTTGTAACCTCATATTGTTTAGAAGATTAAATAAGGCATTATAAAAATACTTGACATGGCTGGTTTTCCTTCTTTCTTTATTTTAATTGATTAGTAGTTTTATACTTTAATAGTTTGAATCTCACCCAGAGACATTTTTTCCCCACCTTCTGGCAAAGGTTTCAGCACCCTTCATTGCAGTCCAAGAAAATGACCCTCATTTTAAAGAGCGTTGTTCCTAGTTTCATTTCAGGTATGTATCCGATGGGTTTTTTCACTTTGATAAAGTTTCAGAAAACCATTCTTTAGCAAAACAGATGGGTCCCCTACTCATTTTTATGCAGCTTTGGGAAACTGCAGTTAAATCTTCTGATAATTCAATCTTGTCTGACATACTTGTCTGAGCACCGTGGATGGAGATTGCTGTTGCTTCTGTTTCTTTTCCTGCCCATTAAGGTTTCATCTAGCTCATTTGTCTCTTTGAGGTTTGTGATCTCAAATTCCTGTTTTATTTACCCACTGTAGTTGCTCATGATGAACTTCATATCCCATCAGTAGTCCTTGGCCTGAGGAATTGTGTGAATTCTTTTAATCTTTTGTAAATGGTCTAGCCATTTTATTGGGGTGTTCAAATGTCTGATAAAAATAGGGTTCTATTCACCTAAACATTTGTGGTCATAGCGTGGTTATGGCCTCAGTGGAAAAAGTAGTCTTCCAGATTTCCTGAGATGAGTTTTAGTGGTTCTTATAATTTGCCATCCAGCTGATCCAAACCAGAGTCTTAAACTCTGCGGATCCTTGATCATTGTTGGTTAGGACCAAGGGCATTGAGTATATTTTGTAAAACTGACCCATAATTCTTGACCTTGGACTACAGAGATACACTAAAGGAAAAGCTTATGTACTGGAGTATTTCCAGAACAATATAGAAGGACCATTCTCTCTTGGCCAACCTTTTGATTTTCCTGGAAAATGAGCCATTACTACAACCTTTCTCATAACTTTTTGTCCCCTTCAAGAGTTAAATATCTAGTGTTTTAAATTCTAAAGTGCCGCATATCAGACTATAGAGCACTTTGTTTCATCTCAACTTCCTTCAGAAAAATGATCTAAGGTACCACCCTCATAGGCATCTTAGCTTATATGTCTTATTGTTCTAAATAAAATTAGTAACTGGTGGAAGATTATTTTATGACTTTCATGAATAGCATCTTAGCTTACTGAAAGAATTTTAACATAATCATGGCTTCCTTTTTTTTTCTCTAGAGTTACCCTTTTGTTTTTTAAAGTTACTTTAAAGATCATCTTTCAGAAGGAAAACAATCTGACATATAAATCACTTCTGAGCCTGTTTATCCAGTGTGGAGGGTGAGGACACTATTAGGCATGAAGAAAAACAATTAATTTCATGGGTATTAAGCTGTAGTTCCAGGATTCACCTTCACGTATCAAGTGTCTCAGGCCACAGTTGAGCACGAGGTAGTCGATGCTAATGTCCCTGGGGAAGACGAGAGACTGCACTGAATATTGCTGAATTTGTTTTCTGAATAAATATTTAGAAATACCCACCCTTCATTTTTCATCTTTTCACCTGCACACCTGATTAAACATCTATAAAAGTAACTGTAAAGTCAAATAATCACAATGAGGGCCAGATGCAATGATACCTCCTGGAGGAGGAAGTGAAGTGAGGGGGGAGAATAGCATGTGGGGATGACTAGGAGAGGGAAGACAAATGGGGCCGCCAGTGATGTGTCTCAGGAGAAGTCTGGAGAGATCGTTCTGGAACTTCCCCAGTCTCTAAACTAGGCCAAGCAGGTTAGGCTGAGCCAAGAATTCATAAATACCTCTGGTAAGTGAGTTAATCATTTAATAAATACGGAAACTATGCACAGGCCTCAAGGTTAAAGGTTAATGGGCAGGGTTTCAAAAACAATTTCATTAAGTAGACAGTAATAGACTGCAACTAATGTTGCATGTTCCCACATTAAAACAAGAAACCGGTTCAAATGCACTAATGCATCCTAGATTCAAAATTATATATATAAAAAAATTATTATTGGGAGACTGAGGAAAGCTGAAACCTTAAAATATAAATAAAAGAACCATAAGTGTACAGCATGTAGCAGATATTGGGATAGTCAATCTTGCGTAAGTTGATCTTTCTGAATAGATAGTGGTTCTGGGCAGGATCATATCTTCATTTTTCTGTTCCTCACATTGGGTCAATTCAATAAATGAAATTTGAATTCCATTCAACTTGATGTCATGCTTGCATTGTGTTTGTACATTGTATATGCAGAAAAAAATCGATGAAATTGTTTATAGCACCAAGTATTCATTATAATAGGTTTAATATCTTCCAACTGAGAAAAAAAGGAAAAAAATGATACATTCATTTCTTAATAAAAATTGAGGTATATGTTTTAAGCAACTGGAAAGAAATCCAGCTGTTTTATTTCACCACAAAAAATCAAGTGGATTGAAAATGGTTGGCTAACTACCACCACTACCACAGTAATAGCCAACAGAGACATTTCTAAGTATTTTACATATTAATGCATTTAATGCTCATAAAACTCTATAAGATTATTGTCCTCATTTTACAGAGAAAGAAACTGAGGTACGGAGAGATTACCCTACTTACCTAAGGTCATACAACCAGTTAGTGGCAGAACTCGGATTTGAATCAGACTCCAGACTGTGCTATAGACCCTCACTTTATTATGTCAATATGCTACTGTGAAGCAAGCTGGAATAAGATTAGAAAAAAACACTATAAAATTACTAGATCAGGAGCATTTTAATCCATCTGGAGTATTCAGGGAAAACTTGATAAAGGAGGTACCATGTGAGCTGGAAGAATGAGTTGAATTTCAGCAGGTAGAGAAAAGAATAGGTCATGAAAGATGAGATGGGTTTGCATAGATGGATGGAGAAGATGAAGAAGGTGTTTCAGATGGGAGAAAGGGATGAGAAAGGTAAGCTTAAGGCAATTTAGAGAAATAATGGATCAACCAGTTTGGTTGGAGAAGACAAATGTAGTGCTGATGCAGAAAATGTATAGATGATGGAGAAATGAACTTGATCTTTTAAGGCAATGGTAAGCTATTGAAAACTTTTGAGCTAGTAAATGAAATGTAGAAAATCTTCCTGGCTTCTTTTATACCAATTAGGTTGTTTTGTTTACTTTCTCCTTTTCATGTAAAAGTACTATTGTAGATCCTAATAGGATATTAATGATCAAAACAAGTAAAAGTAGCCCTGTCCTCATGGAGCTAACAATCTAGTAGAAGAAGACATGAAGCACAAGGTAAATTAAGTAAAAAGAACATATAAATATTTTGAGTATATGACATATTTGAAAATTGTTAAGAGAGTAAATAGATCTTAAAATTTCTCATCACAAGAAAAAATCTTTGTAACTATGGCAACAGATGTTAACTAGACTTAGAGTGGTGATCATTTCTCAGTGTATACAAATATTGAATCATTATGTCATACACCTGAAAATAATAAAATATTATATGTCAATTGTACCTCGATATTTAAAAAGAATGAATTACTTAAATTCTCACATTTGTGTACCAAGTTTCTGGACAATGGCACAGACTTTTGAGGATCCTAGTAAGAATTCTTAGTAAGAATCTTCCTTCACAGACTTTAAGAGAAAGCCCATTATACTAACATAAGTTTTTTAAAAAAGAATATGTGAATGTTAGAGAGTGACAAAAGAAAAGGGGAGGGTGACAAGATCTGTGAGGGTGTTGAATTTTGGACAGGGTTTCCAGGGAAAACCTCTCTAAGAAAGTGTCTTTCAACTTAAAATCTCAAAAGAGTTGAGGAGAAACCATGGGATACTTGGAGGAAGAGCTTTCCAGGAAGATGAAAGAGCAAGTGAAAGGGCCCTGAGGTGGAAGCATACCTGAAATATCTGTGGAAGAGAGGCCAAGTGGCTGGAGTAGAGGGGGCAAGAGTGTGATTAATAGGAGGTAAGGTGAGTGAAGTAAGTAAGAGGCAGATCACGTAGGCCCACATAGGTTATAACAGACTTAGCTTTTACTCTGAGGCCACTATGGTTTTGGAGCAGAGGAGTGACATAATCTCATTAATGTTTTATTTGAGTCAGTGTGGCTAGCATGTTGAGAATGGGCTATGAAGATGAGGGTGGGTAGGAAGTAAAAGCAGAAACAGGGAGATCTTTTAGGTATGGAGTGGTAGCAGTGAAGATGGTGTTCAATTTTTAATATATTTTTAAGGTAGAGCCTATAGAATCTTCTGATAGACAAGATATGGAGTGTAAGGGAGAGAATGAAGTCAAGAACAGCACAATGGATTTGTCTGAGTGACAGGATTATTGGAGGAATTGTTTTCTTTTTTGGTAGTAGTGGAAAGGGAACTATCAGGGACTCAATTTTAGTTGTGATAGGTTGTAGATGTATGTTAGGTATTCAACAGAAATATAAGATCTGGGATTCAGCAAAGGCTAGATACACACAGGTTGGAGTCATAATGCATGGATGGCATTAAAGCCATAAACTGAATGAGATCACCTAAGTAGTGAGCAGAGATAGAAAAGAAGAGATTCAAGTATTGATTTTTGGACACCGAATATTCAGAGATTGGAGGGATGAGGAGAACCAGCAAAAGAATCCAAGAAGGAAAGAAAGCCAAGCCAAAGAAAGAAAGGGTTTTAAGAAGAAAGTTATTAACAGAGTCGAATGGTGCTAACAGGGCAAGTCAGATGAGGTCTGAGAAATGAGTCCTGGAGGTAGCAACATGGAGGCCATTGTGATATCAGAAGAGCAGCAAAGGTCAGAAGGAGAGAGCGTGGCTGAGGGGTTTTGAGAGGAAGCGTCAGTTTACTTTATTTTAGCAGTGTCATTCTCTTGGCATGGAATCTTCTTAAGTGCGTACCTGGTTGGGAAAAGGTCCCTTTTTTAAAAAGTGCTTCCATGGAGCTCCACCTTTGTATGGCTTTTACCATGTGTTCATTTGTGGATTTAAGTGTTTTCTTGCAAGTAACTCATATCGATTGATGCCTCTTTGGGGCAAAGGCATGGGAATGCAGAGAGATGGGAGACATCGTTCTAGTGGGCACTACAGCGTCGATCACATTTCCTTTTCCTTCATTCTGGAAACATGCTTCACTGTGATGTGGATATGTCTAAGGTTGTTTCATCCCCAGCTAAGAGTAGGCTGGCAGGTGGCCTAGGCCTGGGCAACCAGAATGCTACCTTTCCTCTGCCACAGTGATTGGTTCAAGAGCCAGCAGACACCATCGGGCCAGAAGCTCTACCCTCTAGCACCTGCTTGGGGAGGTGCTAGAGGGTAGAGCACCTTCCACAATAGTGTACCTGGCTTGGGGAGGACTGGGATGCAGTGGCTGGAATGGGGAGAAATTTTTAGCTCCCCCTAGCAGCTCCAAAATGTCAGTCTACAGGCGGCCGGAGGCTATGTGCCTTCAGAGGGCAAATGGCGGGCTTCCTCAGCAAGTGGGTGATTATTACTGCAGGGATATCCCTGGCAGAGGGCAGGTCACACAGGGAAACTCCTTTTCCGTCTTGGCCTCCAATAGCTGACTTGATACTTCATTGGAGCGACCTCAAGCGTGGCCTAGCTGTTTTGCATTATCAGCATCCATTACGAAACCACATGATAAATGATGTCCTGTTTCCTCACTTCTGTTTTTGAGGGCACCACAAAAGGACATCACACTCAACAGGCATGCTGGGCCAGAAGTCTCCCTGCCCCCACCTTCCCACCCCTGCTAGGAGTAAGGTTCTCTCCAGTGCATGATTGATCACAGGAATGGCAGGACTCCAGTAGAAGAAGCTGGGGAGAGGAAGGATGGGCAATAGGATTAAAGTGGATGGAAAAGTTAAAAGAGTGAGAATTTTTATTTTTGCAATGTGCCCCTCTGCTAACCATTATTTCAAAGTTTCCTGAATGGAAACGAATCAGGAAACAGCAGTGGGACTAATAAAATCTTCCTGGGGAACAGCTGGGGCTAGCATTGGTGATCGTTAATAATATTAGTATTGTGTGGGACATTTGGTCATACATAAACCTGGCTAATATCTTTTTATTTTCAATGCCCCCAAGTTCGTTATTTTGGACAATGCAAGTGTAATTCAAAAAGTTAAGTGACTTGCCCAAGATCACCCACAATGGATCAAGACAACACAAAATTGAAATTATGTTGTTGTAATTTATTTTTTTTACTCCTTTAAGCTGGATGTGCTTAGCTTTCCTGGCTGTGCCCTTGTATTAACACCCTCTGCCTGGGGCATCCAGTTCATTTTCAGCCTCAGCTATGATGAATGCCCCAAAGGCCTATTGCTTTCTCTGGAGGTTGAGCTAATTGACCTGACCTGAGTCATGCTTTAAGCAAGAGCACTTTGGACCTTAAAGAATTCATTGTCTTTGATTTGTCTCCCCTTCTCTTTGTGGTAGGGACTTTTGACATCCTTGTCCTCAATTTTTAAAAAATTCACATTGATCTTAGCTTCTTTTTCTGTTCACTTATTCATTCATTCTTCAACCAAAGGAACTTATAAAGCATTGATATTTATTGAGTTCTTACTCTATGCCAGGTGCCATGGTAAGTTCTGGAAGGACAGTGGCACAACCTACTTTAGGGAATTAGGAAATGCTTCCTTGAGGAAGGAATGAGTAAGGTGAGACTTTAAGGGTGAGCGAGTTTTTGCTAGGTTAAGAGGAGGCTGGAAGATTCTTCTAGGATAGCAGGTACATACATGCACCTGGAGGCAGTAGAAAGCAGGGCCCCTAAGAGAAATGACAAGGTGTTCAGTTAATAAGGAGGAAGACTCAGAAAGATGGGTTATAGAGGCAATGCCTGTTAAGGGGGTGTTGACTTTATCTCAAGAACAATGGGTAGCTGGGAGAGTTTTAAATACACATGCTTCTAACCCTCTCTTTCTCTCTCTCTCTTTCTTTCTCTCTCTTTCTCTCTCCCTTGTACCCTCTTTTCCTCCCTCCCTCTCTCTCTCTCTCCCATCCTATAACCCTAAGTTCTAAGAAAAAATTAATTTAAGAAAACTAATTAAAAAATAAATAAATACCTGAGGTCCCAGGTTCTGGCCACTGCCATGCCTCTTTAACTGTGACTGTGAATTTTCCCTAGGACCTTGGATTACAGTAAATTCACCAGCCTTGATGGAGAGAGGAGAGAGGCCATCCTAAAATGTACTGATCATTCCTTGGCTAGATCTAATTACAAGAGTGGCCCTGAGCAGAAAATGGTTAAGAGAATTCCAGTGACCAGGGCCATGCAGAGAAAGGGATTAAGAGGGAACAAGCACAGCCAGGAGAGAACAATTCAGTCCTAAAATTCTGTGATCCTAAGCCAAATTCCACGAGTGCTTCAGAAGGCACTGAGCTATACTCGTCACTGCGTCACTGAGTGGGGAATGAAAACACGAGGATGGGGGCTCCTTGTCTCCTGCTGTTTTGTTTTGCGTGTGTCCTTTAGATTCCAGTTCTTGCTCTTCGCGCAGGAGTGGAATCTTGTAACATGCTCCCTTTTTAACCTTTTATCTCTCCTTTCCACCTGTGCCCACTCCAATTCCAAAGAACTGCCATTGTTGAACCATTTTCATTATTGCTTCTGCTACTTCAAAGCCCTTCCCCCTGCTGCCCACAAGTACCTGTCTTGTCCGAGGCTTCCCTAACAGAGGAAGAGAGGGAAGCTAAGTCTTACTGTGGACTAATCATTATAGTCCTGCTTCAGGACCTTTGCTCAGGCTGCTGTGTCAGCCCAGACACTTTCTGGAGACATCTGCCTAACTATTTGCCTCACATCAAGTCTTTGCATATATAATACCTTCTTACCAAGGCCCACCCTATCTTATTTAATACCACTCACCTGCCCAATCCCCCTTACCCTACTTTCCTTTTTTTCTATTCACCTATCTTATAATATACTATGTAATTTACTAATTTACTATGCTTATCATTTCTTGTTCATTTTATGCAACAAGAATATAAGCTCACCAGTGCATAGAGCAATGCCTGGCATGTGGTAGGTGCTCATTAAGTATTCATTGAGTGGATGAATGCTCTGTCAGCAGGATGATGCATTCTTTTCTCCATGATTACTTTCATGTTATATTGGCAGTGGATGCCAATATCATCAAGGTGCATTGTGTTATGCACAGGTACCATCTCTGCTCCAAGGTATTCTCAATATTTGGTAAATTCTCTTTAGACACATAGGAATGAAACAAAGGATGAAAGAATGAATCTCTGATAAGCATTGAGGATCAAAGACAAAAGGTTTGATGCTAATAGGCAGACCTATAAAGAAATGTTTTTAAAATAAGAGGGAGGGACTTCTGAGCCCTGAGAACTGTCCCTCGGTATGAATGCTCACGGAGTCAGGAGGTGGCAGGCCAGCAAACATTGACCACACTCCAATCAACAAGGTCAGCAAAGAATTTACACACAGGAAGTCATCTATTTTTAATATTGCAATTGTTTTCCTGTTTTCCTTTATTCGGTATGTTACCACAGGAATCCAATTCCAAGAGTTTTGTTTGAATGCTTTCCTCTCCTATTTTTCTCTTTTAAATTTGGATGCAGCCTTGTATTTCCAGAAAACAAATATTCCACCATTATTTAAAGAAAACAGAGAGAAGGCTGGGTCATCTATCGGGATGAATAATGCTGGACTGATATAAAGTGGGAGGGATCACAAAGGTGAGGTTTCTACATGGTCAGGCTGAAAGTAAGTTCTTTTCTAGGGAACAATGTGAATGCGGGTATGGCAAGCAAAGAAGGGTTGGATATGTGCTGGGCCAGCCAACCCAGAGAAGCAGGAGGCTTCTTTCCAAGCTGGCAGGACTTGAAGTGAGTCCCCAGCAGTCTAGTCCCCACCCCAGTCCTACCTCACCACACCCCCATGGAGCCGAAAGGGGACATTCCTCTCTTCCCAAAGCAGTCCAAGCCCCTCCTGGATGTATTTTTCTGGCCAATTATCTGTTATTCAGCTGAAATTTGTAGACCTTATATTTTCCAAGTACCAAAATTGCAGTTTCACAACTGTTTGATTATAACTCAGCAATTGACTCTGTTTGCTTTATACTTTGATTAGTCCTTTACAATGCCATGATTGTCAAAGCCTGGGCTGAAACAGAAGCAAGAGCAGTCAAGAGATTTCCTGAACACAAATTCTTTGCTACAATGCAATTAATGTTAAGCTCCATCTTATCCTGATTAATGCGGTTTAACTGCATCCCAAAGCCCCAAGGCTTGTCCTTGACTCTGTGTGGCTGAAGAACTTGGAGTTGAGTTGATGGATTCTTGGTCATTATGGGATCTACTCCCTGGTCTTGAATCGGCCTCCCTGGCCCTGGGTTACACAGCACCTTGGTGCTGTCGCAGCAGTCCCAACGAAGGCACTTCCCCATCTGAAAAGAAGCCCTGGACTTCCTGCCCTGACTTCGCAGATGTTTCCGTAATCTCTCCTTGAAAACTTGATGGTCCTGTGCCCCTTGCAATTCCTAAATTCTTGCCCCCAACCTCTTTACATGTCTCTTGTTTGGTGTCTCTGAGTCATACTCAGATATCCAGATAAGGTTCCTTTTTGCTGGTGGCTGGCTCACCTATTTTTCTGTTGATGTCAGCAGACCCCTAAGGGAAATGGTTACATAAAACAGAAAGACTTTTAGCATGCTCATCTTTCACAAAGACAAGGATTAGCATTGAAATGAAGATAGGTATGACCCAGAGTTATTCATGTTCAAAATGATGTTGAACATTAGCCCATTAATCCAAATGGAGTCGAGCAGTGAGCAACGTTAATCCCATATTGAAAAAGAGAACATGTCGAGGTTAAGTAATTCATTGTTGGTCAGGGCAGAAGCCCAACAAAGAACTCTCACCATAAGTACCATCTCCAAAGCAGACGCTGTGTTTTAGGAAAACAAAGATTTCCACATTGTAGGAGCCAAGCAAACAGCCCCTTTTTCTAGGCACTTTACACTGTTGTCTTAAGCATCCATTCACTTTGGAAAAATTGTATTATTGAGCCAGAATTGGCTTATTAATACCCCATATCTTGTTCAACAAGCAATATAGGAATACATATACTAAAATATAAGTTTAAAACTGACTAGCATGGTCAGAGAAATGTAAATTAGAGCAATTGCAGAATGAAGATGAGCAAACCAAAAAGATTTTATACAGTTACAATAATCGAACAGTAAATTTGCCTCAGGGCTTCCTGGAGGCCAAAGAAAAGAAAGAAATATGGTCATTTACACAGGTGTTATTATACACTAGGGGAAAATTACCCTTTCCTCAGGAAGTAAAGTATTTTGCTTTAAATTCTGAAGGAGATGTCTCATGAAAGGTTGTAGCATATTAAGGCACCGTTTCATAAGGTTATCTATTTCAGGATATATTCACAAAGTGAAATCCTGGGTAGGTTGCAGAACCTCTATGAATAGAAGTTTTCCATCATGCTCATCCATTTTAGGGCATCTATCACCTAGATCTGGACAGAGCTGAGGCTGACTCATTTCAATACACAAATCTAAAGATTTCATGTTTGAAGTACTATGCAAGGTGCTTTGGGAATATAAGATTAAAAAAAAAAAAAGATATGATCTTTGTCCCCTGGGTTCGTAGCCCAGTGAAGGGGGACATCCAAATACACAAATAATTCTCATATAATGTAGCTTGTTAGCATACTAGGCTTGGGCTGCTATAACAGAATATCACAGACTTGGTGGCTTAAACAGCAGACTTTATTTCTCACAGTTCTGAAGTTTGAGAAGTCCAAGCTCAAGGCATGAATAGGTTCGGTGTCTGGTGAGGGCCTTCTTTCTGGTTTGCAGACAGTGGTCTTCTCCTTGTATCTTCACATGGTGGAGCATGGAGAGTGTGTGAGTGAGCAGACTCTCCTGGCTCTTCCTATAAGGGTACTAATCCTATTCATGAGGGCTCCACCTCCCAAATCACTTCCTAAAGGCCTCCTTCCTAATACCATCGTATCAAAGGTCAGAATTTCAATGTGTAGGTTCTGGCGGACACAAATATTAGTTCATATAGTGTTGATATAAATGGTGAATAAAGAACACTGGGTCATATTCAAAAGAAATTTCTGATACCCTTTAGATATAATTATGTTAAGAGCCTGGATCCATACATTTCTGAAACTACTTAGGAATGATAATAGCTATAGACTCCAGGATTTTCTCTGACTGACTTGGTGAGAAATGGACCAATTCCTAAACCAACCTCTCCAGCCAGGAGTGCAGTGCTCTCCACTCGCTGTAGGCAGGCCTGGGCCCAGTGCCACCCTGGTAGCCTGGACTGAGATTGGGGGAGTGTGATTCTCCAAGGAAAAGCATGAGTTCTGTTATAAAAATAAAGGTTGCTGGGAAGCTCAAAGCCACAAATGTCCATTCCTTACTGGCTTTCCCTTCTTCAAATATGTTCTGTCTTTGCTAGCCAGGATAATTTAGTTAATGCTCAGATCAATATGACCCAGATTCAGGTGTTCTTCCTAACTGAATTCGGGGGAGACACAGGGGATACATATCACTTACTTTCATTATTATTGGAAGAGAAACAGTTAACTGTAAGGCTGCTTCCTTTTCTGGATAAAGCAGCTTAATTTATAAAATGTTCCCGACCACCTCACTGCTGTTACCAGGGAAGCTCAGTGGAAACCCTCCAGCACTTATGTAATTCCTTAAATCTTGCACTTCAGTTAGTCACCAAACCCTGCCTGGGTCACTTGACTCCAGACTGAAAAACAAACACACGCACTAAGAGGCTCATGGTGAAAAATTAATCAGGTCTTGATATGAATTATGGCGTAAGACTAAGGAACACTTTTCCATATGTCCTGGTAGTGGGGGGGTGGGGTGGGGGGGGGGACCTTTGAGGTCAGAGTGCGCCTGGGGTGACTCGAGAGCTGCATCTTTGACATGCTTTCATTTTCTTCTCCCAGCCTGGATTGGATGTGCACTCTTACTCTGTACACATTGCATGTGTAGGAGGACAGGCAGCTGGATGAAGCTCATCAGAGGAGATATGCCTCTCCACTCAGACCACATGGTGCCAGTCATGGAAATGTCTGAACAGTGGCATGGATGAAGTGAAATTAAAGATAATACTCAAACATTATTTTTTCCAAAGCCAATTTTCTACGCTGCATATGTTATATGTCATTATTGCCATGCATGCTTGAGATATGCTACTCGTTGCACATTTATAGACTTACCTGCTTAATTCTGTTAGGCTAGAAATCAGTTTTCCCTCATTTTCAAAAACTGTTTGAAAAATTTCCCCTAAGTAGTCCCTTTGGAACTTGAAATTCAGCATTTCTGTAAGACTTCCATATGACCCCAAACTCAGAATCATCTTTGTTATCTCCATTTCCTTCTCTCTATATAATTATGTATCAGTCTGTTTATGAACCTATCTTCCACTCATTAAACACCTACTGAGCTATTTCTATGCAACTGGCACTGTGCAAAGCCCTGAGTATAAAAGGGAGTGGGAGAGGGGGTAGCAGACTTGGTCTCTGCCTCATGGAGGCTTCTGTCAGACAGAGGAGACAGATGTTACTCAAATAATCATAGACATGAATAAGAATTTTAAACTAAGACAAGTGCCAAAAGGAGAAATAAATTCAGTTGATTCTTCTTTTATAATCACTCCTGAATCTTGCTTTCCCTTCACCATGACCACACACCTTGGCCAGGATTTATCACCTCATGTCTAGATCTCTACAGTATACCTCCTCTTCTGGTCTTCTCCTCAGTTTAAAGAATCTTGGACTTTTTGCCTAGGTACCTCATTCTTTGAATTGTCCTTCCTATTTGACCCACTGACTGTTGTTATCCCTCCAAATTCTACCACTCTTTAAGACCCAGTAGAAGTGCAATCCCTTCTTTGAATCTATCCTGTCATCTCCAGCCAGAATTGATCTCCTATCTCTCCCCACAAGCAGAACTCTTTGTCCATATTATTTGATAGCATTTCTTACAGACTGTGGTCATTTGTGTGCATCTTCTCTTCTGTTACTTTGTAAGTACCTGAAGGTCAAGAACTCAAGGTAGTGGTCATTCATCATTCTTTTAGATGTACCAGCATCTGAAGTCCCTTTCTATATTTTGAGAATTGAGTCTTTCTTGAAGATTCGGCCTACCTCCTACTGTAGAAGTTCCCAGACACTTATGTTCCCAGCCTTCCCTGTAGTTAGATTGTTTATATGCGACTTTTATTCTTCCAAATAGATTCTCCAAATGAAACCTTGAATGGAGAACTAATAATGCAAAACATCAAGAACATCAACAATACTCTTTATTGGAGGTGGCAGGATCGAGTCCCTAGGGCAGCAGCGGTGGCAGTGCTGATGGCATCTTTCAGTGGAATCACTGAAACGGAGTCAGTGGTGACAATTTCCTCCCCAGATTAGGTCTGTGATGTGACCTTAGACTTTGTCCCTGTTGATGTAGCCCCATCTCCCCAGAATTCTGTTAGCTGGTCAATATTCTTTTGTGAATCCCTTTCTGTTTAACTCAGCCAGAACCTGTTTTAGCCTCCAAAGATATTAACATAGAGCCTCAATTATTGCAGGAACTTTATAAATATTTGTTGAGTTAATCTACCATTGCTAGCTGTAATAGCCTAAGACTGTATTTCCCTATCCATAAATAGGCTAATAATTCCTATCCCAAAGGGATGTTGTAAAGATTGAATGAGAATGCAAGTATAGTGACCAGCACATAGTAAAGAAGTAGTAAAGTGTATTTACTATTCAGCATGAATGAAACTCAGTTGACATTAATAGTCTACGGGCAACGCTATTTAATTTTATAAACTGTTTATCTGCTGTTGCCTCTCAACTATTAATGTAGGAGTGCTGTGTAGGCTGTGTGGAGTGCTAGCCCTGAGTTCAGAGCTGGAAAGCCTGGGCCGATGAGTAGATGTGTCTGCGTACTTCCAGAGTGCAGGAAGGCTCAGGTGGCTGTGGGGTTGCACCATCAAACTAAGGCCTGTCACACAGTTAGGGTAGCCCTCACTTCTTTCTTGTTCTCCTACAGAAACCATTGTTCTTGCAACTTTATCTTTTGCCCTTGGTTGGGTCTCAAATACACGAGATGTACAAATATAAATTTGTTGATTTTATTAAAATTCTTTCAATTCTGTGTTTAAAGAGAAGAGTAATTATTATTTGTAGAAATATGGATCTGATGATGGTGATAACAATAAAACGATGATAATAACAATAAATCAGACAGGAGGAGAGAATGTGAGTAGGTTATTCCTGTCAGGGACACATTTCCTAGACTTCTGAATTTGCTTCATTTAATCCATATTTAAACATTGGGTACCTTTGTGTTCCCATGAAATCTGTAGGTTGTGTGCCTAGGTTTGTCACCTGATGGGACCACTGAATGCAAATCTGAGGGAATGACAAACTTGAGAGTGTACATTAAAACAGATGCTTCTTTTAACAACATTACAACACCTTCAGAACTTCAGAAAAAATCCAGCAATTGGTGCAGGAGTCCAGGGCCAGGAAAATCAAAGTTAAAGATCTGTGGGCACCAAATCTTGAACTAAAGTGAGAGGTTTTTCAAAGAACCAAAGTGCCCCTTGCAGGACAATGGAGGAACTTGAAGAATGAAGAAATGGTCAGAAAGGCACTTAGGTAACTGCAAGGAAGAGAAGCAAACAGAAGGTTGAAACCAGATTCCAGCTGACCAGACAGTGAGGAAGCAGAAGCAGATAGAAACCCAGATCTGAAACCAATTGCTGAAAACAAAAGAAATTCTTAAAACTGTGTGGCATGGCAAAGACTGTGGGTCAAAGGTCTGTCCTTGACAGCTCTATCACACAGATGATTATAATTTTCACATTCTCATACCCAGGGCCAATGTTTTGATATTTTATCATGAATTTCTTTGCATTAAATTTGACTTTAAAAAATATTACATTAAATATTATTTACCTTTATTACTGAGGGTTTTTTTTTTGGGGGGGGGTGCTTAAACTTTGCTTCTTCCTCTCCTCACCTTGGTCCTGGCCTTGCTCATACAAAATTATAGAGCAAATACTCCCACATATGATCACATTCACTCCTCATAGTAACCCAAGAGGTAAGTAATACTATCTCCATTTTATGGTGAAATAAACCGAACCACAGAAAGATTAAGGATCTTGCCAAAAGTTCATGCAGCTAATTTATAATTTTAACCTTTTCAAGTATAATTTGAACATAAGCTGCATTCTTTCTACCGAAACATAATTGCAGTCCAGGGCAATAATTCAAAGGACAGCATAGGGAAACAGAGGAAAAAAAAAAGATTGAAATATATGAATAAAATTCATTCTAAGAAGAATTATAATTGAAACTGAGATCACAGGATTTTTAAAGCAGGATGACTATAGGAGTCCTAGCAATTGCTTTCCAAGGAGTACTCGACATATACCTCTCAAAAAGTAATGTTGAATCAAATGTTCCTATGATATTCTCTTCTTCAAACAAACAAGCAAACAAACATTTTTCTCAATAATTTTTTAAGCCATTGGATGGATTTGATATGCAAGCCAATTCAATGTCTCAAAATCCTACTTGTGCTCTTCTGGTCCATCACAGCAACCTATTTCAGGTATTCATTTCTCTCTTAGTTAACCCAGGAATTGGTTTCCCTTGGATACATACCATCAAAGCCATTTTTAATTAAATTTCTGAGAAACCTGGCAGAATGAAGGAAAAAACATTTGGCTAGCCAGACAATCTTCATGAGAATGATATCCATAAGTTCTGCAGAAAAATTGTTTTCATTATTTTATAATTGCAGCTCATTCTTGCTCACATGCTTATTTACAAAAAGCTTTCTGAAGCATATAGGCAATCAATCATCTGAAAAAAAATTCAAGTCAGGTGGACTTTGGTCACCAGTGAAAACACCCCTCACGAGCCCTTGCAACCCAGATTTCAGCACTAAGGCTATTCAAAAGAGATGGAGCTCCCTTTCAAGTGCTTATTTTGTAATTCAAAAAGTGCAGCATTTTATTAGAGAGTCTAGGGGATAAATATGCCATGGAAGACCCAGAAAAAGAAAGACTCATCAACTCTTTTATGCATGTGCTTTTAGTCTGGGTTTTAGTGATACTAAGAGAGTTAACCACTATATGTGGATTCTTCTCGTGCAGTGCAATTCTTAGTGCAAACAGAAGAGCCATTTAAATTAAATGGTTTGGATAGATAAACTATGTGGTCACTTTTCTAATAGGCTATGGTAAGGAGTTTGAATTTGTGATGGGAAAGCAATGGAAGACTTTGAATGGGGGAGCAGTGTTATTTCTTTTGTTAAAAAAGATCTTTTCACTGCACACTTATTAAAATGATCAAAATCTTGGTACACCGACACCAAGAAATGCTGTGGAGGATGTGGAATAATAGGAACTTTCATTCATTGCTGGTGAGAATGCAAAAGGGTACAGCCACTTTGGAAGGCAGTTTGGAGGTTTCTCACAAAACTAGACACATTCTTACTAAATGATCCAGCAATTGTTCTCTTTGCTACTTACCCAAAGAAGTTGAAAATTTATGTCCACACAAAAATCTGCACATGAATGTTTATAGCAGCTTTATTCATAATTGCTAAAACTTGGAAACAAAATGTTCTTCAATAGGTGAATGGATAAATAAACTGGTACATTCAGACAATGGAATATTATTTAGCACTCAAAAGAAATGAGCTGTCAAGTCATGAAAAGATATGAAGGAGTCTTAAATGCATATTGCTAAGTGAGAAAAGGCAATCTGAGAAGGCTATGTACTGTATGATCAACTATATGACATTCTAGAAGAGGCAAAACTATGGAGACAGGAATAAATCAGTGACTACCAGGGATTAGAGGTCTGAGAGGGATAAGTAAGAAGAGCACAGAGAATTTTTATGGGAGTGAAAATACTCTGTAGGTACTATAATTGTAGACATATCTCATTATATATTTGTCCAGAATCATAGAATGTACAGAACCAAAAGTGAACAATAAAGTAAACTATGGATTTGGGGTAATAATTATGTGTCAATGTAGATTTATTAATTGTAACAAATGTACCACTCTGGTGATGGATGTTGATAATGGGGAGACTATATATGTGTGGGGCAGTGGGTATATGGAAACTGTCTTTTCTACTCGATTTTGTAGAATCTAAATCTAAATCTAAAACTACTCTTAAAACATAAAGTCTTTAAAAATATTGATGAGGCACATCTAACTTTATCAATAATAATAACCATTATTATTATTATGACAGTGATAATACACCATTAAGAAAGTTTTATCTCCAAAAAAGCAAGGATAATTCAGCATCAGAAAATCAAAGTAACTCACCACGTGAAAAGACTAAAAGAGGAAAAGTATATTATTATTGTAATAGACCAGATAAAGTTCAATAACTATTTATTAAAAGTAAAAAATCCTAGAAAGTCAGATCTAAAAACAAAGAGAATCTTAAAAGCAGCAAGAGAAAAGCAATTAGTTACCTACAAAACTGTCAGCTGGTTTTTCAACAGACACTTTGCAGGCCAGAAGGAATTGGCATAAAATATCCAAAGCGATAAAAAGCAAGGGCCTACAACAAAGAGTAAACAGCAAAGCTATCATTTAGAATCTAAGGACTGATAAAGAGCTTCCCAGATAAGAAAAAGCTAAAGAAGTTCAACAACACCAAGCCAGTAGTACAAGAAATGTTAAGAGAAATTTCTTTAAAAAAAAAGAAGAAAAAATATGAATGATAAAATGGCAATAACTATATGCCTATCAACAATTACATTAAATGTAAATGGATTAAATGCTCTAATCAAAAAATAAGGTGGCAGAATAGATTTAAAAAACAAAACCCTTACATATCCTGCCTACAAGAGATTTACTTCAGATCAAAAGACACACATAGACTGAAAGCAAAGGGATGGGAAAAGGTATTTCATAAAAATGGAAACAAAACAAACAAAACAAAACAAAAATTTTGTCTGACCCTACATCAGACAAAATAGACTTTAAAACAGGCTATAACAAGAGACAAAGAAGGACCCAGTAATCCCACTTCTGAGTATTTTTCTGAACAAACCCAAAACACTACTTTGAAGGGACATGTAAATCCATGTGTTCATTGTGGCATTATTTACATTAGCCAAGATATGAAGGCAACCTGGGTGTCCATCAATAGATGAATAGATGAAGAAAAGGTGGTACTTATATACAATGGAATATCACTCAGCCATAAAAAAAAGGATGAAATCTTGCCATCTGCAAAAACATGGATGAACCTAGGGGGTATCATGCTAAGTAGAGTAAGTTAGACAGAGAAAGACAAATGCCATAGGATTTCACTTATACATGGAATCGAAGGGACAATTTAAAAAAAAAAAAAACCACCAGAAACAAAGTCATGGATACAGAGAACATTTTGATGGTTGCTAGATGGGACAGAGTTTAGAGGAGGTGGGTGAAAAGGGGAAGGAATTAAGAAGTACAAATTAATAGTTACAAAATACTCATGGGAATGTAAAATATAGCACAAGAAATATAACCAATAATATTGCAATAACTGTATGGTGTCAGATGGATATTAGATTTATTGGGGTGATTACTTCATTAGTTATATAAATGTCCAATTACTTTGTGGTACACACAAAACTAATATAGTGTATGCCAACTATAATTGAAAAATAAAAAATTATTTAAAAAAGAAAATCAGATTTAGAAACATTCTCATTTAAAAAAAATTTATTTTTCAATTAGAGTTGACATTCAATATTATTTTATATTAGTTTCAGATATACAGCATAATAGTTATACATTTATATAATTTACAAAGTGATCCCCTCAATTAGTCTACTACCCACATGGCACTATACATAGTTATTACAACATTATTGACTATATTCCCTATGCTCTACTTTACATCCCCATGACTAGTTTGTAACTGTAACTACCAATTTTTACTTTTTAATCCCTTCTCCTTTTTCTGAACAAGGGCTGTGTTTTTTCATCCTTTTATCTATCCTTTTGGTACACGCACAGCACCTGTCATCTGAGAAGTCTTCAATAAATTTAGATTCAACATATAAATAAAATCTTATGGTAGTCATCTTTCTATGTTTAACTTGTTTCACTTTAGTAACTACCCTCTAGGTTCATCCATGTCATTCCAAATGGTAAGATTCATTTTTTCATGGCTGAGTAATATTCTGTTGAATATATGTTCCACATCTTCTTTATCCAATCATCTATCAATGGACACTTAGGTTGCTTTCATATCTTGGCTATCTTTTTGAATTAGTGTTTTTGTTTTCTTTGGATAAATACCCAGAAGTGCAATTGCTGGGTATAAGGTAGATCTATTTTTAATTTTTTGAAGAACCTCTATAATGTTTTCCATAGTGGCTGCACCAATTTGCAATCTCACCAACAATTTAGGAGGTTTTCTTTTTCTCTGTGTCCTCGCCAACACTGTTGTTTGCTGAATTATTGATGAGTCATTCTGACAGGTGGGAGGTGATACCTCATTATGGTTTTAATTTGCATTTCTCTGATGATTAGTGACATGTCTATTGGTCATCTCTATGACTTCTTTAGAAAAATGTCTACTCAAGTTCTCTGAGCATTTTTTAATTGAATTCTTTGTTTTTTTGGTAGTAAGTTGTTTGAGTTCTTTATAATTTTGGATGTCAACCCCTTATGAGATGTATTATTGGCAAATATCTTCAGCTATTTAGTAGGTTATTTTTTTATTTTGATGGTTTTCTTTACTGTGCAAAAGTTTTCTAGTTTGATGTAGTCCCATTTGTTTACTTTATCCCAAGGGGAAAAAAAAATTTCTAAGAACAATGCCAAAGGGTTATTGACTATGTTTTTTTTCTAGGAATTTTATGGTTTCGGATCTTATATTTAAGTCTTTAATCCATTTGAGTTAATTCTTTTATACGGTATAAGAAGGTGGTCCAGTTTCATTATTTTGCATTCATGTATCTGTCCATTTTTCCCATCACTATTCGTTGAACTGACTGTCTTACCCCACTGTATATTCTTGCTTATTCTGTCATAGATTAATGGATGATATAGGCATGGGTTTATTTCTGGGCTTTCTATTCTTTTCCCTTGATCTAAGTGTCTGTTTTTATGCTGGTATCATACAGTTTTGATTACTATAGTATTGTAGTATAGTTTGATATCTGGTAGCATGACACTTCTGACTTCGTTCTTCCTTAAGATTGCCGTGGCTATTTGGAGTCTTTTACAGTGCCATATAAATTTTAGAATTATTTGTTTTAGTTCTGTGAAAAATGTCATTGGTATTTTGATAAGGATTGCATTGAATCTATAGGTTGCTTTGGGTAGTATGAATATTTTAACAATGTTAATTATTACTATCCATGAGCACAGTATATTCTTCCATTTATTTCTATGTTCTTCAATTTCTTTGTTCAATGACTTATAATTTTCTGAGTACAGGTCCTGTACTTCCTTGGTTAAATTTATTTCTAGGTATTTTATTGTTTTTGATGCAATTATAAATAAGATTGTTTTCTTAATTTCTCTTTCTGATAGTTTATTATTAGTATATAGAAATGCAACTGATCTCTGCATATTAATTTTGTATTCTGTTACTTTACTGAATTCATTTATCGATTCTAACAGTATTTTTGTGGAATCTTTATGGTTTTTTATACGGAGTATCAAGTAATTTGTACCTAATGACAGTTTTACTTCTTTTTTCCCCCAATTCAGATGCCTTTTATTTCTTTTTCTTGTCTGATTGATGTGGCTAGGACTTTCAATACCATGTTGAATAAAAGTGGTGAAAGTGGATATCCTTGTCTTGTTCCTAATCTTGTTCCTGTCTCTGTTCCTTAAGTAAAAACACTTTTAGTTTTCCCTGTTGAATATGGTATTAGCTGTGGTTTTTTTTATGGCCTTTATTATGTTGAGGCATGTTCCTTCTACTTCCACTTTGCTGAGAGTTTTTATCATAAATGGATGCTAGATTTTGTCAAATGCTTTTTCTGCAGATATTGATATAATCATATGATTTTTATCTTTCAACTTGTTAATGTGGTAATCACATTAATTTGCAGATATTGAACCTACCTTGTGTCTCAGAAATAAATCCCACTGGATTATGGTGTATAATCTTTTTAATGTATTGCTGAATTTGGTTTGCTACTAGTTTGTTGAGGACTTTTATCTTTGTTCATCAGGGATATCAGCCTATAATATTTTTTGTAATGTTTTTGTCTGGTTTTGAAATCAGGGTAATGATGGCCTCGCAAAATGAGCTTCAGAGCTTCCACTTCTCTTGAATTTTTTTGAATAGTTTGAGACGAATAGGTGTTAATTCTTCTTAGAATGTTTGGTAAAAGTCATCTGTGAAGCCATTCAGTCCAAGACTTTTGTTTGTTGGGAGTGTTTTGATAGTCAATTTAATTTTGTTAGTAGTAATCGGTCGGTTCAGATTTTTTGTTTCTTCTTGATGCAGTCTTGGAAGATTGTATATTTCTAGGAATGTATCCATTTTTTCCAGATCATCCACTTCATTGGCATATAATTGCTCTCAGTATTTTCTTATAATCCTTTGTATTTCTGTGGTGTTATTTTTCGCTTCTCTGCTTTCATTTCTGATTTTATTTATTTGGGTCCTCTCTCTTTTTTTCCTAATGAGTCTGGTTATAGGTTTATCAATTTTGTTAATTTTTACAAAGAACAAGCTCTTGGTTTCATTGATCTTTTGTATTTTTTTAGACTCTATTTTGCTTATTTCCACTTTGATATTTATTATTTCTTTCCTTCTACTCACTTTGGGCTTTGTTTGCTGTTCTTTTTCTAGTTTCCTTAGGTGTAAGGTTAGGTGTTTATTTGAGATTATTCTTGTTTCTGAGGTAGGCTTATATTACTATGAATTTCCCTCTTAGGACTGCTTTCACTGTGTCCCATAGATTTTGGGTTGTTGTGTTTTTATTTTTATTTGTCTCTAGGTATCTTTTGATTTCTTCTTTGATCTCATTGTTAACCAATTCATTGTTTAGTAGAATGTTATTTAACCTGCATGTGTTTGCAAATTTTTCAGGTTTTTTTTTTCATGTTATTGATTTCTAGTTTTATATCATTGTGGTCAGAGAAGACACTTGATTTGATTTCAGTCTTCTTAAATTTACTGAGACTTGTTTTGTGATCTAACATTAGTCTATCTTTGAAAATGTTCCCTGTGCTCTTTAAAAGAATGTATATTCTGCTGCTTTGGGGTGAAACACTCTGAAAATATCAATTAATTCCATCTTGTCTAGTGTGTCATTTAAGGCTGCTGTTTCCTTGTTGATTTTCTGTCTGGAAGATCTATCCATTGGTGTCAATGGGGTGTTAACATTTCCAACTATGAGTGTATATTACTGTCAATCTCTCTTTTTGTGTCAGTCAATAATTACTTTATATAGGTAGATGCTCCTTTGTTCAATGTGTATATGTTTACTAGGGTTATGTCCTCTTGTATTGATCCTTTTATCATCATGTGATGCTCTTGTCTCTTATTATAGTTTTTGTTTTAAAGTCTATTTTGTCTGATAATTATTGCTACCCCAATTTTTTAAAAATTTCCATATGCATGAAATAATTTTTCTTTCCCTTTCCTTTTAGTCTGTTTGCGTCTTTTGATCTGCTGTAGATCCCTTGTAGACAGTATATGTGTAAGTCTGGTTTTCTTATCCATTTAGCTACCTAATGTTTTTTGATTAGCACATGTAATTCATTTACATTTAAAATGATTATTATTATTAGGTATGTAATTATTGCCATTTTATTATTCGTATTTATGTTTCTCACTTTCTTATTAAAGAAGTCCCTATAATATTTTTTGTACTACTTGTTTGGCGTTGAACTCTTTTAGCTTTTTCTTGTCTGGGAAGCTCTTTGTCTCTCCTTCAATTTTAATTGATAGCCTTGCTGGATAGAGTAGTCTTGGTTGTAGATTCTTCTCATTCCTTTGACTATTTCATGCCAAGCCTTTCTGGCCTGCAAAGTTTCTGTTGAGAAATCATCTGACAGTCTTTTGAGAGCTCTCTTGTAAGTAAATAGCTGCATTTTTCCTGTTGCTTTTAGGATTCTCTCGCTGTCTTTAACCTTTAGCATTTTAATTATGATGTGTCTTGGGCAACTTAGGGTTCATCTAGTTTGAGACTCTGCTTTCTTGGGCAACTTAGGGTTCATCTAGTTTGAGACTCTCTCTGCTTACTGGACTTGTATGTCTATTTCCTTCACCAAGTTAGGGAAGTTTTCAGGCATTATTTCTTCAAGTAGTTTCTCAGTCTTTTGCTTTCTTTCTCTTCTCCATCTGGCACCCTTATGATGACAATGTTATTATGCTTGATGTCATCTCAGATGTTCCTTAAACTATCCTCATTTTTCTTTAATTCTTTTTTCTTTTTGCTATTATGAGTGGGTATTTTCTGCTAGATTGTCTTCCAAATCGCTGATTCGATCCTCTGTCACCCAGACTACTATTGATTCCTTCTATCGTGTTCTTTCTCTCAGTTATTGTATTCCTCATTTCCGACTGGCTCTTTTTTATGGTTTCTATGTTCTTTTTTTATGCTTACTGCCTCTTTGTTGAAATTTTCACTGAGGTCATTTATCTTTCCCCAAGTTCATTGAGCATACTCATAAACAGTGTTTTGAACTCTGAATCTGGTGGGTTGTTTGTCTTCATTTTATTTTATTTTTTTCTGGAGTTTTCCCTTAGTTTTTTCATTTGGTGCAAGTTTCTTGTTCTCTCATTTGGCTGCCTCTTTGTTATCATTTCTATGTATTAGGTAGATTTGTTACGTCTCAGTCTTGGCTGGGTTGCCTTATGTAGTAGGTGCCCTGTGTAGCCCAGTAGCACAATCTCCCTCATCATCTGCTCCAGGAGTGTCTTTTGTGTGAGTTATGTGTGCTCTCCTCTTGTATGAGCTGCTGTGTGGGGGCTGACCTCATCGATTGGTATTCACTCCAGTGGGCTTTTGTGCCTGCTGAGACCACCCTTTGGGTGTGCTGCTTGTGAGATTAATTAGGTGGTGCTCTGTTATAATCTGACTCCAGCCTCTGGGTATGTGGTTTTGGGACCTCTTAAGAGGACCTTAATGCAGGTCAGATCAGCCATTGCCTGTGACTGCTTGGGGCTACCTTGTAGAAGCTACAAAGAAATCCATTGGTCGTTACCTGTGCTGGACCTGTAGACACATGGGAAAGCCCATTCCATGAACTGAGGCTGACTGCCACCAGTACCACACCTGGGGAAGCTTAGCAACATGTCCAGCTCACCCCAAGGCAAAGTAATTAATCGCACATGTGATATTGGGTAAAATTACCTGATTCTGATTAGCAGGAGTCTCGAGGTCTCTGAAATATGATTTGGACTATCAGACTGAGAGAAATCACACACACACACACACACACACACGCACACATTCATCAGTGGAAGACGGAGTCTCTCCATTCTTCTTCTGGTGGAGAGGGAGTTAAGAATATGAATTTGGAATCATATTCACCTGGACCCAAAACCTGGCTCTGTTATTTGTTTGCTATATAAGCCTGTTTCTCATCTGTAAAATGGGGTGCAAGTACATAGTAACGACGTGTAGGGTAGTTGTATTCCTGCCTAACATCACATACATGGATGGATACTAGCTGGATTAAGACCTAAATATAGGAATAGTAAACACAATAGTAAAGCTAATAGAAGGAGAATTTTTTGTTTCTTGTGATGAACTTCTTAAATAAAACTCCCTAGCTACAAATCATATGGCAAAAATTGATGGATTTGACAACATCACAAATAAGCTTTTCTATTCAATGAAAATAACCATAGATAAAGGTAACAGAGAATGGATGAGGAGGTTGGTAATTCTAATAGAAATATAATCAATGGAATATAACACTTGATTCTTAAGAAAACATAAAATGATATCAAGCCTATTATGAGATGCTCAAATTCACTAAAGTTAGCAAAAAGGCAAACTAAAACAAAAATTATCACTTTACACACATCAGATTAGCACAAATTACAGAACTGGGACTCATACTAGGTGTTGTAGAGAAGTAGGGATGTAAAGATACTCATGTCCTGTTGGAGAGAATGCTGGATAGCCACTGGCTCTATCTGGTCAAATTAAGAAAAATCATATCCTATGATCCAGCCATCCTGCTAGAGAATCTAGAGAATTGTTGTGGGCAGGATTTCTGTGTGCCTGTCTCAGAGGAAGTCTGACATAGGTTTATAAGGGAACATATATGAAGATTTTTATTGTTTTTCAGGGAGGTGGAGGTGATCTGGGAGAACAGAGAAGTATTTGTAGAAGACATACACTAGGGAATATTAAATGCAGCTAAACAAAACTTAATGTATGCATAGCAACATGAAGAGACCTCAGAATGAGAATGCTGACTGAGAAAGTGAGAAATAGAATGAAGTATATGGCACAATACAATTTGTATACGTTGAAAATACTTGCATACAAGACATCAATATTTTTTCCATAAAAAATATAAAAATATGCATACATACAAGAAAGGAGTCTCACATGGATCACTGGTGATGGTGCATGACAAACTGAGGATTTCGATTCGAGATCTAACACTGAATTTACAAGAGAAGAAGCAGAGGAAGGAAAGAAGGAAGGAATTGGAGTGGAGAGTGACTCTTATCCAGGCCCTCATGCTGAGCCCGTCAGTGTCAGTATCAGGTGAGGCTGTCTTAAGGGTGGTCGTCAAAGAGGATCTAAGGCCTAACCATAGAAGGCTGGTCTAGGAAGTTGCTTGTTGAAGAAATAGTGGAAAGGGGCGTTTAGAAAAGATCTACTCATGGAAGAGCCCAGCCAGGAGAGTGTTATGACCAGGCCAAAGGTAAACAGGCAATGTTTGGGAATCCTATTGACCTAGTCAAGTGCCAGAAGCAGAGTGGTTCCTGCAGAGTTGGGAATAGAGATGTGTACGTAGCTGATTTGTGGGACCTAGCAAGGGCGTAAAGGGATATGGGAAAGGCACCTCTGCACAAAGTCAGTGGTTACTGTGCTGCAATGAGGGCACTCCTTATTCATGGCTGCTGGCAGCCCACACTGGTTCAATGGGGCCCAAACTGGCCAAATGTATTTGGGCAGGAGGGTATGTTGTAATTCTAAGTAAATTTAAAATGTAAAGGAAGGCATGAAGGTGCATAGTTAGGAGAACTAAGTCACTGTGAAAGAATGAATAAGTTTGTACGTGTACTAGAACACTTCCCTAAAGGACATAGACATCTTATAAAGTAAGGCATTGGAACAATTCCCTGATGTATGACTACTTAAGCCTCTCTCTGTATGTTTTGATTTTTCTATGAATAAAACTACGCCTGATATTACTTTCAAGCCTCCTTTTCTCTATAAGTTTCTAAATCTATCACGTTTGTTCCAGAGGCAGAGGCTTTTAAAATTTTTCTTAACTCAGAACCCTATATTCTAGGTTTAGAAGTCATGTAATAATTTATTTTAATTATTCACATTTTCGTCTTTAAGGACCAGTAAGTGCTCAGCAGGTCACCATGGAAACCAGCACAAGTGCTATCAGTTTTTATCAATTTTCTCTATCCAAAATCCTCCTACTGATTTGACCATTAAGGACTGGAGGCTTAGACAGTAGCTGGGATGAGCTCCAAATATAGCTCAATGATCTCAAACGTCTCAAAACATCACACTGGAAAGCAACATGACCAGTTGCTCATCTGTCCTTCAGTGACGCCTGCACACATTGGAAAGGGGAGAAAGCATGGATCCTGTAAACAGACTTTTCCACCTTCCATGGCAGGGTGAGAAATAACTTGTCCACATCTGGACTTCCTAGTCTACCTTTTACCACAGATATGGATATTATATGGACCTCTGGGGCCCTGTCTTTAGAGCGATTCTTTTTATGGCATACCGAATATAGAGAGCAGGCCCAGTGCCTTGGACAGAGAGCCTGGCAACTATCAGAAAAGGGATGTATACATGTTTTTTAAGTAACTCAATAGTAACGGATATTCATTTACTTGACTTTTACAGGAAAGAAACACACTCTTCATCCCAAGCTGGCCTTTAAGAAATATAGAGCTAAATTTTATATAAGATGTCAAAGATTATCCCATGTGCAACTGCAAGACTAATATGCCATCATCCTTAATATAATCCTGCCCTTTGGCAAAGGATCTGCAG
>NW_006442508.1:9722808-9724006 GCF_000325575.1 Pteropus alecto | reverse complement strand
CCTGCTACATGACACCAAGGCTGTCCCAGACGGATGCAGCCATGTCGGCTTTGCTCAGGACTCACCACCCATGGCCCCAGTATAGGGCCTGGCCCATGGGAGAGACTCAACAAATAGCTGTTGAATAATGGAGTGAATAACTGAGTGATCATTTGTCTCTTAAATGGGCTGTTGATACAGCAGTTCTGGATTTCTCAGACCAGGCACATTTCCAAGAATATCTTTCAGGACTCACATCATGGTGCCAACTTAGAGTTAAGACTAACAACAAAATAGAAAAAAAATAACACATAAACAGCTCTGTGATGACCATTTCACAGAAGGAAGATATTTCTTTAATTTTAGAAAGGTAAGGAAGCTCTAATCTAAGAATAAAAGTAAATTCAACATATTTAGCTTTTTGAAAAATTTTACAATGTACTTATTTCCCTCCTTTTATCACAGAACAGTTAAAACCTTCTCATGGATTGGTTCTCAGCCCAATTTTTGGAAACCAGATATAATTGATATGCTTGCCTATAATGTTATCAAGAGTAAATCATTTTCTCCTTTCTGATTCTCTTCCTAAAGTCTTGTATCAGGTAGCTTCTAGTTTGCACCATTAAAAAAAATTTCCCATTTTTTTACATACAATAAATGAGATCTACACTCCTCCCTCCTATAATGTACCTGCTTGCCTCAAATACTTTCAGTCATAATTATTTCCTTTTTTTCTTCTTTTCTTTGTGCTATCAAGTTCTTGCTACATTATGAGAATAGCTTTGTAAGGTTAAGTCGCCCCTTATCTTTGTCATCATTGAGACTTATTGCTAACATCTGGTTTTCTCATAATGTCTTTAATTCAAGGAGCTTAACGTGCTTTGCATAGTATCCTCTAATCCGCTAATATAGCCTTTTCTACTCGGAGGGAGAGGTAAGCATTTCGTATTAAGGCCTAGCCTTGGTGATTTGGCTATTGAAGTTTTTCTAACAACTTCTCCTAAGTTGCAAACTTCTCCTCGGAGGCTATGAAGTTGAGTGATGGGTCAATGTCGCCTGGGGACTCTTGAATGCAGAACTCCTGGCTTCACCATTCAGAGGAATTGTAGATTTACAAAAACAGCTTGGCTGAAAGGGCCCATGAGAATCTAACCTTCTAGTGTTTCACCTCTTTTCTGCAAGGAAGGTGTGACTACAAGAAAACATTTGCTGTTAACAG
>NW_006442508.1:9712390-9722784 GCF_000325575.1 Pteropus alecto | reverse complement strand
TCATGAAAGATATCATTCCTTTCTATAAAAATCAGTTTCATAATAGCTGTATTCAGAGTGTCGTTTTGTTTTTCCTAGAGAGTGAACCGTCACTGCTGGGTGGTTCCAAGAGATGTCAAAGATAGCAAACTGTGCTAAGATCACCACCTAGCGTTTAACTTTGAAGTTACGGCTATACTAGAAGAGATGACTAATTTTGAGCTCTTCTCATCGGCTCACAAGTGAGTATATGTTATTATATGTTCCTCTGTGTTGATTGTTCATTTTGATCTTTGCTTTAAAGTTAAATTTCCCCAAATTCTGGGTTTTTGATGACTGTGTTGTATATGCTTTTATTGTCCAGGTGACTTCATGAACATGTAATTTGGTTTTTACTGGTTTTAAGTGAGGATTGATTTGAAAATGTGAGTTAAATGTCCCTGAAGTTTGATCCTTCGAGTCAGATTTTACAACTTCTATGAACTTTCCTCCATCCCATTCTCTGCTTGGCAGTTACCTTATCTTTGCATCTTTTTAAGACCGTGAGTACACGTCACAGTTCTTGTCGCTGTGGACTGTAATTGGTTACTCATCTGTTTCTCATTTAATAGGGTGCACGTCCTTCAAGGGCAAACTTTGGGTCTCACGGTCTGTATTGTTCCCTGAACCTAGCACATTGGAGGTGCTTGATCGAAATCTGTTGAATGAAATGAATGAATGAATAAATGAATGAATAAGATTTTCCAAATAAGATTAAAGAGTGAGGCTAATTTTTTTTTTCTTGTAACTCTCAGCTTTCTTCTATGTTCAGTAAAACACTCTATCTTGAAATAGCTGAATTTAACAGTCTAACAACTCTTGTAAGATCTTGGCAGGATCATCAAAATCTTGATTTGAGGACAAAACCTTGAATTCAAAGATGAATGAAGCTCTGATGACAGGATACACCTGTCTTTCATTTTTATTTATTTTTAAATTTTATTAAATTTATTGGGGTGATATTAGCCAATAAGATTATGTAGGTTTCAAATGTATAGTTCCAGAATACATCATCTGCATATTGCATTGTGTTCACCGCCTCTCGTCAGCATATATTTGAGCCCCTTTACCCTTTTCTATGCCCCAGCCTCCCTTTCCCTCTAGTAACCACCATACTGTTGTCTATGTTTATGAGTTTTTGTTGTTTGTTTGTCTTGTTCATTTGTTGCTTTCTGTTTTATATTCCAGATATGAGTGAGATCATATGATTCTTAACATTTTTCTGTTTGACTTATTTCACTTAGCATGATAACCTCCAGATCCATCCATGTTGTTGCAAATGGCAGTATTTCAATATCTGCCTTTCAAAATCAGGGTCCCTACCCTGTGTAGCAAGTTTAGGAGGCTGAACATCACTGTTTTTCTCTTAACAAGCTCTTAATCGCCTTGAACTGTTTAAAAATGTGCATTTATTCATTTGCAGCAGAGACCGGAGCACTAATCTAGGAAAGGAATAGAAATGGGGGAGCTTGGCAGAGAGGGGGAAATCGCTTTTAAGGAATTTTCAGGTCTTTTTCCTAGCCCCACTGCTGATCTGAGATGAGTTCTTAAATCACTCTCCCAAATTAACAAATTGAATCTTCTCGGTTCATAGCAGAGGCTCTTTATCTATGCTTAAGGTAATTAATCGTACATGTGATATTGGGTAAAATTACCTGATTCTGATTAGCAGGAATCTCGAGGTCTCCAAAATATGATTTGGACTATCAGACTGAGAGAAATCACACACACACACACACACACACACACACACACACACACACGCACACGCACACGCACACGCACACATGCACACATTCATCAGTGGAAGACAGAGTCTCTCAATTCTTCTTCTGGTGGAGAGGGAATTAAGAATATGAATTTGGAATCATATTCACCTGGACCCAAAACCTGGCTCTGTTATTTGTTTGCTATATAATTTTGATGAAATTTAAGCCTGTTTCTCATCTGTAAAATGGGGTGCAAGTACATAGTAACGATGTGTAGGGTAGTTGTAAGGATCAAATGAGGTTTGCTGCATGTAACATGTATAGCAGACTGTCTGGCATATGAGTAATTGCCTAATGAAAGAAAGAATGCCAATAAAGACTTACGTGAGCTGTTCTGTTCCCAAATCCTCCAGTGTTTCAGTCAGCCTTCCTGTGGCCTGGACATGAGACATGAGTTATCGTTTAGGATCTATTGAGATGTGGCTACCAGGGAAATTGCTCCCAAATGCCTACACCTTTGGCTCTCCCTCTGCCAGACAGCACCACCAGTGAGCATGCCATGAGCTCTCACCTCTCCAGGTTTTTATCTAGCTGTTCTATTTGCTTCGAGCCCAGTCTCCCTCTACCTTCAGCTTCTCACCCTTCAAGACCCTAGCTTTACGTTGCTTCCTTTCCGTAGCCTTACCTTGGCACCCAAGAACAACAGGTGAGTCCCTTCCAAAGTACACTCGGCACACTTTATCTGAACATTTATTTACAGTCATCTGTCTCTCTGCCAACCTGGGAGTTTCTGTAAGGCACAAATCATGTCTTATTCATCTTTATCTCCCAATACTTACTTTATGTTTGGCACTTAGTAGTCCATCAGCAAATATTCATAAGAACAAAATGTTCAGTTGTGAACATTAATATGCCTAGATGAAATTCGAGAGAGTCTCCATCTCTCAGCCTCCATTGCTCCATTCTAGTTAAACCCCTAGAAAGAGCATGGTCTAAGCACATAAATGAGCAGTAGGGAGATGTTAACAGTTAAATCATCAACACAAATGGTCCTGGAATAGAGACAGAAGGGAATTTCTCTGGGGACACTCCAGACAGCCAATGTGTAGCCATGGTTTGGGATGAGCTTAGCCACGTACTTTGTCCTTCAAGATAGATACCTCTCCCTCAAAGAGCGATTCATAGGGAGAGAACCTCTTCCCTCCTCTGGATTTTAGATAGAGGGCTTTGAAACTACCACTGGTGATTTTTCCATTCCAAATCCCCTGCCACTATTGTGCTAAAAGAGTTAAAAAGAATACATGAATTTCAAAGAAATGCCAATGTGGGACAGATCTATGGCATCTACATTGCATCTCGAAGATGTCCTTGGAGCTGTAGAGGTCAATTAAATGGAGGGGGCAGCTGTCTCACTTAAGAATGTATTTACATGTGTGTGCCTAAGACTCTGGTGGGAGGTCCTAACTGAGATCTTTTTCTGCCCTAGAGGTTACACACCGTGGAGAAGGTCTCCTGGTGAGAGAAGTCTCTACATATTCTAGAGCCAAGTTCAAATAAAAGATAATTCTTGGTTTAAGACTCCCCACTTCCTGGGATGAGAGATGCTGGCTGGTCTTAGGTCCTATACCATCAAGAAATGTATGGTGGAGGTCAGGGACAAACTTTGTTTGATAAAGAGAGGCCATTTCCTCTCCTCTGTCTCCCTCTGGGGGCGGAAGGGTGAGCACAAATGGTTCTCATCCCCAACATCCAGAGAAGGCAATCCCTCAAATTACTCACAGAACTATAGGTTCAGTAGAAAGGGAAGATATTCCCTGCCCTGGTTTGCAGCCCCCAGGCTTCCTGACCTACCTCATCTGACCTGAGCAGAGCACAGCCAGATGGGGAAGAAGGGGCAACAGCCACCCTCTCACATTCTGGTCTCTGAGAGGCTCAGAAAAATGTACTGAGCCTGTCCCCTTGATTGGGGCTGCAGATAATATATAAGCTTTGGGCCCACAGGCTTGCCAGGAATTGACAGAGCAATGACCAAAGAGGTACGTTCTATCAGAAGAATGCGGTTATGAGGCAGCATTTGTTGATCAGAAGTCAATGGAGTCAAATGTCTCTTTATTACAAACTGTTACAGTTTCTATCTGTAACCACAGAAGAGCCTATAATTTAGGAGGGAGATTGGTGCCAGGAGTTTACAGAAAGGGGGCTAACAACCTCATTAGAACCAGTCTCAAAGGGAAACATTCCTGCCTCTCTTTCCTCCCTGCCCAATGCCAGATGAGTAACTATTAAAAAGAAGGCAGAGGGGAAAAGACCCCATCAAGATTAGCCACACCAGCCTATACTGGGGAAGGGGGCAGCTTTGAATTAAATGCAATATTGAAATTTTAAAATGCATAGGACTAGTCTTGGTAACTAGAATGAGAGTGTTTTAATTACTAAAAGTGAATAAAAAGTTACGGAATTAGATTGAGATGCTTTAAATGGAGCCACCAACTTTGATAGAGGGTGGTGAGAGTAGTTAATTGGAAAAAAAAATCAATTCACATTTTATTTGCAGAATTAGATTCTTTCCTGAATTGATTATATGTGTGTATGAATGTGTGTGTGTGTGTGTGTGTGTGTGTGTGTGTGTGTGTATTATAGTTACATGCTGCTATTTAACAGGCAACTTTGGAGAATTAGATTCTTTCCTGAATTGATTATATGTGTGTATGAATGTGTGTGTGTGTGTGTGTGTGTGTGTGTGTGTGTGTGTGTGTGTATTATAGTTACATGCTGCTATTTCTAAAAGGCAACTTTAAAAGATGAGTGTCTATATGAGGTCAGTTCATTTATAGACAAACCAGTAGCATGACTGGTCTTGAGTTAAGAACTTCTTTAGAGCATGAATTTTGTCCATTAAACTTGAACATTACCCTGCTCAGAGCCTAAGCAAAAGGAGGCATAACAAAATCCCATTGATAAGAAGAAGGACATGGCTGTGCTAACAACGTAAGGGTTAATCATTTTCCTTGTAAGTAAGCTGCTGCTAAGGCATTCATATTTTTTACAAGTAGCAAAATGTCTACAGAAGTCTTTTCCAGATGTGGTCCTTCTGACGCTCCCCTGGGTGTGTTCACTGATGTGATGGGGATTTAAGGGGGCGGGGAGGTTAGCTTCCCTTGGTGATGCCTTACTAAGTCGGCAGTAACACAGCAATACTGCTTGAGCTGGCAGCTGAAGCTAATGGAAGAAGCCATTCTAGGGAAGGTAATTTATATTTTTCTTTAAATAAATTTATATTTATAGAAGAGAAAATAATACAGGGCATTCTCAAATACCCTTCACCCAGCTTCTGCTAATGTTACCAGTTAACATAACCACAGTACATTTATCAAAACTAGGAAATTAACATTGGTACAATCCTGTTGACTAGATAGAGATTTTATACCCTGTAAAAGGGGTTCCCTGGCCCAATTCCAATGTGTGTGTGTGTGTGTGTGTGTTTGTGGAGGCTCCCCCATACAAATAAGCAATCTTTAGATACCAGCAGTGTATCTAAGAATTCAACTCAATTCTGGTGCTATCTACCTGGAGGTAATATAAGATTCCACCATTAAAGGGCTCAGTCCCACAAGATGGCCCTCTACTTCAGATGCTAGTCACAAGCCCAGGTACTTACCTGTATTTCTGACCAACTAGCTATAAATCTGAGGTTCTCATGGCCCCTCCTGGGGTTTGACTAATTTGCTAGAATGGCTCACGAAACGCAGGAAAACCTATTTTCTCCCCAGATTACCAATTTGTTACAAAGGACATTAAAGAATATGAATCACCAGTCAGATAAAGAGATGTAAAGGGTGAGGTCCCGAATGAAGGAAATTCTGTCCTCATGTAGCTTAGGGCCCGGCATGGAAGCACATGGAAGCATTCTGGTTCCCCACTGCAGAATCTCTCTGAAAAAAGAACTGACAAGCTGTCATTTTGGGCTTTGATGGAGGACTCATTACAGAATCATGATTGACTAAGTCATTCACCATTGGTGATTAATTCAACCTCAAGCTCCTCTCCCCGACCTGGAAATCCAGGGGTGGGCCTGGAAGTTCCAGTTCTCTAACCACAGGTTGGCTCCTACTGGCAACCAGCCCTCACCCTTGGGTGGGATCCAAAAGTCAACTCGTTAACATATAAGAGACTCCACTGTTGTTCTCATCCCTTAAGAAATTCCAAGGGTTTTGGGAGCTATAAACTGTAAGCCAGGAACTGTGGATGAAGACCAAATATATCTGACAAATATATTTCGGTTATTTGAATGACTATACATACATACATACATACATACATACATACATACATACATACATACAGTTTCTTATAAATCATAATATTGCACCCATTTTTTCCTTAATGTCCTTTCCTGTTTGAGAATTTAGTCCAGGCTACCACATTACATTCTATTATCTTGTTTTCATAGTTTGGGAGGAGATAACATCTAAGATGAGGCACCTCTTTCTGAACTCTGGCTCCCTGGCCTCTGGACTTGCTGCTGGGAGTAAAGCCCTGAGGCTGAGAATGTGCCGTGCAGAGCCCTTACCCTCTCTGCCAGAAGGTCGTGAGTCAAACTGAAGATTCCCAGAGCTACCTACACAAGTCAACTGTGCGTGCCCTTCCCTATCTTGTGGAGACAGATTTTTGTGGTTCCCGGTTTTTATCTGCTGTAATTACCTAACTAGAGTAGCAGAGTGTCAGGATTCCACCTCCATGTGAGTACGCATTTCAGTGTCTTTATAATCCCATGGAAGTAGAATCCAGCAGCTGGATGTTATGTTGTGGCCCTGCAACCGCCCATTCTTTTTCCTTCTTTTCCCTCTCAGCTTCCACTTTTTTAGGAAAGCATTTGCCTCTCTACCCTGAAATCTATTCCTCTATTTTTCCTTCTCTGCTCTGTATTCAAAGAGCTAGACTCTGCGAACTACGTACCTTAGGCCCCTTTGCCAACTGGAGTACTATTATGTTTAACCGAGGGGAGGCACTGGCAGGGAATTGGGGAGCAGAAAGAAGAGAGAGCCCCTTTTTGCTCTCTGCTTTGGGTTGGGGCAGCTCTGAAAGTGACTAGACAGCCCCACACGGTTCCTTCTCCTGCTGGTAGCCCTGGCTCTGGCAATGCCTCGTCTGCCCTTTCTCCCACCGGTAGTCGAGGTTATAGCTACTCCCTACTGTTGCTAATCTCTGGGTTGCTTCAATGTCCTCTTTGTAACTAGTTCTCGATAATAAATTCCCTCTATGGCACTACATGGAACAGGTTCTTTTTTCCTGACCTGACTCTAATTGGTACCTGTACCCCAATAATTGCCTTCCCCTCTTTCCCAGGGGCTAGTGTAGGAGGGAGGAAAGGCTAAGTCTCACTAAGACTGCTGCAGGGATTTGTCATCACAGGCAAGAAAGGGGTGGGGGATCCTGGGCTCAGTGGCATGATTGTGGGCAGAAAATTCTGTTTTACTCCTTAGCCTTAGGCTTTTGCCAATAACCCTTAATGTGACCTGGTGACAAGCATTGGTCTCTATTAGATTAAACCAAGAAATTGCAGCATTCAAGTTTTTTTGACCTACAAAATGGCAATCTCACATGACTCTACTTAACAGAAAAAGGAGCAAGTGGGGAAAGTTAACAAGTAAATTGTTCATGATTTACAGCTAATAACAAAGCTAGCATTTACAGTGTGTTTACCATGTGCAAGGCATTGTAAGGCACTTTAAACAGTAGTAACGATGGCAAACTCAATCGTGACACCTGTTCTAAGTGTTTTATGTATATTGAATTATTTAATTTTCAAAACGACCCTTAAAGATCAGTACTATTTTATCCCATTTAATGGATTAGGCACAGAGAGGTTAAGTAACTTGTGTAAAGTCACACAGTAAGTGGCAGAGTCTGGATTTGAAGCCAGGCAGCTCTGAAGTACGTGATCTCAACCACTGTACTTACATTGTCTTACAGTTGATTTTCTTACATCCATTTTATGGATGAGGAAGCTGAGAAACAGAGGTTGGAATGTGCTAAGATGACATTTTAACCTAGTGCCCCCTAATTGCCAAGCTTAAACGTCTCCCCCTTTCTTTTTCCGTCTCTTCCAGGTCTCTAACACTCCACCTCACTGGACTCTCTTATCTTTGCCTAGAAAAGATAATAATCTGCAGATTTCAACATATTCCACCTGCACATTCATCTCTTGCTGCATTTATTGAGTTTCCCTCATTGTGATGCCCTGGGTCCTTACCTGTGTGTGTAACCAGTTTAGAAGGGAATTACTGTGGTTAAGACCTCTGCCAGGTAAGAAATCTAAATATCTCTTTTGATAGATATGCTAGACAAACTCAGACCTATTCTTACTTCCTCCACTTTCTCTTTAAAAACTTTGGACATTAATAATGACCTTGTTTACATAGTATATAAGTGTCTTTATGTTAGATATGTACAGTGCCAAGAAGAACGGACATTATTTCTCTGGACAGTAAACTTATTGTCTGTTTTGTGGTGCTTCGGGGCAGAATTCCTAAGGTATCTTTCTGTTCAAAAATCCCGTTACCTAGATAGGACGTTTGTACCATCAATGTTGAACAGCAAGGGGTTGTAGTATCTAAATTGGCCACAAGAGAGCGCTATTTCGTTGTCCCACAGGTTTAGTGCAATAATAGCTTTTGGGGCCACAGATGTGAGATGCTATTCTGGACACAGTAATTAAACCACATTTCGTGCAATTTACCAAAAATAAGCAAAATGGTTTGTTTGTCGGGATAATAAATTCTATCATTTTTAACCTCCAAATACAAAGAGGGAAGCTTTTTAATAAAATTAATTTTTTTTCCAGCAGGCATTTATTGGAATTTCTTCCATTCTTATTTGGATGGTGGCATTTGAAAAATAATACTCCAATACTACAGTTTACAAAAAAAAAAAAAATCTCCCCTCCCCCCCTTTTTTTTGCAACTGAGTGTCCTAATAAATCTTTTCGAAAAATTGATAGTAACTGAAATAGCAAATAATCTTGAGCTTCCTTCTAAGGCTAGGGTATCAGTCAGAATTCAGTCAGGAAAACAAAATCCACATGTGATATTCCAACAGAGGGAGTTTATTATGGAGAATTGATCACACGGGTGTGAGAGGGCTGAAGGAACAAAAGGGGACCATTGAAGTGACCAATGTCATTACTGCTGCAAATGGCAACTACACATAGGGCTGAGGAAACAAAGCGAAAGGAGTGGGATTACCAAAATCTACATGCTCGCGGAAAGACTTCGGCTGTGCTGGTGTCTCTGAGATGGTACAGTGAGGCTGCTTCTGGCAACGGTGAAAGTGGATGGACCCTGTCAATGCCAGGTGAAGAGTCCCTGCCAAGGTGACCTCGGTAGAAGCAGCAACTCCTCACCCTACCCCACCTCTAGCCTTCTGATATCCCTCTAGTGCCCCCTATTGGCAGAACATAACCAAGAGCCAACTCTTGATCAAGAAATACAGTCTCTGCATCACTAAGCCAATATAGAAAGGTAGCTTCTGAGCATAGTTCATTCCCTTGACTACTCAGCTACTATATACACTTTCTCAACATCTTTGAAGCCTCATATAAAAATAATACCTTTTTGCCTTTGCTACAGATGCTATCATTTTCCATTCCCTTTTACTATTGGACATGGATATACTAAGAAATACCCCCAGAAAACCCCTTGGGTTTCAGAAAGAATTCTTGTATAATAGAAATCTGATATCTCTTAGTAATCAGGATCAACGAGTATGATAACCCCCTTCTCCATCTGTTAGTTCAACAGGAGTAGGAGCCTCAGATGATCTGTTGGCAGTCTCAATTTCAATAGAGCAGTTTTTGTGTTACCTGGTAGAAGCATTTCTCCATTTTGAAATGGAAAATCTAAACCAGAAGAACCGAAGTTGCAGGAACAGAAAGCAAACCTTAAGTGAGTGCATATTAGGTGTAATAGTGAGAGAAGCCACTCCCACTTTCATCCTTGATTCCTGGACTCATGTTCTGACTACAGGAGAAACAAGACCACATATCGGTAACTGACTCAAAGCATATGTGACATCTCATAAACTGGAACCCTGATCTTCAGGTTATTCTACCAAATTGAACTGTAATTGAGTCTTTCATAGGCCATTTCACTTTCTACCAGGCCACCTGCTCCTGGGTGATGGGATATATGATGAGGCAGTGAATTCCATGGTATATGCCCCATATTACATTTTTTTTTACCCACAAATTGAGTTCATTGGTCAGAAGCAAGGCTATGTGGAATTCTATGCATGTGAATAAGGCATTACACAAATTTGATGATGAAAAGCTTTGTTAAGCATAGGTTTTATGATGGCCAACACATTTTGACAGAGAAAAATCCACTGAATAACAATGTCCTAAAAATTAAGCTAGACATGCCCCCTGTCCTTCCCTGCTTCTAGACTTTCTTCTTTGTTTCAAGGTAGGGTTATTTGAGGACAGATATTGTATGGGTCAAGAGATGTACTGATCTCGAGTCAGGTTTTTACCATGCCTACATTCCAATGTGTCTCTGTCAGGAAGAAAGCATCAAAGCACATGCATTTGGAAATAAATGTGTGCCTGAAGTCAACTTGATCTCAATCTCAGTATTGATTTTCTTGAGTATTACAATTTTATGAAAAAAT
>NW_006442508.1:9710039-9712342 GCF_000325575.1 Pteropus alecto | reverse complement strand
CAGAAGGATGAAGGGCTTAAGCAATTTTCCCTCTATTTGTTTAACATTATTATAACAACCCTGTTTATGTTTAACATTAGTTTTCAACATGGTAATACGGTCAATGTTTAGTACCAATACCAGATCCCATACTAACCCTGTTCTGTATTTTTACAAGTACGACACTGTATTTAAAGTGTCGTAAACTCGCTCTACCACTGGATATTTTAGGACTGAAATTATAAGAACCAATTCACAGGGGAGGGTATATCTAGAAGACTCACTCCCAAATATCAATTCAATTCTAGATGGTCACTTGGTTTTCTGTAGAAGAAAGACCTATTTCCTTTCCCTCTACTTTGGTTGATTGACTTTTTCACATTTCAATAGCTTGTTTTGAAATGACTATGAGAAGAAAGTTGAACTGTTCTTTAAATATACATGATACTTATCAACAAACATTAATGAGGATCGATTATGTACCAAGAATTGGGTAGACACCGAGCGTATCTCTGTTATGGGTGTTCTTCCAGGTCAGGCCAGCTTTAGTGCGCCAGTAAGATTACAAGAACTAGAAGAAAAAAGTAATTTCCTGAGTCCTTGGCTTCCCAGTCTCATCCGAATCTTCCTTCTGTTTGGGATGTTCTGTGTGGCATGTCAGTGTGCCTGTAAATAGTAGCCTTCTTCTGCCTCTCCTCCCTAGGGTTATGTACTTTGCACAGCCAAGAATTCACCCTTTGTGACCTTGCTCATGGGGGATATGTTAGCTACACACTGGTAAACATGACAGTCAAGAGTAGTAACCAGAAAACCTTTGTCTGTTGTCAGGTTCAAAGGGTGAGGGCAATACCAGAAGCAGAAAACTACACGAATGAGGTCAGAAGCTATGTGAAATGAAGAGCAAGAGTCTGAGATCTTACCCTGAAAAGGGCTTGAGGCAGGGCTATTACGCAGAATTTTTTCAAGTTGTACACTACCACATGAATCTCAGTGTGATCCGCAACTCCCAGGTGTATAGTGCCCAACCTGCACAACTGAACAAGCCCGCTCTGAGGCCTGCTGCTTTTTTGTCTTGGGCACTGGTGCCATGGTGCATGGAGGGTATGACTTGCAGGCTAGGATGAGCAACTTCTTCCTCATCTTTTCATTGTCCTCATCTGAACCCGTCACTCCTTTCTATATCAACAGTCTTATCTCAACTCAGAACTACCTTTGTGCTTAAACTCCTGGTTTTAGATAGAATCTAATGATAACCATATTTGTATCTGTCTCAGATTTTTTTAAAAGTTGCTTCTTTCTGGAAGAAAGCAGTTTGACAGTTTCTCCCAATGTGAGGTGAGCAGCTGTTCTCAATACCTGCTCCAGCCCATAGCCCACTTCAACTTGCCCTTCAATAATTGCCTTTCTTTGATGAGTGTTGTTCTCATCTGCTATCCATGTAAAAATTCAGATTAAGTCTTATTCCTAGGGCCTTCAGAATTTTTTCACTTCGATTTCAACATCAGCTTTCATCTTCCAGTTGTGTATCTTTCCCATGAGGATGTTTAACTCTACCTGCAAGCGGGTTCCCTGGACTCTTTATTCAGATCCTACAGTGGTCATTAGGTCTGCTCATAACTATGTTGTCCTCTCAGACACGTGGTAGGGTTGCACTTATCCACCCTCTTAGAAGTTTCATGTGGCATGTGACTTGTTTGGTCAATGATATGTGAGCAGATATGACACTTCTAGACAGAAGTTTCAGGAGCTAGGGATGTGACACGTCATGTCCCTTTCCCCTGATGAGATGACCAAGAAGGCATGTGTCATGATGGAGCCTGCATTATCTCAGTCCCGGAATGACCACGAGTGAAGCATGCCTGACAGCCCATCTGATACATGTAACACGAGCAAGAAGTAAACTTGTGTTCTGCTATGAAACTGAACTTTTTGAGGTTATTTGTGTTTGCAGCGTAACCTTCCTATCCTGATTGACATGAAGTCCCCAAATGTCTGGAACTGCAATGAGTGCAGACAACTCAGGCCTTTGAGCTGAACTGAACTAAATCACGATGGTGGTGCGGAAAACAGCTGAAGTTGAGGTGGCAGTAATTACCATCTCTTAAGGTCAGGGCAGAGATTCACCAGCATGACTTCCACCAACCTGAAAGAGATCAACAGGCAGATCTTGGATTCCATGCTTGCCTCAGGGATGTGACTGCAGCCAGGGAGAAAAGAAAGTAGGTGGAACACTGTGTTGCAGTGCCGGCTTTTTAAAGAACAGCTAACCACTTACCCAATGGCTTTAGTGAGTTATCTGAGCCAGGATCGTGGGAATCTGTCTT
>NW_006442508.1:9700121-9709989 GCF_000325575.1 Pteropus alecto | reverse complement strand
CGCTCAAGGTTCCCTTTTTGTCACTGGTCTCCATGGCTCCCAGCCTTCACTTTCTGCTGGTCCCCAGACAAGACATAAGGTGATCTCAGCCAGTTATGGGATTTTGAGATTTATGACTATAACCAATGGAATCTGTTTGGTTAAAATTAAGTTGGCGAATTTGATGTTAGAGCCCCGCCCCTCTCAATTCTCAGCCTCTGACTATCCCCCACTGTATTGAGGTTCCTTCTGGAAAGGCTGGCTATCAAACAGCTGCTCTTGGACTGTTGTTCGTTGCTGAGTACCTCAACAAATGACATTTCTGCATGTCTGTACTGTGTGCCCCACATGAGACTCTCCGGGACAGAGAGGTGGTAGGAAAAGTCCCTGACTTACACCTCGAGCTGGGTGTCCCAATCCATGACCAAATACAGGCTGCTGCAGGTTTTGTAAATAAAGTTCACTGGAACACAGCCAGGCCCTTTCGCTTACTGTCCAGGGTTGTTTTGGGGCTACATCTGCAGAGGTGAATAGTTGCAATGGAGATCCTGTGGCCCACAGAGCCTAAACTGTCTACTATCTGGTGCTTTCCAGAAAAAATGCTGCACCCTGTCTAATAGATTATTAGCTTTTGGGGGAGTTTGAATTTTAGAAGCAGTCTCTTAAAGGCCAGTTCTGTGAGACTCAAGAGAATTACAGTTAATGGAGGAAATTCAGGCAATTGGGAGCTATTCTGAGGAGGAAGTTGTGTCTAGTTGCTGTCCAATCATCTCCCGTAGGCAGCTGCCTCTTTGTCAGTCCAGGAAAGTGGACAGCCTTTTCTGAATCCCTGCGCAGAATGGGGAGTGCAGGAAGAAGAAGCAGCTCGTGGAGCTGTGCCTGGTCGCCATGGAAGAGGCAGCAGCATGCTGTCCATGTCGCTCCAGCAGGGCCCTCGGTTCTGAGGTAGGCAGCCTGGCTCTGCACAGACAGAAGCCGACTTAGCCTTCTTTGCTCCTCTGCATTTTCTGATGACAATAGAGTCAACTTTTTGTGAGCCCCAAAGAAAGGTTTCATTGTTCATTCTCTCTCCTCTGGCATAGGTAAAGGGGACAGAAAAGGGAGCTTCTTAAGGTTCCATTGATTTTTTAGCTAAGGGAGAAATGAGAAAAACCAAGAGTCAGGCTTAGGCAGGAAGCCTTTGGACACACTGTATCTGTTCTTTGTGTGGGAGGATGGCTGTCCCCCACTGAAATGCCCAGCCTCTCCCTGGTGGAGAAAGATCCAGCCCACAGTAATGGGGCCAAGCAAGTTCCCTGTCAGAAAGACCAGAACCTTCTCACAAACTCAAGGACTCGGCCTGTATTCTTCAAATGGGGTCAGTGCTGAAACCTCTGCCCACTGGATGTGGGTCACTCAGCTGGAAGATGGGGCCACACTTTGCAGTGAGTCAGCTGCTCAGTGCCAGGGCTGTGCCTCCTCCCAAGGCCACAAAAGACACCTTGGGCCTGAGTTAGCCTGAGGAGGAACATTTCTCAGACTGTAATGCTCCCCTCAATGGAGAAGAGAGAAAACCAAACAGGACCTCAGAGCTCTTCTTCTTCCTCTGGCTTTGTTATGAAACTTCGTCATCTCAGCAAACATAGGCAGAGTGTCTGAGGAGCAAGGCAATGTCTCTCACAGGAGCTGCACGAGATATAAATACGTCTAGGATGTGGTTGTATGGCTCTGAGAACCAGGAAGCAAAGACAGAAAGTAAACAAACTCTAAAGTAAGATGGATAGTGTGAAGTCTATAAAAAATTAAATTCTAGACTTTGGAGAAAGACACATACATCTAGGTTTAAATCTCAACTCCACCACTTACTAGCTATATGACTCTAGTTATATTCATTAATTCACCCAATGGACATTAATCGATGGTCTACTATGTACCAGATATCCTACGTGCCAAGGATAGAGAAAGGCCCAATTTAGAAGAAGTGACTTTTCTTGCCTCATAGAACTTATACAATCTATTGGAAGAAGACGGATAATAAGCATGAAAATAAATAAATAAAAATATAATTTCAGAGAATGATAGGGGCTATGAAAAAGTTAGAACGATGTCAAGAATGACTCAGAGCAGTGGCTCTTTAAGAATTAGTGGTCAAGGGAGGTTTCTTGGTGACATTAAAGCAGAGACCTAAGGAAGGAGGCAGTCAGGTAATAATCTGGAGGAAGAAGATTCCAGGAAGGGAAGAGTATTGGTACAAATGTCTGTTCACACGAGTCTCTAAGTTTCATTTTCTTTGATTAGAAAATGGATCTAATTTACTTAATGAAATTGTTATAAAGGTTCAATGCACAATGTATCTGTTTAGCTTAGAACCTAGCACCAGGTAAGTGCTCTTTAATATTACTGAGAACATCAGCACAAAGGAGCAGTTCATTCTGATGAGTGTGGTGTTAGTGCTGACTGGCGAGGGGCTAGCATTTTACTCACACCTTACAGAATGGAAAGATTTTGGTAAGCAGATAATAGGTTACATTTCTCCGCTCTTAGTTCCTATATCTCCCAGTAGTTTCCTTTCCAGAAACCTGGCCACACTTCATTACAAAAACATAGATATTTTTCTTTCCTCTAATCTGTAAATTATATAAAGGCAGTGCTCTACTCCAGTGCTTAAATGAGATAATGCATGCCAAGCATTTAGAATGGTCTTTTGTTCATGAATGAATGAATAAATGAATGTGAGAGGGCTTTGAGGCAGTAGGTATAGCATAAGTTGAATCTGTTATGGGAGCTGGTAATAAACCAGCCAAATTAAAATCTAAGACCCAAAGAAGCTGACCCTCCCCCAAGTAAGAGAGAATTCTTCCTGTCTAATTACTTCTAAACCAGGACATTGGCTTTTTTCCTGCATTCAGAGTCCAACAAAACATCAGCTTTTCCTGAGGCCTCAACTCTGCCAGTCTCTGGATGGAACTACACCATCGGCAGTCCTGGTCCTCAAGCCTTCAGATCAGACTGGAACTACACCATCGGCTCTCCTGGGTCTCCAACTTGCTGGCTCCCCTTGCAGATCTCGTGACTTGCCAGCCTCCATAATCATGTGAGCAAATTCCTGATAATAAATCTCTTTACTATATATACATATACATAAAGATATACATATATATATATATATCTCCATCCTAAGGGATTAATTTTAATTTAACCACCTCTTTAAAGGCACTATCTCCAAATACAGATACATTCTGATGGGTTTCAACGTTTGATTTTTTGGGGAGGGCCACAATTTAACCTGTAACAGTGAGGAATTCATTCTTTATTTGTTTAAGCCAGTGTTACTTGAAACTGAGAGTATAGTAACTGCTTATACATGGTGTATATTCATATGCCAAGTTCGATGATACACAAGATGGTGCCTTGCTCTATTTCCTTGGTAGCATTTTATAATTTCTTCCATCTTCGAAGAGTCATTTAATGGTTAGAATGTGAGCTTGGGAGAGAGCGGGTCTCAAATGGTGTCAGTTTGATGACTGACTTTTGGGGCATCTCCCAACCACGTTTTAATTTGTCCACTTCTGGCTAATATTAAAATAACACCACATGTCCCTAGTGAGAAAATCATTCCAAATATGGAGTCATCATCTGAGCTTTGGAGGAGGAGTGGGTGCCATGGAGAGGCAGTTCTCCTCAGCCAAACTTATTGAAATGTCCTGATGCATGCCTTCCAGGCAATGTCAGCTGCTAATCCATATGAATTAATGCAGTAATAATTGGGCCGTATTCAGCAAGCACTAATTTCTTTCACTATATCAAATCAAGCTTTATGATTGTTTTGAAATAAACATGCCATCTCCAGAATGCTGAATCCCTGCATTGGCAGCTGGGTTTTGAATGCGTCTGGAAAGGTGCAGAGAAAAGGACAGGTTGCCCAGTGGCAGGACTCCTTCCCGAGCGTGGGAGCTCAGACAACTGTGTGAGACCTGACTGAGCCCAACCACATTGTAAAGGGTGAGAGGAAGCCGAGCTTCGATTCTGGCCGGTGTCCAAGGAGAGTTCACTCGGGGAGCATCATTCAATGCTTCTGCCTTCTTCTGGATCCTCCACCTTTACAGCACGAGAGAGAACGGCCTGGCAGCTACGATCTCCAGGTGAACCGTTGCTACCATGCCTTGCTAAGTGGGCCTTGCAGTATCACTGAAGTGAGAGACCTTGAGAGAGACTATTTAAAAGATGCACAGGTCAGACTGCAAATAAACCTCAGAGGAAGTGTGTAACAGACTCTTACAAGCAAGAAAACAGGAAAACCAAAGAGAGAGAGCCTTCGAGCCAGTGATGTTTTCCTTTGCTCGGCCTGCAGAAGAGAAAGAGGGGGAGAAGGACAAGGTCTAGAATGATGCTAAAGGAAGCTGGGAAACAATGGAGGAGTTATGCTAGAGTGTGTGTGGTCCTCCAATTAAGAGATTTAACAAGTCAGTGGGAACATCAGATGATCCATTCTCGTCGCTGGGCAATGTTTTTAATAAAGTCATGGAGGCCGATATTGCAATCTCACGTCTTCTCTCACTCACCCACTCTCACGGTGACGTGCACCTCCTCTGTGCCAGGCCTGTGCTCCACTCTGGCAGGCAAAGCAGGCACAGCTCCTGTCTTCCCTCTCCTCCCTTCCTACCCTGACTCCTGTCGCTCTCCTCTCTCTGTCTCTGTCTCTGTCTCTGTCTCTGCCTCTGTCTCGCTCTTTCCTCTGCTCTTTCCCCCTCACTTCTTCTCACTCTCCTCTCTATGCATAGGTTCCAAATAACTGAAATTCATGATCTGATCAGTGGAACCACTGTTTGCTAACCACTTACTAATTAATTTTTTAAATAAGCAATGCAGGATTGAATTTCACATCTTTTCTCACATTGGTTGTTGTGTGTAGACACAGGGTCTCCCACCCCCACCCTACCCTGAGGTACCTCTTTCAATCTCTCCCCCTATGTGTGCTGCCGCGCATCCCTACTCCCCATGAGCTGCTTATCTATCCACAAGCTTAGAATGTCAGTGCCTATAAAACGTCTTCAGATTTCTCTCCTCTTCCCTTTTGTCCTTATCCTGTCAGTCAGGATGAAAGAAATTAAGCTGTGTAAGTCTGTACATTTCTCTATAATCCCAGTTTCCAGGTCTTGGAGCTGCCTGGAAGCTGCTGCATCACCTGGGTCTGGATTCAGACGTGAAAAGCTGAAGAAGTTCTGGGAAATAGGCGCCACCATGTTCTCAAAGTGCTAGCTTTTCAACCCGTAAGTTAGAAAGCAGAAAGGAAGCTGTGAATCAAAGCTCCAAGGAGATTGCTTATAGCAATGGTGGCAATGAACCAGTACATGATGAGACTCCTGGGTCGCCTTCCACTTTCAGGAGCAGCGCTGCTGCCTGTCACGCACGGGCCGTGCACTGCACGCTGTGCCGGCTGAGGGCACAGCTCTGGGGCCGCTCTCCAAGGCGCCAAGCGGTATGCTCTTGTGCAGAGCTGTGTCTGCCCCGTGGAAATGGGTCTTTTTGTTATGCACTTGCCATGCTCTTGGCTCTGTACCTGCGTGAAGGGAACATCTTGTTGAAATTCTCACAGAAGCACCATACATGCTAGTGAAAATTAGGTATGTCAACGACAAGATAACAAACAGGTTGACTTTTTAAGAAAATATATTTTTTAATTACTTTTCAGGGTGTGTTTTAGAATTATTGTAAATTCGGTGCCATTTCATAACTTTTGTATGCGAAAGACATATAATAATAACACATAAGATTTATTCTATAACATCTAATAATATGTTATATAACATGTAATAATATAATTATTAAAATAGAATAATATATAATATATTATGTAATAATAAATAAGTATAAGTCCCATTAACGTGAACCTTCTAGGCACTGTGCTGGGTACCTATATATTTTGTTCTCGGTTCTTCTTTCTCTGCCCACTGTGGATGGATTGTTTGTTACGTGGCATTATTACAGTGATAGTGGATGCTGACTGTGCATGACTTTTTTCTTTTTTTCACAAATTCTCATAACCACTCTTTAAGGTGTTTCCATTTTAAAGAAAAGGAAGTCAAGGCTTTTCAAGGTTAAGTGACTTAATTAACAACTATGATACAGTGTTAACAGGTCTGCTCGATTCCAAAGACTGTTCTTTTTCCCCCTCCATATCCCTTATGTTGTGTCAGGAATACTGACGCTATGTTGCCCTAGAGATGTTTAACTAGCAAAGACATTATTATGGTCAGTAAGTTTGTATTCTATTTACAAAGGCAGGGAAAGGAACCGATGAGTTTTTGTTTTGCAAGATTGCGCTCAAAGTGCCTCTGCTCAGCTGTCACTTCTACACAACATTCTTTTAAACAGAAGTTATCTTTTTATTTTTCCTCTACTCCCTCTAAACTTCCTGTTATTTAAAGTTTTAAGGCTTTAAATATGATTCCTATTTCTCCAGGCTGAGATTACCTGAGGCTGAGGTAGAGTTTAACTTGGCATCTTGTTTGTTGTCAGTACAATCAGCCATAACCACATGCAGATCATTGAACTGAAGAATGATTTCTCTCTCCTGAGAGCACTTTGGGCAGGAAACAAACAAAACTAAACTCAACGAAAAAACTTTAATGTATTGATAAGTGAAAAAAGCAAGGTGTTGAGCAATGTATATTGTACATTATTATTTGTGTATTTAAGAAGCATATACACATATAACTGTTTATATCTACACAGAATGTCTCTGGAAGTCTAGAAATTGGTACTGATGGTTACCTCTGGTAAGGGTATGTAGTGGCTGGTGGGAGGCAGGAGTGTTAGAGATTATTTTTCGCTGAATACTCCTTTAAAGCTTTCTAACTTGGTGTGTATGTTCACATTACTATTCAAAATAATGAATACATTTTTTAAAGAAAGAAAGTGTGCCTTCTCTCACCCAGCCCTTTTTTTCACTTCAGTCAGGTTATATCTCTTAGTTCTCAGATTCCTTGACTTTTTAAAAGATTTGGAAGGAGGAGCTGGCCCAACAGGAGGCATGTTTTCTTCCTCTCAATAGTTGAGGTGCCATATAAGCACCTTCAAAGTCTGCACAGACAACAGAGAATATATGAGGAGGCCTGAACTGAAGCCCACTGGCTTCCACAGGTGAAAGTGAACAGCTGTTTTCTTAAAAATAAGACTCCCCCCTCAAAATATGTCCTCTGATTTTGTTTTGAGTTACATTGTAGAACATTCCAAAAGTCAAAGTCTAGATTTCCACCTGCAAGCCAAGGATGTTTTCCTGTTAAATTCTGATCATATCATTAAAGTTTATTAATTGTTTCGACAAACAGACATCTAGATCCATTCATTAAAAAAAAAAAAAAGACAGGGTAAATAAATCAACTTTCAAATCATGTCCTTCTGCAAACACCAGCTGCACCGGAAAAGGAAGGCAGCCTGTTAGCAAGCCCTCACTGCAGTGCTGTCCGTATACATGCCCAGAGCCTGTTAATACGTACTACAGCCCACAGGAAAGAACCTCAGCGGAAAGCAAAAAGGCAGAACAATTGTGTGAACTTACCTCCCCTTTTCAGTGTCCAAACATCTGGACCCTGCATGTGTCATGTCTTTGATTCAAACCTGCTCTGGGGTTACTGATAGGGAAAATCTCCACCTGAGTGAGGAGGGGAGTGTGGACCAACTAATTCATTAAAGAATAGTTAGCACAGACTCACTTTTGGTAGCAAAATAATGAAGCAGGTTGGTTACAAGCCATGTTTCTGAAATTGCCCGGCTATGTCTCTGCCAACCCCTTATAGAGAGTCTAAAATAAAAGCCGGAAGCAAAGAGACAGTAAAGAAAGCCCTTAGAATTAGGGCTATGGAAAAATCAGAACAAGCATGACGCCATCTTGGTATTGGCTAACCATAGGGAAAAATCTCTGCTGTTTAACGTAATGCATTTATAAACACAGATGTCAGGGACAACAAGTCTATTTTTGTGGTTCTGCATCTTACATTTCCCCAGTTGATTCTTTTTCTTATCTTCTTCTATGTCAGAACAGCCAAACAGGATTCGAGTGATGCGTTTGGATCATTTGCTTCCCTGAATTGTGTCTCTCTTCGTTAATAGGACAGACACTTAATTTTGCCTGTGAACATGGCAGTTTTATCATCATCACAACTGCTCCCATTTCCTGATCCTCATTTTATTTTACTGGGGTACTTTAAATAACAACCTCTTGGTCTTATTTTGATGGGAGTTAAAAAATCAGTTTGGTAGTAATGTTGCCTGGAGTTCAGCTATTAAGCTTAGGTGCTTGTCAAATTTTAACTATGTGTGTAATTTAAAAGTAAATTTAAATTTTGTTGGGCTCCAAAGTTGCAGGCAGATCTTGACTGAAGATAGAATGCTTAGTTTGCAGGGGTCTTCTTTTTCTTCTCTTTTCCTCCTCCATCATTAGCACCTGCACCTAGGCGTGGCTGGGTGGGTGGTTGGGTGAGTGCAGAAGGTGAAAGGAAATGAAAGTGTTGCTGAGCCAGTGCCACCACAGGAAATGGAAGAGGGTTAAATGCGAAGTCATGTATTTAGGCTGGAAAAAAGAAATCAATCGCACAATTTTAGATTAAGGTAGACCGAATCAGCAGCCACATACGTAGAAGAGATTTTACAGTTTAGTTAATTGCAAACTTAGTTTTTTAAAAAAATTAAAAATCATGTAGGACTTAATATGTACTAACAAGCAATGTTCTAAATACTTTATAAATATTAGCCCTTCTCATTCTCTCAGCAACTCAATGAGGTAAGTACTATCGTTATGCCCAATTATCAGATGGGAAATTAAGACATAAAAAAGAATAAATAACTTGCATATAGTACATAGCTAGAAAGTACCAGAGCCATAATTCCCATTCAGGCAGTCTGGTTCCAGAGTCCATGGTCTTAATGTAGTACTTTGATATAAGCTAGTAGTGGGGTATAATTGCCAAGAAACAACTACAGAGTCAGTTCCATTTAATGTTGTCACTGGTTGAAACTCATTACAATGAACATCATGAAGAATGAAATCTCTATGAAAAGAAAAAAGATGTCCAAAGTCTACGTCAATTGTCTCAAATAATTGTGAACAAAATAAAATTATAGAACCTTAAAAATGATTGTGATCCTTATAAATTTGGTATGATGATGTTACACTCATAATTTTGTGACAGTTTTAATGAAAACAGTATCAACTAGATATATAAGGGTAATGTTTCAAGTCAAATTAACCTTCTAGGTCTTCGACCTCATCTTTCCAATGTGTAGAATGAGCTCAATAATTTCCTAATTCATTCACATTTTAAGATTCTAATGTTCTCCCAAATTTAAAGTCAGTCATGAGTTCATTTATTCAGTTATGAAACTGGCATTTTTCTGAGCATTTTCTTTTTACGAAGTACCCTGTTGGTATCATGGAAAGTAGTCTGGTGAGCTCATGAGACACTGGCCAAGAAAACTAAAATGCAAGCCTGTGCCATGTGAATGCTGTGGGAATTCTTGGGTAGCATGTCAGCCTGTGTTCTTAGCTGCAGACAACAGTATCACTCAACATGATTTACATAAGAAAGGGTTTAATAGAGGGATAGTACACACTCACAGAATCTTTGGAAGAGCCAGAGGAATAATTTCTCCTCTTGATACTCTTGAAAAAATACCTAAAGCCATCCTAGAGAATTGGCCTGAGAAGGGTGATGCCTTCTCTAGGACTAACCAGATGGTTCCCACCATCTGGAACAGCAAAACAGATATCCCATTCCCCTCTTATTTCCATAACTCACTTCCAAATCAGAGTCTGTCATGGTGTATAGGACTGTAAGAAACTGAACCGTGGTTGTGATGGGGGATGGGTTGTGTAGGCAAGACCCATAATATGGGGAGCTAAAAGTGTAGC
>NW_006442508.1:9697037-9700104 GCF_000325575.1 Pteropus alecto | reverse complement strand
GTGTTCAAGATGTTTTTGGGAGCCACAGATAACAAATGTCTGATATAGATAAAACTTCTCTTAATTCAGCACTAGAAAGACTCTTATTTAATAACAATATTGAATTATGTTTGTTTAAGATACCCAAGACAGAAATTTAATCCCTATAAGAAAGGTAGTGATGGTGATATTTCAGTCACTGTGCTAAGGGTTTTACATACTGTAGTAGACATATTATTTTATATTTGGGTAGAGTAGACCCCTCTTTAGTTCCAAGGGTGGCCGTGACCCAGGATCAAGCCAATTAACATGTCCCATTCCCTGGCCAAGTAATAAGTTTAAGGATGGGCATTTGACCATCTTCAAACCAATGAGTGTCAGAGTCAGGACTCTCATTCAAATGTTAGACTGGGGCATAGAATGGGGTCTGTGCTTCTTGGCTGCCATTTTGCCACCATGTGGAGCCTTAAACAAAGCCATCAATTAAGAGTAGAATTAGACATAGAGAAAGATCAAGTTCTGGTGACAGCATTTGAGCCTCTGGATCAAGCTAATCCTATAATTAGCATACCTCCCTGGATTTTTCTATCATATAAATCAACAAATTCCCCCTTTCTCCTTAAACCACATTAAATTGTGCATTCTGTGTTTTCTTTCCAAAGCCGTCTTAGTTTCTACACATACACTAACTCTTTTAATCTTCAGAAATACCCCATGAGGTTAATAATATTATCATATTTCATAGATGAGGACACTAAGGCTCATAAAGATTAGTAACCTGCCCAAGGTCACATCATTTGTCTATATTCACATCATAGGAGATCCTTAAACTCCTGTGTTGTGGAAAGGCACTGGAGAGTGTTGAGTGGGCAATAGCACTGTGATCTGAAATTTGAAAAGCAACCTTTGCCAGCTGATAGTGAGCAGCCTCTGGATTGCAGGAAAAATACTTTACATTTCTCTTATATTCCTTAAAATAGCTAGCCCCATTTTGTGCACAGCTGGCTTTCAGTATGCACTTCTTGCTCATTGGGTAAAGTAGAAAAAGAGGGAACTGAATGCTTCCAGGCTTGGAAGATAAGAGAGCCAGATTAGCAATCCCCACCTGTATGAAAGGATATCATATGAATGACATATGATGTGAATATCATATGATCCTTAGATTGGATATGCAATAACAGAAAAAGAGAGGAATTGAGGATAACACCAAGATTTTAATCCTGAGCAATCAGAAGAATGGAGTTATCATTATTTGATGTGAAGGCTGAAGAGAAGCATATTTAACAGCTAAGAACAGAAACTTATTTTTTGACATGTTAAGTTAGACATCCAAGTAAAGATGCTGAGTGGGTTGGTGGATCTATAAGCCTGCATTTCAGAGGGGAAGCTAGGGATGGAGATATAGGTTTGGGAGGTAACAGTATAGAGATGGTACTAAAAACTATGAGATTTGATGAGACCACTAGGAAAATGAGTGTGAATAGGAAAGAGGAGAGGTCCAAGAACAGAGCCACAAGATATTCCAGCATAACAAGGTCTTGGCCAGGAGGATGAGGTAGAACCAGCAAAAGAGGCTGAAAAAAAGCAGCAAATGAGATAAGAGAAAAACCATGAGAATGTGGTATACTGGAAGGCAGATAAAGGGACTGCTTCAAGGAGAAGATAGTAGTCACCTTGGTCAATGTTATGAATAGAGCGACTACAATATGGCTGATAATCAGACCTGGCAAAGTAAAGATCACTGGGGATCTTAATAGGAGCAGCTTCAGAATGGGAAATGCCTCATCAGGTGGGTTCAAGAGAATGGGGAGACAGATGGTTGGAGACGGCGAATATAGGTGACTTTTTCAAGGAATTTTGTGACAAAGGGAGAAGAAAAATAGGGTGGTAGTTGGAGGGGTTTATGGGGTCAACAGAGATTTTGATGAGAGAAATAACAATGTTTATATGCTGATGGATAAAGCTAGTACAAGTGTAAAAATTTAAAACTAGACGAAACCTGGCTAAAGTGGTTGAGCTCTCATGCCCTACCACTTGTCAACTATCCCAAACAAGAAGAGAGTGAAGTGCCTTGCATCTCCAAGGCGTAGATGTTTCCTACTTTACTACCCCAGCAGGAGGAAAGAAGATTTTCTCCTTGATCGGCAACAATTCAACCAATGAGAGACTGTCACAACTCAGCCAAAGAAAAGCCACTATATTTCAAACTGCCGGTTTTCTTCAATGGATTCTTTGTAACAGTCCCTCCCAGTTCCTCCCTTTCTTCTGTAAAAAAAGTTCCTCGCCTTTGCTCTCCAGACCTGCCTATGGTTTTGCTATAGCTTGCATGTCCCAAATTGAAATTCTTTGCTGTTCCCAAATAAACCCATTTTTGCTGGTAAAATAACTATTTTTGTTTGTATATTTGTTTAAGGCAATATGAGAAAAAAATAATGCATGAAAGAGAAGGAAAAACTGCTATAGCTGTGATCTCAACTATTGAGAGGAAGAGAATGTGCCTCCTCTTGGGCTAGCTCCTCCTTCCAAGTCTCTTTAATATTTTTGAAAGGTGTTTGTCTAAGGCCATGTCACCCTGAACAAGCCCAATCCCGTCTGATCTCGGAAGCTAAGCAGGGTCGGGCCTGGTTAGTACTTGGATGGGAGACCTAGGAAGATCAGGTGTTGTAGGCTTAAAAAATAAAAAAAAATAAGAGATTGTAAGCTGACAAGGTCCTTGCAATCTGTGAGGTCCACCAAAGGTTGCCTCACCTAAAAAAAAGGTGGTTTTTATCTCTACTTATCCACCCCCTCCGAACCCCCCGCTGTCACTCCAAATAATAGAGCGATGAGCTACAAAGTTTTCAGGACTTAAAAAATACTCTCATTTTAAACATAATTAAAATAATACATGTTTATTATAGAAAACTTAGAAATTAAAAATATATATAAAAAAGAAAATGAAAGTCATACATTATCCTTCCATCTAGAGACGACCACCCTCAATATGTATACTTCTACACATGTATTGTACAAAAATGGTATCTTACTAGATATGTAGTTTTATAACTTCTTTTAGAATGAATAATAAGCTCGGGTGGTTTTCCTGCTG
>NW_006442508.1:9689958-9697020 GCF_000325575.1 Pteropus alecto | reverse complement strand
TCTGATACAAAAACTTAATGACTGTATAGGATTTCAGTTCATATGTGTACTAATTATTCATCCAATTCCTGTTACAGAAAATGTAAATTGTTTCCCTTTTTCACTATTAGAAACACTAGGATGAATACCATTTTAACTATATCTTTGTGCAAGGTCATGACTATTTATTTCTTATGAACAAGATCCTACAATTGGGTCATGATACCTTACATAGGTCAAAGAGTATGCAAGATTATAAGGCTTTTGGTACATATTGCCAAGATGTTCTCCAGAAATATTTCATCAGTTTACCTTCCTCTCAGCAGGATATAATGCCCATTTCCCCAAACCATCTTTCTTACTGTTATTATTTAAAAGTCTTTGCTTTAGATGACTTACTGAGATTTCTTCTGACCCTTAATTTGTGTTTTCATGGTGAGAATGAGACTGTTTTCATTTGACTTTTTCTATTACTTAAGTGGACTGTTAGCCTCTGGCAAGAGGGTTTCGGCCACCATTTTTAAACCACTGGAGGACCTGGGCCCATAACAGCAAGCGAAGGCCAAAATGGTTTTAAGTCAGAAAATATTGGACTGGGGGCCATTTGTCTTGTCCTTGGGTATTACTCATATCCCTGGGCTGAAGGCACCTCATCTGTCTTTCTTCCAGCTCTAAGTTTCTACAATCCTTTGTCTTCCTGTGTTTTTTTTTAGCGCATCCTCAGTATATGTGGACAGGAAGGTCAATGCAAAGTCAAGTATAGTTGGACAGAATTCTTCTGCCTTGTTATCCTTTCCTTGCAAACGTATATCCTTAATAGAAATTTGAGTTCTATCTTTGTCTTTGTTCAAGCTGATAGAGATCTTTCAATTCAACTCAAATAATATTTATTGAGCAGCTCTATGGTTCGTGGTGACACACTAGGCATAATAGAAACCCACATCCATTTTTCCTGGTAAGGTCTTTTTCTTTTCTTTGTCTATGGTAAACCCTTGTTCACCCACCAACATTTCCTATTTGGTCTTCTCTCTAAAGGATTTGAAATATCATGACTGTCGTCATTTTCCTGCTTCTGTGGCAGCATGAATCACTGGCTGGTTCTAAGGCTGATTATTTGACAATGAGATTACAGTAAACAAGAACTCTTGATAACATGGGTGAGAAGTTTCTTCTTTGACAGCACCGTTATATAAAATGCATTGTTTTGACCATGAGCTCACCTTTAAAACAATGGCTTATGGTGACAAAAAAAAAAAAAAAAACTTTGGGTAACACCTGAATAAATGAGACAATGTTTGGTAACTTTCTGGTTTATACAGCATTTTTAGGAGCTCCAAAAGTTGTCTTGTTTTCTCTTTTGCTCAGAGCTCATTTAAGACTCTTGTAAACAAGACCACAATGAGTTCACCCAGAGAGGGAAAACATTTTGGCTTTTGAGCAGATTTTTAGCCCTTCAGGGAGGGGTGGGGAGCAAAACTCTGAGTCTTAATAATGGAAAACTGAGTCTGTTGCTTAATGCAGCATTAGAACATAGTTTGTGGGAAAATCACCTGTATTTTTTTATGCTGTTTAAACACACAGATATGCATATGTGAATACACTGATACATGTACAGATACATGCTCAAATAATGCCACAGTGTTTTTAACAAAAACATATGGAGATACACACACACACACACACACACACACATTTGTTTTTTAAATGCGAATTGCATCTGCAAAATTATATAATCTTTTCTTAAGGAGAGGAGCGTGCATGGAGCATAGAGATTTTGGAGTTACTCTCTCTTCTGCTTCTTTATAGCACAAGCCAGTGATTGTCATTAGCACTGAGCAGAGGAGCCTGTGCCAAAGGGTGACAGAATAGAAAAGTAATCCCCAATGTCAGCTGCTGGGTGCGATGCCACAAAGATATATACCCTCTGTGCCTGCCAGGCTTGTCTCTCTGTTCTGGAAAGTGGAATCCAGTGATAAATGTCAATACACTTATGTTGCCACATGGAAGAGAGCTGTAGCTGTCTGGATCACAAACAGAAGTGGCAGATCTCAAGATGTGGGTGCCAGATGGCACTTAGGAGCTGGGCACGTGGGATGTTGCTGAGGGAGGTTTTATTAGCTGATACAAGTGGCCTGGCACCGCTGGGTGCCACCTCGCTCCCTCTGGGGGTTCCCTATAGAGCACATTATCCAATTTGCTTTTAGATTAGATATCCATTAAGTATACAGCATCCCCTCCCTTCTTTAATGGATTTGTTAGGATGTATTTGGTGGGGTCTTGGCTAAGGGGTGCCACCAAAATCTGTAAATGGGAGGAGAATTTTGTGGCAGTAAAGCCTTGCACAGTGAAACTGTCTCATCAACAAGGCAAATACATTTTTTTAATGAGTGATGACATTTGTTTCACTGTATAATTGGGCTTGAGTGGCAAGTGAGGTGTTACCTGCATCGACTTCTAACTTTATTGAAATCATGTCTTTGGGAAGAATGTTTGGCAGTACTACAGCCAAACAAACAATCTCACTTTCCTTTTTCTATGTGGGGAGGATGGGGAAGAAATACCTTTACAACAGGGTTTTAATTCAAGCAATTTAACTCCAGGACTCACATTTTTAAATCACCACTATGTACTACTCAAGTACTATGCCACCTTGCATACTTCAGGGCAGTGGGTGTGGTTTGAAAAGGCTTTTAGATAAACATTTTATGATTTTTGGAGTCATCCCACACTCTCTATATAAACTCCTGTATTAGTTACAGAACTACTTCAATTCTCCAGGGTCTATTTTGGGTCAGAAATGACCAAGGTCTTGCTATTAGCAGCCTCAGCATCTACCTGGGACCTTAGATATGCAGAATCACAGCACTAGAAATAATGAATTTGAGTCTGCACCATTGACAAGATCCCCAGGTGACTCAGGTGCATGTTAAAACTTTAGAAGCACTGGTATAAGAGGGAATGAGAGCCTTAAGGAGCATAGTTCTGTATCTCAAACACATGCTGGGATCTCACAAAACTTTAAAAAGTACTGAGGCCTGTAGGCCACCTCCAGAGATTCTGATTTGCTTGCAGCCTAGACATTAGGAATTTTAAAAGCTCTCCAGATGATTCTAAAGTGCAGCCAAAGTCTAGAGCTGGAGATGCCTTGCAGTCCTCAGCAATTCCTCTGGGTTCACCTGCATCCCCACACTCAGATATCTGAATCTGCCTCTGGGTTTGGGAATTTAAAAAATCCTCAAAAGACTATTCACCCTATAGCTAATGGTAGTTATTTTCATCAGTAGAGCAGTAATTGTAATAGGACTAGCATTGTTCAGACAGGACTGGCCTGAAAAGCTCTTTCTGATCCCACCATAATGATTTTTCCTTCTCTTTTTAGTCACATGTAAAATAAGCCAGCACTTACTCTGAAAGAAGAGGAGGCTTCAGATGTGATGCTAATTACCCTGATCCTCCTTGTTTGGAAGAGATGTCCTTGGAACTGCAAGGCCCAAGTGTTATCTCAATTCAGCAGAAAGGCAAGGCCTATGTGGCAAAGGATTTGACAGTGAAGAAGAGTTGAGGCTTGAAGTAGATGGCCGTCTTGTCCTTGAGACAACTATGTCCAATCCACCGGCCAAGAACTTACCAGTGAGCCTGCCCTTGCAGTAGAGCTATGGGTTGTAATTAAAACATAGAAACTGGCTGTCTAGATCAGGGAATTTATTTATGTTCTTATTTTCATGCAAAAAAGTAAGTTCTGAGAGGGCAGGTATTTTGTTATACTCTGTGGTATCCTCGGTGCCCAGTACCCAACACACAGTAGGTGATTTGCAAGCATTTGCTAATGACCACTGGAGAAGGTGACCATCATTCTTACCATTCACTGAGTATTCTCTGGGTTTCAGACATTTTACAAACATTGTCTTATTTAGTCTCATGACAGTCTTAAGACATAGACTTTTGTTTGTTTGCTTTTAATTCTTCAGTGAAGTTAAATAATTCATCCATTGGTTGTTACTCTGTAGTGAGTGGCAAAACCTGGATTCATTCATCCAAAACATATTTACTGAGTATCAGAAACTATCCTGGGTATTTCAGCTACATCAGTGAATAATACAGAAAAGACCCCTTACCTTTGTAAATTCAAGGGAACATGTAATAAGTAAACGATATAATATATTAAATAGTGTTAAGTGCTATGGCAAAAATAAAGATCAAGGTAGGGAATTAGGAGTATCAGAGAGGGGTAGGGTGGTGATGGGCAGTAATGATGGTTAGTTTTCTGTGTCACCTTGGTTAGGCTACAGCACCTAGGTATTTAATCAAACACTAATCTGGGTATTTCTTTGAAGGTATTTTGTAGATGTGGCTAACATCTAAAATTAATTGATTTTAAGTAAAGATGATTATTCATGGTAATGTGAGTGGGCCTCACCCAACCAGTTGAAGACCTTAAAAGCAAAAACTGAGGTTTCCAGAGAAGGAGAAATTCTGCTTTGATACTGCAACCATAATACCTGCCTAAGTTTTCAGTCTGCTTGCCTCCCCTACAAACGTGGGACTCAAGACGTGATAGTAACACCAACTTCTGCTTGGGTTTCCAGCCTACTGGCCTGCCCTATGGATTTTGGATGTGCCAGCCCCCCTGCCCCCCAATTCCTTAAAATAAATGTCTGAGACCCTGACTGATACAGATTATGGTACTGAAAGTGGGGTGTTACTATAAATGTATAAAATGTGAAAGTAGCTTTGGAATTGGGTAATGGTAGATGTTAGAAGAATTTTAAGGTTTATTACAGAAATTGTTTTAAAGAGGTTGTTGTTAGAAATATAGTCATTAAAAGCAATTTTGTGAAGACACAGAAAGAAGTGAAATTTTTAGAGAAAGCTTCTATTGTTTCTGAAAAATACATATATTATTATGAACAAAATGTTGATACAGATATGCATGTTAAAGGTGAGGTCTCAGATGGAAATGAGGAGCATGTTATTGGACCTTGGAGGAAAAATGTTCCTTGTTGCAAAGTGGCAGAAAACTTGGCTCAATTCCAGAGGCCCCAAGGGACTTTAGGCCAGAATATCATTTTAATGTAAAATAGAATTGCCTGTATGCCAAAGCCTGTGGGTTCTGTATAACTGATGCTTCCCCCCACTGCCCATAATTAATTATTCATGAACAAAGTGGAAAAAAGAGGTAGAGTTGCATAGTAGTTAAACATTGTGACAGTTACTTTTTATTTGTCAACTTGATTGGGCCACAGAGTGCCTAAATATTTGGTCTAACATTATTTTGGGTGTTTCTGTGAGGGTGTTTTTGGACAAGATAAACATTTAAATCAGCAGACTGAGCAAAGCAGATTGCCCTCCCTAATATGGGTGGGACTCATCCAATCAGTTGAAGGCCTGAATAGAACAAAAAAGCTGACCCTCTCATGAGTAAAAGGTAATTCTTCCTGTCTGACTGCCTTTAAACTGAGACATCAGCTTTTTTCCTGCCTTTGGACTCCAAATGAAACACCAGCTCTTCCTGGATTTTGAGCCTGCTGGCCCTTGGATGTGAACTATGCCATTGGCTACCCTGCTTATCAGGACTTCAGATCAGACTGGAGCTAAACCATTAGCCTTTCTGGACCTGCAGCTTGACCCACCCTGCAGACCTTGGGACTTGCCTGCCTTCAGAGTTGCATGAACCAATTTCTTATAATAAATTTCTTTGTACACACACACACACACACACACACACACACACACACACACAACCTATTGGTTCTGTTTCTCTGAGGAACTCTAATACAAGCATGTTTACTTTGTGGTTAAACTTGAGTTCAAACCTCAACTTTGCCACTTACTTAATCAAGGAACCTTGGATTAGGTATTAACCTCTCTAAACTCAGTTTCCACAACAGAAAAATGAAGGCATTGAAAAGATCTCAATGACAAGGATGTAAAGTGACTACAAGATAACCCTTATAAAGCATTACACCTGGCCTAAACCAAGTTCTGAATAAATAGTTACCATTTTCATTAGGGATAATAATAGAAATAGTTGTGAAGATGTAAGGTTCAATACTGGGTCTTTCATTAAGCAGCAGTGTCCCCTTGGGCACGTTATTTGTCTGGGCCTCTGTTTCCTCATCTGTACAATGGCAAGAAGCTAGAGCAGTTCTACTGGTCCGCAGTCTGCTGCCAGTAACCCTTACTGGCCAATGACGATGAATCCAGAGAAACAAATAGTATGCATTTAGAAACTTAGAATAATTTCATGCCTTTTGAAATTCTAGTAATAAAAGTTTGTGTTTTTATTTTGTATGTCTTTTTATTCATTATTCTGAAAATTTATTTTTATTATATTTTTAAAAGTACCAGTCCACCACAGATTAAGGGGAGAAAAACCAACTGGTCCTTCAACACAGCTAGTTTGAGAACTCTCTTAGATTAGTGCTTCTCCAATTTTAATGTAGAAAGGGAACCTGGGAACTCTGTTAAATGTGCAAATTCTGATCCAGGAGGTCTGGGGCAGGGACAGAGATTCTGCATTTTTCACAAGCTCATGAATGGCACTGATATTGCTGGTCCATAGGTCACATTCTGAGTGGTAAGTCCCTAGATGGCTTCTATTACCACAGACTGATTAATTAATGTCCTTCCTTTTTACAAAATGGAATTATGGGAGTATGAAAAAATTACAATGACTTGTGAGATATTCTAAACTTGTCCTTTCTTTGAGACTGTTACATACTTTGTTCAACTTTCTAAAAAGCTTTACTATGGCAGTTCAGTGATAGTCACCAAGAAGTTTTCCATTTTTATCTAGAAACTTCAAGGCTAGATAACTCTACCTAGATCACTAAGTCTTTGGCATTGGGATTATAGAAATGTATTTTTATATGGTTTGATTAGGGCCAATGATTTTTTTAGAAAGACAAATTGTCCAGATGAGCCATTGCTCCAGTCAGGGCATCTGTCCTTTGAATGACAGGAGTCTCATTTAGCCATTAAAGGGGTCTCATGCTAGACTCTCAACACAACTAGCAGATTTGACCTTGGAGGAGAATATGAGACCCAGAGGAAGGTGTAGATGAATGGTGGCTAATGAAATGC
>NW_006442508.1:9664902-9689909 GCF_000325575.1 Pteropus alecto | reverse complement strand
TTCTAATTATGGAATTTGCTAAACAAAACATGAGTTTCATAATATGAAGGAGCAGGAGGTATGGATGCTGCTATTGGAGCTTGAGCAGTGGAAGAGAGGTGCCTGACAGGAGCTATAGACACAGTACCCGGCCATTGCCAGAATCCGAGCAGACTGAGTAGGGGTGAAAGTGTAAATAAATACCCCAGGCTCTCTTCTACCTTTTAGTCTCCTTACTGGTGGCTTCTATTGGCCAAATTAACTGGCAGCCAGATGGCAAGTGATCCTGAGTTTCGCTGTCTGTGAACATTTGTCTCTTGAGGCACAGAACAAGGCAGGGCGTGGTGGAGAATAAATTTAGAAAGTCACATGAAAAATAACCAGCATAGACCCTGCATTATATAACCTGATCCCCCTTGATCTCAGGCTTCTTATAAAGTTTCATACACACACACATTAAAACCACTGCTGAATTACACACCACACTGAGTTGGCACCACATAATACAGGACATACTGTGCAATAAAGGAGTTATTAGAGTTGAGTTGGTTCAATCCAAGGTACCTTTCTGGAATGGCTTTGAGGTGAACTCATAAGAAGATGAGAGACATGAGTTGGGAGAAAAGAGAGAGAAAAGCATCTGGAGGCTGAGATAATAGTATGAGTAGCTTTGTAGGTGCGAAGAGGGAAATAAATGCCAAACAAGCCAGGTGGTAGAGGACATCAGGGACTAATCTCAGTGGCACAGAGGGGGCTCTTGAATCTAAGGGTGTGACATAATGTAGAGAGAATGATGATGATGATGATGACAATGATGATGATGATAATGATACCTGTGCATTGGGTAAAGTAGGAATAAATCATCTATAGTAATTTTTCACATACATCATGTCATTTATGCCTCACAGCAATCTGATGGGGATGGGTAATAGAATTATCTTTATTATTTTATAAAAGAAAAAACTGAGGGCCAGGGAGAAATTGCCTTGCCAAATGCGATAGACAATGTTATTGTTTAAAAATATTTTTATCACTCCCATGGGAATTCTCTTTATCACTTCCTCCTTACCACACGACTTTCTGATTATACTTGTCCCATTGATATCAAGCTTGGTTATATGACTCACTTTAGCCAATAAAATGAGAGTGAAAATGACATTTGCCACTTGCGACCAGAACCTTTAAGATTCATTGCTCCTTTTCCTTTCAACAGAGGCTATTCTACCAATCTGGGACTTGGAGTAAAGAGGACCTGAATAGATCTATAGCAAATAACACACAACGAACACATAATGAGAGCAAGAAATATTTGCTCTGATATTGTAAGCCATTGAGATGTGTGAATTATTTGTTAATGCAACATAACCTAGCCTATCCTAACTGATTAACCAGGGATACCAATCCCTCCTTCATGAGATATTTTTCTTTGTGGCTTCTCCTGGTATTCCTCCTTTTCTGAGTGTTCTGTGCCTGGTACTTCTTGAATCCCTTTGGGGTGTCTCTACCTCGGCTCCCTCCATCAATGTTAATATTCACCAAAGTTTTGGCCTTGGACCACCTTATCTATCACATAGTCTCTGGGCAATGACATTCATGCCCCTGACTTTATCAGTAAATGGGTGAGTTCTATAGGAATTAGAGTGGGAAATGGGAGCAACTTTTATTTATGACTTTGATATCAGAGCTGTAGGGAAGTATTATGTGATCATGTCTAAGAGAAAGAGTGAAGGGAACACTACTGGGTCATCAAACAAAGACGTTCAAGGTGAGCAGAGCTGAGCTGTGGAACCAAGTGAGGATAGAGAATTGAGAAGGTTGAGAGTGAAAGTGAGCCTGCCCTTCATTTGCCTCTTTAGTATGTCAGACGCCATGCTAACCATAGCTCTTCTAAATCCTGGACAATTTCTGGAATGTTGGTAATGTCGGGAGGTGAGAAATGTGGAGAAGGAAGTAGTAAGAAGGAACTGTAATTAATTTTTTTTAAAAAAATGTGTTTTCACTAAAAGAGTTGAATTCTGCAATGGCTGGGCAGGTGGATCCATTTGTTGTCTGCAGGTGAGGACAGCACAGGAGTTCCTACAGTGAGAAGTTGGCATCTCTGCTTGCCCATGTTCTGTAGGCAATGGGGTGCAGGTACACAGGTGGATGCAGACATGGAAGGCATTGATTAATACCTCAAATTGTGCATGCCCCAAGCTAGTCTTATTATTTTTCCCCAACCCCAACCCATTTTTTCTTCTGTATTCTTATTCTCGAGGTATTTGAAAATGTGGGGAGTCACTTTTTGGATGTCACAATGACTAGAAAATACTACTGGAATTTAATGGATTGAAGCCAAGGATGCCAAATAGTTTAAAATGCACAAGAGAGTCCCATACACAAAGAATTGCCCTGCCAAAAATGCTATTAGCACCTCTATTAAGAAACTCTAGATGAATGTCATCATTCGATACCCAAATGCCCAAGAAAGGAACCTAGAAGTCAACTAAGGTCCCTTCCTCTTTCTTCTCCTCCTCTCACCCAGCTAAATTGTCACTGAGTTCTATTAATTATACCCCCTAAATATTTCTCAAATCAATGTCTTTCTCTTCATTTTCACTGCCCTATATTGGCCTCCGAGTCTTCCTCTTGTTTCTAAACTAGGCTGCAAACTCTAGCTAGCAGAAATCTTGCCTGCCAAATGTGTGCCAGACCCATATTTATGCCACTAAATATTTATTGAATGAATGAATTTTAACTCCCTCTACTTCTTTCTCTTCCTTAGCCAGAGCAAGCATTCTAAAATGCACGTCTGATTGTGCTACTCCTGTTTTCAACCCCTTCATATGTTTCCCACCATTTTCAAGGTAAAAATCAAACACTTTATTATAGAACACAAACTCCTTGCCTCACCTTCTTGCATTATCTCCTGCCATCTTCTATAAGAACCTCTGCTCCAGTTGTTTTGAAGTGTCGTGGATTGTTCTCTGTGTCAGTGCTCTTCTTCTCCTTCTCTGAATAGTTAATTTATAATTCTGAACCCAACCAAAGTGTGATTTCTTTCCCTGCTGCCCCTCCCACCAACCGTTAGACCTTTGCTGTATCTCCATAACCTTCTAGCCTCTTATCACACATCTCTATTGCATTGTGCAGATATTGCTGTCCTTACTAGACTGTGAGATCCTTGCAACTCACAGGCAGGCACTGTGCACTTCGTTTCCTCATATTCTTTGTCTTGCACTGTCCTTGACTCAGAGTCACCCAATCAGTGCTTCTTGCATGTATGAAGAAATTAGCGAAGGTCACACAGTCTATAAGTGGCCAAGCTGATCTCCATCAGATCTTCAGCCTCCAGTGCACTCCACTGTCTCTCATGGAACTTGAAAACTAGGTCAGTTGTTGGACTGATGCATTAATTCTGAAGAAATGGAATATTAATGAAACTGGAAAACAATAGAGTTTATTCAATTTTCAAAAACATCTATTGAGCACTATGTTTAGGAACAGAGATAAAAAATGTTTTGATGGAGGGTATAAGAGATATAAGAGATGGATTTTGTGTGGCTGCGGCAGATGAAGGCACATCAGTAGGGGGATCCCAGAGTTACATGGGGACTATCCTAAGAGCGAGTGCTCAGAGGGAAGGTGGTCTGGCTGCAGGGATTCAGTAAGTTGGGTAAGGTTAGAATGCATGTTGACCACCACTAAAATAGCCCTAAGGACTTCTGTGCAGCCTGTTTACCATTCTCTTTCTCCTGTCACTCTATAGAAAATATTGATGAGCTACCAAATAAAAAATGTCTAGAAGGTATAGCCAAGTTTTCTCTCACTGTGGTCATCAGCCAGAAAAAAAGGAGCTGGAGTTCCAGGAGGAAATCTTGTATTACAACTTGTTGTTTATCAACAGTGCCACCTGGCACTGGTTTCTGTAAAAGGTGGGAAAGGGAGCTACATAAATAGCAGCTTGTTACTTCAAACATCTGGATGGTATGAGTGGGCAGGGGAAGTCAGTAAGCTAAGGGCCCAGAGGTCATTGAAAATCTAGGACCTGGAATCTTGATAGCATCTGAGTAGTGGGAACTGCATCCTCCAGTTCATGGGCCCATCGGGACTGCTCCAAGGGTGAGGAGGCAGGAAGCAGGAGCACAGAAGCCAGATGCAGAGAATACTCTGATCTGCAAATATCACGGGGCCTTCCTGCCTTCTGCTCTGGATCACCATAAGTGACCTTAGTGGCTTAAAAAATCACCTCAAGGTTTTGACAGGTGCTCGGAAATAGCAGGATGATGACAAACTGGTGGGACTACAAAGCCCAGTGCTGGTTAAAAACTAGACTTAGGCAAAGGGATGGATGCTTTTGAAGGCAGTGAACAATGCTGACTAACAGAACCTCGTGGAAATGTGCAAATCAAGAGTTAATGAAAGCCAGCCAAATCAGCAAAATGTCACAGCCCTATTTTCACATTCATTCTGATTTCCTCACTCAAGTTTTACTAGGACAATGGGACACACCATAAAATGAATTTCAGTGGAGAAAATAAACTTCATTTGTTACTAAATATGTTGCTTTTGGAAAGTTTGTGTTTATATGATTTTTTTTCTAAAAATGTAATGATCTCAGATCAGTTTGGTTACTCAAGTCTGGATATATAAAATGTTATTTCAATTATTTTGTGCAAGACAGACTGAAGGAAAACAGCATTCTGCTAAAACTTTAAAGTCCTAAACAGAAAACATATTTTTAAATTACTTTATGCTTTATTATTTGTTCTGGAACTTCCGAAGATTAAAACTCACACCTGATTCCTGGATTTGGTTTAGCTTCGCCTTTGAAGTCCAATCCTACAGGCTTTCTATCTGTGCATTTCTCTTACCATGGGTTAAACTCCTCTGAGAGTCAAAACTAAGTCCTGAGCAAATCACTGTGAAGTCTTTTGCTAGGGCCTGAGAAAGAAAACATTTTTAATAGAAAATTAGAAGAGGGAGGATATTTACTAGTTTTGTGAGCATTGAGTTGGATCTTTAAAAGTCAGGAAAAATATGAAGGCCTAGAATTTCATTGTAATGTCAGTAGTAAGCAAGTCGTCTTAAGCGGAAGCTCAATTAAAAAGACAAACCTTGGAACACACTTTGTGGAAGGCCAAGAGATTTAGATTCTGCCAGTCCAGGAAGGAAAGGATTCCAAAGATAAAGGGCATCATCGCAAACATCTTGTTTCCAACTACCGGGAGTTCTCCATTAGGAAATAAACAGGAATGTGCTGCTTCAGAGAGAGAGAGAAAGAGAGAGACAGACAGACAGACAGAGACAGACAGAGACAGACAGAGAGACAGAGAATGTCTCTAAGATAACAATTAGCACAAGCCCCTAGAATCCAGCTGTTTTGGTTTCCAACACCTCCAAAGAAAATCTAGGTCCCGCAGATGCTAAATACATTAAAGAAGTAAGAGGCTAATATTTCCTTTGCACTCCTCTTGCTCCACTTTTACTTAAAAATAAACTTAGTTTTATTCTTTGGTTCAGAGTCTGCCACAGACAACTGTTCCTGGTGTGTAGGCAAAAAAAAAAAAAAAAAATTCATTGCTAGAGAAATACACATTCGAGGGTTAAGAGACATGAGCTATAAATTTGTCTGATTTGGGGCACAGTGATTCTATCTGAGCAAGTTTGATGATATGGTTCGAGGAACGCCTGGCAGTGAGCACAACTAAGTCCTGGTTGCTGCATGTGACCTTCATCCTGTTGTTAGAGAGGGAGACAGACTTATTCATGTGTCTGGACTTGCCTTGAGAGTAAAAGCATGTAGCACCCGGGAGGTGAATGTTGAGATACTTGAATGCTTGAAACTGTTTATTCAGGAGCCACATAACACAGCAGCAGTGGTGGTGGTGGTGGTGAAAATCTTTCATATGAGAGCCAGAAACAAGGAAATTATGTCTGAGACAAATTATAGCAGGAATAGAGCTAGAAGTCTCTCCTCTACAGCCTAGTGGATACAGGTAACTCTGGAGTTCACCTCCTGGGTTTGAATCCCATTTATTAGTCGTCTGGCTGTGGCAAATTACTTAGCCTCTTTTGTTTTGGCTCTTATCAACTGTAAAATTGAAAGAAATAACAGTACCTTCCTTGTAAGATTAACTGCAATAATACAGTTCAGTGGGTATCACCCACACCCAGGGTGATAGTCATCTGCAGATAGCCTGAGCTTCACTATGAACACCTAACATTATACATTCCCCATGCTGCATCATCACATCTGCTTATAATGTAATTGTTGTGCCACTTTCTAGTTGTATGACCTCAGGAAATTTACTTGACATTTCTGTGACTATGTTTGTTCTTCTGTGAAAATTTTATAGGATTATTAGGAGGATTAAGTGAGTTAATATTTGTGAAGTACTTAGAACATGGTACATAGTAAGCACTATGTGAGTGCTTATTAAATAAACAAGACAGTGCCTAAGACTCTAAGAGTTTAATATATGTTACCTATGATTATAAACATGGTCACCCTCCAGAGAACTTGGTTCTGTTTGGAGCTCTTGACTAGAATGAGAATTGGTGAGGTCAGCGAGGGAATAATGGTAAGAGAAAATGCCTATGTGTATATGTGGAGAGGGGCTGGGGAGAATGCTAAAACATTTCTTTGAAGATTATCCATTACTATGCATAATAATCCCCCTCTCAGTGTGGTAGGAGAATAAAATGTAGGCCCAAGGCAATATTAATTAATGTTATTTATAGCCATGTCTTCATCGTAATTAAAAAGTTAATTTTTTAGCACTATTGTAAAGAATTGAGGACTCACAATGTAGAACCTTTAAATATGATGGCGGCATTTCTGTAATGTTTCATCTGCTTTGATCCTTAAAATGTTTCCTTTTTTATTTGTTTTTAATGGAGCTCCTGCTGCTGATCAGGAAGCATTTAATGTGAAGTTGCCTTGGACAGAATTGAGTCACTGAAGCATGTCTTTTGAAACACAAAGTTATTTTTTAAAATGATGAAGAAACCATTAGTCTGTACCAAAGGTGGAATGGCAGTAGAAATGGCATCTCTTTTCCTTGACTTTAGTCCAAGACTGGAAGGCTATGAGTCAGGGGAATGAAGTCAGAAGGAGAGGGAGGGGTGGTGGTAGGATTCTTCTCCTACCATAGGTAGCCTAAGCCTTTCATTCCTGGTTTCCATTACTAGGTTTGGCCCTTCTACTTTATAATGCTCGGGAAGTGTTCCCAGATTCAAGTTCCTGGCTCCTGGTATGGCCAAACAGAGCTGTGCCATGGGCTTCTAGGAAGCCCTCACCATCCAGAGCACTGTCTCCATGAGGGTTCTGAAGCCTTATCTGGGCTCTGATCTATTAGCTGTGATCCATTAGCAATGTCTTTCATAGGTGGAGGTAAAGATGTCATAGGTGTGGTTTACATGTTTTATTTTGACTTTTCTGCCTCAATTCTTCTGTTTAACCGAGAGGCAGGATTGCAGAGATGTTCCAGCCGTCAGGTTTTGGGTATATTTCTCAAATTCTCTAAACCTCAATCTCCATCTTTAAAATGGAGAAAACAATAGTAACAATGATAACAATAACAATAAGAATACATGTCAGGTTAGTTTTTAAGAGCTTTACATATATTAACTCATTTAATACTTACAGCTTTTGAAGTAGGGCTATTGTTACTCCTTTCTACAAATAAAACCGAGGCTCAGAATAATGGTTCCAGCTAAGAAGTGGCTCAACTCTCCTCTTTTAGAAATATGGTACATGTGCACATGAATGCACTCGGTACATGTTACTCCTTTTGCTTTTACTTTCAGGTTATAAAAACTGCTGGAAAGCACATGAATCAGTAAAGGGAATAAACAGGATATGGGTAAGTGGATTTTGCGAGTCTTCAGCTGGCACATTCTGTTTGATTCTCATGTCACTTTGAAGAATATTCACATTTAGATGATGTCCACGGGCAAATCTCTTCAATTCATATTTCCTGTTTGCAAAGCACTTAATATGTCATTATACTATTTTGATCCTTACAACTGTGTGATATAGACAGGGACCTTAGTTTTTATTAGGGATCTTTTTTTATTAGAGACCTCCATATTTTTTATTAGAAGATAGCACTGCCAACATGAGGACTCTTTCTACCATCCTATACATTTGGTTTCTCAAGCTCAGTGGTTCTCAAGGAGTAGTCTTTGGATCATAGCATCAGCAACACTTGGGAACTTGTTAGATATAAAAATTCTCCCACCCCAGGCCTACTGGATTAGAAACTCTGGAGATTGGGCTCAGGAACTCATTTTGTAACAAACCCTCCAGGTGATTCTGTTGCACACTTATGTTTGAGGACCCCTGAACTAGTTGAGACTTTTACAAGAGGAAAAGTTGAAGGAAGTTGAGATAACTAACTAGAGAAATACATAATGTCTACCATGAAACATTTAAAAGATGCATATATAGAAGATAGAGCAGGTATATCCAGTACTGCTTTAAAAGGTTTTCAATAAACTTAAACATTCTGAGCAAGAGCCCTTCTAATTTAAATGTTTTTGGAGATATTTCCCATCACTAGAAAGAGTCAGACAGAGAGATCTCTGAGCCCACAGAATGAGGCAGGAGAAATTCTTATACAGGGAAGATAAAGTTAGAGTTTTAGGGGACCACTAAATAATTTTTCTCCTCCTCAGTTAGGGTCAATTGAAAAATAAGAAAAAAGGATTAGATAAAAAGAGATCAAACTTCATTACTAGTAAAGGCTGGGGTGGAGAATATGTATGTGCTAGTTTTTTTTTTTTTTTTTTTTTTTTTTTTTATTTTTGCTGTATAACAAACCACCCCAAAACAGTGATTTAAAATAATACCAATCATTCATTTGTTCACAATGTGGGAATTGGCTGATCTCATCTAGGCAAATTTGATTGTGGTCTCTTATGTGGTTGCAGTCAAATGGCTGGGAGTGGGAGCATTCATTCATGTGTCTAGCACCTGGGCTGGAAAGATTCCAACAGCCGAGGCTGGAATAGCATTTCTCCCCTGGCTCATATGGTCCCTCAGTGTACTTGGACTTCTTTCATGATGACTGAAGGACCAAAGTGATTGTTTCAAGAAGAACCAGGAGAAGCCATGTAACTTTTTTAACAGCCTCAGAAATCACACTGAGCCATTTCTGCAGTTTCATATTTATTAAGACCGTCACAAAGTCCCAACAAGGTTCAAAAGGTAAAGACATAGATGCCACCTCTTGAGGTGAATAATGTTGAAGAATTTGCAGATGTGTTTTAAAACCACCACAGTGTACCACCACATGGGTCTGTAACACCTTACCCGAACTGAACTTTGCTATAAGCTGTAGTGTTACATGGGCAAAGACTACCACAAAAAGCTTACAGAATGTCTCTCTGTGGGCAGTCCAGGCTATACTAGAGAGCATACTCAGTTTCATTTTCAAATTCACCAATCAGATAAGTTGCTTCTGGGTTGAGGGAGGAAGAAAGGAGAGGCCAGGAGTGTTACACTGGAAAAAAGTCCCTACATAGAAACACAAGCCCAGGGAATGAGATTACCTTCTTATAGGCAGTTGGATTAGATGGAACATCTTTCATGTTTCAGCTTCCAAGAAGTTATGAATTTTGATACCTAAATGTCATTTGTATATTCAGTTGCAGAATAAAGTAACATCTTTGGTAATTCTTTTCCCCAAAGAGGATATGAACATTTTGCCTTAAATATATATCCATTTTTAATATGTATGTATGTATGTATGTATGTATGTATGTATGTATGTATTTTCTCTTACTTCATACTTTAAAATTTTTTAATAGCATTACTGAGATATAATTCACATGTTATACACTTCACCCATTTAAAGTGTATAATTTAATGTTTTTTAATATAGTCACAGATATGTGCAACCATCATCACAGTTAATTTTGGAGCATTTCATCACCTTTAAAAGAAATCCTGAACACTTTAGCTATCACCTTTCTGTCCTTCCAAACCTTCTAACCCTAAGCAACCACAAATCTGCTTTCCATCTTTCTAGATTTGGATATTTTATCTAAGAGGAATTATATAATATGTGGTCTTTTGTGTCAGGCTTCTTTCACTTAGTGTAATGTTTTCAAGGTTCATCTATGTTGTAGTATGCATCAGTACTCTGTTAATTTTTATGGCTGAATGACATTTCATTGTATAGATGGCAAACCACATTTTATCTGTTTATCAATTGATGGACATTTGAGGTGTTTCCACTTTTTGTCTATACATATTTGTGTAAAAGTTTATATGTGAACATGTTTTCATTTTTCTTATGTTTAGATCTAAGAGTGGAATTGCTTGGTCATGTGGTAATTCTGTGCTTAATCTTTTAAGGAGCTATAAATTGTTTTTCAAAGTGGCTGTGCCATTTTACATCTCTACTAGCAGGGTATGAGGGTTATGATTCCCCTACTGATGACCCTCATTCTAACTCTTGAACATACTTCTATTTAAGCATGTATAACATTGCATTATTGCTTGCTTGAATATCTATCTTCCCTTTAGACTAGTAAGCCCATTGAGGTGGATTTTTGGTTTTTTTGTCTGCCTAGTAGTCAGTCTTTATTCAGGTAATAGCATCTCCCTTCTTTTTAGGAAACTGCTCTTCTCTTTATCCTCTTGCAAATTCCTCTGTTCTAATATAAGATCCAAATGGTAGGTGATGTACAAACTTATCAAATTGTGCACCTTAAATATATGCAGGTCTTTGCATATCAGTTATACCTTAATAAAACTGTTCAAGAAAATAAAAGGTAGCTGGTCCAACTTCTCTAGCCACAGTGACTGGCAGTACATGACCTACACTGGACCAATCAACTTATTTCTCCAGGATTTTTTAGCCTGCAACTGTGTGGAGGAGCCTTTTTCTCTGGTGAATGGTGAATAAGGAAAGGTGCAACCTAGAGCTCCTGGTTGTTATGGTGTCAGCTTCATGGGGAGAATTGCCAAAACAGAAAGCAAACTGAGATAAGGATGGGAAGAAAACATCTGGGAAGCACTCAAGTTTCTGTTTCGCGTTGTCCCAGACATTTCTGCAGTTTGGATATGGGAGTCATAAAGTCCCCTCTGCTTCAGCTAATTCAAGTTTGGCTTTTATGATTTGCCACCCAAAAAGTCCTGTAAGGCTTTTCTCCAGGGTAGAGGCCATAGTTTGTTAATTTTTATATCCCAAATCTAACATAGACTCTGGCACAAAATAGGCTCTCAAGATATTTATTTATTGCTTTAAAGCAAAATATATAGTGGCTGAATTAATTTATTGAGAACTGTGCTGGTCAGTCTAAAATGAAAAGAAAGTGGGAAATGGCACTTAGGTGTATTGGGAGAACAAGAGTTTGATAGTTTGTACAATTAAATGTGGAGGAAAAAAGAGTGAAAAAGTCAAACAATTCCAGAAAAAGAATAAATCTGCTGTCAACTGGCAAAATGAACTATAGGAAGCTAAAAATATTTGTTTCCTTTCCCTTTTCTCCAATAGTTTTCAAACTAAAACTTACTTTTATAAAAGATTAAATTTCCTTTTATAAAATAATGTATTTATAATTTTGCTTACTAAAGATGGAAATTAGAGAGTTTACCTTCACTCTTTGAGCCTTGTTGTATCTCACTGTCCCAGTTTAGGCTTTGGAAGGTAGAGGAAGAGGATAAAGTGCAGATGGAGAACCGGGATGGTCGTTTTCAACTTATGAGAGCAGACATTCAGTGAAAGGAAGGCTGGCTATAACAGTGGCAGAAAAATGCAACCACATATTCACCAAGCAGCTCTGGCTGGTTTCAGATTATGTTTTTAACAACTCATATAAGGTCATGCAGAGTCCATTGACTGTGAAAAACAAGTTTCATTGATTTCTGGAGCTGGTAGGAACCTCAGAGCCCATCTGGTTTAACTACCATTTGCTCTCTGATCATCTCCATACTTTCCTCAATTTAATATCCAATTCCTTCTTGAATCCACTCATGAAGAGAGACCCAGGTCTCCAGACAGCCTATTTCATCTACGGACTGTTAGAAAATTCTTTGTTATATTGGGCTAAAAGCTGTTTTATGAAGCTTCCTAATATTAATCCAAATGTCCCTGCTTCAGTTCTTAGAAAATAAATCTAGTCCCTCTTCCTGTCCTTAAATACTCGAGGCAGCTACCACGTATTTCTCGGCAAAAAGCCCCAAGATCCTTCAGCAGTCTCTTATGGAACACTAAGATTTTAATCCCCTTTAGGGCAGGCACTGGGTCATATATTAATTAGATGCAAAGGATACACAGTCACATAGAGTCAAGTCAGAATTCTCACTCTTTAGTGCACTTCAAGTCTACTGTGTGATTAGTATGTATTACTTAACCTTTATCAACTTCAAGTTGACCATTTCTAAAAGAAAGATATAACCTCTCTAAACTTTAGTTAATCTATTTGTAAAATAGAGACAATAATAGCTACATTATGAATTATCTTAAAGATTATATGAGGTAATCCAAATAAAATGGTTAGCACAATGCTTGGAACACACAAAGTACATTGTCGTCGTTGTTTTATTACTATATTTTAATATTTTATATATATATATGTGTGTGTATATATATGTGTGTATATATATATTAGTATATATATTATAAATATATATATATATTCACACACTAATATATATATGTTACTATATATATATTAGTCTATTCAGGCTGTGTATATATATATTAGTGTGTGTATATATACATTAGTCTATTCAGGCTGCCGTAACAATATACCATCATTGACTGGGTAGCTTAAAAAACAAAAATTTGTTTCTCACAATTCTGGAGCCTAGAATTCCAAGATCAAGGTGCTGGCAAAGTAGGTTTAACTCTGAAATCTCTACTCTTGGCTTGTAAATGGCCATCACGTGCCTTGCTGTGTGTTCAGTGACTGCTTATTTATGCATACATGGAGAGAGAGAGCTATCAGGTTTCTCTTCTTATGAGAATACTACTGCTATCAGATTAAGGCCCTGGCCTTATGATCTCATTCAACATTCAACTTTAACTACCTCCTAAAGACCCTATCTCCACATACCATCACATTGGGGTTTAGAGCTTCAACATGTGAATTTTGGAAGGACAATCCAATATAGCATATAATATTATATTATACTTCCAAAATTCAAAGGAAAGGTGTGGATCTCAGCAAAGGATGTGTCTATAAAGACTCTGAGATGAAACACTAAATATAGTCCAGAGTGGCTGAGGAAGCAGAGAATAGAGGGAGAAGATAAAACTTGAGAAGCAAGCAGGAGTAAGACTGTGATAAGACTGGTAGCTCATGTTAAGGACCCTGCAGCTTTCTCCTAGGGGGAATCGAAAGACTTTGAAGAGTTTTAAGTCGGAACATGACTCGATATGTTTCGTACTTTATTAGGATCATTGTCTGCCTTGTAGAAAATGGGTTGAGGGAGATTAAATCCTGTGAGAAAGCTAACATCCACATTTTAAAAGGTTGTCCTCAGGGTGGTGAAAAGGGGAAAAAAGTATTAAGAATCTGGGCACAAACCCTGAGGATGGAATTAGAACTCAAATCTTAATGGCTTTTATTTAGCCTTTTTAATAACTAGTAGCACACCACCCCTCCCTGCCTATCACCCTCCTCTTACAGCCTTTCTGTAATCTCCAATTTTCTCTGATGGTTATAGAAGAGTGAATTTTGGGTGCTGTTACTAATTAGCATAGTGTAAGATAAGCAGCAATTTGGTCGGAACATTTTAATAATAGTTATTTTCTCTTTTGCCTGTATTTAAAAGTTCTAATTTAATGAATAAATTATCTTCAGAGATCTAAGTTATTTCTAGTTTTGTTGTTCCATCTGATATGTTAATTTCATCAACAGATTTATTTTAATAATGAAAGGAAAAACTTAAAAAAAAAAAAAAACTCTTCCACCTTGAAGTCTAAACTAACTTGTGTGTTAATACCCAAAGGAACTTTGGTGAAGTAAGGAAGTCTTTACACAGAAGGGTTTGAGGCCTGAACTTCTTTTGAACAATTTTTTTAAAACCACTTGAGATGAGATTGCTTTTTCTTTGGATGAACAGCCAGGAGGTGTAACAGAAAGAGCAGTGAGGCAGAAACCTCAAGAATTCTCACTCTGGCTTCATCATTAATTGGTTACATGATGTGGCACAGCCAATGACTTTCCTGGCTCTTGACTATTCTAGGAAAACAAGGAAGCAGGAATAGATCATTTCTAAAGCATGTGCCTGTTATATCAGGCTCTGCTCAAGAAATGTGGAAGTAAATAAAACAGAGAAGTTCCCTGATCTCATTGAGCATTCATTCTTATGGGGGAACATAATTTATAAAACTGGCATATTAACTAACAAATAGGATACCTTCAGATAAGGTAGGTGTTTAAGAAAATTAAATGAAATAATGATATCTAGAGAGTTGTGTGTCTGTTGGGAGCAACTATTTAAATATAGTGGGTAGCCAGGCAAGTCTCTCTAATGAGGTTCTTTCTTTGCTGAGATTTGAGTGATGAGAAAAAGTTATCCATAAAAAAGATCTAAGGTAAGAGCATTTCAGGCAGAAAGAGTGGCTAGAGCAAGTTCCTAAAGACTGAAGGAGCTTGGCATATTCCAGGGATAAAGAAGTGAATGTGGCTGGAGTGTAGTGAATGCAGCAGAAAGTGATATTAAATGAGGTCTGAAAGGTGGACAGTGGTCAGATTATGTAAAGTCTGGTTGGTTGTAGGAGGGGTTTGGGTTTTGTTCAGTTACCGTGGTCCCCCCACCTTGATATGTTTGAAGGCTCTCTGTGGATTCCTAAAACCGTAGATAGTACTGAACCCTATATATACTATGTTTTCTCCTATACATACATACCTATGTTAGTTTAATTTCTAAATTAGGCACAGTAAGATTAACAATAACTAATAGAACAATTATTAAAATATACAAAAATATAATAAAATTTATGCGAGTGTGGCCTCTCTTTCTCATAACCAGTCTGATAATTGAAGTGATTACTAAGTGACTAACAAGTGGTGAGAATGTGGGGATGCTGTACAAAGGGACAATTCACGTCCCAGGCAGGATGGAGCAGGACAGCAAAAAATTTCATCACGCTGCTCAGAACAGTGCAACTTTAAAATTTATAAATTGTTTATTTCTGGTATTTTCCATTTAATATTTTTGGACTGAGGTTGACCGCAGTTGACCACCAGTAACTGAAACCACGGAAAGTGAAACCATGGGTAACGAAGGGACTCTTGTAGTCAGGAACAATTTTGACTCGCTGGACAGTTTTAGGCAAAGGAGTGATGTGGTCTATTTCCTTTTGTTTTTGAAGATTACTCAGAAGGCTGTGTGAAGAAAGACTGTATTAATGAGTAAGAATGAAGCAAACACTAGGTGAGCAGTGATCCAGCTGAGAGATGGTAGCAGCGGGAGTTGGTAGGAAAAATGACTTGGATATGTTACAGAGTTAGAATCAAGAGTACTTGCAAAGGAGTGAATGTTTATGACTTCATAATCTACTGGTCTATTAAGATTCCATTATACTATGCTACTATCTGAGTTCTTCCTTCTTCCCTCCCACACCTAGGAGGCGACTGATTGGGGTGAGAAAAGTAGTTTATGGTTATGAAACTGATTCGAGTTAGCTGCAGAGACATCATAGAGTAATGTTATCTGCTAGCATGATGTTTCGTCTCAATAACTCAATGGAATATTCTACAGGAGAAATATCACTAAAGGGAAAGTAAAAGTAGAAAGTAGCTGGTGGCTTTGAGACCAAACTGAACCCTCTGACAAAGCAAAGTCTCTTTTCTTCTTTCTTCTTCCCTTTTCAAATGTTTTCCCAATAACTTGGTACATTCAGTTTGGCTGTAGTGGAGACAGCTGTTGCAAACAGAATCGAATCCAATTTCCATGACATTTTTCATGCATGCAGATCTTGGCATTCAAATGATTTGTGAGTTCGATTAATAAATGGCAGCATTATTTTGGAACACTTAGGGCATTATATTTTCAGGAAATTCAGTCTACCTATCTTTTAACAGCACTCTGCCTTCATTTTTATATAGTCATGTCACTGTAGTTTTGGGCTACATATCCCTATAACATAATTATAATCCTCATCAAACTGAATAGTAAGATATAATTCTCTTGCTGTGACTCATATAATGGGATGTGTCCATTTTTTTAAAAAAAAACTGACATATCAAGCCCAAGATCCTAAATATGCCACATTCATTCTAAACTTGCCAAGAATGTTGTTGGTATCTTTGTCATCTGGCTTTGTCAATGATTTTCTTGCACAAGTGACTCTGCCCAGGACTTCTGGGAGGTCTAGAGATTGGGTCCATTTATTCATCAGATATTTGAGCCCTTTGTCTAGTGCTGTACTGAACGTGGGGGCTGGAAGGAATCACAAAACATGATAACATCTTTGCCTTCTATCTACCTCACTGTCCACTTGGGAAGGTTGTGCAGAAAAGATTAAATAATAGAGCAAGAATTTAAAAATATATAATAATAGAAGACATCTCACAATAGTAGGATATGATCAGGTGATAAATAATGGTTCATAGCTGCTTTTTGAACTGTTACATGCAAAAAAATCTCTTAGGCATCTAGTTAAAATGCACATTTTGATTCAGTGGGTCTGGAGTGGTAGGAATAAGTTCCTACTTAATGCTGATGCTGATGGCTCGTGATCAAAGTTTGAGTAGCCTGCAATTAAATTCGAGATCTCCAAACTGTGCTGAAGGCACCCCGGGATGCCACAGTGAATTCACAGGGGCACCACAAGATATTTTTTATTTAAAAAAAGAACACAGTGATGCTCATCATCTGCCATGTGAGACACAAGTAGTTCATAGTTTTGACATTAGATCATGCTACATTCCTCTGATCTTATATCTTTGAGAAACTGGATTATTGGCAATTACTGTGATAAAAATACAGGTACTCAACAAAAATCCAAGCAAACAGGCAATGAGGATGGTGAGGTCCAATCTGCATTTTAAAGTTTGAGAAGTTGAGCAGTGCCCAACAGGCACATACATTCATTAGTAATTATTGTATAAAAATAAAATTTTGAATAGTTTTCTTTCAAACAGCTACTAAGTTGTTAGGACATGATTTATTAAGTTGTTTAGACATAATTATTTGATGAAAACTATTTCTTTTGGCCAAGGGACATGATGAAAAAATTAGGAAATACTTAAAATGTTGTGAGCAGAGAAAAATTTGGGAATCTTTGGGTTAAGTAATAGGTACTATGAATTCAGAAAAGTTTGGAGAGGTCACAAGGAAGTTCTAGAACCTGAGGCAGGTCTGTAGGAGAAACAAAATGGCTGTACTCCCTAGATTTTATGAAATGCATGAAGAACACATGCTAATATTTACATATTTGTTCCAAACCTCCACTCCCCTGTTTTTCTTGGTGTGTCTTTGAATGCATACAAGTTTCTACTCAGGATTCTCCTTGGGTTGGACAGCTCCACTTGCTGACTAGCCAATGGTCCCAAATCAGATTTACCTCTAATATTTTACAACTCGGGTTCTAATCTGGGGGATGGTTTGGTGTATTGGGCTGTATGTGTTTGGTGACATTACAGTCTTTCCTTGGTGAATAATGTCAATTCCACCTGGCATTTTCCTGAGTGTCTGCAAACCACAATATGTTTCTGTAATTCAAATTCCTTCCTTCTTTCCTTCCTTCCTTCCTACCTTCCTTCCTTCCTTCTTTCCTTCCTTCCTTCCTTCCTTCCTTCCTTCCTTCCTTCCTTCCTTCTTTCTTCTTTCCTTCTCCCTCCCTTTCTCCTCTAAGAGAGAGGTAAGGAGAAGGATTGGAGGGAAAAGTAGGGCTAGAAATGATATATTCCTAAGCCTGTCTTTACTTCTAGGAGTCAAGGTCATGACAATGTCTCTCTCATGCACCAAGAGAGGATGAAGGCTCTCAGGGACAAAGTCCACACTCTAAGCCATAAGCTGTGCTCTAAATGAATAGCCCACTCTGTCTTCCAAGGACAGTGATTTTTGAACTTAGAAGGTGGGAGAGGGGATCCAGCTAGGCTGTTTTTATTACAAAACTCTTCATCCCTTTTTATCTCCTGGGTTTCGGATGCATTTAATTATCTGTTCTAAATACCATATTCTGCTTTTAATGAAATTTTTAAAAAGCTTCTTGATGCAGATACAAATTAAATTTGATGTTTTGTTTACATAAAGGAAAATACAAAGGAATACCTTGTATGCCTCTTATAGACTATGAGCATTGTGTTTTGAAACTTGTTTTTATACAAAAATGGAATTTTATTATTAATAAATGCTCATGGGATATAAAAATCAAATTTAGTTTATGTTTGCAACATTTGGGCCTTGTTAAGGACTTCACAGCTACAGAAGTTTCTAATATGTATTATATATAATATGTTATATATTATATATACATTACATATTATGTGTTGATTATATAATATTATGTACTATGTATTACATAATATTACATAATATTATATATTATATATAATGTGCTATATTTTATACACACACACATACACACTCAATTTTCATTAGCATGAAATGTATATTCAGATTCTACTATGTGTTGGGCATTATGTTGTCCTTAATTCCAAGGAGCTCAGAATCAATAAGCAAACAGAAATATAAATTATTACAATAAAAATAATATTTATTGAGCACTTACTATTTGTCAGGCACTGTTTGAAATGTTTTATAAGTATTAACCTATTTAATCCTCACAATAAACCTAAATCATAGGTGCTATTATTGTCCTCATTTTACAAGTGAAGAATCTGAGGGATTGAGGAGCGCAATAATTTGTCCAATGTCATACAACTAGTGAGTGGTGGCTCTAGGCAGTGCACACTCTTAACCATAAAAGTTATGGAAACAGATGCTCAGGACAGAAGAGGGTGAAAGGAGGGACTGATAGGATTTGGAGGATATTTCTTGGAGGAGGTGAAAAGAATGAAGGAGGTGGTGAGTTATAAATAGAGAAGTCTTAAACAGCAGATTGAGTTCTAGGGCTCAGGCAGTTTGGTGATGCTGGTGTCTGTTGTAAGAAGGGTAAGGATTATGTGGAAAGTATTGGAGAGGTGGTCTAAAAGCAGATCATAAAAGACCTTGAATACTGCAGCAGGTAGCTTAGACTCTGTTCTGAGGCTTATGAAAGACCTAAACAAAGAAGAGACAGAGCCACATCTGTGGGCAAAACACTGAAGCTAGGTACATGAGTGTCTTAGTCTCTGAACTTCCTTAGAGTCTTAGTTTTTTTTTCTTTTAATCATATCAAAAAAAAGAAAAGAAAAGAAAAAAAGGAAAAATACCAAAGGAATCATAAAGCTTTAATAAAACGATATCAATTAAAAGAAATTTTAACTTACTGTTGACTTGGTTCCTTGATTAGTAAATAACATACCTCCTTTGTATCTCTTAAATTAATGATATGAATAAGATTAATTAAGAATTAATAAGAATAAAGAAAATGAGAGATAGTGAAAAAACATTTATGATAAACCTGATTGTCTTCCATGCTTTGGGAAAGAACATGTTTCTTGAGTGGTTATATAATAACTTACTTTACACCTTCATTCTGCCCCCAAACTAAAGTCTAAGCTTTATTCTAAATTTCAATTCTGTACATATCGTGTAATCTATGTATTTCCCGCCCATGTTCTTCCAAGCCTTCTACCTTTCTAGAGACAGACTTACTTTGAACATGTACATTAAATAGTATGTGGCCCCATCTCGTGTATTGTGGAAAAAACACACCTTCTCCAAGATTGCCAAAGATTCCCAGGTGGTCTCATGTTATCCAGGTCACCTCCTGTTTTGAATTCTAGCTTCCACTGAATTTCTTTCTTTCTTATAATCATAGCTGCTCATTTAGGGGTTTTCCCCCTTACCTAAACAAAAGAGCTGGTTTCTTAAGAAGAACTACAAACAGTTTTTAAAGTAACAATGTATTATTTCCTATTACAATAATACCTTGCATTGCTATGCATATTATAATTCCCCAGTACATTACGGTTTTCGCAGTAGAGCAGGTAGAATTGTTCTCATTTTAGAGGAGAATAGAGGAGAAAACTAACATTTTCTCTTCTATTAACTGTTTTTTAATCTCATAAAGTGTGTTTTAGGAGCTAGGCATCATGCTTCCTGCTTTACATGTTTTGGTTCATTAACATATATAATCTAATTAAGCACATTTTCCCAATCATTCTTCACAACAATTTTGCAAGGTACACATTTGTATTAGTCATCTATTGCCATACACAGTTGACCCTTGAACAATATGGGTTTGAACCGCATGGGTCCATTTATACATGGATATTTTTCCAATAAAGATACAGTTGACCCTCTGTAATCCCAGGTTTCGCATATGTGGATTCAACCAACAGCAAATCGAAAACACTGGAGTTTGTGAGTCATGGATGCAGAAGGCCAACAGTATGCATTATCCCAAGCAATTTTATATAAAGGAGTTGAGTAGATTTGGATTTTGATATCTGCAAGGGGTCTGGAACCCTGCCCCACTCATATTGAAGGACAACTGTGGTTAGGTTTTTGGAGAGTCAAAAGTCACATATAGATTTTTTTGACTGTGTTCATGAGGAGGTGTTTCGGTGCCTTTAACCCCATGTTGTTCAAGGGTCAACTGTATTATAGTCCTTTGAGAGTGGTTCATTCCATTTCTCATGTAAATTAATTTAGCCACCTCCTTTAGACTCTGCCAGTTTTGCAGCTCTACCCATTATCATGACCTATATAAAATAGCTTACCAACACAATTATAGATACCTTTTAAGAAGGCTGAAGTGGAACAAGGAAGGAGAGAAAGAAAAAAGGAAAGCTCTTAACATTGATGCTTTAAATATTTTTGATCCTTGAATACTTTGATAGAGACAAAGAGTTATAGGATATAGATAACAGAAAATGAAACAGAAGATCAAAAGGAGCACAAAAAGGGACAGGGGACGGCCAATTCTACACGGGAGGATTGGATCAGAAACATCTTTTCTGAGGCTATCATTATGCTGTCTTTTTTTCTTTTTAACAAAATTTACCATTTAGCAATTTTTAGGTATACATTTCAGTGTCATTAAGTACATTCACATTGTTGTACACCATCACCACTATTCATTTCCAGAACTTTTGATGATCTCAAACTGAAACTCTGCGCCCAATAACAGTAACTCCCCTTTTCCTTCTTTTCTTACATGTATTTTTAATTCAAGCCAACATATTTATTCAAAATCTCAGAATGTTAGTGATTAAGCCTTTCTGTCATAACATGTATAAAAATATCATAATCCCAGATAACTTATATAATTACAGGTGACTAAGAAGTTCACTTGAGAAACACAATATAATTTTATTTACTAAATAAAATAAATTTAGAAGAAAGGACAGAAATATAATTCATCAATATATTATTTGCTCCTTACTGTGGCTAACAGTTGATATTCAGCCTTTGACATAATAAAGATATGTATGCTGAGAAATAAATGTATACTGACATGCTACTTATAAAATGTTTTAGTTTGCGGGTGGGCAACCAAAATGGCATAGATGATAGAGGCCCTGTTCATCCCTCTGGCAACCAAGTCAAAGTTGTGACGGAAACAAGAAGCAGCAGCAAGGAAAAATCGCCTGGGATCTAGATGAACAAGCTATACAACTAGGGAAAAATCCAAGAAATCACCCGGAAATGGCAGAAGATAGAATGGGGTGAGAACATGGGGCTGCTTGATCTCCAGCAGCTGAGTGAGATGAAGGCTCCGGCAGTGGCGGTGGCAGTGGCAGAAGCACCTTACAGGGGCCACGTCCAAGAGCGGATTTTCACGGTGACGGACCTGCTAGCCCTGAGCATCAGTGCCAATTCAGCTGTGCGCAGGAGGCACCAGGGATTTATAGGGAGACATTGTGAGAGTGAGGGCCTAGACGAGACTCGCTCTGTACAGAAGTGCTGGCAGTATCCATTGTTCCCTGTTGAGCCCTCCCCCTTACCAGTGCGCCAGACACAGTGGCACCATAGCTGCGACGTCATCAAACTAAATAACAGAGGTTGCTTTGCCCAGAGATATCCCTGAAACCCTGCCTCTCCCAACTCTCAGCCCCACGCAAGCCACATCCAGGTATATCCTCAGCAAGTCAGGTGCTCCTTGCTGAGCAGCGCCCAGACTCACACTAGAGGCAGCTGTCCTCGGTTTCTGGTGTGGCCTTTTGAGGCAACTATAAGCACAGCATCTGTGGATTGCTTGCTGAATCTTAACAGGTGGCCCCGGAGGGGCAGAAGCTTGGACTAATTTTGACCTGCAGCTAAATCCCTCTCAGGACTGTGCCACTGGACATCTACTTCACAAATCCATACTAATAAGACTGGGAGACTTAGAAGCTTTGCTTAGTACATAAAAATAGACATGGAAAGGCAGCCAAAATGGGAAGACAAAGAAGCAAAAACCATATGAGAGGACAGAGCAGAGATCCAGATATAATGGAGTCAAGTAATCTAACAGATGCAGAGCTCAAACACACTGGTTATAAAGACGTTCAATGAACTTTAGGGAAGTGTAAGTGAGAACTTCAACAAAGAAATAAAAAACAAAAATAGAAATGGAAATTATAAAAGGAAACCAGTCTGAAATGAAGAGCACATTATCTGAGATGAGAAATATATTTAATGGAATAAACAAAAAGTAAAAAGAGTGAATAAAGAAAAGGATCAAATGCCCTATCTAAAGAACGGGAAAGCCAAAGACACTCAATCAGTATGGCAAGAAAAAAGATGCCAAGACTACAAAAATAATTTAAGAAGCATATGGGACACTATTAAGGGTCCAAATATCCATCTGATTGCCATAACTGAAGAAAATCAAGATATTGAACAATTGTTTGAAGAAATAATGATGGACAACTTCCCTAACCTGATGAAGGAAATAGACATAAAACCCAGGAAGCTCAGAGAATTCTAAAGATCTGGGATCCAAAGAGGCCCACATCAAGACACATCATAATTAAAATGCCAAAGGTTAAATACAAAGAAAGAATATTAAAAGTGGCAAGAGAAAAACAGATAGTTACATATAAGGAAAAATTCATAAGACTGGCAGCTGATTTCTCAAAAGAAACTATGCAAGGCAGAAGGGCTTGGCACAAAATATTCGACATGATGAAAGCCCAGGTTCTACAACCAAGAATACTTTATCCAGCAAAGCTATCATTTAGTGTTGAAGGACAGATAAAGAGCTTCTCAGACAAAACCAAGCTAAAGAATTTATCACCACCAAACCACTGTTACAGGAAGTGTTGGAAGGACTTTTTTAAGAAGAAAAAACATGTATCAAAAAGAGGAATAAAGAATGGTAACAACTACATTCCTATCAATAAGTATCTCAAATGGAAAAGAATTAAGTGCTCCACCTGAAAGAGTGGATGAATAGAAAGGAAAACAAGACCCCTACATGTTGCCTATAAGAGACTCACTTCAGATTAAAAGACACACATACTAAAAGGAAGAGGATGGAAAAAGAAATTGCTTTGATGGACCTAGAAGGTATTTATGTCAGACAGAGAAAGATAAACACTATATGATTTCACTTATATGTGGAATCTAAGGAATAAAAAGAACAAACTAATTAAAAACAGACTCACAAATATAGTGGACAATTTGGTGATGGACAGGGGAGGGGTTAGGGGGGCTGGGAGAATGGGGTGAATAATTAAGTACAAATTAGTAGCTGATGGATGGTCATGGGGATGGGGAGCACGGCAGAGGGAATGCAGTTAGCATTAATACATTGGCTAGGTGGAGGGTCCAGGGAGGGAGGGTGCAATTGAGGGGATCATTTTACAAACTATATAGATGTCTAACCAATGTACTGTATAGTTGAAACTAATTAAAGTAAATAAATTTTAAAAAATATTTTATTTCATCTATTTTTCAAAAAAAAGTTTCTATCTTTACTTATCAGTATTGAAAAATGTGTGTTTTGTCACATTAGATCAAATGAGAATTATCAAGGCTTAATTTAGAATAATAGATTGAAAATGTGCCTATTCAGAATGTACAAAACGCTTAAAACTACATAGCTCTTAAGTTAGTAAACTGAAAGCAGAGGAAAAGGAATATCAGCTTAGCCATCGAGATGTAGGAATAAGAGTAGAAAAAGCAGTTTTGAAACCCAGGAGACACAGCTATTTAAAAATATATATTTATTCAAGTTATAGTTTTTGAGTCAATTAAGCTATCTTGAAGATAGCTAGATTGTTGTGAGTTAAAATGTGTTCCCCCCATAAGATAGGTTCCAGCCCTAAACCCAGTACCTGTGAATGTAATCTTGCAGTTGAAATCAAGTTAAGGTAAAGTCTTATTGAATGAGGGTGGATCCCAAGCCAATGATTGGTGTCCTTATAAGAAGAAGGACTTGAGACACAAAACCACACAGATAGAATGCCATGTGACACAGAGTGATGTATCTACAAGTCAAAGAAGGCCAAGGATAGTTGGCAACCACTAGAAGCTAGGCAAGAGGCATGGGACAGCTCTTTTCTCAGAGCCCCCAGAAGGAACTAATCCTGCTGGCACCTTAATTTTGGACTTGTAGGCTCCAAAACTGTGAGGCAATAAATTTCTGTTGTTTTAAACCATGAAAGTTTGTGGTAATTTGTTATGATAGCCCTAGAAAACTAATACAGATGGAACATGGAAGGATATAGTAGGAAGAAGACTCGGCAGAGTAAAGTAGAGGCCTGCGTGTGAAACAGCCTGGGAAGCCTTTTATGGAAGATCCCCAGGAACAGGGGTTGCAGAGACTCCTGACTCTGCCATTAATAGGCTATACTATCATCTTTTGTTCTTAGGCAAGATACAGCTAGACCTTCTAAAATACTAGCTGCATATCTACAATAAGGGAGAACATTTAAAGTCTGAAAAAAAATACCATTACACATGCTTGCTTTATTCATTTCTCTAAAAATTAGAAAGGATTTGTCTTCTTATATTCCAAATATGGTAAAAGAAAGTT